>NC_139514.1:69914757-70592257 GCF_947247035.1 Vipera ursinii
TAGCTGTCTTCAGAGAAGCAAAGTCAATAGAGAAGCAGGCAGGGAAACTGCGGTCATGTGATGTCTTGCTTAACAACTACAGCGATTCACTTAACAACTATGGCAAAAATAGTTTTAAAATTGGGCGCAATAATGTGATGCCTTGATAACGTCTACACCACTTAACAACAAATTTCCCAGTCCCCACTGTGGTTGTAAGTCAAGGGCTACCTGTACGCTCAAAATAAAAGAGGTCATTCTCAAATACATGGAAATACAACTATTCTATGTTTCTTGGCTCCAGTGTTTTCATATTACCATATTACCAAAAACAATAGGGAGTAAATATAAAAAAATACCTATACTTTGAAAAAGTAGCAATGTTTTACTGACTTTACTACATTATACTGGGCTTAGCAGGTTACTTGTCCTAAACTGTGCTTTGGCATATTATATTTCATTGATAAAATAAAGATTTTGTAAAGTAGAAGCCAAATTGCAGTATGTATTTTATATTTTAATGCTCAGTGGCAGTCAAGCATAGGAATGTATTGCAAACTCCTAATTTTGGCAGATCTGGCCCTTAACTTTAGCACTGGGAATTGGACTTTTTCTCTGAACCAAATAACATTTGAAAAGTGGAGACTTTTATATTGGGAGTAGATGAATGAAATATCAAATGGAGAATTTTGAAAAATAGCCCAGAATGTGGCAATAAGCAACCTCGTTCTATTATGGATAGATGCTGTCACTTGAATCTGAGTCAAACCAAATTTCAGTGTGGATATCTTTCATTGCAACTTTTTAGGCAGTGCTTCCTCCCTCCCCTTCTGCTTTGACATGATATTCTCAAAGTTTTATGAAATGTTTGAAAAACATTGAACTGCATTATGAACAATGAAAAATTTCAAAGAGCAGTAAGGATTGCACCATCTTCTCTTGTAATTTTATGTAGTAGATAATTGCAGATTGGATACATATTTGTGTGGTCTTTTCATCTTACTAAATATATATTTCCATTTTATTGTGTTGTTTACATGATGGGAGATAAGTGAAATAATAAAGAAGGATTAAAATCCTCCCACAATTAAGAATATATACCTTTTCCCCCTGAAAATAAGATCCGGTCGTATATATTTTTTTCCTCCAAAAGAGGCACTAGGTCTTATTTTTGGGAAATGTCTTATTTTTTTTCCTAATACCTATTTTGCCTTGCGGTGGCAGCCCATGTGGCCGCCACCCCACTTGTTCTGCGGCCACTTTTGCTGCTCACAGGACACTAATGTCGCACATTGTGCTGTGCTGCTGCCACAAGGCGAGGCAGTAGGCGAGGGGAGATTTGCCTCAGCCACCCGCTTATCGTGCCGCAGGTCTCCCATAGCCAGGCCTCCCACTCCAATACATGTTATGCCTCACTGCGGTGTCACCAACAACCCTATCAAGAAGCCAAGAAGCCTGGCCACTGCCCCACTTCTTCTGTGGCCACTTTCGGCTGCTTGTGGCAGGATGGTGCCCCTGTCTTGAGGCTTGGCAGGTGTGGGGGATCTGCCCCACACGTTCCACTTACCATGCCGCAGGTGTCCCATAGGCAGGCCTCCCACACCCCGACACACGTCGCCACGGTGGCAACAATAGCTCCATCAAGGAACCTGGCTGCCACCCTTGTTCTGCGGCTACTTTCAGCTGCTCACTGCAGGATACCACGTGGCACATTGTGCTGTCCCACTACCATGAGGCAAGGCAGGGGGATCTGCCCCATGTGCCCCGCACACGCTTACTGTGCCGTGGGTCTCTCATAGCCAGGCCTTCCATGCCCCAACATGTTTCACGCCTCGCGGCAAAATCACCAATAGTCTGTCAGGAAGCCTGGCCACTTGCCCCACTTCATCTGTGGCCACTTTTGGCTACTCGTGACAGGATAGTGCTGCTGCCATGAGGCTTGGCAGGTGGGGGGAACCAAGCAATTCATTCGGTTCCCAATGCCACAGAGGCACACAAACAAAGATCTCTCTCTCTCTCTCTCTCTCTCTCTCTCTCACACACACACACACACACACACAAACATATACACATATATATATATACACATACACACACACACAGAGAGAGATTTACACAAATGACTACTGCCTGTGGATGGCCTTGGGTTAGGCTGAAACAGGAAATAAGATTTGTCCCGTGTTATATTATAGACATTTCATATAATTTAAAAAATATTTATATTTCTGAGAAAAAGAGCTTACCTTTATAGAAGTACTGCAATCAAAGCGAAACGATTTGGTTTGCCCATTTTCAAGATATACTTTCAGAACATTTGGCATGAAAAGAAGTGAATTATCTTTAACTGTTTCCTATTGAAAGAATAATAATTGTGATGAGAAATATATTGGCTTAAAAATTAATCTAAATTTCATAGAAAATCATAATATGACACAGCAAAAGCTTTATGTACACAGAACCTTAAATGTATTGAGTCTCACAAACAAAATAATTAGTTCTGTATTAAAGTTAATATTGAATGGTTATCTTCACATAAAGGCTTGACTTATACTCTATTCTTCAAGATGACCAAACTCTAACACCCTGATTACTTTTTAGGTAATTCGTGACCTTGAATTTTGGATGGAATTTGTTTTCATAAGGCCTGGATTTACTTCAGAAACAGTATCCCTCATGCCATGGCATACTATAAGAAACAGTGTTTTAAAATAGAAAGCTTGTAAGGAAAACACCTTTTCAGCTATTTGGGCAGACTGGCAAGTCATCTGATGTGTGACTTCCATGGCAACTGGGCGCAAGTTGTTTGCATGACTAAGGGGTGGTTTCAGAGCTGGTTCAGACCTTAGTTGGGCAGTCTGAAGTCTCTGTAAACTGTTGGCTTTATCATAGTTTCTGATAAAATGAAATCTTGGCCTATTTATTTGTCTCAGTAAAAGAGAATCTCTATAGCAGAAGGCTGAACTGTGGAGTTCTTGGTGCCCTCTAAAGTTAGGCCGTTTGCTTGCAGATGTTTCATTACCTGACTGGCTGACCCTGCGTACTTGTCTGTATCATGGAATTAAAAAAGGGAATGAAAATCCCAAATATTTGCAAGTGTCTTGCTTTCTATCCTTCTGAATATTCCAAGTTCACCTGTGACAATAATTCCAGACAGTCTAATCATTGCAATGATCCAGCATGCCAACTCTCTCTCTTTTAAATTGCAAAAACTCATTTAGTGAGAAGCAAGGGAAGAATCATTATTTGTATTTTTCACAGGACTGAAGTGAGTGAGATCAAAATCAAGGAGCTGAAATCTAAAGATACCAGAATTGAAATGGCATTCTTTCAAGCAAAGAATGTATAAATTCCTTACCAGTCAATGATTCTTATGAATTATTTATACTGAGCTATTGTTTACTTTGCCAAGAACAAAACACTTCATTGTGCCCTTGGTTTCATAACTCATGTCTTTAAATTATTAAAATGTCTCAGAAAAAAACACCTTTCTGCTGTACTTTCTGAAATATTTTATTACTCCAGATAATCCACTCTGAAGATGTTGCATGCCCGTAGCACTCAACAGTCCCTAGACAATTTTTGAAATAATAAATAAATGATAATCACTTAGGGATGGTTTTCGCTGCTACGTGATTACATGATGGGAATCCTCTCAGATGATGAACCAATTTTTAATTTGCTTATTTGAAAATGCAATGAATATACATGTTATAAAATAAGGTATTTTAAAAAATTACACCTCATACAAAAATTATCATAGTCATTAACTTTCCAGTATATAACATGTTCACATTAAATGTGTGTGATTTAACAGGAGGTTCATTTAAGCAGTCATATAACACACATAAATGTAGTGGTGATTGTCTCTGACTTCACGTGTTTGAATTTCTTTGTATTTTTATGTTTGTGTAGTGTGACTTTCACCTCAGTAATAAATATATTGTTCATGTATGCATGAAACAACATATCTACTTAAAATTTTGCAAAATGAATGAATGGATCCCATTTTTCCTAGTTAAAAAAGGCTTAAAATTGCACTTACTGAAACTTGGCCATTAATAATGACCTCTTCTGAGAATCGAACTTTGACAGGATTGGACTTCAATCTGGCTTTTTTTGCAGCACTGATAAATGCTGACTTAGGAGACTGGGAAAAGAGGCATGAGAAAAGAAAGAGATCATTTGACTGGTACTTAACTCTCAACCTTTTCTATATTAAAGCTAATAAAAATACTTGACTCATTTTTGCCATAGACCTTAATGCTTTTCAGTGTGCTATTATATGTGAAGAAGAGGAGGAAGAGAGGGAGGGAGGGAGGGAGAGAGAGAGCAAGCAAGAGAGAGAGAGCTTTAATGCTGTTTACTTCATCCAGTTTTAACAACGCATAAACTCAAGCTTTATATAATGCCCCATTTTATCAAAGCTGTATACCGTTATTCCTATCCTGTATTCTCTATTTATTTGCTTTATAGAACAAATCAGGGGATTATATTTTAATTAATATTCTATCTTAAACAATAAGGTTGATGCAGTCTTCAGAAAAGAGCAGCCCCAAATAATTCTTAGATCTAAAATATTGTTATATTGGTGACAATAGCTTTTCCCTCTTACCATTAACTTTACCAATAGTCTCTTGTATTCTTTTTTCCCCCACTCCAATGCTGATACTGTTGGCTGAGTACATGGGTTTTGAGGGATGTGACTGGGACACTTGTGCATCTACTTTAATTAGCACTCCTAAAGGTTACATGATTCTTGCTCTTTTTTATGTGTGTTGAAAGAAAAATCTTCATCAGGGTCCAGTCAAGCCAGGAATAAACAAAATGGAGACTGCTTTAGAAAGAAGGTTGTAGTTTATTGAAAAGCAGAACCACAAGACATAAGGCTCCGAAGCAGCTGACCACATGTAGCTGGGAGTGGTGGGTTTTTATTCCTTCTTGGGCTTTTGTGTTTGGAGTTGTTCTTCCTGTTCCTGTGGCATGAACTTTGACCTGAGCTTCTGAGCATGTCCTTTTGGTATTCTGATGGTTGTGGGTTAATCCTATTATGTCCCAAAGGTTATATCCTGTTTCCCTGGGGCTGGGGCTGATGACTATGTCCTGTGTTGAACTTTTTTTGGGTCAGAGGTTGTTGAGTCTAGAGATCCTTGTCTTTCTAATCCCATCAGCTACAAGCTTCCTGGCTCCAATCCCACTATAAATCTCAGTAAAATTAAATTAGGGAAAGCACAAATCTTAAACATATTAACTGGTTGTATAGGAGAGAGAGAAAGAAGAAAAATCACTATTCCTATATTTTGTTTTCCTTTTTCTTTTAAGTACCTTTATTTAGCCAATTGGTTGACTAGCAAAGCCCTGAGCAAAGCCCATTCCTTACATATATTCCTTGCGTACCTTTTTGTCCTTCCGGCTAGGATGGGCACTCACCTCTCATCCCACACCTCAAGCAAGTGTTGGATCCAGGCCTGACCCTCGAGCTACCGCTTACCATGTTCCCCTTCAGTGTCATATCTTGCTTCCCTGGGGCTGTGGCTGATGACTATGTCCTGTGTTAGACTTTTTTGGAGTGAAAAATTGTTGATTCTAGGGATCTTTCTTTCTAATCCCATCCGCTCCAAGGTTCCTGGCTCCAATTGTTCTGAAAGGATCATGATATCTGTATTTCTACAGACCTGGTTTTTGCTTGGGGCAGAGAGACTTGGGGTGTGTGTCTGCCTAAGATTTTCCATTATTCCTTTGGAGAAATATAATATTCTGCCTTTTTAATATTCCCCAAAATATTTCTTTCTCTGGGGTGGGGCTATTTTCCTACATTGGAATGGGACCTTTAGGCTCCAGGTTTGGTCCTGCCTCCTCCGCCTTGAGCCCACCACTTCTGCCCATTGCCTGCAGTGTTCCTCCTCATCTGTGCTGCCCCTGCCCATTCTCTCTGGCTAATGGGCCCCTGCCCTCTGCCTTGCACCCTTTGGCCCAGCCCATTTGCCGAGGCCCGCTTTTCCCCAGGCTTTTGGCTGCATGGGACAGTTAGCTACCAGCCAATCTGTGTTGTGGGGAGCAGGCAAACAGCAGGGCTGGTGCGGCTCCTCTGATTATGAGGAGGGGGCTGGCATGGGGCAGGAGGGATGGGGGAAGCCTGGCATGGATGACAGGGCAACTCCTCATTCAGTGTGAGGCCGGAGTCCAGGAGCAGAGGCAATGGAAGGTAGGGTGGAAGAAAAAAAGAAGCTGGTGCTCTTGAAGCTTTTTTTAAGGTACCAGAGGCTCCAGGCAGAGAGGGCAACAGGCAGGGAGTGATGGGCGGGGGATTCCCATTTTGACCCCTCCCACTTGTTGTTGCCTTTGCACCTGGACTTCAGCCTGCTGGGCCTCTGCGTGGCTGTCAGCTCACCTCTCCCTTTCCCCTTTTCCCCTCTGTTCATCCTGTCTGGTTTCAGTCCCCCTTTCTCCTAGCCAATGTCTTTGTCCCCTTTAAGACCCTTACAACACAGGAGCTCCACTGGGAGAAACATCTAAACGATTTTTGCTTTATCAATCAAGTTTGCTCCTCCCACCCCTCTCAATGATCGATCACCTTGCACCTTCCAGCTTGAGAAAGCAAACAGAAGGCAGGCTTGCAGGTGTGTGTGTGCGCGCGTGTGCATGCGCGCGAGAACTGTAACACGTTCTGTGACTGGGGAGGGGGCAGAAGAATCTCCATACACAACATGTCTCCCCTGTCATGGTTCCGATAGATGAAACCCATCAAAAGAACTTCAAGGCAAAATTCTTCCTTAAAGAACATTTATTCAGGAAACAAAGTATCGGTACTACATAGTTGAACCCAAAAACTAAATTTCCTTCCCCTGGATACAAAGTAACAAAGTACAATTCCCGCCCCCAATAAACTGTCATAAAGCACATTCCCCAATTAGCTTAAAGCACGGGCTTTCTCCTCAGGTCCTCAGCCTGCCAAAACGTTATCAGCTTGTCCTTGGGTTCCCACAGAAGTGTTATTATTAGGGCTAGCTGAGCTTACATCCCAACCCCCTCCCCCCGCTGCATCTGAATTCTAAAAGTCAGAAAAGCATTTAAAGGAGAAGAGAAAATGGCTGCATTTTCATCAGTTGTCACAGCAGGAACACCCAATGTTAGCAGCGTTGACACCCCCCCCCAATTTCCATTCTTTGTCTAGAATGCAACTGGCCACCACACACATTGGGGCTGGCTTCTCTACCCTCTCCAAACTTTTTCCAGTGTTTCTCTACTTTGGGAAAGGAGGAAGGAAGGAAGGAATAGAGTAGAGTAGAGTAGAGTAGAGTAGAGTAGAGTAGAGTAGAGTAGAGTAGAGTAGGAAGGGACCTTGGAGGTCTTCTAGCCCAGCCCCCTGCTCAAGCAGGAAAACCTATACCATCCCAGACAAGTGACTGTCTAGTGGAGCGCCCACGATTTCTGGGGGTAAGCTGTTCCACTGGATAATTGTCCTCACTGTCAGGAAGTTTCTCCTTAATTCCAGGTTGCTTCTCTCTTTGAACAGTTTCCAACCATTGTGTCTCATCCTTTCATCTGGTACCTTGGTGAATAACGTGACACCCTCTTCTTTGTGGCAGCCCTTCAAATACTGGAATACTGCTATCATATCTCCCCTATTTCTTCTTTTCTTTAGACTAGCCAAAACCAAGTTCCGCAGCCGTTCTTCATATGTTTTAGTCTCCAGGCCTTTGATCATCTTAGTTGCTCTTCTCTGAATTTTTTCCAAGGTCTCAACATCTTTTTTCTGATATGGTAACCAAAATTGGCTGCAGTATTCCAGGTGTGGTATTACTAGGGTTTTATAAAGTGGTACTAATACATCACGTGATCTTGTTTCTATTCTTCTGTTTATACAAGCCAGGATTGTATTAGCTTTTTTGGTTGCTGCTGCACACTGCTGGCTCATAATCAAGTGATTGTCCACTAGGACTCCAAGGTCCCTCTCACAGTTGTTGTTTTTAAGCCAGGTCTTGCCCAATCTGTACTTGTACCTTTGATTTTTCCTGCCTAAATGTAAAACTTTGCTTTTCTACACACTGAAACTCATTTTGTTGGATAGGGCCCATTGTTCAAGTTTCTCAAGATCTTTTTGAAACCTGAGTTTGTCTTCTGGGGTGTTGGCTACTCCTGACAGTTTGGCATCATCTGCAAATTTGATGAGTTCCCCTTCAATTCCCTCATCTAAGTCATTTATGAAGATATTGAAGAGTACTGGGCCTAAGACGGAATCTTGTAGTACCCCACTGCTTACTTCTCTCCATGTCGATTTGGTGCCATTGAGGACTACTTTGTCGAGTATGGTTTGTCAGCCAACTATAGATCCATCTGGTGGTGATGTTGTGTATTCCACCTTTTTCTAGCTTACCAAGGAGTAGGTTATGGTCTACTTTATCAAATGCCTTACTGAAATCTAAGTATACTACGTCCACAGCATTTCGCTGTTTTACTAGTTTAGTCACTTTATCAAAGAATGAAATAAGATTGATTTGGCATGATCTGTTTTTAACAAACCTGTGCTGGCTACCAGTTATAATTTTGTTTGCTTCAGTTGTTTGCAGATCTGTTTTTATTATCTTTTCCAGGATCTTGCCAGGTATTGATGTTAGACTGATTGGTCTGTAGTTTCCTGGGTCTGTTTTTTCCCCCTTTCTTGAAGATGGGAACCAAATCAGCCCTTTTCCAATCCTCAGGTACTTCCCTGGTGCTCCAGGATTTATGAAAGAGTGGTGTAATGGTTCTGAGATAGCATCTGCCAGCTCCTTCAGAACTCTGGAATGTAATCTGTTGGGTCCTGGTGATTTATATTCGTCAAGGTCGGATAGATGTTCTCTTACCATTTTCTTATTTTAATTTTTGTTTCTAGTTTGTCTTTTGCAGCATTTTTATGGTATGTTGGGCTATAGTTTCTTTTTGTGTGAAGATTGATGCAAAGTATGAGTTAAGCAGTTCTGCTTTCTCCCTGTTGCCTGTTATTTCCTTGCCATCTTCTCTCTGTAGTGAACCTACAGTTTCCTTGACTATTTTCTTGTTGGTAATGAGTTGGAAGAAACTTTTTTTAGTATCCTTGATTTCTGTTGTAAGTCTTTGTTTGTTCTGAGCCTTTGCTTTCCTGACTTCATCTTTGCATGTTCTGGCTGTCTGCTGATAATTGGCCTTAGTTATGTGCCCCTCTTTCCATTTTTTGTATTTGTCCTTTTTGTCTTTCAGTTTGTCAAAGAGATCTTTGTGCAGACATGCTGGTTTCTTCTTGAATTTGTTGCTTTTGTTTTTCAGTGGTATTGTGCTGGTCTGGGCTTTTTTGATAGCATTTTTCAGTTTCCCATGCTTTTTGGGTTGTTTTCCCCTTTAGGCTTTTCATCCATGGGATCTTTCCTAGGTTCTCTCTGAGTTTGTTAAAGTCAGCTCTTTTGAAGTTTTAAGACAGTGGTTGGATTGTTTTCTATTGCTAGTGTTGCATTATGTTAAATTCCAGTATGACATGGTCACTTTCACTCAAGGTTCCAGCCACTTCAACTCCTTCTATCACTTCTTCTCTATTAGTAAGGATTAAGTCCAGTATAGATTTACCACTAATTCCCACCTCCACCTTTTGGGTGACAAAGTTTTCAGCTAGGTTGGTTAGGAATCTGTTTGATCTCCTGCTCACTGCAGTTTGTATCCCAGTTGATATCTGGATAGTTGAAGTCTCCCATTATTGAAAGCAATAGCCCTGCAGGCACATCCCCCCTTCCCCCTTGGAAGCATGGCAAAACCCAGGAGAGGTGGAATGAAATAGAAATGAAATAAAATAAAATAGGAATGGGTTTTGACACATGCAGAGACCTGGCAGGCTGGAGTCCATGCACAGAAGCAATGACAGGCAGGAGAGGTCAAAATGGGAAGCCCAGCCCACTGCTGCCTGCCTGTTGTCCTCTCTGCCCAGAGCCTCTGGCACCTTAAAAAAAAGCCTGGAGAGCACCATCTTCCTTTTTTTCTTCCACCCTCCCCTCTGTTGCCTCTGTTCCTGGACTCCAACTTCACACTGAATGGGGAGTTGGCCTGCTGCCCCATGCCAGGCTTCCCTCTGTCCCTCCTGCCCCAAAATTGCAGGAGCCACACCAGCATCGTTTACCTCCTTCCTGCCCCATGCCAGGCTTCTCCCCCCTGTAATCGGAGAAGCTTCACCAGCCCTGCCGTTTGCCTGCTACCCCACAACACAGCTCCTGCAATTGCCCATTACACACTGCCCCCCTGAGAGCAACATGGCTATTGCCTGCCATCATCTGATTGGCTGGCAGCTAACTGTCCCATGCAGCCAAAAGCCGAGGACAAAGGGGGCCTCAGTGAATGAGCTGGGCCAAAGGGTGCAAGGCGGAGGGTCAGGGCCCCATTAGCCAGGGAGAATGGGGGGGGCAGCCCAGCCGAGAAGGAATGCTGCAGGGAAATGGGTGGAGGCGGTAGGCATGAGGCAAAGGAGGTGTGGCCAAGGAGCTGAAGGATCGTAGACCCTCCCACATGTGATTACTGAGTATCTTGGATATTTGAATATCTATATAAATGCAGATACATATATACATGGATATAAATTCTATATACATATGTACACTAATGCACGCATCCCATCAATCCATTAGGGAAATATTGTGGTGCACCAGAGTTACTTTGGAATGTTCTCTCCCTTATCTAAACTGATGTGTGCCCATATAATTCCAATGTATTGGATGTTATTTTTTGCTAATTAACTGGATGACTTACCCGATACCTTCATCTTAAGTTTTCATGGCTGGTTTCACTGTATGACTCAGCATATTTTGAGGTTGCTTTGTTTGTTTTATTATTAACAGAAGTGCCATGCTTCCCACCCACCTCCCTGCCTATTCAAAAATAAAAATGTAAGGCATAACATGGAGCCTACTATACTACTGAATGTCTCCCAATCCTTACTGGTTCTGGTAGAACAACTGTATTATTCAATTCAGAAATAAATACAGAGATTAAAAAGTAATCCAGAACCATATCCCATTTGTCCTATTTCAACGTTGGATTGGACAGATAGGATTCACTAAATATTTGCTTTAGCCAGACTAAAATAGAGATTATCAGTTATTGTTATTTAATGTTTTAATTGAGTGCATTTTACATTTTTAAAAATGATTTTATTGGGAGCTGCCCAGAGTTGTCTGAAAGGGTGGAGGCCATGAAAATATTTTAAATAAATAAACAAATAAACTATTTAAACTGGGTTAGATCACAAAAGAATTCCTACAAGGTTCAAGAGAAGAACAGTGTCAAGATAAACTCAGGTCTGGATCCAATTTGCAATTATTTCATAGCCCCTTTGAACAGATTCATTTTTTATGGCATGCTGCTAAAAAGTCTTTATGATTGCTTGAAAAGATTTAGGAAAGGACAGATCAGAATGAAATAATTAAATTACTCTTCCTGGCAGGCATTAATCTGGGGTTGCTGTGTTTTTTTTTAAAAAAAATCCTGCATGGTAATCTATAGCTCAGATGCTGAAAAATGTGAGAATTTTATTATTGTTTTTACCATGTTTTGCAAATGATTTGTATTGAAGAAAAGCTCAGTAGAGTAATTTGGATTTTTAAACACCTTACACTACCACACAGAGTGGATTTCACTAATCTATCAAGCACCTCAGAGCAATGAATGATGTTAATATAATAAATATCTCTTGGCAACAAATGACAACCCAGTATGATACTTGGTTTGTTACACAGTGAAATACCTTAGCTTTTAAAATCAAATAACAGATCAATTTGAATAATGTATCAGCATTCTATATCTCTGAAGTAAATATACAATGTATGCTATGATAAAAAAATGCTATCCAATCTGAGGGAGCAGGGCTTTAGGCCAAGAACAAATTTTATAACATTTTCTACTCTGATTGAATTTAGCAATATAAACAGGCCTTCAAAGTACACAGCTGTTGTTCGTTAATAATAAATGGGAAATAAAGCTTCTGATATGAACATAATATTAATTTAATTCTAATGCCTGTTAATTTTAATTTTCAAATGGATCTATATTTTAATTATTAACTGAATTATTTTGCTACAATAGAAAGTAAAGGAACAAGTCACAACCCAGCCACAAACACATCTATGCTTTCATAGTAATTCAATGTATACATGATTTATTTCCTCTTGCTGGCCTTAGTTACCCGGGAAAGATAAATATAGAAGGATTTTCATTTATATTTAAATAGTGTGATAATAGTGGACTAGCCAGGTATGAAAGATGTTATTCACTCAGGAAAATTTTACATAATCAGGTCTGTGGTCCAAGTTTCTTTTGTTGTTTTCCTTATAGTGTTAAAAATTATTCTTTTTTCATAATGTAGTTAATTTTCTATATGGAAAAATATGCTAAGCAATTTAAATACAGTAAAGCTAAAGAATCCAAGACAAATCCAGCATTTTATTTCATGATCAGAAATGGTACAGCATCTAAGGATGTCACTGTATTGCAGCTTGGGCAATAATGTTTTAAAATAATGTTTTAAAAATCAAGGTGATACATATCCAGACATTTAGCTTTCTGCAAGACTCCATTCCATACTTTTTTATGAGGGGCAGAATTATTTATAATTATTTTATATAAATAGTGGAATAAAAATCTTCTGTATTGTTGTGGACCACCCGCCTGCAGATAAACAGTCCCAACCACTAACTGCCATGTCACTTTTGCTTTACAGTTTTTCTTATTAAATTTTTAGCTAAGATTTTAGTCTCCTGGAGCTTGTACAGTAGGAATAAATACCCTATTGCTCTAAAAAAATCTTACAGTTTAAAATTAACCAAAACTAATGTAATAAATGTGCTTCTCTAGCATAATATATATTATATTACAATCATAATAATTGAAATAAAAAGGGGAAAAGACTGGTTTATAACTTTGACAATTAAAAAAAACCTGAAGAATATTTAGCCTCATCTATCCTTAGGAAATACTATTCATGCATGTTGTAAAATATCCTTTTTTCAGTTACTAAAATACTTTTCCACTTTTATGTAGAATAGTATATTGTCATTTGATTTATCTTAGAAAATACAGCTTTTATTTCACTTGTGCACTTGGTTATGCAAATAAGGAAAAGCACGAATAAGAAGAGAAAAGCAATAAACTTTGCTCAGAAACTTTTTTTTTAAATAGTGCTACTTACAGGGTAAGGCTGAATAACTGTAAGGAGGATTGATTCTTTGCAGCTCCTGTAGAGAAAAGAGATGAGAATGACTATTCCTATTTCATGTTTTTGAGATAACATCATTTTATTTTCAGATGACAAATTGCTATTTCACAATGGTATGTTTATTGCAGCACAAGAGTTTGGAAAACATACATTTCATTGATTCCCCCCCCTTTAAAACAGACTACTAATTTGCTAGTCAGAACGAGAGTAATGCTGAACAAGTAAACATTGCCTTCATCCTTAATTGGCTTTCACTGAATTTACTTAAGGCAAATGCATAAAGTAGAGTTGAGACATCCCATGAATTACATGAAATACCATAACTAGGGACCACTCATGTGGATCAAAAAGTCAAAAAGCCACTCTCATTTTGGCCATTCTGAATAATTTTCCACGTTGTCTTTTTAGAGAAGGTTGCTGATCCTGGGGTTACAGATAAGGAGAAAGTGGATTGTCTGGAACCATTTCAATCAGAATTCAGACCTGGCTGTGTTTGTCACTCTTGTAGATGACCTTGGTGAAACCTGGATGTATTCATATCCAGGTTTCACCAAGGTCATCTACACAAGACTGACTCTTTCTTTCTTTCTTTCTTTCTTTCTTTCTTTCTTTCTTTCTTTCTTTCTTTCTTTCTTTCTTTCTTTCTTTCTTTCTTTCTTTCTTTCTTTAAATTTATATACCACCCTATTCCCGTAGGACTCAGGGCGGTTTACAGGGAAAATTAAAAGTTAAAATACATCACATACAATTAAAATCGATTAAAACTAAGATTAAATTAATCCCTGAACTTAACTAAAACCCCATTAATTAAATAATTAAAACCCCTCAGTCTGGGCCAGACAACTCAAAAAACCAAGTTTTCAAGTCCCTACAAAATGAGCAAAGGTCGGGGGCGGTCCTAAGCTCTGTGGGAAGCTGGTTCCAAAGGGCCAGCGTGCCCACAGAGAACGCCCTTCCCCTGGGAATAACCCGCCGGCATTCCTTAACCGGCGGTACCCTAAGAAGGCCCTCCCTGTGGGAGCGCACAGGACAATGGGAAGTTGATGCTGGCAGCAGGTGTTCCCTTAGACTCTTCCTGATACTGCTGAATCTTTCAGCTGCATTCAGTACCATTTATCATGGCTTCTTTGCAGGCAAGGATTAGGAATGGGGGCATTATGCTGCAATAGTTCTCTTCATTCTTGAATGGGGCGGTCCTTGGTTACAGTCAGTGGTAATGGTCAGAAGTCAAGGCTTGGATCCTGGATCTCATCTATATGAAACTTATGTATCAACATTAGATGAGAATCAATATGGAGACAATTATCCGCTTGTGTTTTGTGTCCTTGTCTAGCTTCGTCTAAGGCTTTCCTAACCACTGGCCAGGTGTTTTGTAATTGGGATATCCATTCTTTCAGTGATAGGATTGCCGGTTCGTTTGGGGTTAGTTCTGGCATAGGGTTGAAAATTGGCTGGTGACTACTTGAAAGGGAGTGTAGCCTGTGCTGGAGTGGACTGCGTTATTGTAGGCAACTTCTGCGAAAGGGAGTAGGTCCGTCCAATTCGTTTGCTGGAAATTAATAAAGCACCTTAAGTATTGCTCAAGTACTGAGTTTGAACATTCTATCAATCCATTGGACTGAGGATGATGACAAGATGACAGTCCCTGGGTGGTTCCTAAGAGGGATAAACATTCTTTCCAAAACTCTGTTTTACCACGGAGATTCAGGCACGTGATTTCTACAGTAATGTCTTAAAAGCAGTCCCCATACCATCTTTGGAATCTACAAAGAAAAAAGGTGAGAGAGAGTCTCAACGTTCCAGAGGGAACCCGTAAGTTGCTGAAGGGTTAATGCAGGCAGATGTGAAAGATACAGGAGGGGGTCAAATTTCATTATCACTGGAGAAGGCCAGAAATTGGAAGAGGCGTGTTACTTCTGGACGAATGAATCAAGCCTGAAGATTTAGTCACATAACTGTAAGAGACAATAATGTAATAAGGATTATGGGAATTGGAATTCCTAGAAGGACTAAATATTTGGGGATATATTTTTTACCCTTATAAAATAATTATGTAATATTTCGTGTTGCTTTAGTTCTAAGATGATTATGAAAAGTTAATTGGGAAGATTTGTAGTAGTGTTTATTGATATTCTGTAGGTTATGATTTGTTATTTGGATGAAAAATTTTAAGCTTTTAGTTGGATAGAAGAATAGTTTTATAAAATTGATATAAATTGTTTTCTTTGTGATTGAAGTTAATTTGTAATATTTTTATGGGTAATATTGGAATAGGTAATAGAATATAAGAATACAAGAATGATGTGATTATATAAAAATTTCTTAAGTTTGGAAAGTAATCTGGTATTTTAAGTTGTATAACACATTAGGATAATGTGAATTTAAAGCTTAGTTGGAATGAGGAATAGTTTTAGACAATTGATATAAATTGGTTTATTTGAGATTGTCTTTATTGGGTATCAGATTGGAAGGTATTATTTTGTATTTGAATAATCCTTGATATGATATATATATGTATGTTTTTAATTTACCTATATGAGTTAAAGTTTGATAGTTTGAATAGTTTAGGATTGTTTGCGTAAGTTAGATCATGATTGTTTGTATTTTTATACCCTGTGTTTTGGTATTAGATTGGAAAGTATTATTCTGTATTTGTATAATATATATATATATATATATATATATATATATATATATATATATATATATATATATATATATATATATATATATATATATGTTTGGAGTTTTCTTATATGAGTTAAGGTTCGGTAGTTTAAATAGTTTAGGATTGTTTGCGTAAGTTAGATTATGATTGTTTGTATTTTTATACCCTGTATTTTGCTCTGGGAAGCGGGGAGGGGAGGGGAAAGGGAGGGAGGGGTTGGGGAGGGTTGGGGAGGGGAAAGAGGGTGGGGGGGAAGGGGTTGGGAGGGGTTTTTTGGGGTTTTTTTGGTTTATTAAACATAAAATGTATTGCAAAACTTTTTAATTAAAAAAAAATTCTTTCCAAAACTCTGATGTGAATTGCACTCCCCTATCTGATATGATGTGTTGGGGTGCTCCATGCAATCTGAAGATGTGCTGCACGAATAGTTTCACTAAGGCTTTTAGCAAGGGATAAAGTGCACTTGTTTTGAAAACAGGTCCATAACAGACGACTGTGTTTCCATTGCTTTCTGGTAACTCCACTATAAAATCTATGGATATTTCTTTCCATGGGGCTGAGGGATTCGCTACTGGTTATAGCAGTCCAGGCGATTTCCCTTGCAACCTCTTAGCAGCTGCGTAAGTTGGGCAGTTGGACACGTAGCTTTCTATGTCCTTTTTAATGGATGGCCACCAAAATTATCTTTTTATTAAATGTAGCATTTTTACAAATCCAAAATGCCCTGCTGATTTTGTGTCATGGCACAGCTGCATGAAAGCGACTCTCTGGCTGGTTGGTATATGTAACTTCTCCACCACCCATGGCAGTCCGTCTTTGATAATGCACACGTTTATTCTTCTGGAACCATTCATCCATTTCTAAGGTCTTCCGGAATTCGATTCTGGTTTAGCTACCCATCTGCGGCTTTACCTTAGCTTGGGCCTTGATGGTTACTGGTGCTGCCAGTTGTGGTTCGGGCATGAGTGGTTTAGAACCAGTGGCTTGTGTGCTGTTATATTGGGGCGTGCGAGACAGTGCATCTGCCAGGAAATTCTCCCCCCCCCCCGGCAAGTGTTTCAGCGTAAAATGGAATTGGTGAAAGTGCTGAGCTTTCTGAGTGTTTTTAGTGCTTCCAACTTTTTGTGGTCCGTCCAGACCTGAAAAGGAATTTTATTCCCTTCCAAGGAAATGGTGCCACATAAGTAACAACCATCTCACTGCATATGCTTCCATTTCCCACACAGCTCAGCGTTGTTCCATCTCAGTGAGTTTCTGGATGTGTACGCGCACAGTTGCAGTGCCCCTTCATCATTTTCTTGTAATAGTACAGCCCTCACCACCACATCGCTTGCATCCGCCTGTATTATGAAAAGTTTATCCGGGTCCAGGTGCCTCACTATGGCTTCAGTGGAAAAGAGTCTCTTTAACCTCTTGAATGCTGCTTGGCATTTCATTGTCCATTTCAGTGGCTGACTGGGTTTCACTGAGGTTTCCCCCTTTGCTTTTAACAAGTCTGTGAGGGACAGGGCTATTTGGGTGAATGAAGGGATGAACTGGCGGTAAAAGTTTGCGAAATCCAGGAAACTTTGCAATTGCTTCCTTGTGTGAGGTGGTGCTCATTCTAGCTGTCAAGTTTCTGACGTATGGGCTTTTCAAGTGACTCTGAGGCATTGTTTACCTTAAAAGTCCTTTATTAGCCTAATACACCAACAAATGCCTGCTCGAAGGAAGCTGGAATCTGAAATCTCCGCCCTTTGCACAATATATTAAAACACAATTCTCCACCTTCCTAATTTTGTCATTAATCATATTCTCCAATTAATTTAAAGAATCAGTTTCCCTTCCGTTAGAAAACCCACCAAGGTCTTATCTTCTTTAGTTAGAGATGGCCTTGAAGGTACAATCCTCTTTCCCCCTCCCAACTTTAAACTCAATCTCTTAAAGCAATACATAAGTTTAACATATGAAATGGCTACTTCTTCATCTCTTGTCAAGCAATAACATTCAATGTTAGCAGCGTTGACACTAGCATTGTTCTGATCTTCTCGGGGTCCATTTCGATACCCTGTGGGGCTATGCGATAACCCAGGTAGTCTATTTTTTCCTGGTGGAATTCGTATTTCAATAGTTTGGCATATAGGTGGGCAACTCGCAGTTTCATTAAAACCCCTCTGACTCGGTTGACATGCTCCTCTTTGGACTCGTGAAGATAATGATGTCATCTAAATAAACCAGGACCCCCTTAAATAGGTGCTCCCTTAGCACCTCATTGATTAATTGCATAAATACTGCGGGGCCCCTTGTAGTCCAAATGGCAAAACTTTGAATTGGTAGCATCCCATTTAGGGCTCATGGAGTACCATCTGGGCTTCAGGAGTTTTGCCCCTGGTTTGATTTCTATGGCACAGTTCATGGGTCGGTGAGGAGGGAGCTCATCCACCCGCTCCTCACTGAAAACTTCAGCAAGGTCTCAGTATTCTTCTGGTATTTTGGGTAACCCATTTTCCTCTCCCACTGATGCTTTCTCCACTCCTGTGCTTGGTGGGGCTCCTTGGGGTGTTAAGTTCGCATGATCCCTTTTTGGGAAATTGAGCTCTGTCCTCCTCTAAGTTACCCAGAGGTTCCATTTCTTTAGCCACGCCAGCCCAAGGATCACTGGGCATTCCACGCCTGGGGTCACTACAAACATTATGTCTTCCTCCTGGTCCCCCAGGGATAGGTGGCTGGCACCCCACCCCCCTGCTATGGACCCATCTAACTGGCTGAATGAGATCAGCTTTTTCAGCCTCCTCACTGGGATGCCCAAGTTCCCCACTAGCATCAGGCTAATGAGGTAGCGGGTGGAGCCAGAGTCTACTAAGGCTTTCACTTGGACAGCTTCAGGCATGGAGGAGGCTACTATAGTCACTGTATTGAGGATGGGCACGAAGGGTACACTTACCAGGGCTTCGCCATCCGAGTTGTCCGAGGTATCCGCCACCCCTGCGGTTTAGGCCGGTGTTCCCTGCCCATGTTTGGCAGAGGGTGGGGACTCCAGAGGCTCTGTTGCCCTCATGGCGGGTCCTCGTGGCTTGGCTGGGGACTTCCCTGGCTTCTGGCCGGTGATTGATCTGGGTTGCATTGAGCAATGCCCCTCTCCCACATTTGAAACAGCCTATTGATTTCTTGGCTGTGGTTGGTGGTTTTGGCAGTTTGTACAACAGCTCAGGAGGCGAGCGGCCCCACGGTTTTCCTTGGCGGTGCCTCTTCAGTAGGTCGATCTTTGCTTCCTTCACCAGCATGTACCATTCGTCTAGTCAGTGGGTCCCCTTGGGGCAGGCAAGCATTGTACAGGTTGTAGTTTAGGCCATCTTTGAAGTGGCTAAGAAGGATGTTTTCCAGCTACTTCAGCTTGTTGGCAGTGGCCCAGGATTCTTGTGTATATTCGACTACCAGGCATCTGCCTTGCCTCACTGTTTTGATCTTCTCACGGGCTTTTCAGTGAGCCAGGGGGGGGGGGGTCCTCAAATTGCCTTCTCAGAGAGGACATGAAGTGGTTGAAGTTTTGGACCTCTGGGGCATTGAAATCATGCAGGTTCACCATCCAGTCTGTGGCCGCCCCGTCCAGAGCGAACTGCACGATACAGATCCGGCTTTCTCACTCAGGATGTGTCGTCCGTATTCTTCCATGTAGCTGAGGACTTGGGTTAATAAAAATCCCAAGCGCTGCGACTCCCCCCTGAATTTCGCGTCCAGCGGCAGGAATCTTTGGATGAATCGGTACCTTCATCGCTGACAGTAATGTCTCCCATCCTGATCTGCTGCTGCGGTTCGGCGTGGAGTGGGACTGCCAAGGCGGTTTCGGTGGATGTCCATGGGACTTCAGCTTCCGATTCTCCTTCAGTGTCTCTCTGGCCGTGGTCCAAGGTAGTGGTGTGGCCGTGGGGTTCAGGTTTCTCATCCCCGAGAGAGTCGAGGGTTCTTTTCATCAGCTCAATAGCTTTCTCTAGGATCCAATTTGAGTGCTGCGTGCAATGTCCTTCCTCTTCGCTAAGGGATCTCTCCATTACTTGCTTCCATCTGGGTTGGTGGCTGCCTCGTCTCAGGGTCACCTTCCTTGATCTATTCTCCCACTCCTCTTTCTTTCCAACACCCATCGAGGTTTGTGGCTGCGAGTTTCCACCACTTCTTCTTCATAGGAGTAGGACATCTCGGAACCCGACAGCTGGCAGGGTCTGACCGGAGGGCTCCCCCTTTGGGGTGGGCTCTTCGTACCCTGCCTCGCTGTCTGACATTGTAGTTTTTGCAAAGTCCCCTGGTAAGGGTCTTCCTTCCAGATTGACTATTCCTGCAGATCCTGTCTAATGTCAGGACCCATTTCAATCCCACATCTTAAGAAAGCAGAACCCTTGGAAACAATTTCTTCCAACAGGAACTTTTATTAACAGTAGTTGATAGCAGGCATAATAGACAGAATCTGAGATTTCCCACGCAGAACAAAGATTAAGGTATCCCCAAGCAGGACTCCACCCCATAGTCCGCCCGGCCGGTATGGGATGGCCAATCACCAGGTGTTAGGTCCATCATGGGAAAAGGGGAGATAACATCAGCCCGTCTCCAGTTCACACAGCGATGGTTGGCGGCTCTTCACACTTTCCTCTGAGTGTGTAGAAATAAACCAGGCACTGAGGATACAGGATACATTCCTTACTCCCTCCCTTGTTCTAGCTGACAGTTTAGGGAGATAAAGTTCAGAGAGACAGATAACGCAGGAAGCAAATTTTTACATTGTAGTGAGTAGCAGACACAGAGATAATAAACGAAAGCAAGAGGTTACATTGTAACGGATAGAGGAAGCAGAGGCAATAAACCCACGGGCACATCCCCCCTCCCCTTTGGGAGTATGGGAGAACCCAGGGAGAGGTGAAATTTGATTTGGGTCAGAGGGGATAGATAGAAATGAAATAGGAATGGGTTCTGACAGTCCCTCTCACAGTTACTGTTTTTAAGCCAGGTCTTGCCCATTCTGTATTTGTACATTTGTTTTTTCCTGCCTAATGTAAAAGTTTGCTTTTCTCCACACTGAAACTCATTTTGTTGGATAGGGCCCATTGTTCAAGTTTGTCAAGATCTTTTAGGAGCCTGAGTTTGTCTTCTGGGGTGTTGGCTACTCCTGACAGTTTGGTGTCATCTGCAAATTTGATGAGTTTTCCTTCAATTCTCTCGTCTAATTCATTTATGAAGATACTGAAAGTACTGGGCCTAAGACGGAACCTTGTCATATCCCACTGCTTACTTCTCTCCATGTGGATGTAGTGCCGTTGAGAATTACTTGTTGAGTACAGTTTGCCACCCAGCTACAGATCCATCTGGTGGTGATGTTGACTACTCTATTCCACCTTTTTCTAGCTTACCAAGGAGTAGGTTGTGGTCTACCTTATCAAATGCCTTATTGAAGTCTAAGTATACTATGTCCACAGTATTTTTCTGGTCTATTAGTTTAGTCACTTTATCGAAGAATGAAATAAGATTGGTTTGGCATGATCTGTTTATGACAAACCAGTGCTGGCTATTAGTTATAACTTTGTTTGCTTCATATTTTTTGCAGATCTGTTTTTGATCATCTTTTCCAGGATCTTCCCAGGTATTGATATTAGACCGATTGGTCTGTAGTTTCCTGGGTCTGTTTTATCCCCCCCCTTTCTTGAAGATGGGAACCACATCAGCCCTTTTCCAATCCTCAGGTATTTCCCTGGTGCTCCAGTATTTTTGAAAGATATGGTGCAATGGTTCTGAGATTACATCTGCCAGCTCCTTCAGAACTCTGGGATGTAATCTGTTGGGTCCTGGTGATTTATATTTGTCAAGGTTGGATAGGTGTTTTCTTACCATTTTCTTGCTTATTTTAATTTTCGTCTTTTGCAGTGGTTTTTTGTTATGTTGGGCTATAGTTTCTTTTTGTGTGAAGACTGATGCAAAGTATGAGTTAAGCAGTTCTGCTTTCTCCCTGTTATTCCCTTGCCATCTTTTCTCTTTAGTGGGCCTACAGTTTCCTTGACTTTTTTCTTGTTGTTGTTGAAAGAAACTTTTTTTTTATTATCCTTGATCTTTGTTCGTTTGCTTTCCCAACTTCATCTTTGCATGTTCTGGCTGTCTGCTGATAATCGGCCTTAGTTATGTTCCTGTCTTTCCATTTTTTGTATTTGTCCTTTTTGTCTTTCAGTTTGCCAGGGAGATCTTTGTGTAGCCATGCTGATTTCTTCCTGAGTTTCTTGTTTTTCTTTTTCAGTGGTATTGTGGTGGAGTGGACTTTTATTATCCCATTTTTCAGAGTTTCCCATGCTTTTTGGGTAGTTTTCCCCTTTAGGATTTTCATTCATGGGATCTTTCCTAGGTTCTCTTTGAGTTTGTTAAAATCAGCTCTTTTGAAGTTTAAGACCCTGGTTGGATATTTTGTTGCTAGTGTTTGCATTATATTAAATTCCAGTATGGCGTGGTCACTTTCACCCAAGGTTCCGGCAACTTTAACTCTCTCTATCACTTTTTCTCTATTAGTTATTACTTTAACAGATGCAATCTATTTTGAACATAGAACCACTTATTTAGATAGAAATGTTCTATTAAAATACCAAAGATATACATATGTAGCTCTATTAATACTGTCAGATTACAGAATACAGTTGTTCAAGTGTTTGCTGCAAAACCCCAAACGTATTTATCATATTAACTATGAAATACTCAAAAGTGTATTTATCTGACAAGTTTAATTTTCCATGTTAATATAAATGAATAGTGTAAATAGTATAAATTCAGCTACTTTAAAAATGATATATGATTATATCCAGATATTTTTAACCAGTAAATTGGATATATGACAACCCAGTGGGAAACAGACAGCAGTAAAACTACAATTTACAAGTGTTTCATATTATCACGTGATTCAAGAAACGTGTGGATACATGCATTTTTATCTGCCACATAACTTTTTCAAAGCCAATATTTGTTTTATTTCACTGATGGGATATTTTTCTTTTATAAATTGGGGAAAGGTTAGTTGTCACTTGACTGTGTTGAACTTTATTTTCGGTTGGCAATCCTAATTTCCAATGCAATTAATTGTCTACTTCTGAGAGTTATTGCCTGGCTGAGTGAAAAGGAATTAATTTGCATACTATGCTATTCAGTTGCAAAAACAAATCACCATGCCTGCAGAATGAATGTGAAATTTGAAACAATTATTAATGAATATTTAATTATCAATGAATAATTAATTAATTAATGATTACATACGCATCCAGCTCTTTGGGGGTGGAGTGGGGCATTTTTATTTTTGCCTAGTTTTGCCCTTAAAAAATAAAGAACTATTTGAACTGCTAGAAGGAAGTGAGGAAAACAACCATTGCAAGAGACTTGTCAGAACTCATTCCTATTTCATTTCTATCTATCTGGGTTCTGCCATACTCCCAAGGGGAAGGGGGATGTGCCCGTGGGTTTATTGTCTCTGCTTCCTCTATCTGCTATAATGTAACCTTTTGCTTTCCTTTATTGCCTGTGTCCTCTATCTGCTACAATGTAACATTTTGCTTCCTGCATTATATCTATCTCTGAACTTTATCTCCCTAAACTGTCAGCTAAAACAAGGGAGGAAATAAGGAATGTAACCTCCATGCCTGGTTTATTTCTACACATTCAGAAGAAGATGTGAAGAGCCGCCGACCATCGCTGTGTGAACTGGAAATGGGCTGATGTTATCTCCCCTTTTCCCACGATGGACCTAACACCTGGGAATTGGCCATCCCACGCTGGCCGGGCGGACTCTGGGGTGGAGTCTTGCTTGGGGATACCGTTCTGTGCAGGAAATCTCAGATCCTGTCTATTATGCCTAATATCAACTACTCTTAATAAAAGTTCTTGTTGGAAGAAATCGCTTCCAAGAGTTCTGCTTTCTTAAGATGTGGGATTGAAGTGGGTCCTCACAAGACTCTTCTGTTTTACCGTTTTTCTCTTGTCATTTTTCAGAGTTTTCATCCTCCTTTCATGCTTAACAACCTTCCTGCAACACCAGAAGCTGTGCATCATTGCCATTCGCCTGCCACCCCCCCAAGAGGCCCCAAAGCCCCTCTTTCCCTTCCTTTGAAAAAAACAAATACCCCCCCCCCCTTGAATCCTCCCATTCCTCCCTTATGAATTAAAACAAAAGAAAACCAAGATTTTTCTTTTGTGGTCTTTACGTATTTAAACTGCTAGAAGGAAAGGTAAAGGAAATATAAAAAACCCTTAGTGTTCTTTATTGTTGTTGCTCCTTGTTGTTGTAGTTGTTGTTCCCCTCTCCTGGGAAAGAGAGGGGCTGTGGGGGGCGTGGCAGGTGAATGGCGATGGCTTGCAGCTTCTGACGATGCGAGTGTATGTGTTGGGGGCACAATCTTTTTAAAAGAACAAAATAAGGCAAAAAATACTCTACCCCCAAAGAGCTGGATGCGGATGTAATCATTTTTTCTTGTTTAGATTCCCCCCTCTGCCTTGCTTCCCCACTTCTCCTCTCTCAGGTGCTAGTTGAGAAAATTTCCACTTTAAAAATGAAAAATATTTAAACTGTTAGAAGGAAGTGGGGAAGAAACCCATCATGAAAGACCTTTCTGTTTTAACCTTTTTCCCCTTGTCAGTTTTTGGAATTTTAATTCTCCTTTCGTGAGAGGGTAGCATTTGGGGGTGGGGGGTGAAGCTGCCCTCTTTCCCCTGAAGCCACCAGCCGAGCAAGATGCCCACCTGCCTGCACTCTTCCCCGTCCAAGGTTTTAGTTCTCATGAGCATTTATGTTTGTAGCGGGGAGCTGTTTGGTTTTTATTTCCCTCCCACACATGTCTGGTTTGTGGTTGCAGCAGGTTTTGGTCACTTCTTTCATGCTAGGAAGTACATTTGTTTTGTGGGGGATCCCCACTCTGGTTGCTGAGCTTGCTTAAACCCTCTTCCTCCTTCTCCTTGCTGGAAGCCTCCCTTTATCTACAACAGTGGGGCAGAAGACCTCTACCGGGTTGGGGATGATGGGAATCTGCCCTCTGCGGAGTAGGGGTAGGGTTACTATGCTCCCTGTCAGTCAGATTTGATTTCCTTTTCTCACCCCCCCACCCTCCCTCCCGTGCTTGTAGCTGCCTCTGAGACCCTCATTCTTGGGAGTTAGCACTGCCGTCATCTCTTCCTCCTGAGACCCTCATGCTAGGTAACTGTTGCCATACAAAAGCTGTTTTAAGGTTAGGGACTCTTTGGGGATAACCATCTAGCACCCTGACATGCCCCCCCTTCAATGCCAGAAGCTGTGCCCCCCACAGCCCCTGCAATCACCTATCGGCGATCACACGCTGCCCCCACACCACCATGACTTCTGCCTACCATGATTGGCTGGTGGCTATTTGTCCTGGGACAAAGTTTGCCTTGACAAAAGGCCATGGGCAGAGGGCCATGGGCCCATTGGCCAGGGAAAATGGCTGGGAGAGAGCTAGCAGAGGAGGAAAGATGGCTGTAAATGGGCTGAGGTGGGAGGCTCAAGGTGAAAGAGGCATGGCCAAAGGTCCATGCCTAAACGTCCCATTCCATTCACTGGAGACAATGCAGGGACTTAAACTAATACAGATTTTGACGAATCATCTGTTAATCTTCTATAGGTGTAGGGCTATATCTATATATCTATCTATATATCTAATCTATATATCTATAGCTATATCTATATTGAGAGAGAGAAGAAGGAAGGAAGGAAGGAAGGAAGGAAGGAAGGAAGGAAGGAAGGAAGGAAGGAAGGAAGGAAAGAAGGAAGGAAGGACTCTAAATGCAACCCTCAAAAAGAAATTACTACTTATGAAGGTAAATCTGGAAAAAATCAGGCCAGGGTGGGCAGATGAGATAATGAGAAAGGTTACTCTTTCTTCTTTGTAACATTGTGCATATGCACAGCCAGTGAACAGATACTATTGTTTATATTTATTTCACTTATTATTTTAAAAGTTATTATGAATTATTTATTCAATGGATATGTATGGCATGAAGAATTAGAAAAGAACATATTTCTCTTTCATGGTTAGTTTAATGATTTTCCACAGCAAATCTAAATCCTGAAATTTCAAAATTGAAACAGAAATTTTTAGAAAAGGATGGATTTTATGCATGATACATAAGCTTGATTTCCAAGTGTGAGCATATTTTTTATTTTTTATTATTTTAATCCCATTTATATCCCGCCCTTCTCCGAAGACTCAGGGCGGCTTACAATCTAAGCACAAATCAATGTGCTTAGCAATATAAAGACCAGACAGAGTGAGAAAAACTGACAGTCAGGCAGACAGGGTTAATTTCCCGTAACAGCAGGGTGAATTATTTTATCATGCTCTAGCAAGCTGTAGTATTGGATTTGTTTTAATTATTAAGAAATAAAAACTTTAAACTAGCACTGAATGTTCTCCTGAGAATTTGGCATCACTTACACTATCCATTTACAACTGCCTGACTAAATTGGTACTAGAGAAATACAAGAAGAATTAATCTCGAAAATTTACATTACATCTGATTAAAGGGTCTAACCCCTTCATGGATTACTGCCTTGTCGTGGCGAAGGGGCTTGCATAATTCAATGAAGCTATGAGCTATGCTGTGCAGGGCCACCCAAGACGGACAGGTCATAGCCGAGAGTTCTGACAAAACGTGATCCACTGGAGAAGGAAATGGCAAACCACTCCAGTATCTTTGCCATAAAAACCCTATGGACAGTACCAAAAGGCAAAAAGACATAACGCTGGAAGATGAGCCCCTCAGGTCGGAAGGCGTCCAATATGCTACTGGGGAAGAGCAGAGGGCTAGTACTAGTAGCGCCAGAAAGAATGAAGCGACTGGGCCAAAGCCGAAAGGACGCTCAGCTGTGGATGTGTCTGGTGGTGAAAGGAAAGTCCGATGCTGTAAAGATTTTTTTCTCCATAGGAACCTGGAATGTAAGATCCATGAATCAAGGCAAGCTGGACGTGGTCAAACAAGAGATGACAAGACTGAACATCGACATCTTAGAAATCACTGAACTAAAATGGACAGGAATGGGTGAATTTAATTCAGATGATCATCAGGTATACTACTGTGGGCAAGAATCCCTCAGAAGAAAAGAGTAGGAAAAGCAATACTGGGATACAATCCTCAAAATGACAGAATGATCTCAGTTCGAATCCAAGGCAAACCATTCAATATCACAGTAGTCCAAGTCTATGCCTCAACCACTGGTGCTGAAGAGGATGAAACTGACCGGTTCTATGAAGCCCTACAGCACCTTATAGAACTAACACCCAAAAATGATGTCCTTATCATCATGGGGGATTGGAATGCTAAAGTAGGAAGCCAAAAGATAACTGGAATAACAGGCTAGTTTGGCCTTGGAGTACAAAATGAAGCAGGGCACAGGCTGATAGAATTTTGTCAAGAGAATACGATGGTCATAGCAAACACTCTTTTCCAACAACCCAAGAGACGGCTCTACACATGGACATCACCAGATGGTCAACACAGAAATCAGATTGACTATATGCTCTGCAGCCAAAGATGGAGAAGCTCTATACAGTCAGTAAAAACAAGACCAGGAGCTGACTGTGGCTCAGACCATGAGCTTCTTGTTGCAAAGTTTAGGCTTAAACTGAAGAAAGTAGGGAAAAGCACTAGGCCACTCAGGTATGAATTAAATCATATCCCTGTTGAATATACAGTAGAGGTGACAAATAGATTTAAGGAATTAGATCTGATAGACAGAGTGCCTGAAGAACTATGGACAGAGGTTCGCGACATTGTACAAGAGGTAGCAACCAAAACCATCCCAAAGAAAAAGAAATGCAAGAAAGCAAAATGGCTGTCTGAGGAAGCTTTGCAAGTAGCTGAGGAAAGGAGGGAAGCGAAAGGCAAGAGAGAAAAACATAGATATGCCCAATTGAATGCAGAATTCCAGAGAATAGCTAGAAGAGATAAGAATGCCTTCTTAAATGAACAGTGCAAAGAAATAGAAGAAAACAATAGAATAGGGAGACCAGAGATCTTTTCAAGAAAATTGGAGAGATGAAGGGAATGTTTAATGCAAAAATGGGCATGATAAAGGACCAAAATGGCAGGGACCTAACAGAGGCAGAAGAGATGGCAAGAAGAGGTGGCAAAATTACACAGAAGAACTATACAAGAATGAGCTTAACGTCCCTGATAACCACGATGAGGTGGTCACTGACCTCGAGCTAGACATCCTAGAATGTAATGTGAAGTGGGCCTTAGAAAAGCTGAGCAACAACAAAGCTAGTGGAGGTGACAGTATTCCAGCTGAGCTATTCAAAATCTTAAAAGACAATGCAATAAAAGTGCTACACTCAATTTGCCAGCAAATTTGGAAAACTCAACAGTGGCCACAGGATTGGAAAAGATCAGTTTACATTCCAATTCCAAAGAAAGGCAGTGCCAAAGAATGTTCAAACTATCGCACCATTGCACTCATTTCTCATGCTAGTAAAGTCATACTTAAAATCCTACAAGCTAGACTCCAGCAGTATGTGGATCGAGAACTACCAGAAGTACAGGCAGGATTTCGAAGAGGCAGAGGAACTAGAGATCAAATTGCCAACATACGCTGGATCATGGAGAAAGCTAGGGAGTTCCAGAAAAACATCTACTTCTGCTTCATTGACTATGCTAAAGCCTTTGATTGTGTGGATCATAACAAACTGTGGCAAGTTCTTAAAGAGATGGGAGTACCAGACCATCTTATTTGTCTCTTGAGAAACCTATATGCGGGTCAAGAAGCAACAGTGAGAACTGGACATGGAACCACTGATTGGTTCAAAATTGGGAAAGGAGTCCGGCAAGGCTGTATACTGTCGCCTTGCCTATTTAACTTTTATGCAGAGCACATCATGAGAAAGGCAGGACTAGATGAATCAAAAGTTGGAATTAAGATTGCCGGAAGAAATATCAACAACCTAAGATACGCAGATGATACCACTCTAATGGCAGAAAGTGAAGAAGAAATAAAGAGCCTCTTGATGTGAGTGAAGAAGGAGAGTGCAAAACTTGGGTTGAAACTTAACATTAAGAAAACCAAGATCATGGCATCCAGCCCTCTCAATTCCTGGCAAATAGATGGGGAAGAAATGGAGGTAGTGACAGATTTTATTTCCCTGGGCTTCAAGATCACTGCAGATGGGGACTGTAGCCAAGAAATTAAAAGATGCTTGCTGCTGGGGAGGAAAGCCATGGCAAATCTAGACAGCACACTAAAAAGCAGAGACATCACCCTGTCAACAAAAGTGCGTATAGTCAAGGCTATGGTCTTCCCAGTTGCAATGTATGGCAGTGAAAGTTGGACCATAAGAAAGGCTGAGTGCCAAAGAATTGAGGCCTTTGAACTATGGTGCTGGAGAAGACTCCTGCGAGTCCCTTGGACTGCAAGGCGATCAAACCAGTCAGTCCTAGAGGAGATCAATCCTGACTGCTCTTTAGAAGGCCAGATCCTGAAGCTAAAACTCAAATACTTTGGCCACCTAATGAGAAGGAAGGACTCACTGGAGAAGAGCCTAATGCTGGGAAAGATTGAGGGCAATAGAAGAAGGGGATGACAGAGAATGAGATGGCTGGATGGAGTCACTGAAGCAGTAGGCGTGAGCTTAAATGGACTCCAGAAGATGGTAGAGGACAGGAAGGCCTGGAGGAATGTTGTCCATAGGGTCGCGATGGGTCGGACATGATTTCACAGCTAACAACAACAAAAAGAGTCTAAGCAAATGGAGTTTCTTGAGGAAGCTGCAATGATATCGGGACTCACTGTACCAAAGATCAAGATATAAACTAGTATATACTGTATTTTACTGTAGCAAAAGAAGAACCTGATATAGGAAAGAATTCTGATTCCTGAGAATATTTTATTTTTATTTAATAAACTGAATATTTCCAGTTATAGAAATGGATGCAGGTGAAAGTGAAAAGTCATAATGAATAATAATAGTAATAATGATGATGATGATGATGATGAATCCTATGATCTACAAAACACATATTTATTTCCATTTCCTTATAGCTATGCATTCTACTAGGATATACACTCATTTTATTTACTCTCAATTGCTATGATGCCCTTATTCTCACAGTCTTTTCAAAGATAATCCTGATATAGGAGCCCATATAACCAGTTCTCAGTTTCCCCTGTCAGATTTTTCACTAGTAATTTGTTCAAGCTGACATCTGACATCATCTACTAAGCTATATAAAATTTCTACCTGCCACAGTGGCTATAGGAAAAAGAAGAAATACATATTCAAATTGTGGATAACAATATTTCTTGCTTCCATTCACTGTTACAAAAACATTTTTGGCACTTTAGCTTGCCTAAAACTGCTCTTAAACTTAAGCACATTTCTTTTCAACCAGCCCTAAATAACACCACAATGTAATAATCGGCCATCCAATTTTATATTGGATTCAGGTAACAAAGGCAATGAAATAAATAAATAAGAAATAAATAAATAGATAAAATAAGAAAAAGGCAACCACTACCTGACAAGGTCAATGACTCTCTCCCTTGGGGCAGTGTTAACTGCCTCATCATTAATCATTATGATTTGGTCTCCTGATATAAGTTTTCCTTCTGAAGGACCACCTGGAAATACAAGCACAGATTATATTTTATTGTATATTTTATTTGTTATGCAGATACTGTAATGCTGAAAATGCTAGGGATATTTTCCCATAGTGACACATGAATGTGCTATGCATTTTTCAGCAAGTTTATAATATCAAATTAAAAATCAAATGGAACCAACATTGTTTATGGCTTTATTTGTGGTTTTGCTCTTCAGTCTTTAGAAGCATTCATTGGAATATGTGGATAAGCAGTCAAAGAGGCCCTCAATAATGCAACAATCCAAGAAAAAACTAGTTGGAACCCTTGTGGAAAGGTTCTGGAAGAAGTCATTTGAAGAATTTTGACTACAGAAGTTATCTTATATTGTTGCCTCTTTTGTATAGCAAAATAGTATACAATAGTATAGTTTTAAAATAGTATACTATACTATAGCAAAATAGATAAAATAATGAATGTCAACCTTCTCTAGTCTGATGTCTTCTAAATGTATTTTGATAGAGTTTCCAGGCACTGTTCTCAAAGGCTTTGGGGAATTTGGGGAATTCTAGTCCCAACACATCTAGAGAATACAAGGCTGGAACATACTAACTGATGGAAATCTATCAGCAGAAGACCTGTGATAAGTAAGAACCAATATAATGATTAGATTGTTAGCCAAACACAGAAATCATACCTGGTGTTACTGAGCGCACAACAACAGGTTTTTCACTGCCAGCCACAAAACCAAATCCCAAAATAGGGTCCCTTTTCATTTCTACTTTCCGAGGTGCTGGAAGTATAATTTGGCAACTGTCTATTCGGGGATCATCAAAAGGAGCAGTCTGAATCATGTGACTAAGGGAAAAGAAGAGAGACATTTTAAAATCTAGGTAAGCTAGAAACATAAGTTGCTAGTTGACTTTGAAAAGGATATTAAGCAGTAAGAATGTATTTTTATAATTAAAACTGTAGCCCTCAGCATACAATAGCAACTGAAAATGATTTGTGACTATTTTTTGCACTTATGACCTTTGCAGCATCCCTATGGTTACATGATCAAAAATTGGATGCTTGGCAACTGGCATGTATTTATAATGGTTGCAGTGTCCCAGGGTCATATGATCACCTTTTGTGATCTTCTGACAAGCAAAGTCAATGGGGAAGCCATATTCACTTAACAACTGTGTTTCTAACAGAACAACTGCAATGATTCATTTAACAACAATGGCAAGAAAAGTCGTAAAATGAGGCAAAATTCACAACTGTCTTGTTTAGCAATGGAAATTTTGGGCTCAGTTGTGGTCATAAATCAAGGATTACCTGTATGCAGTTGCAAATTCACTAAGACACATTTATTTCATTAGAATTCATACAAAAGAACTTCATAAAGCATTGAATTAAAAATTCTATAGATTTTTAAAAGAATTAATCAGTGTCTGAGAAAGACAATAGTTTAGGTATAGTGGACAAGTAGTCTGCCAAATGGGAAGTTGATGTAATGTTGTTGAATAAAATCTGAGTTGGTTAAGAGAGTCTATGAAAGGCAGAAGTAGCCATAAATGTGCTTGCTGCTCTTACTACTCAAGCCACAGATGAAGATTGCTCTGTGTTGGGGAAGCTTTGCACCATCTCTGTCAACCTGCTGATTGACTTGTGCATGGTTCATTGCTATACAGGTAGTCCTTGACTTACAACAGTTCATTTAATGATTGTTCAAAGTTACAACAAACTGAAAAAAGTGACTTATGACTGTTTTTCACATTTACGACTGTTGTCACATCCACACAGTCATATTAAAATTTGGATGCTTGGCCACTGGTTCATATGATTGCATATTCTCGGGTCACGTGATCCCCTTTTACGACCTCTGACAAGTAAGCCAGATTTACTTAAGAAGTATATTACTAATTTAACAACTGCAGTGAGTCACATAACAACTGTAGCAAGAAAAGTCATAAAATTCATTTAACAAATATCTCATGAGCAACAGGAATTTTGGGCTCAATTGTGGTCATAACTTGAGGACTACCTGTACTGCGTCAGGTGCTAGACTTATATATGGATATATTATTACTTATGTAAAAATTGTCACTGCACGTTTTTTTTGTTCGTCAAAAAAGTTTTTCTAACTGTACATTTCCCCTGCTTTTTCCACCTGTGGTGGTAACTTATCTGGTAACCATAGTGAATCCCATATGACCAGTTATGTTATGGTTTCAGACTGTTTAGTGCTCATGTCTAGAAAAAGTTTCTCACAGTTATTGTTTATTGTCTTTCACTTTGCTGTTACTGTCTGTTACGTTAGGATGTAGTCAGCTAGCTCTCTTTATAATATATATTTAGTTTTTATATTTTTGTAATTAAAAGGTATTTAGTAAGATTATGCGTCATGTTTTATTTCCTTCCTTCATGCACATCATGCATCCTCTGAAGCACGATCCTTCGCCCTCTACTAAGGTGATTTATACCTTAACATTTGGTATTGAGGATGGTTTGATTTATGTTTTTAGAGATGCATGTTTCTGCGGCTGTTATCAGTTAGTTAGTGCTAGTGAGGCAGCGGTGATTAACTGCTGAAACATGTCAGGAAGGAAGCCAAGGATGAAAAGGGAGGCTAGGAGCCTGTCTGTGGGGCATCTCCCTTCAACTTTACAAACTCCGATGGCTTCAGCCACACGCCTTGGAGAAGATGCACCTGCTCCTGTCGACGATGCAAGGTCAGTCACTCCTTTTTCTACTTTTCCAAGCTCCCTGGCAGCTGCTCTTGAAAATGTTCACACTCCAGGGGCTCAAGATGAATTTCAAGGGCTTGGAGCGAAACCTAAAGTTCAGCCGAAGAAAATTCCTTCTGCTCCTTCAAGCCCCAAGCAAACTATGCGAGATAGGGCTATGCAAGGCTACTGTGAACAAATTGGGGTTTTTGAAAAGCATTTGCAGCAGGCAAAGGAATATGTGTCAATGGTTCAGCAATATGAGAGGAGTTATGAACAAGAACCAGCCATATTGCCACACCCACAAGAAGAAGCCATATTGCTTCCTTCTTTCCCCAAAGCCAAAGTCACGCCCATCATTGAGTGTCATGCCAGACAAATGGGAACCGGAGGCTCCTATGTCACATGATTATGGGCTGTCCCAAAGGACATACAGAGCCACAGTGATGCCTGAAGCAAATGTTATAGCACCATCTACTGGTGAAGCTGAATTAAGACATGAATTGGAGCTCTCACTCTCGCAATTGTCATGCAGGAATCTTTGCTCAGAGATATAAGATTTCTGCCGTTATCTGAGGCTCCAGCCTCTGATGGTGCTAGGATTCCTGTTACTATTGCTTCTCCTGTTAATATTGCTTCTATGCAAGTCCCTCTACCTGGCAGAGCACAGCCATATTTAGCCCACACACAATTGCCACCGGGTTCTTATATGCGAAGGCCAGTGTCATCTGCAGGTTATGCACCAGCCCCAGCGCCTCCTGCTGGCCAGGGTGGAATAGCAGCTCAAAGACAGTCATAGCCAGCACCAATACTACCGGCAGCTTCAATGTAATTGCCACATGTCCAGGCACAGGCACAGACACCACTGGTGCCCCTGCAGGTTATGGTCAGATTGCACAACCTGCACAGCCAGTACCTCAATTGTATATTCCTCATCAAACACCTTCTATTGTACCACTGGCTGGTGACTCAAAATTAAAGAAGTCAGGACAGAATTACAGGGCATGGGTCAGTGAGGTTGGACTTTTGCTACGCAGAGAAGGTGCTCACATGATGGTGTTTAATCCTCCTGCCCAGCCATGGACTCCTGACATATGGGACTTGGATAATAGAGCATGCACAACATTATTGATGTCAATGGACACTGAATTACAGCTCACGTTTTCACAAGATGCAACTGCCCAACAAATTTGGACTCAGTTAGAGACATGTTATTGGCCTACATCAATGTTGTGATTCAGGGTCAGCCTGTGGGTTCGGCAGTTGGGTCGGACGACTCAGAGAAGGAGGAGGGGGGTGTTGAAGAGCTTGCTGATGATGGCCTTGAGGCTCCGCAGAGCCCTCAGCCAGGCCCCTCCCACCTGGTCATGACGGAGACCCAGCTGTGTGAGCCTGACAGTGTGGATGAAGATGACCCACAGCTGGCCCTGTTCAAGGACGCCCGACGCAGGAGGCAGTCAATCAGGAGTAAACAGAGGAAGGCAATGGGGCACCTCGGAAGGAGGCAGAGAGAAGCCACGCCCTGAACTGTATAAAAGGGGAATGCGTGGGAGGGCTGGTTTGCTGAAGGCAACCGCTTGATTAGTTCCTGTTTCATAGCTCCTGTTTCATGGTTGGTGTCTTGTTTTGCTGTTTTATGTTAATAAATTTGGCAGGCTTAATTCCAGCCTCTTGCCGTTTGTAAAGGGGTTGTCCCTGCCTTTTCTGCAGGGCCGGTAGCAGGCTGGTACAGAACAATCAATTGAGTCTACATGTTTACTTTTGTCTGAGTTCCATGGTTCCAGATTAAAACCTGGTGAACATATTGGAGCACATTTGACTAAAATGAAAGGTATTAGAAAAGAACTGGGTGAAAAAGGCTATCCTATTGATGATTTTCAAATGATCAGCATTATCATCAATTCTTTGAATCATGAGTTGAAAGACGCTATTTCCAAGATCAATCAAGTGCCTATTGCTCAACGCACCATGGATCATGTATGCAGAATTTTAACTGAAGAAGAGGCACTTATGCAAGCCGCGCCACATTTAAGGGAACCACCAGCGTCAAGAGCTCCAGCAAGGCGTACCTTCCGTGGAAGGACCTACGTTTCAAGGATGCCAAGATGCTACATCTGCAATCGTGTGGGACATGCCACCCAGGATTGTCCCCAACGAGTTCCAGCGCCCGTCACATACCAGCCCAGAGGAACAGATTCCAGAGGAGGCAGAGGTAGAGGCGGACAACAAGGTCGTGGTCGTGGTTCCAGGCGTGATCCACAAGCTCCCCTTGTCACATTGGTTGTGACCAATGATCCACAGTCTTAACCAGAGTACAACAGACGACTTCTTTGTACTTTGGACAGCGGAGCAGCATTACATGTTACCTACAGAAAAGAGCTTTACACAGAGATGCACGAGCCTGAACCTGAACTTCGTGAACTTTACTCTTTTTCAAGTCATCCTGTTCAGGTCATGGGAAAAGGAACTGTTTATATTGAAGAGCTCGGTGCTCTCATTCCAGATGTTTACTACGTTCCGTCTGCCAGTAGTAATTTGCTTAGTCAGAGTCATTTGTCTAGGTTTTCTCATTTTCAGGTCCATCATCTTGAAAAAGCAAGTTATATAGTTAAAGATGGAGATATTGTTGCTGAAACCATGGTGATTGGTGGTGTTTATTACATAAAACCAAAGTCTAAGCAGCAAGAGCAGGCAAGTATACACGTTCCAAAAAGCACAGGCCCAGAGAGAGACGTCCCAGAGAGAGATCCTGTTGCTACTCCAAAGGTTCCTAAAGATAATAAAAATACAAAAAAGACACAGGTTGCTCATGACAAGCCTGGGGTTCCTAATAAAAATGCTAATGTTGAGAATTCACTAACAGGTAAACTTTTGCATTCCAGGTGTATCCATAAGTGGCATAGAAGATTGGGTCATGCCAGTTTCCGTGTTCTGAAGAAGATGCCAGAGTTCGCAAGAGGTTTGGATCTAAAGGGGTGTAAGGTGTTCTTGGACTGTGCTGTCTGCAAGAAAGCCAAATCCAGAGCAGCAGCAATTCCAAAACGCGCTACACGTCTGTCAACACGCATTTTTAATTTGGTACACACTGACATAGTGGGTCCTTTACACTTGGTGGTAAAAGATATTTATTGACGATCATTGATAATTATTCTAGATATGGATATGTATATCCTATGAAAGAAAAATCTGAGACCTTTCAGATCTTTAAAGACTTCGCTAGTCTTGTCTACACCCAATTCGAGGTCAACATTGCCAGAATCCAGAGTGATCGCGGTGCTGAGTTCATGTCTCAGCGTTTCCAGGACTGGATGCGTGAGAATGGGATAGTACGTCAGACAACTGCTCCTTATACTCCAGCTGAAAATGGAGTGGCAGAACGCAGAAATGGGGTTTTGCAAACCATGATGCATTGCCTTCTTGAAGATGCCAACCTTGGTCTTCCATACTGGGGTGAAGCTATCAAATATGCTAACCATATCATCAACCGTACTTGGAGTAGTGTGATAAATCAGACCCCTTATTTCATGTTGTATGGACCTGATCTCTCACATCTCCATATTTTTGGTTCATATGCTATGGTGAATATTCTCTTAGCCCAAAGAAAGAAAGGGGGTCCTGCAGCAAAAAGGATGAGATTTATGGGTATTGACGATAATTCAAAATGGAGTAAATACATTGACTCTCATCATGTTATTGTGGTTTCACAATCTGCTATTTTTGAGGAAGATGCTGACTGGTCCAGGATTCATTCTAACGATCCTGGAGTTTATTTTCCTAGAGATGATGTTGCTGACGCCACACAACCTGATGATCAAGATTCACAGGATAATGTTCCTTCCACGAGTTCTTCTCAACCTACTTTTCCATCTTTGCAAGCTGCCGATGCTGCCGCTGGCGACAATGATGAAGACGAGGACAACACTGAAGAAGAATGGACCGTTGTTCCAAGACGTTCCAAGAGGTCCACAAAGGGAATCCCTCCAAAATGTTATTCGTGGCAAGTAACAAAAACACCTGTACCTTTGATTTGTAATGTTACACTTCCACCTGAGAAGTTCACACAGATCAAACATCTTCCTGAATCAGAGCAAGATAAATGGTTTGAGGCAATGCAGGCTGAAATGGACAGTCTAAAGAAACATCAAGTGTTTACACCTGCAAGCCCTCCAGCAAACAAGAAAGTTATTGGTACTCGATGGGTCTACAGGATCAAAAAGAAGCCAAATGGTGAGTCGTTGTACAAGGCCAGACTTATAGCCCAGGGCTTCGCTCAACGTTATCCTGAGGACTATACAAATACATACTCACCCACAGTGTGGACTGAAAGTGTGAAAATCGCATTAGCCACTGCAACTATCCTTGGCCTGGAAGTTTTCCAGTTCGACGTTGAAACGGCTTATCTACATGCTGATCTTGATGAAGAAATTTATGTCAAAGGTCCTCCAGGTTTTCGACAGCAAGAAGGGGATACCTGGTTTCTACACAAAAGTCTTTATGGTCTGAAACAGTCTGGTTTCATGTGGTACTTATGTCTTTCTGACAAACTAAATTCAATGGGCTTTATTAAGTCTGAAACAGATGAATGCGTGTTTACTAAAAGATCCGGTAATAGGTATGAGATAATCCTTGTTTATGTCAATGATATTGTTTATATTGGTCCAAATAAGCAGATGAGTGAGGTTTTTGCTAAAGCTTTACAAAAGTTTTTCACATTGAAGTCTTTAGGATGTATTAACACTTATTTAGGTGTTCAAATTGTCAAAACTCAGAAGGGGTTTAGTCTCAAACAAGAAGGTAAGATTACATCACTGCAACATGGAGGACGCTAAGCCTGTGAGTATACCCATGCAAACCGATTTTCACATTTTGGCACATGAACCAAGTCCTGAGTTCCAAGATCAAACACTATATCGCTCAGTCATTGGGTCGCTGTTGTATATTAGTAGTTGGACTAGACCCAACATTGCACTTAGTGTTAATCTTTTATCACAACATGTAGGTAAGGCAAAACAGTTTCATTGGACATGTGTTAAGAAGTTATTGAGGTATCTAAAACACACCAAAGACATGTTGTTGTTGTTGGAACCAACACATACTGATTATGCAGAGTTATGTTGTTATGCAGATTCAGATTGGGCGAGTGATAAGAAGTCACGGAAAAGTACTTCAGGTTACATGATGTTCTTAAATGGATGTCCTGTTTACTGGCATGTGCGTAAACAGAATTTTGTTTCTTGTTCCTCTGCAGAAGCTGAGTATGCTTGTGTGTCTGATGCATGCAATTCTTTAACCTGGTTTGATGCTTTAGTCACAGATATCTGGACACATCCGATTCGACCGATCACTGTGATGGAAGATAATGAATCTGTGGTTTATATTTCTGAAACATGTTTTACAGGTTCAAGGTCCAGACACATTGACATCCGATATCAGAACATAAGACAACTGGTTAAACAAGGTTTTGTGACATTACAGTATGTGCCTACACGTGATCAAATTGCTGATATGCTGAACAAACCACTTCCTACAGCCCAGCATGAGTATCTGCGTGAGAAGATGTGCCTTACTTGAGTCTTCACTTTGCTGACGAAAGAAGGGGAATGTCACTGCACGTTGTTTTTTTTGTTCGTCAGAAAAGTTCATTTCTAACTGTACATTTCCCCTGCTTTTTCCACCTGTGGTGATAACTTATCCGGTAACCATAGTGAATCCCATATTTATTTATTTTATTATTACATTTATATACCGCCCTTTCCCAAAGGACTCAGGGCGGTTTACAGGGTAATTAAAAACCAAGATACAAAAGTTAAAAACAAGTTTAAAAAAATTATATTTGTCCCTGTATAAATAAAACCCCAGTTAAAATAAGATTAATCCTCAGCCTGGGCCAGAGAGCTCGAAGAGCCAGGTCTTCAGGTCCCGGCGGAATAAACGGAGGTATGACCATATGGCCAGTTATGTTATGGTTTCAGACTGTTTAGTGCGCATGTCTAGAAAAAGTTTCTCAGTTATTTTTTATTGTCTTTCACTTTGCTGTTACTGTCTGTTACGTTAGGATGTAGTCAGCTAGCTCTCTTTATAATATATATTTAGTTTTTATATTTTTGTAATTAAAAGGTATTTAGTAAGATTATGCGTCGTGTTTTATTTCCTTCCTTCATGCACATCATGCATCCTCTGAAGCATGATCCTTCGCCCTCTACTAAGGTGATTTATACCTTAACAAAAATCCCCTGTAGAGTTTCCCTGTAGACAGCAATGACATGATCAGCATATTGAGGTCATGTGGTTTTTAAGTTACTTGGTTTACCTATTCAACAATATAGCTAATAAGCCATTCTGGGGGATTTTCAGGGCAACTGCTCTACAGAGCTGACATGGCTCTGTATTAACTAATGGATATATTGGTCCACAGATCATTTTTTAAAATAGGATTTTATAGCACAGTGACTTTTATATACAATACATTCTTTAAAGATACTACTTTTATAGAATTTTAAGTTTTGCAAAGTTTTAATTTAGATATTATAGGTCTTCCATTGTAATATAGCTTTTTAATATCTCAGTTTGCATTCAAGACATTTAAGAGCTTCAAAACTTGTTGTTGCACTGGGCCCCTGAATTCCTTAAATAGCCCTGAAAATAGATTCTGGGATATTTGGGATATATCTTACATTGCTTCAAAATAATGAGGCAACTTTGTATACTATCAAGAAATAGTGGATCTCCAAATTCTATTTAATTTCTGTTTGAGAAATGAATTGTTATAATTCAGATGTGTGCACCCTCTCCCCCTTTTTCTCTCTCTGAATTAAAATTACATAGACTTTAATTCTAAGTATTATTATCCCCCCCCAGTATCACCATAAAGGTAAAGGTAAAGGTTCCCCCGCACATGCGTGCTAGTCATTTACAACTCTAGGGGCTGGTGCTCATCTCCGTTTCAAAGCCGAAGAGCCAGCGCTTGTCCAAGGATGTCTCCGTGGTCATGTGGCCAGCATGACTAGACGCCAAAGGTGCACGGAATGCTGTTACCTTCCCACCGTAGTGGTCCCTATTTTTCTACTTGCATTTTTTACATGCTTTCGAACTGCTAGGTTGGCAGAAGCTGGGACGAGTAACAGGCACTCACTCTGTTACGGGGCACTTGGGATTCAACCCGCCAAACTGCCAACCTTCTGATCGACAGGCTTAGCGTCCTAACCCACTGAGCCAACATGTCCCTAACAGTATCATCATAAGCGGTATTTATTTGTTTATTTGTTTATACTTGTAGATTTGTTTCTATTTTCCTGTCCCTTTGTATGTGAACATATACATGCTATAGCCTTTGGCATGTTTGTGCATGATAATCTTAATTTTTTTAAAATTACATTTCTGCCATATGCTCATCCAGATGGCTCCTACTTATATGGCACTATAAAATGATGTTACATTAGAGGATTTAATTATTGATGGAGAACTTGTAGACAAATAGAATTTATATTTAGTTGTAAAATAAGCCATAATTACACACACACACACACACACACACTTATACACACCTTTGTGAGGAAAGGGTTCTTTTTACTTGATGTGACCAAATAAAAGAGCACAGTTCTATCCATTAATATTGCTTTTTCCTACTCTGGAGAGCTCTATCTATGGATTGTTTGATTGATTTGTATCCTGTATCTTCTTCAGAAGCTCAAGATAGTTGTTATACATAGCACTGCCTTCTCTCCTGGCCCACCAGAGGAACCTTGCCATTCCTCTTGGGCCAAGTGGGGAACCCTAGACAGTGGTGCGGGCTGCCCAGAACCCTGGATGGTGGGTGCCCATCCCAGTCCTCAAGCTCTGAGTGCGCCAGGACCCCTTGACCTGGCCTGGCACTGTGGGGTGCCCAAGCATAGAGCAGCTCCAGAGCCTGGCTTAGGCAGAGCAGAAAGGGAAGTCCTGGCTGCCTCTTGGGGACGGGGGGCTCCCTGCCCTGTTTGCTGGGGACGTTGGGGTGTAGCAGCGAGTGAGAGGTCCCATGTGTGTGGCGGAGCTGGAGGACGAAGTTGGATGGCAATTGCCAAGCGGGCAAGGGCCGCAGCGTTGTGGTGACAGTGACTGACTAGGCTACCTTGCTGCAGCCCTACCGTCCATCTTTGCTTGCCTGCACCTGCCATGGCTGGGATGGGGCAGGCAGCTGCCTGGCCACCCAACACATCCAGCAGGCTGGATCACATGCCCCTCCCCATGCCTCTGCCTCACCTGCCCCTTGGAGGGCCAGCTCGGTGGCCACAGTGCTCAGACCCATGGTCCGTCTCTGCTTGCCTGTGCCTGCCACAGCTGGGACTCGGTGGCCAGTTGGCTAGTGCATCCAGCAGGCTGGATCGTGTGCCCCCCCCCCCACCCCCATGCCTCTGCCTCCACCTGTCACTTGGATGGCTGACCCAGCAGCCATGGTGCTTGGTCCCACCTGCACTGTGTGGGCTGCAGAACCCCAGGGTGCACCGACCGATGGGGTACCAAGGGGCATTTTGCGGCTGCTGCTAGGCACTGCCAGCCCCTGCGCACTTGCTGCCTCCCAAGGGGTAGGTGGCTGGGCCTGGCCAGCAGGAGCCTGTCTCTCACTGAGGCAGCCGGATCTGGCCCACAGGCCTTGAATTTGACATATCTGCCCTATAGTATTTCAGACAAATGGTCCTCCAACCTCTTCTTAAACACCTCTTAGTGTTGGAATATCCAAAAGTTTTGGAGACAAGTTGTTCCACTGATTAATTGTCCTAACTATCAGGAAACTGATGAGCTGTTTATCAAATTTGCCCCTGGCCAATGCTTAGAATGAGAGAAAATGATTGCAAAGGACTAAAAGAATAGGCTGAAAAGAACAAGATGCCATTTACCAAGGAAAATGCAAGGGGGAAAGAAAGAAAATATTTAGAACATAACTACTGCATGGAGAATCCATGGTTTGAAAGATGCACTTTGAGAAGGACTTGGGTGAGGTTACTGACTACAAGTTCCCCTGAGACAGCAGTATGAGGCAGTTGCTAAAAGCAGAGGTCCCCAACCCCTGATCCATGGACTGGTACCGGGCTGCGGCATGCCAGAAATGGGGCCATGCAAACAAGGGAAGCCCCATCTGTGGGATGCAGGCTGCACATAAAACCATGCTGCCTCTGGTCCACAGAAAAACCTCTCCCCACAGAACCGGTCCCTGGTGCCTAAAAGGTTGGGGGCCTCTGTCTAAAAGGACTAACACTATTCTGGGCTGCACTATAAAAGAAAATATTAACAGAATATTGACAGGTTAAAAGAAGGCAATGTAGATGGTACAAGAGACATGAGAACATGCTGTATTACAGGGGTTCCCAATCGGGGGTGCTTGCACCCCCTGGGGGTATGAGACAATATTCCAGGGGGTGCAAAAAATTGGGTTTTCAAAATTATAGTCTATGTGCATAATTCGTTGCCATTATTTCAAATTTTTGTAAAGCGTGTGAGAATATATCAGAAGAGTTCTTGGTGTGCGGAGTATAGAAAAGCTTAGGAGCCACTGCTCTATTAAGACAGCCAATGGAACTTGGGCTATTCAATCAGAAACTAAAAAAGATAAAGGAAAGGCATGGTATTAGTGATTAGGTGTACAAAAGGATATTCAAATGTTCAGAAATTATTTCCCACTACCCCAAAACTAGGATCAGAAATGATGGACATAAATTGCAGTTGTCTAAATTTTTTTAAATGTAAGGGAAATTTCCTAAATGTATGAACAATATCCTCCTTTGAGATCTGCATGATCTGCATATCTTTAAACCTTAGCTCCTCACCAACAGGTCTTGGGTTAGATGGTCAGATGGGCTTCAGGAGTTTGGCAGGTGTTGGGGTTTTTTGCTTCGTGAGTATTCCGGATTTTTACTGTCTTTTGCTGTTTTAATTTTGTAAAGCCACCCTGAGTTTTCTGAAATGGGATGGCTGTAAGTTCAAGAAAGCAAAAAAATGGTACAGTTCAGCTTTTAAAAATTTGGAATAGATTGGTTCCATGGCCAAAGTGAACCCAGCTGTGCACATTCTGTGCTAGTGTTTTTGTTTTAAATTATTTGAGGGCAATAGCCATACCGCCATTTTCCTTTATTTGCAAAAATTTAAGGGTGGCCAATGCAGTCCTTTGAATACTTGCTATAATAGAGGAGGCATGATATGTCCTACTACAAGAAGTATGAAAAACCACCCAATTTCTCTTTTGGCTTTAGAGGGTAAAAATCTATACTTCTAGTTTACAAAGCCATTTATGCAGAAGTTAAATAATAATGGGGTAGAGATGTAGTCCTCCTTTTTGTTTATATAGAGAGCATTAAATGACTGTGAAGGTTATATCTGACCTTCAGCTTTGTATCTTCATGAAGAATACAAAATGTATGCAAATGAACATAGCCATGCATGTAAAAATAGCTTGCTGGACTTTGCATAAATGGCTACATAGATATTGCAAAAATATCATGACATTCTTAAGGCCAAAGCTGGTTTTTAAAATTTCAACTATATACATTTAGTATTCATATAATTATAATGGGGTATTGCATTTCAATACAATGAATTGGGTCTAGTCTGAATCATACCAAGAGAATATGCAGAGAAATAAATGGATTAACATGTCATTGGCTTGGATGAATTTTTGTTCTGTCATTTTCCTTCTTTTTTTCTTAAATTTATGTCTCACTGCAGCCTAAATTGTCACATACCGTATTTTCCGGCGTATAAGACGACCCATGAGGTGATTTTCATGGGTTAAAAAGTCGTCTTATATGCCGGAAAATACGGTATTATACGCATTAGCAAAGCAATCACATATTAGCAAGGTGTAGATGTAAATCCCCACTGGTTCCATGATACATATCAAAATCTAATTGATGCAAGTTTGCATTCATATTTAGGGTCTTGTCACCTTATTTTTTCTTTTAAACAAAATTTATGTATTTTGCAATTGTACAGATGAACAAGAAATACAAAATGAGGCACTGTGGTATTTTACTTGGAAATGGATTAGCATGCTATCACTTTATGTTCACAGATCTATGACTCACACAAGTGAATTCATATAACATCAAAATCAGGAGTGTCTTATGAAATCCAAACATCTAAATATACATATTTTTCCCAGTCACCTGAATAGGCTACAGGGAACTGGGGTGTTATGTACATTCAGTTGATGCTCCCAAGCTGCTTCTATTCTGTTTGTCTTCCAAACTCTTTCTTCCCTAATCCTTCAGGCCATTTCAACAGTGCCAATGTAATCCTCAGTAAAACAAGAGTTGTGCTTAATTTGCTTTTTAAATCATGATGCAAATGCTTCTGCCTCCTGCTTGGGGCTCAGAGGAACGACGCCAAAAGAAAAGCAAAAGGAAGAATAATTAATCCTTTCTTTCAGTATAAAAGAGTTTCAGAAATGTTTTGATTAGACTGTTGGAAGCACAAAGTTAAAAGAGCATTTATGATTCATAGCAGGCAGCTTCTCTGCAGTAAAATTAGCCATTCATCCCCATTCTTTTGTATATAAAGGAGAAAACAGGTTATAGCTGAACTATGCCTTTACTGTCTGTTTAAATAATTTGGAATAGTGGATTACACTGAGAACACACACAATAGCAAAGCATTATCCACAACTACTTTGTTTTAACAATAAAATGAATATATTCCTTTATAAAAGTGATAAAAGAGGAAGGAAATAATTTATGGTTGTGTTTATGGCTACATTTTTGGGATTTCATTGTTTATAACTGAAATCAAGACAGGCAGCAGTATCTTTAAAACTAAGATTTAAAATTTAAATCTAAGCAAGCAACCTATTTTATAATGTCATCTATTAAGGATGCTGAACACAATTCTTTTTAAGTTATTTTAGCATTCCACCGAACAATAATTTGATACTCTTAGCATTCATTGCTCTTTTATTTTTGATTTCTTAGCCAATTGCTTGTACTTCTTTTGTTGGAAGAACCTCATATTTTCTAGAGTGCTACAATTTTTGGTATTAGTTTAATATAGATTGTTCTGGTGTTCTGAGAGAAAAGCATTCTCAATAGGCATCTGTGGTTTTGGCCAAGCTGAATCACTTTGGACCATGGGTGGTCAATTTTAGTTTGGTTATGTCTGATTGGAAGTTAAAATCCAAAGTTTATCATTTTAAGTAAACCATGTCTGAAGGCAGAGGTTGTTAAGGCTGCCTTTAAACTTTGGACATAGGAACAGTCAAGATCCGAACAGTGAAAACGGATGCTCAACTAGAAGAATTGCTGATTGAACTCAACAATTTATATTGGGATATCACTGGATTATGTGAAACATGATGAAAAGGTGAAAATTTAGTTGAACCTGATAGGAATGGGCATTCACTCTACACTAGAGGTACTGAAGATGGATGATGTGGTAGAGTTGGTTTTCTCATCAACCAAAAGCTGAAAGATTCTGTAGTAAAGTTTAAACTGAACAAACAATACAAGTGTCATGGTTCTGACAGATAGAGATGAATAAAGCAGAACTCCGAGGCTTGCAAATTCCTCAAAGAACATGTTTATTGGTTACAAAATATTGGCACGATCAAGAGTGAAACCAAGTCTGGATACACAAGTAACAATTTTCCAATACAAAGTTAAATCTCCTACCCATAAAAGCTATGCAAGCAACTACGTTCCCCAATATGATTATTTGGTGGGCTTTTTATACAACACCCAGTCCCTAGTCTTGGGAACAGCCAATGACCTTGGTTCCCATGGGCAAAAGATTATGTTGACTAGCAAAGCACCTGGGCAACCCCCCTCCCTCTGTTCTATATGACAACCTAGAATGAGAAGGAAAATGGCTGCAGCCATGCTCATTTGTAGAGCTGACAACAAGCTTCAAATTATCCAGCTTATGCACCAAGAATAAGCTATAATGATGATGAAGTTGAAGAGTTTTATGACAATGTGGACCATGTTCAAGACAAAGAAAAATGCTGATACAAAATACTAATGGGTGACTTTAATGCGAGAATAGGAAGAACAATACCTGGAGAAAAAGCAACTGGCTCGAATGGAAGTGGTGAAAGAGATAATAGAGGCGACAGACTAGTATATTTTGCTGAAGGACAGGAACTTTATATCAGGAACTCATTTTGCAAGAAAAAAGCTAGCAGATATAGACATGGAAGAATCCATTTGGCTACACAAGCGAAATTGACTACATCATGTCAAAGTGATAAAACCATATTCTGCAATTGTACTGTCATCAATTGTTTTAATATTAGAAGTGACCATAGAATGGTACAAGCTAAAGTGAAGATGGACTGTGGAAAAGAGCATAAGAAAACAATAAGGACATCATGAAAAACTAAAATAAAGAGCGATAAGCTGTTAGAAGTGAATTTTTAGATTTATCTGTCAAATCTATTGCAAATCTATCTGTTGCTCTATTGCAAGATTTGGAAGAGCTGAACATTATGGACCAAAATGAACAAATAGTCAAAAACATCCTTGAATCTGCTACATCTATAGCACTATCAGAAAAACACTTGGTACAGTCAAAAATTTCTGATGAAACTATTGATTTAATGAAAAACAATGTACAAGAAAGAATACCAGAAGTTTCACTAATAAACCACTACATATACCTTGGCCAATGGGTGTCAATGGAAAGCAATACAATAAAGGAAATTTAATGGTGTGTTAAATGTATCTGACATGCATTCGGCAAGCTAAGCATAATTTTCAAGAACAACTTTCTCCTATACCTGAAAAGTTTTCAATTAGTGCGTGCTACCTGCTCTAACATATATCTGGTGAAACATGGACACTAACCTCACAGTCGATACAAAAGCTATGATTGGCACAAAGATCCATGGAAAGATCCATGCTTGATATTACAATAAAAGATAGAAAGGCCTACACATTAGATTAGAGAATAAACAAAAGTATATGACATCATCAAGAGAGTAAAAGAATTGAAATGGAAATGGGCTGGTCACATAGCAAGAAGAATTGATACCAGATGGACCAAGACAGTCATAGAATGGATCCCATTTGATAAAAAAACATCAGGAAGTATTGCGGACCCAATTGGAAAAAGATATCTCAGGACTGTATAGGTTGGAAACATGTGGAAGAGGCCTCCATCCTGCAGTGAATAGACAATGGCTAAAATGACAATGATGATACAGTATACGTGTATAGCCAATCTCATCTTCAGTTTATACTTTGGGAACAATATTGTACAGAAAGTGGTAGGGTAGCAGATACAAAATCTCTGGAGGAGTTCCTTCCAGTCTGAGTTAGGTCTGAGCATAGAAGAAAAATAACATTGGTCACAGTGTAGCAGAAGTTGGATGGAGGAAATTCACACTTCCTTGTCTTGCTAGATATTTCAGAAGCATCCATAGTATTCTTGCTTAAGAAGTCTAGGGATCAGCAGTTTTTTTCAATAGTTCATTCCTTCCTACTTGAGTGGGTCCAATCTGGGTTGCAGCAGGAGAAACTGAGTTATTGGAATATAGAATGCCACATTCTCTTTAATATCTACATGAAGCTGTCATATGTGGGTATTGGATGTGATGACAGCAATATGCTGACTATAGCCAGCAACATATTTTTACCTTGGCTCATGCAGAATATGTGGTGGAAATCCAATTACAGGATTAGATAGAAATAGAAACATTTGAGGGGGGAATGAGAAGACTGATATTTGTCACATTTATATCATGCCTGGTCCCTCTGACTGTGTCTTGTTTAGCCTAAAAAATAAGGCTGCAACTACATGTATCCTTTATAGATCTCAAACATCCACTTCTTTGAGAGAAGTTGACAAGTATGGTCAAGCACGTTCATTCCTAATTCAACAATTTTATAATAATATCCGTTAGAATTAGAATGCAATCTTTCATTCCTGTTATAAATAGAATTAGACATTTTAGCCCCTACCTTATCAATATTTATTGTACTTAAAATACCTATCAGGCGGACTTCTGGTTTTGTGCAGAAGCGACTGGTCGTGGGCTTGCGGATTCTCTGCACCCCCGTGGCTAATTTCTCCCTGCCTGGGGACCCTAAATGGGTCTAAGTCACCCCAGAGAGGCGACAAAGAAAGAAGGGTGCTCCAGCAGCAATTCTGAAACGGCAGCCGCTGTTCCATTTGACTTGGGGAAAGCCTTCTAACCCAGCAGGAGAAAGGCTGGCCGTATTGCATTGACCAGCCCAAGCTACTAGCAAACAAAGTCCAAAAGCACTAACTAGCACAACTGTGAACAGCATGCTTAAAACTGGGTGAGGAATTCGATCTTCTCTTTTCTATTCTACATTTAATTTCCTGGAAAAGATCCCCAAGAAGTAAAATTCCTCCAAAAGGGAAGGAGGGGGATTTCCGCCCCACCCTTATACTAATGGAAGAGGCGGATTAATCGTTTAATGGAGGATCAAAATATATGAAATTGAAAAACAAATAGTTGCTGACACCTAGTGGTGGATGAAGACTATGACAGCTATGACTTTAATATAAAGGTAAAGGTTCCCCCGCACATGCGTGCTAGTCGTTTCCAACTTTAGGGGCCGGTGCTCATCTCTGTTTCAAAGCTGAAGAGCCAGCGCTTGTCTGAGGATGTCTCTGTGGTCATGTGGCCGGCATGACTAGACGCCAAAAGCACACGGAACACTGATATCTTCCCACTGTAGTGGTCCCTATTTTTCTACTTGCATTTTTATGTGCTTTTGAATTTGCTAGGTTGGCAGAAGCTGGGACGAGTAACAGGCGCTCACTCTGTTATGCAGCACTCGGGATTCAACCCGCCAAACTGCTGACCTTCTGATCAACAAGCTCAGCATCCTACCCCACTGAGCCACCACATCCCGACTTTAATATAAGACTTGGCAAAACCTGGGAAAAGCTACTCTGTGTTTGTGACCTTCAAAGTTTTAACAACAAAGAACAGCTGTGACAAAAAAAGACAATAATCTGGGCTGTAGACAAAGAGAGAATTATAAATTTCAGAAAAAAACTTTTTTTGAACTATTTGGATTACAAATATCTATTTAATTGGGACTCTAAAGCTATTTGCAGAGAAAAGAAAGGAAGAGAAAAACTCAAAAAACTCAACCAGAATGATTGGATAGAAAAGAAATATATTGATGTGATTATTTTTAGAAATATTGGGAAAAAATATATATTTAACTGTTATCCATCAAAACAATAAAAATTGTATTAACTCAATGTTTGCAAAAGAGGATATTTTGGGAAAAGAGGAAATCAACTAAAACCATTATGTGGATTATGGATTATAGAAATCAATTGTTAATGATTGTTTTACAAATGTAACCTAGACAACACACTGTTCACCAATTATTGTGATTTATGGGTTTTTTAAAAAAAAATCAATAAATTATGAAAAAAATAAAATAAAATACCTATCAGGCAAATTGTCCAACTCAAGCTTCCAACCTCCTAAGATTGCTAGGATGGATATTCTACTACTTTTGTGTGCTGATCATGCAGCTCTCCTTCACAGGCATCTATAGCAGGGGTGTCAAACTGGTGGCCCATGGGCCAGATGCATCAAGCACAGGCCACTCCCACCCCAGCTCCGCAAAGGTGAAAAATGTCATGATACATCATAATATACAGTGGGACAAAAAAGTATTTACTCAGCCACCATTTAAAAAGATGAGAGAGGCCTGTAATTTTCATCATAGGTATACCTCAACTATGTGAGACAAAATGGGGGGAAAGAATCCAGGAAATCACATTGTAGGATTTCTAATGAATTTATTTGCAAATTATGGCGGAAAATAAATATTTGGTCAATAACAAAACTTCATCTCTCTGCAGGTCATTCACTAGGTCCCCCCGTGTGGTTCTGGGATTTTTGCTCACCGTTCTTGTGATCATTTTGACCCCACGGGGTGAGATATTGCGTGGAGCCCCAGAACGAGGGAGATTATCAGTGGTCTTGTATGTCTTCCATTTTCTAATAATTGCTCCCACAGTTGATTTCTTCACACCAAGCTTCTTGCCTATTGCAAATTCAGTCTTCCAAGCATGGTGCAGGTCTACAATTTTGTTTCTGGTGTCCTTCGACAGCTCTTTGGTCTTGGCCATAGTGGAGCTTGGAGTGTGACTGTTTGAGGTTGTGGACTGGTGTCTTTTATACTGATAACAAGTTCAACCAGGTGCCATTCATACAGGTAATGAGTGGAGGACAGAGGAGCCTCTTAAAGAAGAAATTACAGGTCTGTGAGAGCCAGAAATCTTGCTTGTTTGTAGGTGACCAAATACTTAATTTTACCGAGGAATGTACGAATTAATTCATTAGAAATCCTACAATGTAATTTCCTAGATTCTTTCCCCTCATTTTGTCTCTCATAGTTGAGGTATACCTATGATGAAAATTACAGGCCTCTCTCATCTTTTTAAGTGGGAGAACTTGCACAATTTGTGGCTGACTAAATACTTTTTTGTCCCACTTGTATCACATGACACGATTGAGTTTGACACCCGTGATCTATAGCATTTAAACAAACATTGAAAACTTTCATCCATTGCTGCTGAGAACATTTACTGATACTTAAGACCAGAAAACTAAGGTGATAGTTTTTGCTAAGAAACTGAAAAAGATTTAATTGGGCCATTGAAAGAAAAGAAATTGAGTCAGTCAAAAATTTCAAGTATCGAGGTGGGGGGAAGTGTTCCAGTACAGAGGTTCCTGAACGATGCACATTGATCTTGTTTCTTTCACCAGAGCAAAGGAATAAAAAACTTAATGATCTTTTTAAAAAAATATATATTCAGATGAAGGGTAACCAATGCATACAAGCAACTCTGAAACTTTACAGCAAATCCATTGGTCCCAATGTTTTATTTTACTCAGTTGGGAACCAGTCCCTCATTATAAATCACTTGAAATCATAGGAACAAAGCTTTTGCCAACTCCTTTTCAAGTGCCTAGATATGATGCTCAGAAGGTAACAAAAGGTGGAGGTGGAAACATGGCTGTAAATGCACACCTATTGGCTCAAATTCCACATTTTTTCCATCTGGACCAGTGTCACTGTCCTGATAGATGATTTTCAATCTATGTTGTTGTTGTTGTTAGCTGCGAAGTCGTGTCCGACTCATCGCGACCCTATGGACAACGTTCCTCCAGGCCTTCCTGTCTTCCACCATCTTCTGGAGTCCATTTAAGCTCACGCCTACTGCTTCAGTGACTCCATCCAGCCACCTCATTCTCTGTCGTCCCCTTCTTCTATTGCCCTCGATCTTTCCCAGCATTAGGCTCTTCTCCAGTGAGTCCTTCTTTCTCATTAGGTGGCCAAAGTATTTGAGTTTTAGCTTCAAGATCTGGCCTTCTAAAGAGCAGTCAGGATTGATCTCCTCTAGGACTGACCGGTTTGATCGCCTTGCAGTCCAAGGGACTCGCAGGAGTCTTCTCCAGCACCACAGTTCAAAGGCCTCAATTCTTTGGCGCTCAGCCTTTCTTATGGTCCAACTTTCACTGCCATACATTGCAACTGGGAAGACCATAGCCTTGACTATACGCACTTTTGTCGACAGGGTGATGTCTCTGCTTTTTAGTGTGCTGTCTAGATTTGCCATGGCTTTCCTTCCCAGGAGCAAGCGTCTTTTAATTTCTTGGCTACAGTCCCCATCTGCAGTGATCTTGGAGCCCAGGAAAACAAAATCTGTCACTATCAATCTATGGGTAACAAGCAATTTTGAGGAAACTGAGTAGTGATGGCTTGTCACTTGAGCAACTACTTCATTTGGAACTCAGGCTAAAAAAATCATTAGAGAAATTTTTCTTTATTGTACCTTATGCAGGTTTATGACTGTAATAAAAAAAATAACTTGACCTGACTTTGAAAGACATTCATGTTAAAATGTTGGTCAGAATCCATAGGTCAGCATTTATTTTTATCTGGTTACAGGTTGAAGAGGCCAATGAGTAAGGCTGGGTAAGCTAACTAATCTGTTATTTCTGTAATTGTGTAAATTTCTCAAATGCCAGTAAAATATTGATGATACATGAAATTTCTTGCTCATATATGTATAGCTCTTTGCTGCTTTTAGTTTAATAAGACTGCAGGTGTGTGAACATTTTTTTTAAATAAAAAAGAATGTTAGAGTTTTTACTTGACAATTTCTTCCCATAAATAAATAAGAAATGGCATTTCTGCAACTGCCTTCCAATGGTTGTAAAATGGCTTTTTGGCAAAGCAGTCATCTATTATAGTACAACACTGTGCATTTAGCAATTCCTATTTATAGTGTGTCCGATGCCAAAGCAATTTCAAATAGCATGCACTGTTGTAAGCATCATACTGCCCAAACCAACTCCTTCAAGTGTACTTTGTAATTATCCTACATTCAAATAATCTTTTCCTTGCAAAGGAATGTTCATAGAGATACATTTTTCAACAAACAAATTATTCATTTCAGAGTCTAGGAACACAAGAAATTCTCATGCAAAATTCTATCTATTGTAGAGCTATTCTGCCAATGTTCAAATTCAAATAGCTTTTTATAGAATAAAAGCCTTCCATGATAAATAAGAATTTTAGTTACTCTAAAAAGAAAAAGCATCTTCAGCTCTAATTCTCTGACAAATTTTATTTCAGGAGGTATGGTCATTCAGATGTTGCTAATGGGAGTTTCAATGTACCTCACTCCTGGCCAGGATGGTGGAAGCACATTTAAATACAGATGTTGAGATTCCATCCACCAAATGATAACTTCCAACATGTTCTTCCTGTAGCATCCAAAGTTCAAGATTATGATATACTTATATTTTCCCTCACTAGGTCTCTCAAAATGCATTAGCGCAATTTTCTCCTTTTGGTGCCTTCTTACAAATAAGAAGTAGATTTCCCAGAATCCCCAGATTATATGAATATGTGCCATGCATCAGGATGTAGGGAAAGGCAATATTATTTTTCTTTATACATTTTAAATTCATGCTAAAGTACATGAAATTTCACTTTTTACAACATTCTCATTTCTTAGCCTCCATTGTGATTTTCTCTTGCCGTAGTAAAAAATAAAAATATTAGGTTCATATTTTTTCAATATATTTCAAAAATGTCTTAAAATAAATGAATACTTTATTTTTATGCCTGACATATTACTTGAGTGAATGAGATTGGCACTGTGCATCTTTTCCAATATATTATATACAAATATATTCACATGTACATAAAGAACATATTGAAAATGCATTGTGGAATCTTTAGTCTATTAATTTTACACTAATAATTCAGGTTTGTGAACAATGTCTACAAATACATTTTTTAAAAAATTAAAGTTTCTACAAAACAATTATTAAATTATTAAAACTCCAAAATGTGATAAAAAAGTAATATTTTATTCAAATGGTCATTCCTACTGTACTGATTAGAATAATCATTAAATCCATCTCTTCAAGAAGAAATGAATATTGTAGCCTTGTATTTGACCTTCCACAAGATATTGTTCTTCTCAAAAATACTGAATTTCTTTCTGGTAACCATCTATCTCAGAATAATTTGAGTGATCATTTCATTTTTCTGTTTTTTTAACTCAGTACAGGTAGTTCTTGACTTAAAACAGTTCATTTAGTGACCAAAGTTACAATGACACTGAAATAAGTGACTTATGACCATTTTTCACACTTATGACCAGTGGTGGGATTCAGCCAGTTCGCACCACTTTGACAAAACCAGTAGCTATTTTTTTGTTGCCCAGGCCCACAATGGACATCTGGAAGCAGCATCTACACAGAGAACCGGTTGTTCACATATATGAATCCCACCACTGCTTTTAACCATTGCAGCATCCCCAAGATCACACGATAAAAATTCAGATGCTTGGCAACTGACTCATATTTATGATGGTTGCAGTGTCCTGGGCTCATGTGATCACCTTTTTCAATCTTCTGACAACAAAAATCAATGGGGAAACCAGATTCACTTAACAACCATGTTACTATATTAAGAACTGTAGTGATTCACTTAACAAGGGTGACAAGAAAAGTTGTAAAATGGGGCAAAACATAATGTCTCATTTAGTAACATAAATTTTGGGCCTAGCTGTGGTTATAAGTCAAGGACTACCTGTATACAGAAGCTAGCGCCATTAGTTTAGTAATCCCGTATCTTCCTTCCAATTATTATTGTTGTTATTTGCATAAATGCCATTAGAAAAGAGACACCATCCTTCCTCTCAGTTTTTACAAATGCACAGGATCTGCTTCCTAGTTTTTAGGCCTTCAATACAAGATAAATGAATTATGAAGGCTTCCAAGATGATAAAAAGTATCAATGGCAGATTGATAGCTTTTTACTGGGAGGATCTATATATAATTCATTTTTAAAATTCAACTTCTTAGTACTATACCTTTCTCCCTAAACCTTCAGATAAAGAATGATTTCACTAGCATACCAGCTTTTTGAAAAGTACACTTAGATACTTAAGTGATTCAGTGTAACTGTCATTACTTGACAGCAAACTGCTTTTGCTTTGATTCTGCATGTAAATTAATCAAAACTTGATGAAGAACTGCAATACTGGCCTATGGTGTCTTTAGCAGAAGCAGAATTTGTTCAGCAGATGTCATAGCTGCCCACAGTGATTTCAGAATACAAATCCCCACCCCAAATCCATTTAAGCCAGGGCTTTTCAACTGGTGGTACGTGTACCACCTGTGGTACTTTGCCACATGGCAGGTGGTACGCAACTGCTAGCCAAGTGTAGCAGGGGAGGGGAATGAGCCTAAGCGAGCCAAAACTGAGGGAGAGGCAGCTGCAGCTGCTGGCAAAGCTCCAGCTAATTGGCAGTAGCTGATTGGTGCTTCCGGAAGCAGCACAGAGCTGGAAGAGAACTGAAGAAAAAGTGGGGGGAGCTGAGGAGAAAAAGACAACAGGGAAAGAGAAGGAGAGGTCAGCCAGCAGGGAGGAAACAGGGACAGAGAAGAAGCAGCAGCTGTTGCTGGAAAAAATGTCCCCTGGTTCGTTTTCTCCAGCCAGGAGAATGGAAACAGCGCTAATGAAATGAAAAGCCGGGAGATGAGCATATTGGAAAGGAGGTGGGTTTATTTAGTTCTTGATCAGCTGGCACTTGATTGGGTTACCATAAGGATTTTTGTACAGTTTTTACAGCTTTTTGTAATTCAGAGGCTCCTTTGTGTGGTTTGGTTATTGAAATATTTTAGTCTGTATTTTCAGCTAGCAATGAGTCCAAAGTGTTGACTTCCATAGGTAATTAGTTTTACCCCCTTATCTTGAGTCTGTCTATGGCTTTTAGAAAGTTTTCTTTGAAGGTAAACAGGTTAAATTTTAAAGCTAAAACTTTTCGCAATCGCTGGAGCCTTTCAGTCTTGAATTGCAACATTGTGATACATGACACCCCCTGAGGCAGCTTAAAGGAAAAAAGTTTATGTGTTTATTTTGTGAACCTTTCTTGCTTTGCACTTGATTCCTGTGTCTTTAAGGGTACAGGGAAGGGATTGGGGGGGTGCATTCTTATTATACTGTGGAAGGAAAGCTAAGAAGGGCCGACCAGCTAGCTCAGGGGTCTACAAACTTAGCAACTTTAAGACCTGTGGACTTCAACTCCCAGAATTCCTCATCCAGCCATGATGGCTGAGGAATTCTGGGAGTTGAAGTCCACAAGTGTTAAAAGTCCCAAGTTTGAAGACCCCTGAACTAGCTGGTAGTGGTGTATATAAGGGATATATTGCCTCCCAATAATCTGAATAATCATTTACTGATTTCGAAAGGATAGAAGGCTGAGTCACCCTTGAGCAGAACAGGATCAGTTGACAGAATTAGCCTGCAATACTGCATTCTAATCACTGTGCCACCACAGCTCTTTAGTTGGCATGGTCGCATGATGTCACACATTATGATTTAGCTATGGAATTGCCAGTCCCAGTTACCATAGTTAAGGACAACCTATAACATTTCTTCTTCCAAAAAGCTCATGCTCCCTGTCTATGTTAACAAAGCTCACAAAAACTGTCCATTTGGGATCACAATCCTTAATTAGTACTGTATGAAAAAATATCCAATTACCTAAACAAATCCAAAAATAGTCAGAGGCAGCAAAAACACTTTAAAATATGAGGTTAACAGTAAGTTAACACTAGGAAAGAATCTACAGAAAATATGAAATAGGAAAAATAGAATGATGGTAACTGTAAATAAATGGGAGGCAAACATTTTAGCTTTCTGATTTAATTAATGATTTGAAACAAAAATTGATGAGTGTTTGTCAATTTCAGTGTTTAAAAAGCTGGATGGGATGAAGCCCACTAAGGGAACTTATAGCTAGAGGGATTTAAATTATTTAAAAGAAACAGACCAAATAAAAGAGGAGGTGGAGTTGCTCTCTATATAAGAAATAACTACATCTCTACAGAAATAGAGCACAACAATGATGAAAACTGTCTTGAATGCATTTGGGTCAATAAAAAAGAGGAAGAAAATGACATTGCAATTGGTTTATACTATAGGCCAGAGATCCCCAAACTTTTAGGCACCAGGGACCGGTTCTGTGGAGAGAGGTTTTTCCGCAGACCAGAGGGAGCGTGGTTTCATGTACTGCCTGCATCCTGTAGATGTGGCTTTGCTTGTTTGTGTGGACGGGTTTCTGGCATGCCGGGGGTTGGGGACCCCTGCTATAGGCCACCCAACCAAACAGAAGAAATAGATGAACTTTTTGCTAGCCAGTTAAGTAAGGTATGTAGGAAGCACATCACAATAGTAATGGGGGATTTTAACTACCCTGACATCAACTGGAAGACAAACTCTACACCAAATGGAAGATTAAACAGGTTCCTGACAAACCTCGCAGACAACTGATGACCAGGACTTAGGGGACAGTATCAATTGTGAATTCATGCAGATGGCCCCTCTCTCTCTGGCCACTTGCAGGCTTATGAATGCAGGGTCATGAAATATTGTAACCCACCCGGGAACAGCTGGTGTCTTGGGGAAACACCCAAAAGTGAACATATGGTGTCTTGGGGGAAACACCCAAAAGGGAACACACTAGCTACTTCTGCTTTCTTGCTTCTTATCTATAATGTGCTAGCCTTAAGGGCGAAGTCTTTATTTTATGTGTGTCAGCTTTGCTGGGTCAATTGCTTATGTAATCAAAGTAGGTATAAAAATAAGACTTTTCTGATATTTGGGGCTTTTTGTCTCCTTTTAGAGAAGCCCGTCTTTGTTCAGTTGAATAAACACATAAAGCTTGAAGGCAACTTCTGGTTTCCTGTATTTTCTATCAAGCAAAACCTCAGAACCTGAACATCACAACTTTGTCTCCCAAAAAGTAGAGAAAAGAACTAGGGGGTCAGCTATATTGAACTTAATTCTCACTAACAGAGATGAAATGATAGAAGGTGTGGAAGCCACAAGAACCTTGTAGGGAATTGATCATGAAATAATGGAATTCAACATTATGCAAGCACAAGCAGTAGTACAAAGTCAAACTAGAGTCTTGGACTTTAAGAGAGCTAATTTCAATAAACTTAGAGAGGGCTTGGGAAGGATTCCATGGATGAGAATCCTCGAGGGGAAAATAATTCAAGAAGCTTGGGAAATTTTGAAAAGTAAGAACTCTCTGATAAATTGAAAGACAAAAAGGACAAGTATAAAAAGTGGAAAGAGGGTCACATAACTAAAGCAGAATATCAGCAAATAGCCTGAGCCTTCAAAGATGAAGTGAGAAAAACTAAGGCTCAAATAAACTAAGGCTTGCAACAAAAGTAAAAAAACAAACAAAAAAAGCTTCTTTCAACATGTAACAAACAAGAAAAAAGTCAAGGAAACCACTTACAGTGGAACTGGCCAGATTTGAAGGTTGCAATCTTTTAGATTGCTACAGACTCCCTCATAGTTAAAGTTTTCTAAGGCAGAAGAAACCTCCCTGGAGAAAAGGGAAGTTCTGGGGGGAAAAACCCTTTTGCTCCCCTGGACAGCTGGTTGCTCTCGGAAAGCTTCTGGAAGAAGAAGAAGCGATCCGGTGAGTCTCTTGCTGGGGGCTGTGCAATCAAGACACAAATTCACTGTGGAGAAGTCAGCCATTTTAATATGGACAAAAAAATCTGTCTCCGCTTCTTAGACACTAGTCTCTGCATATTTACCTTTTCTACTTAAAAGGCTTCCTCTGGCTGCAACCTGCCTTTTCTTTTTTGTGGAATCATTGTCATTTCTGTGACTTCAGGATTTTAATATTTTAACCGCCCTGAGTCCTTCGGGAGAAGGGCGGTATACAAATAAAATTAATATAAAAAATTAATATAATATGGCGAGGGGAGGTATTTGAATATCCGAGCCAAACTAAAGAAGCTGGTGAACATGGTGGATTTTATTTTGAAACTTTAGATTTAAAAAACACTTGGAGAATTACTTATCTAACAGACTCTACTGAGCTCTTTCTTATCTTCCCTGAATGGAATTTTGTTTTGGCTGGAAGGAGGGGGAGAAATAGTTCTTATTTCATTCCTCACCACTGTTTGCTCTAGTAGTAGACAAAGAGAAACTGTTCTTGTTGTAGTGGTACTATTTGACCACTGGAGGGAACCAAAGATCATAGAATTGTGATTTTACTTTTATTTATTTAATTCCATTTATATCCCGCCCTTCTCCAAAGAGAAGGAGTTTGAAGAGATGGCCGCCCACAAAAGAACAGAGAAGATACCAGATGTAGAATCTTTTAGATCTTTTCTGGATGAATATATAGCTAAAACAGATGAAACTATACAGGCGATAGGATCTAAACTTGAATCAAAAATTGATACATTGGTAAAGGAGACATCAAGCAGGTGAAGGTCAGGGCTGAATTTTTAGAACACAAAGTTAATAAGCAAGATATTTTTCTGGAAACTGAAGTAAATGAGAGAATTCTCCTGGAAATTCATGCTAAAGAATTTCAATTAAGATTCAGAGCAATTCCTGAACAACCTGGAGAGGATATCAGAGCAAGGATGATTAAAGCTCTGGATGCGTTAATTGATTGCGACGAAAAAAAGTCTTAACCTGGATATAGACAAGGTGGATCAACTGAATTCAAGATTTGCTGCTATGAGAAAATTGCCAAGGGATGTTTTGGTTCTCTTTGCAAGAAAAACCACAAGAGACCGTGTTCTGAACTGCCATTTCAAAGCAAAATTATGAATGGAAAAATGTAGATATAATTATTTTGAAGGAAATTCCCGTAAGAATTTTGTGAAAAAGGAAACCCTATTCAAGCCTTACAGATATTCTGAAGATAACAAAAATTCCCTTTCGTTGGGATAAGCTTGAGGGGGTGATACTTACATACCATGGACAAAGATTTCAACTGAATTCCATAGATAAAGCCAAGGAGTCTTTGAGCAGACAAATTAATTTCAGAACTAGGTGATGAGATGGAGATGGATAAGTCTTCAGAAGCAGACCAAATTCGAAAAGCAGACATTGAAGAAGAGATGACTGAGGTGTCATCATTTAAAGATGCAAAGTAAATTCATTACATGAAATATCAATGGGGCTAATGCCCCATCTAAGTGCAAAAAAGTATTACATCATTTGAGAAAACTTAATGCTGATATAATCTGTCTTTAAAAAAACAAGATGACAAATACCTAATAAATAAAAGACTATTGGAGGAATTTGTATCTACTGGGGAAAAAGATAAATGGAGTGGTTTTATATATAAAACCCCAATATAAACCTAGGCTACTTTTATCAGATGAATACGGTAGATTCGTAATAGTGGAAATTGAATTTAATGGAATGAAATCAATAGTGATTGGTCTATGTAACAAATGAGGGGGAAAGCAATTTTTTTGAGTATCTTATGGACCAACTCTTGCCTTTATCATATGAAAATTGACTTATGCTAGGTGGTTGGAATGGAGTGATTTCGCTACTTTGGGATAGAACATCTCCTAAAGGGATCAAACCATCCCAGGGCAAACTACCAAAGTCATTTTTTGAAATGATGGACAATTTAATGCTAATAGACTCATGGAAGCATAAAAATGGCTCCGCAAGAGAATATACCTTTTGTTTTTCAGAAAGGCACAAATCTTTCTCAAGGATCGATATGATATGGAACTTTAAAAACTTAGCAAATAGAACTTTGAAAGTTGATATCCTACCCAAATCTTTTTCTGACCATAACCCAGTTCTTTTGGTCCTTAAAAAAAGAGTTTGGGTTATAGATGGAGATTAAATGAATCTATTTTACAAAAGGAGACTGTAAAAAGAAATTACATGAATGTTTTGATAATAATTTAGGTAAATGGACAGATCTAATAACGGTTTGGGAGGCCAGTAAGGCAATTATGCAGGGGTATTTTATACAATACAATTGGTTAGAGAAGAAAATTTTTTTGGAAAGGACCCAGAAGATACTCAATGCAATCAGACAGAAAGAAATTGATCTGCAAAAGTCACCTATGGACCCTAAAATTCTGCACCAAATTAAGTTACTACGCCAACAATTATCTATGTTAACAATCCAAGAAATAGAAACAAAACTGAGTTATGTGAAGCAAAGACATTTTGAGTTTGCAAATAAACCAGGGAGAAGGTTGTCATAGATTAAGAAATGAGAGGGAAAAGAGAATGATTTAAAAAAATTATGAAGGTAATAAAGTAAAAACTGATAACGAACAGATTAAAAAAGCCTTTCACAATTTTTACTCTAATTTGTATAAGATGCAAGAGACTGTTGTTGTTAGTTGCGAAGCCGTGTCCGACCCATCGCGACCCCATGCACAACGTTCCTCCAGGCCTTCCTGTCCTCTACCATCTTCTGGAGTCCATTTAAGCTCACACCTTACTACTTCAGTGACTCCATCCAGCCACCTCATTCTCTGTCGTCCCCTTCTTCTATTGCCCTCAACCTTCCCCAGCATCAGGCTCTTCTCCAGTGAGTCTTTCCTTCTCATTAGGTGGCCAAAGTATTTGAGTTTCAACTTCAGGATCTGGCCTTCTAAAGAGCAGTCAGGGTTGATCTCCTCTAGGACTGACCAGTTTGATCGCCTTGCAGTCCAAGGGACTCGCAGGAGTCTTCTGCAGCACCATAGTTCAAAGGCCTCAATTCTTTGGCGCTCAGCCTTTCTTATGGTCCAACTTTCACAGCCATACATTGCAACTGGGAAGACCATAGCCTTGACTATACGCACTTTTGTTGGCAGGGTGATGTGTCTGCTTGTTAGTGTGCTGTCTAGATTTGCCATTGCTTTCCTCCCCAGGAGCAAGCGTCTTTTAATTTCTTGGCTGCAGTCCCCATCTGCGGTGATCTTGGAGCCCAGGAAAATAAAATCTGTCACTACCTCCATTTCTTCCCCATCTATTTGCCAGGAATTGAGAGGGCCGGATGCCATGATCTTGAAACGGAGATGAGCACCGGCCCCTAGAGTCGGAAACGACTAGGACACATGTGCGGGGGAACCTTAACCTTTACCTTTTAACTAACTCATGTGAAATTCAGGAGGGTACAAGACAAGAATGTCCGCTGTCTTCACTGTTGTTTATTTGTTGCTGGAAGTCCTGAATAGAGATATCAGGCAAGATGAGAAAATAAAAGGTATAAATGTTAAGAAGGAAGCTTATAAATTGAGGGCCTTTGCTGATGATTTGGTGATATTTCTGCAAGACTCCAAAAATAATATACAATACTTGATGAGGAAACTAAATGAGTTTGGGTCCTTGGCCGGTTTTAAAATTAACAAGCAGAAAACATCAATGTTGATTAAGAATATGATTGCATAGGATTGACTAAAACATCTGGTTTTAGGGTTGAGAAAAAGATGAAATATTTGGGGGTTACATCAAATTCAAATACAAACTTGTTCAAAAATAATTATGTGACTGGAATGGTATCAAAAACCATTTATTAAGATGGGACAAATTGCATTTATCGTTACTGGGTAGAATTTCTGTGATTAAGATGAATGTTTTACCAAAGATGCTCTTCCTGTTTCAAACATTACCAATACCTGAAACTGAAACTCCATTTAAACAATGGCAGAGGGATATCTCTAAGTTTATATGGCAGGGGGAATAATGAGAATTAGATAGAAATTATTGTAAGATGTTACGGAAAAAAAGGGTTTGTGTTTACCTGATTTGAAACTGTATTTTGATGCTTGTTGTCTGATTTGGCTAAAAGAATGGGTGAACCTTCAGAATAAGAGGTTACTCAACCTAGAAAGCCATGAATTAAGGTTTGGTTGGCATGGCTATCTGTGGTATGACAAAGTTAAGGTAAATGTTGATTTTAATAATCATTTTACAAGGTGTGCCATTTTGAGAGTTTGGAATAAATATAAAATAAGGTTCCCTACAAAGGTGCCACTTTGGGTTTCCCCGCAAGAAGCCTTTTTTTAGAAAAGAGATGGTGATGAGGCCAAAGGTTGGGATATAAATGGGATTAAAAAAAACCTGGTGGACCTATGATAAAATAATATCTTTTAATCTGGGTGAGCCTACCCTCAAATCCAAGGAGGAGCTAGTATCAGAAGGTTATGTTTGCCATTGGTTTACATATATGCAATTGAAAGAAAGATTTAAGTTAGATAAAAAGAATCACGAGTTTAATTTTGTTAAAAATGAATTGGAAAACCTACTATGCAGTAATGATGAAAATAGTATTGCTAAAGTTTATGAAGTGTTATTGAATTTAAATCTGGAAAATAAAACAAGTAGAACATTATATGATTCAGTGGGCAAGGAATTTTGGGTATAATATACCGTATATACTTGAATATAAGCCGACTCGAATATAAGCCGAGACCCCTAATTTTACCCCCCAAAAATGGGAAAAGTTGGTGACTCGAGTATAAGCCAAGGCTGGAAAATGCAGCAGCTCACCTTATGCTCCTCTCCAGAGATCTTCCCTCAGCAGCGGCCGGCAAAGTAGCTCGCACGTGAAACAAGCCCGGCAGAGGAGCCGGAGCGGCGAGCAGAGGCGCCCGGCCCAGATCCTGCAAGGCCCGGCCGAGACACGCCCCCAGCAGCGGAGCTGCTCCGGCTCCTCTGCCGGGCTTGTTTTGCATGTGAGCTACTTTGCCTGACGCTGAGAAGACCCGCTTGGGCACTCGGGTTGGTGTCAGTCTCCGCAGGCCCTTCTCATTTCCAGGAACATCAAGCGCGCTTGGCTCCCCACCCCCACGGCAGGGCAGGGCAGGGCAGAGACTTGCTCGCCCTTCTGACGGCCCTGAAGACAAACGAAGGGCTTGCAAACTCCCCGTGAGAAGCTGGGCGAAGCGCGCAGCTGGGCGAGTGTGTGCCTGCGCACGTATTTACGAAAGAAACGCTCCGAGAGTTCTTCTTTCTCCGCCCCCTTGGGGGGAACTCTAGCGACTGCTGTAGCCGCGCTTTTCTTCTCGGCTCCGAAAATAGGGATTTCTACTCTCTCTCTCTCTCTCTCCCCTCCCCACCCCGCATTCTCCTGCCTCTTCGATTGCGACAATAAAAGGGCGAAGGGTGCACTGGTTTCTTCCTCCTTCCTCCCCCCTCCCCTCCCCTCCCCGATTGTCAGGTGAGGCAGCTGGAGGTCTGGCCGGGAGATTGTAGCCGTTTTGAAACGCCGTGTCTTGAAACGCCCGATCAGCTGATTTTCGGGTGGAAGAGCCGCAGCTTGAATCTGTTTGCATCTGCCTGAATTAGACCAAAACGGCCTGAATTTGACCAGAGTTGCTTTGTAATGGCTGGAGGAACTGCAGAGGAGGTCTTGCCGGGAGATTGTGGCCGTTTTGAAACGCCGCGGCTTGAAACGCCCGATCAGCTGATTTTCGGGGCGGAAAGAGCCACGGCTTGAATCTGCTTGTATTTGTTTGAACTTAACCAGAAACGGCTCGTAATGGCTGGAGGAACTGCGGAGGGAGTGAATGCTCCAGCCTGGAATATTTGGAAAGGCTGGGGGAACCGGATGAACTGCAGCTTAAGCGACTGTTGCCGGAGGAGCCATGGCTTGAAACGACCCAGTTTTGGGGCAGCGTTTGCTTGTTCCAGGTAGAAAAAACGCTGTCGACCCCGGCATCTTTTGCGGGGATTTCCCATTTCCCGTTGCGAAACCAGCCGAGCCCAAGTCCACCCTTTCTTTTTTTTCCACGGCACGCTCGGTGCCTTTCCCACGATCGTGTCTCCTTCAGATCTTACGCAAGCTTCCTCGATTTCCTGGTGTGTGTGTGTGTGTGTGTGTGTGTGTGTGTGTTTCTTTCTTATTCCTCCCTTCTCTGGTGGTTGGAAAGGCGTGTGACGCGCTTCGACAACAACTCTGCTGGCTCTCTCGGTGGGAACCTCCCATCCTCTATATACCCCCATTTCGGCTGCTTCGCAAACTGCTTCCTCCACCCCACCCCACCCCACCTCACCCCTCCCCGCAAAAGATGCCGGGGTCGACAGCGTTTTTTCTACCCGAAACAAGCAAACACGCAGGCAACCCTGCACTATTCAGCTCAGTGAAGTCACGCTTGGTTAAAAAACAGATTGAATAATAATAATAATAAGAAGAAGAAGTTGGGCTGATCAAATGTTTCAATAATGACTGAAGGAGAGCTGCTTGTACCTTGGTCTTTGTGCTGGTGTCTTGACATGCCAGTGTTTTTATTTATTCCATTTATTCCATTTGATCAGCCCAAAGTACAAAAAAAAAACCCCCAAAAACAAGGTCTAGTTTCACGGCGATGAGCAACCGGAGTGCCAATCAATTAGTTAACAGACTTCATCAGTTCCAAAATCAAGATCACACCGGCAAGCTTTGTCAGTTGTCACTCGCGGCAGTACAAATACACTAGTACGGAAAGCTGCCGTTCACTTTCGGGGGGAGGAAAAAAAACACAACAACACCGCACGCTTTCCGCCCCGAAAATCAGCTGATCGGGCGTTTCAAGCCGTTTCAAGCGTGACTTCACTGAGCTGAATAGTGCAGGGTTGCCTGCGTGTTTGCTTGTTCCGGGTAGAAAAAACGCTGTCGACCCCGGCATCTTTTGCGGGGAGGGGTGAGGTGGGGTGGGGTGGGGTGGAGGAAGCAGTTTGCGAAGCAGCCGAAATGGGGGTGTCAAGCCCTACGGGGACCAGGGGAGCACTTCCAACAATGCCCGCGCAGCACCGAAGGCCCATTGGCACCCGCACCCCCCAACTGTTCGGCGGGCGAACGCCAGACCCGCTGCCACACTTACAGCTGATCGGCGGCCGGAGGAGATTGCGAGCGGCTGCAGAGGTTCCGCGCCGGCACAAACAGCTAAGGGGCAGCCGGGGACGTCTACCGGTGGTCACGCAGCGCGATCAACTGAGCGGCAGCTAAAAACAGCCGCCGACGGTCGCACGGGCCTCACGGGACTTTTCGGGTCCGATGGCGGCTTGGAGAGTGTGGGTGGCTGCTTCGCAGACCTGGAAGCAGCCACCCACACTCTCCAAGCCGCCATCGGACCCGAAAAGTCCCGTGAGGCCTGTGCGACCGTCGGCGGCTGTTTTTAGCTGCCGCTCAGTTGATCACGCTGCGTGACCACCGGTAGACGTCCCAGGCTGCCCCTTAGCTGTTTGTGCCGGCGCGGAACCTCCGCAGCCGCTCACAATCTCCTCCGGCCGCCGATCAGCTGTAAGTGCGGCCGTGGGTCCGGCGTTCGCTGCCGAACAGCTGATGGGCGTGGCCGGGCTGTCCCCAGAGCCGGGCGGGATCCACCAGCGTTCGGCGTTCACCCGCCGAACAGCTGATGGGCGCGGGCGTGGCCGGGCTGTCCCCAGAGGTAAACTTCGTGACCCACCCAGCCCATGCATAAAACAGAAATGAAAAGTCTTTAAAAAGTTTTGCGCGGTTAAATAAACAGCATTTGCATATTGTTTCTCCACGGAGCACCGACAAAATTCGCTCGAATTAAGGAACGTGGGGAGCTAAAGAATCGGGCTATAGGGAATGTCTGGCATGACGGGCAACCCTGGGAAACACGAGGACTGTAGTGCAGTGGCGTAGCGTGGGGTTTGCAAGGGGGGGCCGGCCGCACCGGGCGCAACATCTGGGGGGGCGCAACCGGCGGGCTAGGGCAAGGCTGCTCGCGAGCGAGGGGTATCTGTGCCTGCGCCGACACAGAAACGCTTCTCTCTCCGGGTGGGGGAAGGCTCAGCGGCTCCCTGGGTCTATATACGCCTCTGTATGCGCACGCCGCCTCGTGCTCCCGCAAACGAGAAAGAAAGAACGGCAGCGTCTGCGAGCCTCGCCAGCGGCGGCGTTCCTCGGTGTGGGCGTGCCAGCGTCTTTGGGTGTGAGGCTTCCGGAGAGGCTGCCTTTGGCTCCTGGTACTTGCAGCCGGTGTAAAAGAACAAGTCTGTGAAAGCGGGCGAGAATTCATTTCGCTCCCACGAACGAGAAAGAAAGAACGGCAGCGGCGGCGTTCCTCGGTGTGGGCGTGCCTGCGTCTTTGGGTGTGAGGCTTCCGGAGAGGCTGCCTTTGGCTCCTGGTACCTGCAGCCGGTGTAAAAGAACAAGTCTGTGAAAGCGGGCGAGAATTCATTTCTTTTACACCGGCTGCAAGTACCAGGAGCCAAAGGCAGCCTCTCCGGAAGCCTCACACCCAAAGACGCAGGCACGCCCACACCGAGGAACGCCGCCGCTGGCGAGGCTCGCAGATGCTGCCGTTCTTTCTTTCTCGTTTGCGGGAGCGCGAGGCGGCGTGCGCATACAGAGGCGTATATAGACCCAGGGAGCCGCCGAGCCTTCCCCCACCCGGAGAGAGAAGCGTTTCTGTGTCGGCGTAGGCACAGATACCCCTCGCTCGCGAGCAGCCTTGCCCTAGCCCGCCGGTCGCGCCCCCCCAGATGTTGCGCCCGGTGCGGCCGGCCCCCCCTGCACCCCCCACGCTACGCCACTGCACTACAGTCCTCGTGTTTCCCAGGGTTGCCCGTCATGCCAGACATTCCCTATAGCCCGATTCTTTAGCTCCCCACGTTCCTTAATTCGAGCGAATTTTGTCGGTGCTCCGTGGAGAAACAATATGCAAATGCTGTTTATTTAACCGCGCAAAACTTTTTAAAGACTTTTCATTTCTGTTTTATGCATGGGCTGGGTGGGTCACGAAGTTTACCTCTGGGGACAGCCCGGCCACGCCCGCGCCCATCAGCTGTTTGGTGGGCAAACGCGGGCGGCTGCGCCAACTGCTGAGGCAGCCGTGGGAAGCCCAGCCGGTGGAACCCGCCCAGCTCCGGAGACAGCCCGGCCACGCCCGCGCCCATCAGCTGTTCGGCGGGCAAACGCCCAACGCCGGGGGATCCCACCCGGCTCTAGGGACAGCCCGGCCACGCCCGCGCCCGTCAGCTGTTCGGCGGGCGAACAACGCAGGTGGAACCCGCCCGGCTCCGGAGACAGCCCGGCCACGCCCGCGCCCATCAGCTGTTTGGCGGGCAAACGCCGCGGCCGCGCCAACTGCTGAGGCAGCCGTGGGAAGCCCAGCCGGTGGAACCCGCCCGGCTCCGGAGACAGCCCGGCCACGCCCGCGCCCGTCAGCTGTTCGGCGGGCGAACAACGCCGGTGGAACCCGCCCGGCTCCGGAGACAGCCCGGCCACGCCCGCGCCCATCAGCTGTTTGGCGGGCAAACGCCGAACGCCGGTGGAAGGCGCCCGGCTCTGGGGACAGCCCGGCCACGCCCGCGCCCATCAGCTGTTTGGCGGGCAAACGCCGGACCCGCGGCCGCGCCAACTGCTGAGGCAGCCGTGGGAAGCCCAGCCGGTGGAACCCGCCCGGCTCCGGAGACAGCCCGGCCACGCCTGCGCCCATCAGCTGTTTGGCGGGCGAACGCTGAACGCCGGTGGAACCCACCCGGCTCCGGAGACAGCCCGGCTACGCCCGCGACCATCAGCTGTTCGGCAGGCAAACGCCAAACGCCGGTGGAAGGCGGCCGGCTCCGGAGACAGCCCGGCCACGCCCGCGCCCATCAGCTGTTCGGCGGGCAAACGCCGGACCCGCGGCCCGTGCGGAGCCCAGCCCTCCCTTCTCTAAGCAGCCTGTTCCGAACGAAGGGACAGTTCTTTTTTTTGTTGACTGGAGTATAAGCCGAAGTGGAGTTTTCAGCCCAAAAAAGTGGGCTGAAAAATTCGGCTTATACTCAAGTATATATGGTAATGCTTGAACAATGGGAAAATATGTAAAATAAAGGTTTAAAATTGACATTAAATAACAATCTAAAAGAAATTTTTTAGAAAATGATGTACCGTTGGTACTTAATAACAGACAAGTTATCAAAAATGTATAAAGGTATTTCAAATGAATGTTGGAAATGTAGAGGTAAAGAGGGGACTTTTTACCATTTATAGTGGACATGTGATAAAGCAAAATATTGGAGTAGGATTCATATGCTAACACAGAAAATTCTTAAACTAAATATAGAAAGAAAACCAGAGACTTTTCTCCTGGGGCTAATGAACAAAGATCTGGAAAAAAAATATGGAACTTTGATGTTATATATTTTGACAGCAGCAAGATTGCTCTACGCTCAGAAATGGAATACCACTTTGATTCCTACAATATAGGAATGGTTACAAAAAAGTGATATAGCTAGCAGAGATGGCTAAACTGACTGTACTGATTAAAGAAAAGAATATGACTATTTTTATTGCCACATGGAAATCGCTTCAAGACTTTGTGTTTGAGGTGAAAAAAATGAACTTTGATTTTGGGTTTTACCACTTAGATAGACATGATGTTATTGAAATGGCTTGTTTATATTATTTTGTATTAGTAAAAAGTTGAGGTTTGAAGTTGGTATTCTATTGCACCAAAGGAAATCAGAAGTCAATGCTATTTTTTTCTCCCTTACCTCACTTCTCTACACCCTTTTCCCTTCCCCATCTTTTCTGTTATTTACTTTTGTATTTTCATTGTATCATATATTATAAACCAATAAAACTTTTGACCAAAGAAAAAAGAAAGTCAAGAAAATGATTGGTCCATTAGTGGAAGTAAGTGGCAAGAAGGTGACAAGCAACAGGGAGAAAGAAGAACTACTTAACTCATTTTTTGCATCCGTCTTTACACAAAGAAAAAAACAGTCCAACCTCTCAAAATCAGTACCATAAAACAGGGCTTTTCAACCTTTTCATCCACTGTACCACTTTTAGGACAAGGCAATGTCCGAGTACCGCCAGTTGCCCAGCAAGGTGTCAAAAACTTGACCAAAAAAAAGGAAAAAAAGATAAAGTACAGGTAGTCCTCAACTTACAACAATTCACTTAGTGACTGTTCAAAGTTACGACGGCACTGAAAAAGTGACTTATGACCATTTTTCACACTTATGACCGTTGCAGCATCCCCAGGGTCATGTGATTTACATTCGGATGCTTGGCAATCGATTCATATTTATGATTGTCACATTGTTCCAGGGTCATGTGATCACCTTTTGCAACCTTCTGACAAGCAAAGTTAGGTGGGGAAACCAGATTCACTTAACAATCATGTTACTAATTTAATTTCTCTCCCTCTCTCTCCCCCTCCCCCTTTCTTTTTGTCTCCTCTCTCTCCCTCTTTCTCTCTCCCTTTCTCTCCCTCTCCCTCTTTTCTCTCCCTATTTTTCTTTCCCTCTCTATTTCTCCCTTTCTCTCTCTCCATTTCCCTCCTTCTCCTTGTCTCTCTCTCCCTCTTTCTCTCTCTCCCTCTTTCTCTCTCTCCCTCTTTCCCTCCCTTTCTTTCTCCTTCTCTCTCTCTCCCTCTCTCCCTCTTTATTTCTCTCTCTCCCTCTTTTTCTCCCTCCCTATTTCTTTCTTCTTCTCTCTCCCTTTCTCTCTATTTCTCTCTCCCTTTCTCTCCCTCTTTATTTCTCTTTTTCTCCCTCCCATTTCTTTCTCCTTCTCTCTCCCTCTTTCTTTCTCTCCCTCTGTTTCTCTTTTTCTCCCTCTCTCTATTTCTCTCCCTCTCTCCCTCTCCCATTGTCCCTTCCTTCCTTCCTTCCTTCCTTCCTTCCTTCCTTCCTTCCTTCCTTCCTTCCTTCCTTCCTTCCCTCTTTGTCCTTTCCTCCTTCCCTCCCTCCCATTGTCATTTCTTTCCTTCCTTCCTTCCAAATCCATTTTTACCAAGAAACCTGATGCCCTCTTAACTGTTTATGAAGCACCATAGGAAAGTTGGGGAAGAGCTATCAATGATACTTGGAGGTTGCTAGCTCATTTAATAAGCTTTATTCCAGCAACAGAAACACCTCGTATTCGCTCAGAGTCAATCCACGCATGCCAACAATGCTGCTGTGGACAGGAAGGTGCCGTTCACACGGGAGGGATGGAAGACGCACCAAAGCGCCCTTTGCTCTGCTCGCCTTCTGCAGACGCGGCCAGAGTCCCGGGTGGGGGGGAGATCCGGCACTCAGGGAAGCGCATGCTAGCAACTCACAACCAGCTGCTCTCGGGGGACGGAGGCACAAAGCCGGCCAGACAGGGCTCAGATCGGTTGACCATCCTGGACTACAGCTGCGCTTTCACGTTTCCCAGGGCGGCCCCCGCAGCGGAGCACAGCGCAGGGCACCAGCATTCCCCACTGCCACAGAAGCGACCCGCCGGTGCAGCCCCAACTCCTTCACCCCTGACAGGCCCTTGTCCCGGAGCCTCCTGCTTCTGGAAACCTGCAGTGGCAGCATAGCAGGGCTTGCGAAAAGCGGGGCGGTGGCGGTGGCTGCTCCCGGCAAACAGGGCAAGGCCGCTCCTGCTCAAAAGTCAGGGTTTGGAGGCCACTGACACGCTCGTGCAGGGCTCTCCCGGGGCTGGCGGGCCGAATGGGGACCGGCCTCTCCCTCTCCGTGCTAGAGCAGCACCTGCAGAGGCGGCCCTGTAGCCCGGCTTTCTCTTGCAGAAAGCAAGCTGAAACGGAGCGAGGGAGATTGCCAGGAACACGAATCGGCCGATCTCGCGCTGCTGCAATCTCCCTCGCTCGGTTTCAGCTTGCCTTGCTGCAAGAGAGAGCAAGCTGAAAACGAACGAGGGAGATTGCAGCAGCACGAGATCGGCCGATTCGCGTTCCTGGCAATCTCCCTCGCTCCATTTCAGCTTGCTTTCTCTTGCAGCAAGGCAAGCTTAAACGGAGCGAGGGAGGTTGCAGCAGCGTGAGATCAGCCGATTTGTGTTCCTGGCAATCTCCCTCGCTCTGTTTCAGCATGCTTTCTCTTGCAGCAAGGCAAGCTGAAACAGAACGAAGGAGATTGCAGCAGCGCAAGATCGGCGTTTCTCAGCACACGCCGATTAGTGCTCCTAGCAATCTCCCTCGCTTTCCATTTGCGGAGGTCAGGTCTGGCCATACGGATCAGCTGGCAATTCCGTACGGCCGGCCCCGACCTCCGCCAATGTGCTCCAGTCGGCGGAGGTCAGGGCCAACTGTACGGAGTTGCCAACAGTGAGGGGGGAGTCAGGCACTTTTTTCCCTTCACACCCGCGTTCTGATGGCTTTGCCTGCCCTGGCGCGCATCAGGAAAACAAACGTGGGCCTTGATTCCCACCTGCTGCCACAGATGAATCCTCGGGGAGGGCGAGCGCCGTCTGGCCGCTTTGCTTTCCCCTTTGCATTGCACATCGGGAAGAGGAGAGGGGGAAATCTCTTGAGCCGTGGGAGGGAGGCAATGTGAGGGCCGTGAGGGGTATTGCAAGCTCGCAGGGGGGAGGAAAAGAAGATAGACGTGAATGGACGCAAACACCTACCTGCCGAGGGAGTGGATGGCTCTGTCCCCTTCAGGCTCGCGCTTGTTTCTGGGGGAAGGACAACATGGTTGCTACACATTGAGTCCCAGGGGAGGGCGGGACCTCACTCTGCACCTGCGCTCTTTGCGCGGCCTGGTAGGTTCCTGCAGCAGCATGTTTTCCGGCAGCAAGTAAGCTAGGAAGGAGCAGGGGGGAGGTGGGGGAGGCGGGGGGGAGGAAGGTGACGCCACATACCACCAGCCACATGCTCGCATACCACCAGTGGTACGCATACCACCGGTTGAAAAGCCCTGGGTTAGACAGCAACACCACCAGATTGATTTGTAACTGGCTGACCAACCACACTCAACATGTAGTCCTCAATGGAATTGCATCTACATGGAGGGAAGTATGCAGTGGGGTACCCCAAGGGTCTGTCTTAGGTCCAGTACTTAGGCCCTCTTCAATATCTTCATCAATGATTTGGATGAGAGGATAGATGGGGAACTCATCAAATTTGCAGACAACTCCAAGCTGGCAGGAATAGACAACACTCCAGAAGATAGGCTTAAGATACAGAAGGATCTTGACAGACTTAAACATTAGGTGCTATCTAACAAAATGAAATTGAATGGTGAAAAAAGTAAGGTTCTACATTTAGGCAAGAAAAACCAAATGCACAGGTACTGTACAGTTATTAACTGTGAGAGGGATCTTGGATTTAAGTGCAAAATCACTTAAATAAGAGCCAGCCCTGTACTACAGCTTCCAGAAATGCCAATACAGTTCTAGGCTGCATTAACAGAGGGATAGAATCACGATCACGTGAAGTATTAATACCACTTTACAATGCCTTGGTAAGGCCACACTTGGAATACTGCACCCAGTTTTGGTCACCACGATGTAAAAAAAGATGTTGTGACTCTAGAAAGAGTACAGAGAAGAGCAACAAAGATGATTAGAGGTATGGAGGCTAAAACATATAAGGAACGGCTGCTGGAATTGGGTATAGTTTAGTTTAATGAAGAGAAGGATGAGGGGGGACATGATAGCAGTGTTCCAATATCTCAGGGGCTGCCACAAAGAAGAGGGAGTCAAGCTATTCTCCAAAGCACCTAAAGGCAGGACAAGAAGCAATGGATAGAAACTAAGGAGAGAAGCAACCTAGAAGAAATTTCCTGACAGTTATAACAATTAATCAGTGGAAAAACGTGCGTCAGAAGTTGTGAATGCTCCAACACTGGAAGTTTTAAGAAGAGTTTGGAGAACCATTTCTCTGAAATGGTACAGGGTTTCCTGATCAGGGGGTTGGACTAGAAGACCTCCAATGTCCCTTTGAACTCTGTTATTCTATTCTATTCTATTCTATTCTATTCTATTCTATTCTATTCTATTCTATTCTATTCTATTCTATTCTATTCTATTCTAATGTACTGTTGATGTTAGTAGCTATAAGGAAGAGAGTCTACTTGTGATATGTCATTAATAATATAAATGATATACTTTCTCCTTCACAACTGTAAGAGTTGCATGTGCAAGAAACAAAAACAAAATTCACTGAGATGAGACTAGAGTAGGCATGGCTTTCTCAAGATACAGAAACAAAAAAAGCAGCTAAATAGTAGAATAGAGAATAGAGATGGAAGGGACCATGGAAGTCTTCTAGTCCAACCCCCGGCTCAAGTAGGAGAATCTATAACATCTCAGACAGTTGACTGTCTAGTCTCTTCTTAAAAATGTCCAGTGATGGAGCACCCATGATTTCTGAAGGCAAGCTGTTCCACTGGTTAATTGTCCTCACTGTTAGGAAGTTTCTCCTTAATTCCAGGTTGCTTCTCTCTTTGATCTGTTTCCAACCATTGTCCTGCTCTCTGGTGCTTTGGAGAATAATTTGACCCCCTCTTCTTTGTGGCAGCTTCTCAAATACTGGAATACTGCTATCATGTCACCCCTATTTCTTCTTTTCTTTAGACTAGCCATATCCAGGTCCTGCAGCTGTTCTTCATATGTTTTAGTTTCCAGGCCTTGGATCATCTTAGTTGCTTTTCTCTGAACTTTTTCCGAAGTCTCCACATCTTTTTTGTAGTATGCTGACCAAAACTGGATGCAGCATTTCAGGTGTGGTCTCACTAAGGTTTTATAAAGCGATAATAATACTTTTCATGATCTTGATTCTATGCGTCTGTTTATACAGCCCAGGATTCCATTAGCTTTTTTGGCTGCTGCTGCACACTGCTGGCTCATAGTCAAGTGATCATCTGCTAGGACTCCAAGGTCCCTCTTATAGTTACTGTTTTTGAGCCAGGTCTCCCCTAATCTGATTTTTCCTGCCTAAATGTAAAATTTTGCTTTTCTCCACATTAAAACTCATTTTGTTGGACAGGGCCCATTGTTCAAGTCTGTCAAGATCTTTTTGGATCCTGAACTTGTCTTCTGGGGTGTTGGCTATTCCTGCCAGTTTAGTGTCATCTGCAAATTTGATGAGTTCCCCTTATATTCCCTCATCTAAGTCATTAATGAAGATATTGAATACTGGGTCTAAGATGGAGTCTTGTGGTACCCCACTGCTTACTTCTCTCCGTGTGGATAAAGTACCGTTGAGGACTACTTGTTGAGTATAGTTTGTCAGCCAGCTACAAATCCATCTGGTGGTGATGTTGTCTATTCTACCTTTTCCTAGCTTATCAAGCAGTAGATTGTGGTTTACTTTGTCAAATGCCTTACTGAAATCTAAGTATCCTATGTCCACAGTGTTTCACTGATCTATTAATTTGGTCACTTTATCAAAGAATGAAATAAGACTGGTTTGGCATGATCTGTTTTTAACAAACCCATGCTGGCTATCAGTTATAACTTTGTTCATTTCTAATTGTTCATATATCTGTTTTTTAATTATCTTTTCCAGGATCTTCCCAGGTATTGATGTTAGATTTATTGGTCTGTAGTTTCCTGGGTCTGTTCCCCCCCCTTCTTGAAGATGGGAAACACATCAGCCCTTTTCCAATCCTCAGGCACTTCCCTGGTGCTCCAGGATTTTTGAAAGATATGGTGCAATGGTTCTGAGATAACATCTGCCAATTCTTTCAGAACTCTGGGATTTAATCTGTCGGGTCCTGGTGATTTATATTCATCAAGGTTGGATAGGTGTTGTGCTGCCACCACGTGGCTGGGTGGAGAAATCACAATGTGGGCAGTCAGACCCTCCTACCATATGATGTATTTCCTTTCCCCTCCCCTTGCTGGGATGGACTTCCTCCTCCCTCTTGCCTAGTGAGCCATGCAAAGGTGTTTCTACGAGTTTAAACTATTCTGGAACGACGTGTTGTGCTTTAATTAATCTCTTGTAAGACTTCTATGGTCTGTGTAAGCAGATATAATTAACTCTAACAGGTCTCCCCAGATAGGTTTAAACTCGTAGAAACACCTTTTATATAGAAATACCTTTATTGCAATTCAGATGACGTTGTACAGCATTTCCAAGATATTCCCGAGGTGTCTCCAAGATTAGAAGATGATAATGGTCCCAGGGTCTGCATGTTGGGACCCCATGTTTTCTGCTAATGAAGCATGGCTCACTAGGCAAGAGGGAGGAGGAAGTCCATCCCAGAAAGGGGAGGGGAAAGGAAATACATCATATGGTAGGAGGGTCTGACTGCCCACATTGTGATTTCTCCACCCAGCCACGTGGTGGCAGCACAGGTGTTCTCTTACCATTTTCTTGCTTATTTTAATTTTTGCTTCTAGTTTGTCTTTTGCAGTAGGTTTTTTTTGGTATGTTGGGCAGTCATTTCTTTTTGTGTGAAGACTGATGCAAAGAATGAGTTAAGCTCTGTTTTCTCCCTATTGCCTGTTACTTCCTTGCAGTCTTCTCTCTTTAGTGGACCTACAGTTTCCTTAACTGTTTTCTTGTTATTAATATGTTGAAAGGAACTATTCTTATTATCTTTGATTTCTGTTGCAAGTTTTGGTTCATTCTCAGCCTTTGCTTTCCTGACTTCATCTTTGCATGTTCTGGCTGTCTGCTGACACATCTGTCTGCTGATAATGATTGGATTACTTTATTATAAATCAGTCACTGAGAAATAATGCAAATGTACTGTACGGTGTACTCCTTTAAAGCGGATGTCAGTGCAGTGAAGTGTTATATAGACATCTTCATGCACTTCTTTATTGAAGACTAGAAAATTAACCCAACATCCAGATTCACATGAACCATTGAGATACAAAATATTTCATACACTGGTTTTGGGATCCACTGATTTCTGTCAAGTGGGTTTCTATGCATATGAAGAACCTGATCTAGCAGAAATGCCTTTTAATGGAACAGAGGGCTATGTAAAGCTTTTAAGAGTTGCTTCAATTGACAAAACTTTGATTGAATCACCCCATCAAAGCAGATTCGTGAATCAAAGAGAGGAACTTTTTAAAGAAACAAACTGAATGAGCTGGCTTTCAAGTGCTTCATAGTCTCTTGAAGTTTCATGATATTCTGCCAAATCAATAATCAAAGGAATAAAAAAATAGTATCCCACAATCAATATTGACTTTTTCTGGTGTTTAGCAACTCAGAAGAGGAAAAGTTTTGAAAAAAATGTTAATATTAATTGAAATAATATATTTTCTATATTGATTCTGTACAATATAGACTGTTGGATAATCTGAAACTGAGCTATCACTATTTTCTTGGGATTTACTTGAATATGATAAAAAACTATCATACTGAAAGCCTTATAAATATCCTGATGTAACCCAGAAGGATTCATGTTCTTTAAAAGAAGCATTATTCCTCTATTGGCTGCCAACCACACTCAATGTGTAGTCCTCAATGGAACTGCATCTACATGGAGGGAAGTATACAGTGGGGTACCCCAAGGCTCAACATCTTCATCAATGATTTGGATGAGGGTGTTGTGATTCAGGGTCAGCCTGTGGGTTCGGCAGTTGGGTCGGACGACTCAGAGGAGGAGGAGGGGGGTGTTGAAGACCTTGCTGAGGGGGTTGAAGATCTTGCTGATGAGAGTCCTCAGCCAGGCCCCTCCCACTTGGTCACCACGGAAACCCAGCTGTGTGAGCCTGACAGCGTGGATGAAGATGACCCACAGCTGGCCCTGTTCAAGGACGCCCGACACAGGAGGCAGTCAATTAGGAGTAAACAGAGGAAGGCAATGGGGCTTCTCGGAAGGAGGCAGAGAGAAGCCACGCCCTGAACTCTATATAAGGGGAATGTGTGGGGAGGGCTGGTTTGCTGAAGGCAACCGCTTGGATAGTTCATGTTTCTTAAAGCTCCTGTTTCTTGGTTCGTGTATTGTTTGTTTTTGTAGCTATAAATTTGGCAGGCGTAATTCCAGCCTCTTGTCGTTTGTAAAGGGGTTGTCCCTGCCTTTTCTGCAGGGCCGGTAGCAGGCTGATACAGAACAGTTTGCCTTCAGCCTCCCACCCCTTACTAATATTATGGAGCAGCTACGTGCTGAGAATGCCCAGCTCACCCAGCAACTCACTTTGCTGGCAGCTCAGGTGGCTCAACTGCAAGCTCAGGTTCATGCTGCACCCCCACCATCACCCCCACCCAGGAGAAAATGCCAAGTTGCAATGCCGGATAAATTTACTGGCAATCCAGAACTGTTTCCTGCTTTCCTGGGACAATGCCAGCTCTTTATCAGCGTGAGAGCAGCTGATTTCCCCACTGACCGAGATAAGGTGGGGTTTGTGTTAAGCCTTCTTTCGGGTGATGCAGCTCGTTGGGGCACACCTCTGCTGGCTCAACCTAGCCCATTGTTCGACAACTTTGTGGGGTTTTGTGATCATATGCGTCTGATGTATGAGGACCATATTAAGACGCAGACTGCTACTCGACGCCTGAAAGCTCTGAGGCAGGGTCAACGCCCCCTACAGGGCTATATCAGCGATTTCCGGCTGCTTAGCCAGGATTCCGCCTGGAATGAGGTTGCGCTCGTGGATGCCTTCCAAGATGGATTGTCGGAGGAGATGTTGGATGAGCTGGCCCGTGTGGATATTCCCTCAGACCTGAATGGGCTGATCCATCTCTGCCTGCGGATCGATGCTCGGTTGCAGCAGCGAAGGAGTCGCCGTGCCACCCCACAGACCCCTGCAGCCCCTGTTGTGCGTGAGCCCCCAGTTCAAAGGGAGGAGCCAATGGAGCTGGGTGCCGCCAGATCTCGTCTATCGGTGACTGAAATGAACAGATGACGATCGGGGGGTTTGTGTTTTTACTGTGGGGACCCTGGGCATTTGGCTGCTTTTTGCCCAAAGAAGCGACAGCGGGCATCAGTGACCGAGTCTGCCCCGAGAAAGTCCCCTACTTTTCTGTTGGGAAACACCCCGAGCCTGATCTAGACGGTGTGATAGATCGGGCGTCCCACAACAACACTGAGCGACGTCTTTCCAATGCTGCCTGTGGACCTCCATGGCATCTGATTTTGGAGGCATGTCTGATCCTTCCTGGCAAGCCAGAGGGGATTCCAGTCCATGCCTTAATTGACTCTGGGGCCACCACAAATTTTATGGACTCAGCATTTGTGGCCAAATGGGCTGTTCTCCAGTGCCCGGTGGATCCGCCCATGTTAGTGGAGACTATCGATGGTCAAGTGCTCCTGTCTGGGCCAATTACGGCCGCCACGCAACCATTATGTATGGCCATCAGTTCCCATGTGGAGGCCATCCAGTTCTATATCACCTCAGATCTGCACTTCCCCGTGGTCTTGGGACTGGCGTGGCTCCGGGCGCATGACCCACAGATCTATTGGTCACAGAACTTGGTCACCTTCCCAAGCTTGCAGTGCGTGGACCACTCCCGCCATATCTGTGCCGGCCAGGTGGAGGGTTCCCCAGGGGTTTCCTTCCCTCCCGAACTGTCCAACTTTGCTGATGTGTTCAGCGAGACAGAGGCGGATCAATTACCCCCGCACAGGCCCTATGACTGCCCCATTTAGTCCCTGATGCGCCTCTCCCAGTGGGGCGTTTGTACTCCATGTCGGACCCCGGGTTGGCTGCATTGCGGGACTTTCTGGAGAAGAATTTGGCTCGCGGTTTCATCCGTCCCTCGTGCTCGCCAGTGTCTGCACCCGTGCTCTTCATCAAAATGAAGTCGGGCGAATTGCGGCTTTGCTGCGATTATAGGAAACTCAACACCATCACGGTGCGCAATCGTTACCCGCTGCCCCTCATCCCCGAACTCTTGGACCGACTCCAGGAGGCTAAGATCTTCACAAAACTGGACCTGCATGGAGCTTACAACCTTGTCAGGGTTCGGCCGGGTGATGAGTGGAAGACGGCGTTTGGTACTCGCTATGGACATTTTGAGTACACGGTGATGCCATTTGGCCTGACCAACGCCCCCGCTTTGTTTCAGCATTTCATGAATGACATTTTCCGGGATTTGTTGGATCAGTTTGTCGTGATCTACTTGGAGGACATCCTGATCTACTCCCCGTCGCGTGAGGTGCACCATCAGCATCTCCATCAGGTCCTACAGCGACTCCGAGAACATCGGCTGTTTGCCAAGTTGGAGAAGTGCCAGTTCTACCGGGTGACCATCGATTTCCTGGGTCACCGCATTTCTCCTGAGGGCATCGCCATGGAGCCGAGTAAGGTTGAGTCTTTGCACAGTTGGCAACCCCCGCGTCACGTGAAGGATGTTCAGCGACTTCTTGGGTTCGCCAACTATTACCGAACTTTCATCCCTGGGTTTGCTGCCTTGACAGCCCCCCTCACCCGGCTCCTGCAGAAGAAGACTCGGTTCCAGTGGAACGCTCCAGAACAACAGGCTTTCCAGACTTTGAAGGAAGCCTTCATGAAGGAGCCCATCTTGAAGCATCCTGACCCGCAATGGCCGTTTGTTGTGGAGGCGGACGCCTCTGACATTGCCAATGGGGCGGTGTTACTCCAGGCAATGACGCCCAGCGGTACCCTCTTCCCTTGCGCATACCATTCACGAAAACTGAACCCTTCGGAGCGCAATTATACAATTATACAGCTGCTGGCCATCAAAGCGGCGTTTGAGGCCTGGAGGCATCATCTGGAGGGAGCGCGGCATCAAATTGAGGTCCGGACGGACCATAAGAATTTGGAAAGCCTGCAGACCGCTCGGAATTTGAACCAACACCAGATCCGGTGGTCTCTTTTCTTTGCGAGGTTTGACTTCCGGGTTCGGTACATACCTAGCGGGCACAATCAAAGAGCGGATGCTCTGTCCAGAAAGCCCGAATATTCCCGAGTGGAAGACAAGCTTCTGCCCAGGACAGTGATCCCCGTCGAGTCTTTTGCTGTGGTGCAGGAGCCGGTTGATATACGGGCTCGGATCCGGGAGGCACAGCAGCAGGAGGTGTGGGTAGCTCAGCGGAAGGAGGAGGTGGGGCCAGATTCTCCTTGGACGGTCACGGATGGACTCTTGTATTATCGTGACCGGCTCTACATTCCGGGAGGGCCACTCAGGGGACTCATCCTCAGCCAGTGTCACGATAACCCGGCGGCGGGGCATTTTGGCCTGTTCAAGACCCTGAACCTGGTCTCCCTTACCTTCTGGTGGCCCCGAGTCCGACATGACATCCAGTCCTATGTTACCTCCTGCATCCCATGCAGGCAGGCCAAGTCAGCGACAGGGGCGCTGCCTGGATTACTGCAGCCTTTGCCGACACCCAAAAGACCCTGGGGGGCTGTGTCCATGGACTTTCTGATGGATTTACCCCCATCCTCTGGTTTTACAACAGTGTATGTGGTGGTGGACATGCTGACCAAGATGGCGCACTTCATCCCCTGTCGCGGCTTACCGTATGTCCATTCAGCAGGTGTTTCAGCTGAACGGCCTCCCTCATAGAGTCATCTCTGATGGGGGGCCCAGTTTACAGCCCGCTTCTGGCAGGAGTTGATGCATGCGTTGGATATCAAGATTTGCCTCTCGTCCGCGCATCATCCTCAAACTGACGGGGGAACCGAGAAGGTCATTGGTATTCTGGAACAATATCTGCGCTGCTACGTCAATCTGCAGCAAAACAATTGGGTGGACTATCTGGCCATAGCTGAGTTTGCATTTAACAATTCGTAGCACACCTCCACACAGATGACACTGTTCTTGGCCAATGTGGGATATCACCCCCAGTTTTTCCCCCTTTCTCCCGTGGACTCACCGGAGCCGGCAGCGAACGACTTCATATGTTTTAGTCTCCAGGCCTTAATCATCTTAGTTGCTCTTCTCTGAACATTTTCCAAGGTCTCAACATCTTTTTTGTAGTATGGTGAGTAAAATTGGTTGCAGTATTTCAAGTGTGGTCTCACTAGGGTTTTATAAAGCGATACTAATACTTCGCGTGATCTTGATTCTATGCCTTTGTTTATACAACCCAGGATTGTATTAGCTTTTTTGGCTGTTACTTCACATTCCTGGCTCTAGATCAGTGTTTCCCAACCTTGTTGACTATGCTGACTAAGGAATTCTGAGAGTCGAAGCACATATATGTTAAAGTTACCATGGTTAGGAAACACTGCTTTAGACTGAAAACACACTCCACATTTGGATTACATAAGTCACTTATTGTTTCAAAAATATTAATGAAAGAAAAAGTGGGAATGATGACTACATATTGGAATGCTCTTATGCTCTGTTTAGATACTGATTAGTTACATCTAGTTATGTCTCATTTTGTCCAAGAACTAATAACTTGCTCCTGTAGAATAGGAACATGAGTGTTGGGGGGGAAAAGTTTGACTTTTGAGATTATCCACTGGCATATTTTGGCTTTTGATGAACCTCAGAGGACAAAAGAACAAAGAAACACATATCACTCAGGTAGCCTTCTAGAACAGAAGTCTTAAAAATGAGATGATGTAACGTATTTTCCCTTTCATTGCATCCTGAACATCATCTCACTCATTTTCTCTGCTGCTTTTATCTATGTGCTTCAATAGAAATTTGTTTTAGATTAAAGAGTTGAATGCAAGAGCCTTGGCAGTTCACTCTATTTCAGACAATAACTTTTAAACCCTAGTTCTTCAAATCAGGGACATTTATTTGGAAATAAGCAGCAGCAAACCCCCACCCCACCCCATTTAATCTATTACTTTATATTCAAATGCAACAAGATCTCCACTACCTTGTTGAAGTCATTTTTGAATACTTAGCAAAAATGCTAGAAGACTTTAGTTAATTCTTTTTTAAAAGGGGCAGCCTAAGGGGAGAATATTTATTTATTTATTCTGCAAATAAAAAACCAATTCTTTTATTGTTATTATGGCAAATGAAAGAATAACTGTAGTATGCAAATTTCATTTGCTATATTATAGACAGGGGTAAAAAGTAAAACAAAATATAACATTGATATTAGTGTTACTTTGATACATATTTGGTATTTATGTTAAATGTGTACTTCCATGTCTAAATATCAGATTAATGTAGATGCAATCTTTGGCCCAATGGTATAACCTGAAATGGAAGATCAGTACATATTCATTCTGGGGCTTCAGGTCTTTGCAGCGGTTTTTGCACAAAATTCATCAAATTGGTGGCAACCTTTACCTGATGTAGTAGTTTCTCCCATCTCTGTTTGCCATCATTTCCCAACCATAGGAAGATCCCTGGTTCAAGGTCCAAGTTCCTGAAGGAGGAGGCCAGCCTGAAGACTTGGTCCTGTGGCTAAAAAAGGTAATTCATTAGAATATAATATCAACCCTTTAATACAGTATTAGGTTTTGTGCAGCAACACAGCCTTGGTTCACAAACCCAAGTTTATCATATTACAATATGTTAAGCTATAAATATATTTCCTCCACTCCTCCATACTTATAGATAAGGAGATATTTCCAGAGTGTAGTAAATTTAGTAAGATGGAGAAACAGAGATGGACTCTATACACTGACTCAAAAGTATACTTTTGGAATAGTGCAGACTAGACTAGCATATAGCTTATGAATGATATATTTTACAATTTATATAAGGTTTGTTCTTTGTTCAAGTGGCCTAGAGTTAGTATTTTAAGGTATAGCCACTTTATTATATATTGTTCTGAACCAGCCCTCTTCTGGCCTTGTAGTAAGGCAAACCCCTATTCAGAAAGAAGAGACTGGAGAGCGTCCAAGGCTAAAAGGCATCTGCCAAGATTTAATTACGCAGTTAACAAAAACACTAGAGCTTGTCTTCTCAAGCGGAAAAGTTGCTTTCAGCAACCAGCCCCTCCCCAAACACTCCTTTTATAGAGAGCTCAGGGCGTGGTCTCCCTGTGCCTCCTCCCGAGGAGTCCCACAGCCTTTCTTTGTTTGTTCCTGCTCGACTGCCTCCTGCGTCGGGTGTCCTTGAACAGGGCCAGCTGTGGGTCATGTTCCTCCGCACTCTCGGGCTCACGCAGCTGAGAAGAGGTCCCCGGCTGAGGGCTCTGCAAAGCCTCCAAACCATCATCAGCCGGTTCGTTTCCCTCCCCCTCATCTGAGTCATCCGATACATCGGAGCCGGCTGTCGGACCCACAGGCTGGCCCTGAGTCACAACACTATCCCGCACCGCAGGGCCCTTCCCCCGGGTCTGCCGATCCGGATGCGGTCGGGATGGGAACTGTTCGTGAAAAGCAGTCACCAACGCAGGGGCATGAACGGCGGTCGCGTCTTCCCATGTGAAGTCCTCCGGCCCGTACCCTTTCCACTCAATCAGGTACTGGAAGCGACCTTTCAGCCAGCGGGAATCCCTGATGCTGGCGACCTCGTACTCGAGGGTCCTGATGGGGGACGTTCCGCTTGGCGAAGTGGACAAGCCGGTTGTTCGGGGACCAACAAGGACCGATGGAAGACGGGGTGCACGCGCAGGGAACGTGGCAGAGTTAAACGATAGGCGACCGGGTTGATGACGGCCTCGACTGGGAACGGTCCAAGGTAACGGTGGTCCAGATTCCTCGCCGGCCGAGTGGATGGTAGGTTCCTGGTGGACAGCCAGACCCGATCCCCCACCGATAATGGAGGCGTATCCCTTCTCGACCGATCGGCGAACCTCTTGTAGTCGGCCTTGGCCTTCTCCAGCTGCCGTCGCACCAACCGATGGATCGCCTGTAACTCCGCCATGAATTCGTTCGCTGCCGGCTCCGGTGAGTCCACGGGAGAAAGGGGGAAAAACCGGGGGTGATAACCCACGTTGGCCAAGAACGGTGTCATCTGCGTGGAGGTGTGCTGCGAGTTGTTAAAGGCAAACTCGGCTATGGCCAAATAGTCCACCCAATTGTCCTGCTGCAGGTTAACGTAGCAGCGCAGATACTGCTCTAAGATGCCGATGACCTTCTCGGTACCCCCGTCGGTCTGAGGATGATGCGCGGACGAGAGGCAAACCTTAATGTCCAACGCCCGCATCAACTCCTGCCAGAAGCGGGCTGTAAACTGGGCCCCCCTATCGGAGACGACTCTATCGGGAAGGCCGTGCAGCCGGAACACCTGTTGGATGAACATGCGACTAGTGGCGCGAGCTGACGGTAAGCCGCGACAGGGGATGAAGTGCGCCATCTTGGTCAGCATGTCCACCACCACAAACACTGTCGTGAAGCCGGAGGATGGGGGTAGATCCGTCAGAAAGTCCATGGACACAGCCCCCCAGGGTCTCTTGGGCGTTGGCAAAGGCTGCAGTAAACCAGGCGGGGCCCCTGTCGCTGACTTGGCCTGCCTGCATGGGACGCAGGAGGTGACATAAGACTGGACATCGTGTCGGACTCGGGGCCACCAGAAGGTACGAGAGACCAGGTTCAGAGTCTTGAACAGGCCAAAATGCCCCGCAGCCGGGTTATCATGACACTGGCTGAGGACGAGTCCCCTGAGTGGCCCTCCTGGAACATAGAGCCGGTCACGATAATACAGAAGTCCATCCGTGACCGACCAAGGCGAATCTGGCCCCACCTCTTCCTTACGCTGAGCCACCCACGCCTCCTGCTGCTGCGCCTCCCGGATCCGAGCCCGTATATCCACCGGCTCCCGCACCGCAGCAAAAGACTCGACGGGGATCACTGTCCTGGGCGGAAGCTTGTCTTCCACTCGGGTGTACTCGGGCTTCCTGGACAGAGCATCCGCTCTCTGGTTGTGCCCGCTTGGTATGTACCGCACCCGGAAGTCAAACCTCGCAAAGAAGAGGGACCACCGGATCTGGCGTTGGTTCAAATTCCGAGCGGTCTGCAGGCTTTCCAGATTCTTGTGGTCCGTCCGGACCTCGATTTGATGCCGCGCCCCCTCCAGATGATGCCTCCAAGCCTCGAACGCCGCCTTGATGGCCAGCAGCTCCTTCTCCCAGATGGTATAGTTGCGCTCCGAGGGATTCAATTTCCGAGAGTGATACGCGCAAGGGAAAAGGGTACCGTTGGGCGTCGCTGCCTGGAGTAACACGGCCCCAATGGCAATGTCGGAGGCGTCCGCCTCCACGACAAACGGCCGTTGCGGGTCGGGATGCTTCAAGATGGGCTCCTTCATGAAGGCGTCCTTCAAAGCTTGGAACGCCTGTTGTTCGGGGGCGTTCCACTGGAACCGAGTCTTCTTCTGCAGGAGCCGGGTGAGGGGGGCTGTCAAGGCAGCAAAGCCAGGGATGAATGTCCGATAATAGTTGGCAAATCCAAGAAGTCGCTGAACGTCCTTCACGCGACGCGGGGGTTGCCAACTCTGCAACGACTCAACTTTACTCGGTTCCATGGCGATGCCCTCAGGAGAAATGCGGTGACCCAAGAAATCGATGGTCACCTGGTAGAACTGGCACTTCTCCAACTTGGCAAACAGCCGATGTTTCCGGAGGCGCTGCAGGACCTGACGGAGATGCTGATGATGCGCTTCACGCGACGGGGAGTAAATCAGGATGTCGTCCAGGAAAATCACGACAAACTGGTCCAACAGATCTCGAAAGATGTCGTTCATAAAATGCTGAAACACAGCGGGGGCGTTGGTCAGGCCAAACGGCATCACCGTGTACTCGAAATGTCCATAGCGAGTACCAAACGCCGTCTTCCACTCATCACCCGGCCGAACCCTGACGAGGTTGTAAGCTCCACGCAGGTCCAGTTTCGTGAAAATCTTTGCCTCCCGGAGTCGGTCCAAGAGCTCGGGGATGAGGGGCAGCGGGTAGCGGTTACGCACCGTGATGGCGTTGAGTTTCCGGTAGTCACAGCAAAGCCGTAACTCGCCCGACTTCTTTTTGACGAAGAGCACGGGCGCAGACACTGGCGAGGATGAGGGCCGGATGAAACCACGAGCCAAATTCTTTGTCAGGAAGTCCCGCAATGCAGCCAACTCGGGCTCCGACATGGAGTACAAACGCCCCACTGGGAGAGGCGCATCAGGGACTAGATCAATGGAGCAGTCGTAGGGCCTGTGCGGGGGCAATTGGTCCGCCTCTGACTCGCTGAACACGTCAGCAAAGTCGGACAGTTCGGGAGGCAAGGAAACCCCTGGGGAACCCTCCACCTGGCCGGCACAGATATGGCGGGTGTGGTCCACGCACTGCAAACTTGGGAAGGTGACCAAGTTCTGAGACCAATAGATCTGTGGATCATGCGCCCGGAGCCACGCCAAACCCAAGACCACGGGGAAGTGCAGTTCCGAAGTGATGTAGAACTGGATGGCCTCCACATGAGAACTGATGGCCATACACACGGGTTGCGTGGCGGCCGTAATAGGCCCGGACAGGAGCACTCGACCATCGATGGTCTCCACAAGCATGGGCAGATCCACCGGACACTGGGGAACAGCCCATTTGGCCACGAAGGCCGAGTCCATGAAGTTAGTGGTAGCCCCAGAGTCAATTAAGGCATGGACCGGAATCCCCTCTGGCTTGCCAGGAAGGATCAGACGTGCCTCCAAAATCAAATGCCGTGGAGGTTCACAGGCACCGTCAGAACGGCGTCGCTCGGCGTGGTCGTTGTGGGTTGCCCGATCTATCACACCGTCTAGATCGGGCTCGGGCAGTTTCCCGACAGCAAAGTAGAAGACTTTCTCGGGGCAGGCTTGGTCACTGATGCCTGCTGACGCTTCTTCGGGCAAGAAGCAGCCAAATGTCCAGGGTCCCCACAGTAAAAACACAACCCCCCCGATCGTCGTCTGTCCATTTCCGTCACCGAGAGACGGGACCTGGCGGCACCCAGCTCCATTGGCTCCTCCCTCTGGACTGGGGGCTCACGCACAACAGGGGCGGCAGGGGTCTGTGGGGTGGCACGGCGACTCTTTCGCTGCTGCAGCCGGGCATCGATCCGCAGACAAAGATGGATCAGCCCATTCAGATCTGAGGGAATGTCCACGCAGGCCAGCTCATCCAACATCTCCTCTGACAAGCCATCCTGAAAGGCATCCACGAGCGCAGCCTCATTCCAGGCGGAATCCTGGCTAAGCAGCCGGAAATCGCTGATATAGGCCTGTAGAGGGCGCTGACCCTGCCTCAAAGCTTTCAGGCGTCGGGTGGCAGTCTGCGCCTTAATCGGGTCCTCGTACATGAGGCGCATATGGTCACAAAACCCCCCAAAGTTATCCAACAAAGGGCTAGGCTGTGCCAACAGAGGCGTGCCCCAACGAGCTGCATCTCCCGACAGAAGGCTCAACACGAATCCCACCTTATCTCGGTCAGTGGGGAAATCAGCTGCTCTCACGCTGATAAAAAGCTGGCATTGTCCCAGGAAGGCAGGAAACAGTTCTGGATTACCAGCAAATTTATCCGGCATAGCTATCTGACATTTCCTCCTGGGTGGGGGTGCAGCATGTACCTGAGCTTGCAGTTGAGCCACCTGAGCTGCCAGCAAAGTGAGTTGCTGGGTGAGCTGGGCATTCTCAGCAAGAAGCTGCTCCATCGTAGTAATAAGGGGTGGGTGGCTGAAAGCAAACTGTTCTGAACCAGCCCTCTTCTGGCCTTGTAGTAAGGCAAACCCCTATTCAGAAAGAAGAGACTGGAGAGCGTCCAAGGCTAAAAGGCATCTGCCAAGATTTAATTACGCAGTTAACAAAAACACTAGAGCTTGTCTTCTCAAGCGGAAAAGTTGCTTTCAGCAACCAGCCCCTCCCCAAACACTCCTTTTATAGAGAGCTCAGGGCGTGGTCTCCCTGTGCCTCCTCCCGAGGAGTCCCACAGCCTTTCTTTGTTTGTTCCTGCTCGACTGCCTCCTGCGTCGGGCGTCCTTGAACAGGGCCAGCTGTGGGTCATCTTCCTCCGCACTCTCGGGCTCACGCAGCTGAGAAGAGGTCCCCGGCTGAGGGCTCTGCAAAGCCTCCAAACCATCATCAGCCGGTTCGTTTCCCTCCCCCTCATCTGAGTCATCCGATACATTGGAGCCGGCTGTCGGACCCACAGGCTGGCCCTGAGTCACAACATATATATCCAGAGCACAATCATTTTTAACCAATGCATGCACTCTGCTAAGATATGACATAACTTCTGGCTGGAGACATATACAGGTACTGTATTGTACAGATAAACAAGGGAACCGATAAGGAAATACCAAAGAGGTGAGCAGTGAAGGGGCTGGGTCAGTGGTGGGATTCAAATATGTGAACATCTGGTTCTCTGTGCGGATGCCGCTTCTGGAAGTTCATTCTGGGCTTGGGCAACAAAAAATTAGCTACCGGTTCTGCCAAACTGGTGCGAACTGGCTGAATCCCACCAGTGGGCTGAGTGCTTAGCAAGTTTGAGTGATGACAGGGGCTTAACTAATTTTAAACATATAGGTGTGATGGCACATCATAGGCAGACTGTTAGCATATGACTGAAACAGGCCTATCAACTGGGCCTGGGGAGGAGGGACCAGCAGCCGGGGAGAGAACTGTATTTAAACTGCTGAAATCTGTAAAGTAGGTGTGGGCTCTCTCTCTTGCTTGCAGCTCAGAGATCCATCAGCCTTTGTAAACACTTTGTAAATAAAAGCATCATTTCCAACAATTTACTGTGAGCTTTGTTTCTTACATTAGGAATGATAGTTCCCTCCTAAAATAAATATTCATACTGGATATGGCAATAGAACACTATCTGTATATAGCCATTTGGCCTAGATTCCCCCTCCCCCCCAATATTGAGACCAAAAGAGATTTCCTGCTTTTATACTCTAATATGGTTTTCCTAAAGTTTTACATTTTCCTAACCTTCCTCTAATTTTGAATGTTTATAGCTTGATGAGGAGTACATATCTTTTTTTCTGTGGATTCTTGTCAGTGTGCTTTAGCATATCCTGGAGTTGATGAAATGCCTGGCTTCTTGTATATAAGATGTATATTATATACAGTAAATGTCTATTGTACCTCAATGAGATTGATTCTCTCCTCAACTTCAAGATCATGATCAAGACATCCCTTTTGCCAGGTACCTAAGAATCATAAAGCTGGCTCTTTTTACTTCATCTCTGAGGATCTGCAGTTACTTGAAACTTAGACTATGACAGGAATAATTTATACTTGAACAAACATGTAAATGTTTGCAAACTGATTAGTGGATGCTGAGGCTGAGCCTTAAAAACCCTTAAATTTTCAGGAAAAAAGTTTTCAGAACAACACAGTTGTTCTTCTAAAGACTACAAATGGAATTATAATTTATGATTACTCATTTTTGGGGGGAGGGTTCATCTTGATATATATTTTATTTACAAGACAGACATATCAAGGGAGCTGTTAGCTATGTGAAGTAGTCCAGACAAGACACACAACTAGGAGTACTACCTCTATCTTTATTGTAAGGTCACATTAACATAATCTTGCAAAACTGAGAATAGTTCTCCCTCTCCTTTCCTTTTTTACTAGGTAGGGTTCCTTTCTGAAATGTTTCCCACAACCTTTATCCTTCTGTGGGCTAAAGTACTTTTTACATACTAGTTATCCAATCTACAGTTGTCCCTCCTATATCCCAAGGTCATTCCCACATACCATTACATGAGCAAAGTTGTCTTAGCCTTTTCCACATTTCATCATAGACACCATTCTTCTCATAGTTTATAGCACCTTTATTTCTAAGTAAATATCATAATGGTTGGATAGTAAGTCTTACTAATAGATCTGCAAATGTCTGTTTCTCTATGTCTACATTGTATGGAGTTCAGGTCAGGTTTTTAAATTTGTTTTTAACAAAATATTTAGACAGAATAAAGATGATGACTTCTCTGTCACATATTCTTTTCTACTACGTATACCTAAATATCTTTTCAAAGCAAAGATTTCAAGTCAAGCAATGCATCCAATGGAATGAGACTTTTTTTCACTCTCTTCTGTCCATGAAACAGTTTTTCTCAGTTTTTTCTCTGACCCAAATATTCTGGGGTAAAAAAACGTAAAATAAATCCTCTTGGTAATTAAATGGCTAAGTACATATACAGAAGTGAATAGAAGAAAATAATTATGCCCAGCCCTAAAAGAAGTCAAAAGTAAAGCTAGAACAGTTTACACTACACAGGTTCTAAGCATCTTCTCTTCAATTCTCTTTTACCATGGATCCTTCTTCTGATAGTCTAAAGTCCTTCCAAAAATAAATTTTAATAAAAAAGAATATCTGGAGATAATGTTGTACACATCAATAAAAATGAAAAATACATCTTTTTTTTAAAAAAAATCAAAATAATTAAACTATCCATTATAGTTCAATTCCATAATTCCAATTTTAGCAATTAAAAAATTCCTGCACAACAGATTAAAACATTTATTATTCCCCTGATTTTGTTTCATTTCCAATCTACTCAACCTAATCATAACTTGGTATGATCAATTTTAATAACCTCTTTCAGATGTGTCAACCTCTAATCCTATGTTATCTAATGCTACTGAAATTATAAATGTATATACTCACCACATTTGTGCAACAGAACTTTTTAGATGTTGGAAAGACCCAAAAAAAGAGAGAGAAAATGAATTTATGCTTCCTTATTTAACATACCTACTGCAACATATGGCTTTTAATTACATCATATTAACTCCTCAGAGGACAAGATGTCCTCTACCTTATAAAATATAACAAAATCATAACAGCAAGAAGAGCAGTTATACACAAAACAACTCTTTTAAATACTACGGTTCAAATGAAAATAGCCAAATGGTCAAATGCACCAGTCGATTCCTTAACTTTTACTTTTATAATTTGATACTGCAACTGCTAAAATAGTTTTAAAAAATTAATGGAGTGTCTGTGATCAATATCTATGAGCAAAGTTTTATTTAAGTATAGTAGCATTAGTTCTTGTTTATGGCTCTAGTCTAAAACACCAGCATTCTTGAAACAGAAAACAGAACAGACTAATGATTAGGTCCTGTAAGTATAAATTAAATTACTTTGGGACGTTTTAGGTATTTCTAAGAGTGAACTTCCTTATTCTTGAAGATACTTCTGAAGATAAACAGCATGGTATCTTTCAACAGGGCTTTTTTCTCATAGAACGCATTCCGGCACCTTTTTTCGCAAAAAAAAAGCTCCCTGTATTGGCTTTAGGAGTAGGCATTCTTGGCTCTTTTTTATGACTCATGGACTTCAACTCCCAGAAATCCTGAGCCAGCCACACTGAGGGGAAAGAGAGAGGTTTCCAAGCTGAGCCATGCTGGCTCAGGAATTCTGGGAGTTGAAGTCCTTGAGTCATAAAAGAGCCAAGGTTGCCTACCCTGCACTAGAGGAGGACATTAAAATTATTTACAAGGTTACTTCTTTAGGAACTAAACTTTTAGAATCTAAAACAGCTAATTCAAAAAAGCCAACAGGAAAGAACCTCACAGTTTTCATCTTCTGTCTTTTGGAAGGTAAAATTAGATAACAAAAAATCTATTTCCTAGGTAAGTAAGATATTATTTGCAAATAGGATGGCAATAAACAATTTAGGCTGCATTTACATCAGGGCTTTTCAACCTTTTCAGAAATTGTACCACTTTTAGGACATGACAATATTCAAGCACCACCAGTGCTTAACAAGGTGTCAAAAACTTGATGACTAAAAAAAGGGGGGGGGTATTTTGGGTTTCATTGGTTAGATTCATTTATTGTTATAGAAATGGCTAGTTTATAATATTATAGAAAAGCAAAAAGTTGAGGTTCAACGTTAATGCTTCCTTCTACTCCTGTAACAGAGGAAGTCAGAAGTCAGTGCCTTTTCTTTTTCCCTTCTCCCCCTCACTTTTCCCCTTTTCTCTTACCCTTCACTCACAAAAGCCCCCCCTCACTCACACTTTGCTCACAAAAGCCTCCAGTCACTCTCACTCACTCCTCCGTCTCTTTCAAAGGCACCTTGTTCAGTCTCTCCCCCACTCACTCCGTCTCTTTCAAAGGCCTCTTGCTCACTCGCTCACTTACTGCCCCATTGCTTCCAAATGCCATTTGCTCATTCACTCACTCATTTACTTTCAAATGCTTCCAAACGCCACTTGCTCGCTCACTCACTTACTGCATTTGGAAGCGATGGGGCAGTAAGTGAATGAGTGCTGGTGCCGGAGGCCATCAGCTGTTTGGCGCCGGAGACCACTGCAATGAGGAACACAGCTCTGCATCAGGGTTTGGAGCAGCTCTGGGTGGAGGCTCAGCATGGGTCGTGGCATGGCAACTGTGGGGAGGGGAATCCCCATGGCAGCTGTGGGGAGGGGAATCCCCACGGCATGTGGCTCCGAGCCACAGGGGCGGGGGTGCAAAGGACGGGCAGTGACGCTGTAGCAAGACACCGGCATCGCTCCCAGTGACAGCACCTCTGAGTTCCGGCAACTTTTTTTTTTTAGAAAAAAAGTACTGTCTACCAACATCAATAAACTAACCAAACCTCACCTGCATCTCCAAAGCTTTCTATTTATATTTCTGATTTTTTAAAAAATCTGTGATTTTTTTCTCAAAGAAAGGAAGTTCGGTTGCCCAGAAATCTTGGTCTCCAGAATGGTAATAAAAACATTTATATTTTCAGTCCTACTTATTCAAAGCATACCATCAGTCCACAATTTTCATTTCCTACTAATGGTTTTGTTCAGTTTTCTCCAAGAAGATTACATTAGCAAACATACATGTCATTTTCTCCCTATAGCTGTATTTTTGTGGTCTATACAATATTAAATAAAGCTTATTCTGAAGAATATATGGGGGTGTTTTTACAACAAATTTTAACTAGTGATACTAGAGTTACTGATGAATTATGTGGAAAAATGGACATACAGGTAGCTCTTGACTTATGACCACAATTGAGCCCAAAGTTTCTATTGCTAAATGACAATTGTTAGGTGAATTTTGCCCCATTTTATGACCTTTCTTACCACAGTTAAGTGAATCACTGTAGTTATTAAGTTAGCAACAGGGTTAAGTGCATCTGGCTTCCCCATTGATTTTGCTTATAAGAAGATCACAAAAGGTGATCACATGACCCTGGAACACTGTAAATAAATATGAAACAGTTGCCCAGCATTCAAATTTTGATCATATGATGATGGGGGTGCTGCAATGATCATAAGTTTGAAAAATGATCATAACTCATTTTTTTTAGTGATGTAACTTTGAATGGTCACTAAATGAACTGTTGTAAGTTCAGGACTACCTATATTTTTACATTTAAAAAATACACCCATGCTAAATTTACTTAATAATAAATAGCCCAGCAATACAGGGCACACTGAATTATAGTACAGGTAATCCCCGAGCTGTGAATGTTCCCTTAGCAAATGTTTGAAGTTATGCAATAAGCATCCCCTAGTGCTCATGAGCAAGTCCCAAAATTATGAATGTTGCCGCACCACAGCAGTCATTCACCCTTACGAATGACCACAGTGGTACTGCAACATCCACCCTGGTTATTCCCTCCCTCCACCCCACCCCGGGTCTCCCTAGGCACTAGGCCACGGGTCGGCAACCCGCGGCTCCGGAGCCGCATGCGGCTCTTTGAGCCGTCTCCTGCGGCTCCCAGCCGCCCGGTGCGCGTGCACCTCTTCGAACGGCACCGAGTGGCACCGCCCATTCCGAGAGGTGCGTGCGCACCTTTCCGAAGGGCGGAGGTGCACGCGCACCTCTCCAAGCCACCGCCGTCTCGTCCGGAGACCTGCCGCGTTCACGGCAGCTGTGCAAACGGGATGGCGGCGGTTTGGAGAGTGCGCGCGCACCTCTCCCAAGCCGCCGCCGTCCGGAGACCTGCCGACGTTTGGGGAGGTTTGGGGAGGTGTGCGCGCACCTCCCCAAACCTCGGCAGGTCTCCATACCTCCGTGGGAACGGGCAGCGGCCCCGCTTGTTGCGAAAGCTGCCGCGGCCCGTCTGCAAAGCTGCCGAAAGCGGCAGCTTTGCAGACGGGCCGCGGCAGCTTTCGCAACAAGCGGGGCCGCTACCCATTCCGAGAGGTGCGCACGCACCTCCCCAAACCTGCCGTTTGGGGAGGTTTGGGGAGGTGCGCGCGCACCTCCCCAAACTTCCCCAAACGTCGGCAGGTCTCCGTACCTCCGCGCGAACGGGTAGCAGCCCCGCTTGTTTCGTCCCTGAAGTTATCCATAGCAAATGTAGACGTTGCCCTAATATTTCATGTCCTCCTGCCAGGCTTCTTTGGAAAGTCATTTATTTCGTCGTCAAAATCCTGCGGCGATCTAAAATCGTGCCTTTTGTGGCGATTTTTCCTTCTTCCCCACCACCATCTGACTTAAGACAGAAACCTGTGCGGCTTGACATGACGTTGACTTAAGTATTTTTTAAAAAAAAAAAACCTGGGGCAATCTCTACGAAGCAGAGTGCTTGATATAAGTACCCCTCGGTATGTTGGAAAGCCCGAAAAAGATAACATTTGAGGATTTTAGGCTTAGCGGGATAACGCTAAGACTTCTCCTTTCAACCACCCGGCGACTAACGTGCGCACCACAGAGCTTGCTCAGGCCGGCCCGCGAGGCTCCGTGTATGTGCGCACGCCTTTCTCAAACCGACACACGCCCTGAGTGGCGAATGAATGGTAGGCGGGGAAGGAGAAGGAGGTGCGCGCCTTGAGCTGAGTCTTACGGGGCTCACGGCATGCCGGGGGTCTATTCCGGAAACTTGCACGTTAATTTTTCGGCGCATATGCAGAGTGAGTTTCCTACGGGAGAGGAGAGTGACTCAAGTCGCGGTCTGCGATGGAAAGGGGAGCAAGCCTGGGAAAGCCCCTGTAAAATAAATAAAAGGGCCTTTCAGGAGAGGTTGAGTCTCAGTATCTATTGCTTTAGAGCTGAGGTGCAGTGATTGGGAAAGAAGCGAAGAAAGGAGAGCTCCGATAGACGAATGTTGCTTAGTCGTGGGTATTCGTCGTTGTTTTTTTCCTTTTCTTTTCTTTTTGGCGTAGCTTATCTTCCCCACCCTAACCCCCCACAGGATGCCGGCGTCTTTTGCTCAAGTGGCAGGGCGCAGAGTTAACGCTCGCTTCCAGCCACTTGACGCGCCTTCAGGTCTGATGCTCCCTTCCTCGAGCAGGCCCGGGCTGCTGCTTTGACGGGTTTTGTTCGAGTATCGGCCTCCACACGATGGATCTAGCAGGGGCCGCTGCCCGGCTCGCTGGAAGGCCGCAGTAACGTGGGGGCTGCATACAGACGCCGGCAGCTGGTCACGGGGCCCGGTGAGTCCCTCCGCGGCCTCACCGGGTGTTGGGCGTGTCGAGCCCAACACCGGGCAGTCTCCCTGGTGGCGTCGGGCGATCAGAGGATGCAGCCGGCATGTGGAGGGCAGGCCCCTAAGACGAGGTGGGCCTGCGCTAGTGGTGTGTGAGGATGGCGGGGGTGGCTCCCGTGGCGAGGAGGGCGCGTCTGTGGGGGGTGAGGGCCTCGCGCCGTGCTGCGAAGAGGGGCCCTGCCGAATGTCGCGCCCATAGGCCGCAACAGCTGCCACGGCCCGCCTGCAGAGCTGCCGCCTTCGGCAGCCTGTAAATGTGCCGCGGCAGCTCCCCCAAAGAGGAGGAAAGCCGCTGTGGCCCGTTTGCAGGCCGCCGCCCTCCTCTCTTTGGGAGAGCTGCGGCGGCACGTTTACAGGCTGCCGAAGGCGGCGGCGCTGCTGCCACTGGGAACCGGTTCCATCACACACACAGGAAGGTGGCAACCACGGGCGTCTGCGCATGCGCAAGAAAAAAAACCGTTTTGCGCATGTGCAAGACTTTTTTGCGCATGCGCGTGCATGGACACACACATGCGGCTCCCACTTTTTTGTGTGTGTGATGGAACCGGTTCCCAGTGGCTCTTTTCCTTTTTTGGGTTGCCGACCCCTGCACTAGGCCTTCAATACTCACCCTGTGAAGAACGAAACTCTTTGCTTTCTTGGCTGCTCCAGTATTGTTATAATTTGCACTATATAAAAAAGGTAGTTGTTTTGTTATCCATTTATAACAAAACTTTTTAATGATTTTGTTAGGTTAGGGTCTAACAAAACTTTTTTAGGTGTGTTTTTATAATTTGTTCTGTATGTCTCATTTGTCCTTATCAGCCATGTTTATCTTGTATATTTCAAACAATATTTCACCATTGCAATTAATGATTATGCTTCTTGAACATCTTAGTGCGTGACTAGCTTTGTAAATCGAAGGATATTCAGTTTCGATTCCAATTTCTCTATCTTTAACTAATACCTTTCTCGGGGTTTTACAGTTTTGTGGTGTTGTGGGAGCCTCATCAGGAAGAAGCCCTCTTTCATCGAGAACTTTCAAGATCAATGATTTGTTCAAAGGCTATATGTTATAGATATCATTGTCTTCAAATATCTGCTTCAGGGCAGGAAGTGAGTATTTCCTTTTAAGGAGCTCATACTTTGGGATAACCTCCTTCGTGATCTTTTGTGGCTTTGCGGAAGCCTCATCTGGAAGAAGCCCTCTTTCATAAAGAAGTTTCAACATCTCTGGTTTGTTCATAAACCATGCATCATTGATATCATTGTCTTTCATTATCTGCTTCAGGACAGGAAGCAAGTATTTCTTTGCCATAGACATATTTTTTAATATAGAAGGTGTAGCATAGCTACAAAGCAGAGCAATCAACTCAGCCTTTCTGAGTTTATAGAAGTCCCACAAGCCTCTCTGTTTTGCGATGGCACGTAATTCACGAAGAGTTTTATTTTCCATTTTTATAATAGGACCAGTCTGTATATCTGGGGCTGACGCATCAACTAATAGTTCATGAACAGTTTTGTTGTCCATTTTATATAATGTACAAAATAATTTTAATGCAAGTTCAACTTTGTGAAAATTATTGTTTTATATATTCGTAGGGGCGGGGGTAATTCTCAAATGGACCAATCAGAGCTCTAGTGAGGGGTGGGCAGGGCTAATTTAAGTCATGTGTCCCTGTTTCGACCAATCAGAGCTTGAGTGCAGGGTGAGTGGGGCTTAGCCAACATTGTAATATAAGTCTATGGAGCAGGGAAAAATCTCAAAATAAGCCAGAGTGTAAGGACCCACTTCAAAACCTCATCCCAAGATAGCAGGACTCTTGGAACAGTTTCATTCCAAAAGGAACTTTTATTAGGAGAAGCTGATAGCAGGCATGGAAGGCAGCATTGAGGGTTTCCCGCTCAGATCAATAAGTTAAAAGAGCCTCAAGCAAACCCTACCCCAATAGATCATCCGGTCAGTTCAAATGAGCCAATCCCCAGGTGTTAAGTCTACTGTGGGAACGGTGCTGATAACAGAGTCCATTTCCATGCCTATGAAGATGTTGTTGGGTCTTCGCACCTTTCTCTTCTGTAGCAAGAAATAAGCCAGATGGCCAGAGGCACATTCCTTTCTCACCCCAAGTTGGTATCAAGGGGAAACAGTTCAAAGACCAAGCAGATAGAAACAGCAGAGAGGATACACTGTAGTGAAGCAAAAGGAGAAATAATGAATCCCATAGGGCCTCCCCCTTCCCCCTCAGAAGAATGACAGAACCCAAAGAGAGAAGCCAAAAAAGGATAGAACCAACCCCCCCCGCCCAACAGGAAATGGGTTCAGACACAGAGGGTCCAACTCTCCCTACTCACCCTGACCCATTTGTGGTTCAGGCAGATGCAAATGATGTAGCTGTGGGGGTTGTTATTGCAAAAGAATGCCCATGGTCTGTTACAGTCATGTGCCTACACCTCTAAAAAATTTATTGAGACTGAACAGATGGGTGGTATGGGAGAAGGAGACGTATGCACTGTGGTGAGCTCTGCTTACCTGGAGGCACTTCTTAGAAGGGGCAAAAACCTAATTCGAAGTGTGAACTGACCATAAGAATATGGAAGCCCTGAAAACCCCATGCAAGTTATCCCCTAAATTCATTGAGCTCAATACTTTAATCAGTTCAATTTTAGCCTGCGCTATATTCCAGGAGGAAAAAACTTCATGGTGGAGGCTCTGGCCAGATTGCCTCAATATACGTAATAGTATTAAGGCCAAATTGGTTTGGCCAGTCATCCCCTTAAAGCAGCTAACAGCCCCAATAACCACTAGGGCCCATAGTAAGAGGGAGCCTGAGATTCCAAATGAATTGTGTAAGAAACATAAAGAAGAGCTTAAGCTTTGATGAATGGCTTGCTGACGATAAGAATGACTGCACCATGTGCGATGGACTGGCTTGGGTTGGAGCCAAATTGTATATGCCCACAAGCTTGAGGAGTACCATTTTGAAAGTTGCTCATGATTCTAAATCAGCAGGGTAATTTGGATTTGTAAAAACCTTACACTTGGTTAAGAGGCAGTTTTGGTGGCCTTCTTTGAAAAAAGACATTGAAAACTATGTGTCCAGTTGTCCAATCTGTGCAGCGACAAAGACAAAGAGACCACCAGGGAAGCCTACAGGACTTTTGCAAACTGTGGCCAGCTCCCAGGCTCCGTGGAAAGAAATATCTATGAACTACCTGAAAGAGGGGGGAACACTGTTATTTGGATTGTTAGTAATCTTTTTTTGAAACAGATGCATTTTGTCCCTTGCCCCCAGATTTTCTCCACAAAACCATTAGCTAAATTTTTCATGCAACTTATGTATAGGTTGCACGGTGCCCTTGAATATATTATTTCAGATAGAGGAGTGCAATTCACATCACAATTTTTGCAGGAATTTTTGAAGCTGTTAAAAATTGCCCAGGGCCTAAGCTCCTATCACCCCCAGACTAGCGGTATGTGAGAGAGAGCCAATTTGGTGCTAGATTAATTAATTAATCAGTTGCTAGATTAATTACCAACAAGGCAATTGTGCTGACCTTTTGTCTTTTGCATATAACAATTCTCAGCATAGTAGCACTAGGTTCACCCCATTTTAAGGTGGCCTCTGGTCAGAATTTTGTACCTATACCAGAACTGCCTCAAGGGAAACCCCAAATATCCTCCTTAGGAGAATGGGTAGTACTACTCCAGAATACTTGTCCAGTAGCCCATAAGGCACTGGAAGATAAATATCAGGCACATAAGAAACAAGCCAACAAAAAACATGTGAAGCCAAAAGATTTTAAAGTGGGTGATAGAGTTTACCTCTCCAAAAAATATTTACAGTCCACCCAACAGTTGAAAAAACTAGGTCCTAAATATGTGGGCCTTTTCCCCATTCTTGAACTAATTAATCCAGTCACTGTACAATTGGAGTTGCCTAAGAATCTTAAATGTATTCCCCTGTGTTTCACTGCAGCTTATTGAAACCTGAAACAGTATCACCTCTTCACCCTGCACCTAACATGCCACCTGTGCCCATTTCAATTGAAGGAAAGCAGCATTTTGAAATTAAAGTAATTCTAGATTCAAGGAAACATAGGAGGGTGCAATACCTCATTGTGTGGAAACATTTTCCCCCTCACAATCCAAATGGGTGGATGCTAAAAATGGATGCACCTAAACTCATCCAAACATTTCACAGAAAATATCCTGACAAACCCTGAATGTTTTGGGGTATTTTTTAGAGATGTGTTGCATTGTTTTATCCGTGTATCTTTTGTTTTGTGTTATATGGCTAAAGCCTCTGTTATAGGAAGCCTAATGTCAGTCAGCTTGCTGCCTGCTGCCGTAAAAACAGGGGGAAGGGGGAACAATGGAAAAGCATGCAGGAGGAGACAATGGAAATGTTTTCATGAAGCTTTGCAACTGCAAGCATGAACTTTGCTTATCTCTTCAGGGTCATTTTTTCAGGCTTCAGAATGCAAAAGGGAGAGACAAAGTGCCTGAATCACAGACTTTCCCAAAACATCTGGCCATCGATTGAACTTTGGTTGCCTAGCTACCAGGGGGGTGGGCTCTAGGGATTGTTTCAATTTGATGCTTCATGCGGTTTTGTTCCAGATCTTGCCTGACTTAGCTGTAATCATCTAATTCCTACTAAAAGCACATTTTTTTCTATTTCTATGAAGCCAAAGGTTTTTCTTTCCTAGGAATTTGATAGAGGCAGCACTGACATTTACTTTCATTGTTGAATAAAAGGGAAATTAGCACTAAGCTTAAAAATTTAAAGAACTGGAAATAAATGACAAAAAGTTAAATACTACTCTGATGCAAGATAATTATAAACAAATTAAGGGACCAGACAAGTTTGGAATATTAGGACTTTTACTATAAGATTTTGGAAATAATTAGATAGTCGTTAGTGGAAACTAAATTTATTATTTTTTATTTTAATTCCATTTATATCCTGCCCTTCTCCGAAGACTCGGGGCGGCTTACAATGATTTTGTCTATCCTGTCATAGCAGAAATCTGAGACTAGACTAGTCTAAAACAGGAGCTGGAAGAGACCTTGGAGGTCTTCTAGTCCAGTCCCCTGCTCAAGCAGGAGAACCTATACCATCTCAAATAAGTGGCTATCCAGTCTCTTCTTAAAAACCTCCAGTGATGGAGCGTCCACAATTTCTGGGGGCAAGCTGTTCCACTGGTTAATTGTTCTCACTCTCAGGAATTTTCTCCCTAATTCCAGGTTGCTTCTCTCTTTGATCAGTTTCCAACCATTGTTTCTTGTCCTACCCTCTGGTGCTTTGGTGAATAATGTGACCCCTTCTTCTCTGTGTCAGCCTCTCAAATACCAGAATACTGCCATCATGTCTCTCCTATATAATATTTTACTGAAAACTTATATTGGTACAGAAGAAGCAAAACCAGCTCTGATTTTTCCACTCGAAGGCTTGCTTAGTTAAACAATAAACTCCCAAACCAAGCTATTGCCTTGTCCCATGGGGTTTAAGCAGGCTGATGGGTCTTTCATCAGAGGTGCTCCTGCCACACACCTAACTGAACCCATATGGTTAGAAATGGGTCAGCATTGGGAAATCATCCATTTTGTGGTGGTCCCAAAGATGACTGAAGCAGTAATTTTGGGGCTAGCATGGCCTGTCAAATGGCGTCCTCACATCTGGTGGGAGGAGGGAATGCGCAAGTTAATAGGACCCTCCCCACCTGAGACTGATGATAAAACAAAGACACTGGCCATTGGAAGTCCCGTGAAATCCTAAAACCTGTAGCCAAAAAGTTGCAGGGGATTCAACTTGTCCCTACTGAGTACCAAGATTTGGCAGAATACTTTAGTGAGAAGGAATGTGACATCCTCCCCCCACACCAGGCTACAAAGTGTTCTATTGAAATTCTGCCCGGTGCCAAGCTCCCCAAACCAGGGATGTACTCTGTGACACCCAAAGAGGTGAAAGAACTAAGAGAGTACGTTGATAAAAACTTAATGAGGGGTTTCATTGAGCTAGCCAACTCACCCATGGCTGCTCCCATGCTTTTCAAGGAAAAGAATGATGGCTTAGATTGTGCATCTATTTCTGTTCTCTCAACGCTATCAGTATGGAAAATACATACCCCCTCACCCAATGAAAGTCATGTTAGCCCACCTGGGTAAAGGAAATTTTTTTTAACAAGCTGGATTTAAGAGAAGCTTATTATCAGATCCGGGTTAGGGAGGGGGATGAATGGAAAACAGCCTTTAATTGCCCTTTGGGGAGTTTCCAATTTAAAGTGATGCCTTTTGGACTGCAAGGGGCCCCTGCTGTATTTATGCAATTGATAAATCAAGTGCTCCATGATCATTTATTCAAAGGGCTTTTAGTTTATCTTGATGACATCCTTATCTACACTGAAACCATAGATGAGCACATCAAATTAGTCTGTGAGGTATTAAGAAAACTGTTGAAAGCTAAACTGTATGCAAAACTGTCAAAATGTGAATTTCACCAGACACGCATTGACTACCTGGTGTATCGGATTTTGAATGAGGGAGTAGAAATGGATCCTGCAGGGATATTTTAACTGTAGATATTTTGTTGAAAGATAAACTAACTGTCCAACGTAAAAAGTGTTTTGAGGGGAATGTCATTTGTCTGCTTGCTCCTTGTAAACCTTTGTAGCTTTAGCCAATGCTTTCTTCACGTTCACCCTGGAAAGATGTCACCCATTGGTCCAAAGTCTGGGAAGTAGGTGGCTCCTGTGGGAACTCAGGTATGGGCACAAAATCTGTACCCATCTCTATTTTGAATGGGGTGAGACCAGTACTACTGTGCATAGTATTATTGTAGGCTACAATAATACATTACAGAAATGCATTTTATGTAGCGTTTAAAATTACATTACATGACCAAATATGTAAAATAATACACACACAGTACATAATTACATATATCAAGGCAAATAATATTTAGTCATTTGCAATAACACATTTTTGTGTTCAATACGTATTTCAGAGTCACAGACATTCCTTTCCACCAAAACAGTCTAGAGTTTTCTTGTACATAAATAGAAAACATTATTAGTTTACTTGGAAGTTACAATGTTTTTGTGTGATCTTTTAAATATTTCATCATGCACATCTGCATTTTTCAATTTGGCTCCTTTTCGATATGTTATAATTACCTAAATTTCAAGCAACTATGGCTATAGTCCAAAATAATTGGTGAGTGCCAAGTTGAACTGATATATCATAAACCCCTAAAAAATTGATTAGGGTTTTTTTTATAAACAACTATTGTTCACTTAATATACATGCAAGGCAACTCTAACCCTAAACAAGAAGCAATTTGAGCAGGCATTAGTGTAAAAGGTTTATCTCTCTGCTGCGCTATAGCACAGTGGTTTGGTTCATAGGCAAATCCTAGATTCTTCTCTCTTGGGGGAAAGAGGGATAGGAATTTCACTGTTTTTGGTTTTTTTTTTCAATTTCAACACAGGAGACTTTTCAGGGGTTTCTCACTGGAACGTATTTCATAGTATTTGCAGATCAGAAGCTAATGTGAAAATAGTATTAGCAGAACATAAATTATGAAAGATAATTATGTACAACTACATAAATTATGCAAAATATAAGCAACTGTAAATATAAGCAACTATATTGACCTCAAAACATGTCAGTTTGAATATAAATTAGAATATGTATTGTAAGAGACTTACAGAAAAGAAAATGAAGTGCAACACAGCATGACTACATTTTCATTCTCCTCTATAAACAAATCTGCATATTAAGTACACAATTTGGGGGGGCTTAGATGATTTCTATTTTCCAGTAACAGAACTTTTGTTTATTTAAGCAAGTAACCCTGTTGTCTTGAACAATTTGAATTTGCAGTAGGCTGTTTATAACAGGGCTTTTCAACCAGTGGTACAGATACCACCTGTGGTACATTGGCACCTGGCAGGTGATACACAACCATCCTAGAAAACTGGTAGTGGGGGAGGGGAATGAGCTGAACCAGTGGCAGCACCACACAAGCCTGAGCAAGAGATGGCTGGAGCTGCAGAGCTGTCAGGACTCAGCAGAAGCGCCAGGATCAGTGCCAGGCACCAGCTAGAGCTCAGTGCTGATCCTGGCGCTTCTGCTGAGTCCAAAAGAAGCGCCAATCAGCTGGAATGTTGCAGCATCTCCAGGGTATTGTGTAGTGGGTTCTTGGCCGCATGGTCAGACAACAGACAATGGACTCAGCATGGCAGCTCTTTATTGATAGCAGTACCGAAGCGAACAAAGGGGTTACCTGTACCAACCTTATATACTTGGCCAGGTGCACTGGCAGCCAATCCCTTATTTGGGTTTTCCCGCCGAGCGCTTACCAGCCAATCCAGATACATTACAGCACCACCTGATGGTCACAATGAGCTGCTGCTATATTTTATTATCCCCATACATAACACAGGGTCTTGTGATTTACATTCAGATGCTTGGCAACTGATTCATATTTATGAAGGTCACAGTGTCCTAGGGTCATGTGAAGTGACCAAAACCTGCTGCAACCACCCAACAGACAGGGGGGGGGGAGATAAAAACCAAACACCTCCCACCCCACTCCCGCTGCCACTCCTCAACAGAAATGCTCACAACAATGAAAACTTTGGACAGGAGGTAGAGCACCGCCGGGCAGGCAGGCAGGTGTCTTGCTCGGCTGTGGCTTGGGGGGCACTTTTTTCAGTGCCCATGTAACTTCGAATAGTCACTGAGCGAACTGTTGTAAGTAGAGGACTACCTGTACTTCATCACTTTTTTCCTTTTTTTTCTTGGTCATCCAAGTTTTTGACAGCTTGCTAGGCGACTGGTGGCACTCATATGTTGCCATATCCTAAAAGTGGTACAATGGGTGAAAAGGTTGGAAAGCCCTGGTTTACAAAATACAGAGAAAGCTTATGGCTTTATATTTTATTTAATTAACAATTATTTCACTTTACTACACCTGTCTAATGACAATATTTTAGTCATATGATTATTTTAATACAGCTAAGAATGTAATACCAATATAGTAGACAATAAATAATGTCACAGTTTCTCTCTGTATTATTTATTATTCAATAAAGTTTGTGACATGAAATGAACTCATCTCATGAAATACAAAATGCAAACAGAAAAACTATTATTCCAGAGAAACTTTGTCTATGCTACTAATGGTGGGACAGAGTCACGTTTGTATATTTCTACATCTGTATGCATCTGGATAGGTGGGGGGATGTGAGAATATATGTGGTTATAAGGAGAATTTATATTACTAATTCATACCTGAATGAGAAAGATTATATACCCATGAGTTGCAATAAGTGCACAGAGCAGACAGGAAGTAATAAATGCGCATTCCATTCATACTGCTACTCCATTTACTTAATCTTCCAGTAGACTATACTACACATAGCATAACGTCTAAAGCAGGGGTGTCAAACTCAATTTCATTGAGGGCCGCATCAGCATTGCGGTTGCCCTCGGGGGCCTGGGTGGGCGTGGCCTGGGTGGGCATGGCCTACTGGGTGGGCGTGGCCAGCTCTACATTGTTCGCATCAAGGGTGCCTATGGGGGCCTGGGCAGGAGTGGGACAGATCTGAGGGTCTCTGGGCCAGGGCCAAGGCAGTGGGGGCCGTTCCCTCATTGTTTCCAGGATGGCTTCGCGGGCTGCATGAAACCACTTTGCAGGCCGGATCCGGCCCCCGGGCCTTGTGTTTGACATGTCTGGTCTAAAGATTATGATGGAAATATAAAAAAATTGAACTTTTATGCAGAAAAAAATGAGCTGTCAGGCATGGCTATAAATTATAGCAGTCTGCAGAACAGCAATATACACTTTTTGGGAGGAAGGCTAAAGTAATAATTGTACAAGATGCATTTTTCCACTAAATACTACAAGTCTTTCACATATTTGCCAAAATCCCTCCAAAAATGCTAATTAATTTATGAAATCAATGAGTTGCAAAAGTTCTTATAAATGGGTGTACTTTGATTTCTACAAACAACATTAAAATACTTAATACTGATAGAAAGATAAAATGGTTTCCACACATACTGTGGTGTAATAATACTAGATGCTCTTTAGCACGCATATACTCCCCACTTCTAAAATGATGGATTTCTTCCTGTCATTCGAAATTCATTGCGGAGACTGAGCTCATTTTCTTTAAATTAAAACAAAGAACAGTGAAGATTTTCCATGATACAATGTTAGTTATAGTAGAAACATGCTAACATTTATTCTAAATAAATATCAACAATTATCAAATGCGTTTATAGTATATACTATAAATTGGGCCTAATTTCCTTTTCCAAAATTCTGTCAGGAAACTTTTTCAGTCAAGATCAAGTTATACATTTTCTACTGAACTCTTCTTCAAAATCTTAGACAGCCAAAGCCAGCATCAATAATGCAGTAGTATAAATAAATGAAAAATTAATAGCTAGTCTAGAATTCCAGAGTATCTACTTAAAAATCTGTAAGAAACCCACAATGTCATCAGAATGTAAAGTGTACTAAGTAATTTATTTGTTTATAAGTAACACACAGCTAATTTATAGCTTGGAATGCTTAAATTTATAAGTTTGGGAACCTGGTCCTGTTGATTTCCTATGTATACTATGCTTAAGTGTTTCTCTTTGTGAGAGGATTGCTTTAATAAAATGGAAAAAAATCCCCATGTATAAGATGGTGAGGAGAGAATATGGTAACTGAGTTGAAACTGAAAAATCTCAGTACTTAGTAATATGTGTACATGCCCTTTGTATACACAGTATATAAATGTTCAATGCAGAATAGTGTATTTATATACAACTGATGATTAATATAAAGGCTTAGATTATAGTAATAACAACATGAAATGGTCTTGTAAATTTGTAAGACAAAGGTTTTCTGATTTTTAATAAGTTTACAAATTAGTACAAGCTTAGTCTGTAGAAATAAATGTTTTGGCAAGTACTGCATGCCTATTTTTCTATGCTGTACTTGTAATAATAGATTCTGATTTTATATACTGAATAATATGAACTATCAAAATAAGAATGAGTTTCTTAAACATTATTTCCTAGTTTAGCAAGTGACCGAGATACTCATTGTATGATTTTGATGTAAAAAGTACGATCAAATTTCTAATACAATTACATATAGGTTTTTTTTACTTGCTGAATTCAGCTATTTTGGAAGAAAGAAGAGCAATGCTGTAGAGAGGGGAACTGGGATCACCTTCTTCCTTCCCTATTTATGCAGTCCTGGAGTGTGACAATCAGCCAGTAGATTCCAATTACTCCCAGGGTTTCTATAAACCCATATTGCTAACCATCAATGAAATTTCCTACAATATCTCTGCACTAATCGTTCTCCTGCTATTTTATCACAATTTTCAATAATTTTCCTTCTTTATAATGCAACAGACCTTTAAAATCACAACTCATAATAACCCCAAAAAGATGGAAAAGAGATTTACAAACTAAAACTCAATAAAATTTTTGAAAAAAACATTTAATTAATGCTCCTTATAAAAGTGATCAAACCTATTAATCAAATTAAGTCACAGTGATAACCAAATAAACAAATAAAAAGGGTTTGCACATGATCTAAAAAAACTTTCTGTTTTTATTTATTTATGTTATAAAGAAATTCACTCTTCAGTTGCAGTACAAGTGCACGTGTATAATTATAGTCCACAAATTATTTTCAAGTTGCATTATGTTTCAGACTTATTTTTCAAATACGCAGTTATTTTTTTTTTTTTTTTTTTTTTTTTTTTTTTATTGAAAAGTTTTAAAAAATACAATTTTCCTTTAAGAAACCCCCCTTCCCCCTCCCTCCTCCCCTCCCTACCTCCCCCCTATCTCCCCCCCTCCCCCTCTCCCTCCTCCCTCCCCTGCCTCCCCCCCTCTACTTCCCCTCCTCCCCCCCTCCCCCCCCTCCGACTTCCCAGAGCAAAATACAAGGTATATATCTAAAAAGCAATCATAAACAATCATATACTAACAATTATAAACTCTAAAATCCAGCACTCTCTAGCTTATATAAAGTAAACCAATCCTTAACAATACTAAATATATATAAAAAACTAAAATAAAAGAAAACTAGCATCATTCCCATCTATGTTCTTCCACATTTCCCTATTACCTAAACATATTCTCATTTACACATCACAAACACCTATCCCTATTAACCTCTCTAGCCAAAATAGACTATAATAGATAGTTCTTACACAAATTAACCCGCATTAACCCACAAAACTTTCTTCCTCTTCCTCTGTAATAAATTGTCCATTAATTCCAAATTAAAGATTCTGTTGCCATACATATCATCCCAAAACTTTTAAAAACACAAGTACCACTTGTCTATAAGTATATTGTGGAAGTTCCATAGATTTCTGCTGGTCTTATTTTTTTGTCTTTTTTGAGCGTTTTAAGGCAGCACGCGTCACCCTCTGTTCTCTAATATCATCCAAAAGAGTTGCAGCTTGAACTCCTCCTGTACCCTTCTCGTCTATCAGTCCATCTTCATCCTCTTGATGTTCTCCTTCTCCAGATCCCTCTGCAGCTTCCAGAAGTGTTGATGGGGTTACATTTAAAACATTGTTGTAAAAGTCATGCGCTTGCTTCACATTACCCAAACAGTACCTTTTGCCATCATACATGAAGCTCAGCCCAGCTGGGATCTCCCATCTGAACCTTATATCCCTTTGCTTGAGCTCTTGCACAAGAAAAATAAAATCCTTCCTTCTCTTTAAGATCTTTGGAGGAATTTCTTTTAGAACCAAAACTTCTTGACCAGCAATCACAACTTTGGTATCATAGGCAGCTTGTATAACTTCATCTCTAACTTCCCTTTTTACAAAATAAACCACCACATCTCTAGGCAACTTTCTCTGTTTAGCAATCCACGAATTCACACGAAACACTTTGTCCATACCTTGTTTTATTTCAGATGCTGGATGATTCAATACCCCCTCAAAAGCCTCAGAAACCAGCTGCTTTAAATCTTCCTTAATATTCTCTTTTAGGCCTCTAATTCTCACAGCAAACTGCATCTGGTAAAATTGGGCCAGACTCTGTTCACTATCCATTTTGTCTTTTAAATCTTCAATTTCCAAAACTTTTGCTTCTAATATAGCATTCTTTTGAGTCAAGTCTTGCACTTGATCATCCAGCACCTCCACACATTTAGCAACTTTATGCACTGAGGACAAAATGTCTGCCTTCATCTCTCTAAGTTTCTGTTCCATCCTTTCTTCCATTCTCTGCTCCAATTTCTCCAATTTCTCCTCCATCTGTGCAAATTTAGCACCCATTGACTCCAGAATTAACTGGGTATGTTTTTCAAGATCCTTCGAAGTCAATACATCAGGAGAATGCAACGCCTGCAGTAATGATTGTTGTTGCACCGGAGAATTTCCAGCACTCCGAAAAGTTCTAGGGGGAGGTTTAGCCGCCATCTTTTACTTACAATTGTGACGCACTTTCACTTTAAGTTTTAAGCAAAGTCCATCAAGCTTGAGAGTAAAATAAAATAATCTTCTTCATCTCTTCATCTTTCCCTCTTGTACTGCTCTGCCTGCTCTTTTCCTTTCATGGTCTCTCCTTCAAGCAGGGATGGTCGCAGACGCCTGGCTCTGCTCCATAAAGTCCGGAGCAGAGACGCTAGCCAGCTGGGAGCAGCCCAGGCTACGGGGGAGTTCAATCCTTCAGCCGCCCAAGCTCCAAGCTCAGGCGGCCCCGGAGAACTCAACCCCCACCTGGGGGCTCACCCCCTCCTCTTCTCCCGAGGAGGGGGCTTCAAATTCGCCCGAACAGCTGATCGGCGCTGTTTCGGGCGAAAAATCACACAGCTGAGCTGCGGGCAGCCCGGGAAGGCTGTCTCCGGCGCCGCGGAGCCACCGGAAGCCCGCAGTTATTTTTTTTTTTTACATTAATTCATGTCCATAGTTAAGTTTGTCACTATTCTATAAATGGGTATAAATGATTTACTTTAAAAGAAAGTATCCTGGCAGCTCTTATCATCTACACAGCCAATTCCATATACAGTACTTTGCAGGAGCATAAGATTTAATGATGTTTAACAGAAAACAGCTGGTGGAAAAGAGCATTCCACATTTAATATTTGTTTCATCCTATAATAAATCAACTTCCAGAACTACTAACCTTTATACCTTTGCCACCAAATATGAAAGAATCATACAATCTGATGTTTACAATCAATTTTATTGTACCCTGATATTGGTGCAATAAAGTATATGAAAGGTCTTCTTTCATTCATTCCCATCAAAATCTATAACTAGAATATAATTCACTCAAAATCATATGTAGGTAATATTTTTCCAACGATGGCCAGTTTTAACAAATTATACAATCCCTTCAAGTGAGCTGGTACTAGTTCAATTGCTTCATCCAGAATCATTCTGAATCCTAAAATTATGGAATGGTGTCAAGAGCCTTGGTGGAGCAGTGGGCTAATGCCTCCCTAAGTAACACCAGCTGCCTGCAATAAGTGCAGGTTCGCATCCCACCAGGCTCAAGGTTGACTCAGCCTTCCATCCTTCCGAGGTAGGTAAAATGAGGACCCAGATTGTTGGGGGCAATTAAGCTGACTTTGTAATAATGCCGCTTGGGGGGAGGGGCAAAAGCCCTAATAAGCAGGCATATACATAGAATGAAGGCTATTGCTAAGCACATTGATTTGTGCTTCTTAGATTGTATGCCGCCCTGAGTCTTCGGAGAAGGGCGGGATATAAATGGGATTAAAATAAAATAAAATAAATATGAAATGTTTCAATGATACAATTGCTGCTGTATGTGAAAACTGAAAAAAATAGCTAACTTCAAGCATCTTGTAGGAGAGTAGAATATGATTCATTTATTGACCTTGTCTCAATAGTTTGAAACAGAGTTGCTTTCTTGTCTTTTTTTCATTTTCTGTAGTAAATATAGGCAACAAAAGGTAATATAGACAACATATAGGCTGACTCCTACTTACATTTATCAATGTCCCTGAATCTGAAAAATAGCTGAGTTGGGGTTTTGACCTCTAAAGAGAGAGGACAGGTTTAAAACAGTACAAACAGAATAGATGAATTATTTTTCCCATTCTCACACTTAAAATTATAGAGAAACCTTAACTGCACAAGCCCTTCTACTCTGTCCTGAGATGTTCCCATTATTCAGATAAGATCATTTATAGTCCTCCAGCTGCTCAAAAGAGAAACTGCAATCCTTCACATGGATTTATTTAATAAACCATTAATAATAATAATAATAATAATAACAACAACAACAACAACAACAACAACAACAACAACAACAACAATAATAATAATAATAATAATAATAATAATAATAATAATAATAATAATAATAATAATAATATTTGTATACCGCCCTTCTCCCGAAGGACTCAGGGCAGTGAACAGGGCAATAAATACTAGTACAAGAATACAAAAATTAAGAAAAAATTAAACAAAGTGCCCAATATCATTAAAACAATAAGTTAAAATACATTAAAAGCAGTTATAAAACCCAAAACCCATCAGGCCAGGCCGGCTTGTTCAAACAAGTAAGTCTTAAGATCCCGTTGGAAGGAGCGAAGGTCGGGCGCCATCCGGAGCTCGACCGGTAAACGGTTCCACAATTCCGGCGCACCCACAGAGAAGGACCTCCCCCTGGGGGCCGACAGACGGCATTCTCTGACCGGCGGCACCCTGAGGAGGCCCTCTGTGGGAGCGGACTGGGCGGAGGGAAGTTGATGCCGGCCGCAGGTGCTCCCTAAGGTACTCCAGACCCATGTCATGTAGCTCACGGAGCAAAGGTGTAACGTGGGAGTATCGGGAGACTCCCAACACGACTCTCACGGCTGCATTCTGCACCAGTTGAAGCCTCCGGGTGGTCCTCAAGGGCAGCCCCATGTAGAGAGTGTTGCAGTAGTCCAACCAAGAGGTCACAAGTGCATGAGTGACCGTACGTAAGGCATCCCGGTCTAGATAGGGCCGTAACTGGCGCACCAGGCGAACCTGGGCAAAGGCCCCCCTAGTCACAGTTAACATATGATCTTCTAAAGAAAGGTGTGAATCTAGGAGGACTTCCAAGTTGCGAGCCCTATCTACGGGGGGTAATAACTCACCCCCCATAGAAAGAGATGGAACATTCTGAATTTCCCGAGATGCTGGAACGCACAGCCACTCAGTCTTGTCAGGGTTGAGCTGAAGCCTGTTCCTCCCCATCCAGACCCGAACCGCTTCCAGGCAACGGGACATCACGTCGAGGGCATCACTGGGGTGGTTTGGGGTCGAAATAAAAAGCTGGGCATCATCAGCATACTGATGATACCCAACCCCAAAACCACGAATGATCTCACCCAGCGGCTTCATATAGATGTTGAACAGGAGAGGCGAGAGGACCGACCCCTGAGGAACTCCACAAACGAGAGACCTCGAGGTCGACCTCTGCCCCCCTGCCAACACCGACTGCGAGCGTCCCAGGAGATAGGAGGAGAACCACTGAAGGACCGTGCCTCCCACTCCCAATCCCCTGAGACGCCGCAGCAGAATACCATGGTCGATGGTATTGAAAGCTGCTGAGAGGTCTAATAGGACTAGGACAGAGGAATATCCCCTGTCCCGAGCCGTCCAGAGATCATTCACCAGCACGACCAATGCCGTCTCCGTGCTGTACCCGGGCCTGAAACCCGATTGGTATGGGTCTAGAAAATCCGCTTCATCCAGAACCAGAGGGAGCTGATGCGCCACCACGCTCTCAACAACCTTCGCAAGAAAGTGAAGGTTGGAGACAGGGCGAAAGTTGTTTAACACAGCTGGGTCCAAGGCAGGCTTCTTGAGGAGAGGTCTCACCACTGCCTCCTTCAAGATGGCGGGGAAACTACCCTCACTCAAAGATGCAGATATAACCGCCTGCACCCAGCCTCGTGTCCCCTCCCGAGCTGCATAAACCAGCCAGGAAGGCACGGATCCAAAAAACACGTGGTGGAGCTCAGCCTCCCCATAATCCTGTCCACTTCCTCCGGAGTCACAGGATTGAACTCCTCCCAGATAACATTGACAAGATCACCCATGTCCTGATCGTCAGACTCTGCCCAGTCGGAGTCCAAACCGGTCCGAATCCGAGCGATTTTGTCCGACAGATGTTGGCTAAACTCCTCAGCACGACCCTGCAAGGGTTTCTCTCTCACTTCCTGATTAAGGAGGGAGCGGGTCACCCTAAACAGGGCGACTGGGCGGTTATCTGCGGACGCGATGACGGTAGCGAAGTGATTAGACCTCGCCACCCTCATCGCCGCGAGATAAGACCTAATATAGGTTCTTAGTCGCAATCGGTCGGATTCAGACCGGCTGGACCTCCAACAGCTCTCTAGGCCCCGTCTCCGACGCTTCATCTCCCGGAGCTCCGCAGAAAACCATGGAGCCCGCTGGGATCTGCACCGGGTCAGGGGCCGCAAGGGTACAACTCGGTCAAGTGCCTCCGTGGCTGCCCTTTCCCAGGCTTCCACTAAGGCATCAGCTGAGATGTGAGCAAAGGAGGCAGGTGGGGGCCCCAGTGCTGCCTGAAACCTCTCAGGGTCCATTAAGCGCCTGGGGCGGAACCATCTAGTTGGTTCAACACACCCACAGTGGGGAGTGGCAAAACGGAAGACCAGCCGCAGGAGATGATGATCGGTCCATGACAGGGGCAAAACAATTGGAGAACCCCCACCAAGATCATCTAACCACCGTCTAGATAGAAAAACCAAATCAAGGGTGTGGCCCGCCTCATGAGTTGGTCCATGAATTACTTGCGTCAGGTCCATGGCCGTCATGGAAGCCATGAACTCCCGAGCTAACTCAGATGATCCTCCCAGGGATGGTAGATTGAAGTCACCCAAAACCATAAGTTTGGGGAACTCAATCACCAGCCCCGAGAGGATATCGAGAAGCTCAGGCAGGGCTGATGCTGCGTGACTAGGCGAAAGGTACACCAGCAGCAAGCCCAACTGCGCCCTAGGACCACATCTCAGGAGGAGGGACTCACACCCAACTATCTGAGGAACGGTGGCCTCCTGGATATCTGGACAATGGTGGCCTCCCACGGACATAAGGTCTCCCTCATAACTACCGCCACTCCCCTGCCCCTACCCTGAGCCCGAGGCCGGTGCAGCACCCGGAAACCTGGTGGGCAAAGATCAACCAGAGGGATACCACCCTATGGGTCCAATCAGGTCTCCGTGATGCAAGCCAGGTCCGCATGCTCACCCTCAACCAGATCCCGGATGAGAGGAGCCTTATTGACAATGGACCTGGCATTCAAGTACACCAGCCAGAGCTCAGGTGGCTGCACATCCCCACTCCCAGAACCTCGGGGCGAAAGCAGAGGGTCGGAGCACCTCACTGCTTGTAAATAGCGGAGACGCACTCCCGGATGTCGATACGGCCCTCTGTTCGTACACCTGCTGCCATTCCCTAACGTCATGGGAATAGGTAATCCCACGACCCGCTCCAGAGCTCTGGAGGCAACCAACCCCAGCTCCCCCCCACGTGATCAATCCCGGACCTGGCCTGAACAACAGTTGGTGGATTCCCCCCCATTTCCAACCAACCACAAGAACCCTCCCCCCTCCCTAGCCCCACAAAAAAATTAACTAAAAAGGTGACCAGGGGCCTCTTATTAAATTTGTACCGGAGGCCCCTGCCCCTGCCCAACCATCTCTCAGGGTCCCAACAAACAGGCCTTTCATCAAGATGAGAAGTGGAGCGAAAGGCGGGTTGCACCCAGGAGGGGGGGGCACCCCTGAGGGCGAACAAGTCCGTGCTAGTATAGCAAAGGCGAGCCATGATTGTCCAGGCAAGTCCAGCAAAAGGCAATCCCATAATTAATTAATTAATCAATCAATCAATCAGGAGGGTCTAAATCAGAAGGTAAGTGGGTATCCAGACCGCCAACCCAGCTCCACTGCCACTCAAGCTGGGTGAACCGCCAGAACAGGTCAACCACCATCCTCTCACGAGGGTCGCAGCTCTGATCCAGGGAGCGGCCTGGAACACACGCCCAGGATAAGGCATACTCCATAGATCTCTCACCTCTAGGGAGGACAGCAGATGTTAAGTCTAAGACATTCTCTCATCGTGACTTTATACCCGGGTCCTTCTGAATCCTTTGGGGGCACGGCAGAGAACAGAAGAAATTAAGCAGCTGTTCGTCCGAGGCATAAAAGCCTGATGAATCATAAAATAGCAAAATATCCCGGCTGCAAATGTTCTTCTCCGTGGGAGGAGAGGGTCAGGCGATAAGTAGGCAAACAAGGGAGGAAACCAAGTTCCCCGCCGATCTTCCGCTAGGCTGCAAACTTGATCCAGCATGATCCGCTAGGCTGCAACTTGATCCTCCTGGAGCATGAGTGACGTAGAGATGGTCTGTACCGTCCCACCGTCTGCAACATGAACCATCCATGCTCCGCCACTGGGCCGCAGATACCCACATCTGGGCGGCCTCAGCACTCCAGCTCACCTCCACACCGGCCGCTTCAGATGCCACCGCAATTCCTCCGCCACTCCACCACTCCAAGCGCTGTTCCAGGCCGCGGCTCCATAGGCCCCAAACATCAGCTGATCGGAGCCTTCCAGAGCGCAGCTCCTCCGGGCCTTCCAGGCTCCTCCAGGCTCCACCGGGCTCCATCGGGATCAATAACCTGCTGATAGGAGCCAGCTCTTCCGGGCTCCTCCGGTCCCACCAGGCTCTCCTAGGCCTCACCGGGAACAGCCGAGGCCCTTCCAAAGGTCACCGGGACTCAAGGAGCACATGGAGGACTGCGCCGCCGCCGCCGAAAAACGCCACCAAGAAACGCCGAGAAACGCCGCAAAAACGCCACCGCTACTGCTGCTGAAGACGGCAAACCAAAAACTTGCCGAAAACGGCAAACGGCAAACTGACAGCCCTTTGTCCACCTATCTTATCCCCCCAACACAGAGGGCAAAAAGCACCTCTGTGGGGCTCCTGTGAGACGCCAAACAGCTGGGTCTCACGGAGCTCAGCCTAGCACGTCCGCCATCTTGGGCATGCTCAGTTCATTAATAGCTCCATCTTCCTTCTCAATTCAAATGAGAAAAATTTCCAAAGGTAATATTTCTAGAAGATTGTTCCTGTAATTTTAATCTGAAGAAAAGTGTCCTTTGGAATAAATACAGTAAAAATTTGTTGCAAATAAGAAGGTCCTTTTTCCTCAAAACAAGCAAGCCACATACATGCAAACAACTACTTTTCAGGATATAGGATAAGGAAGCTTCAAAAAAGGAAAGGACAATACAGTGTTTTTAAATGACATCTCAGCTTATTAATATCTATTTTATGTATATGTGCAACAGTGTAAAATTCTGACATATAAGATGCCAACATAAATATTGCTTAACTGAAATACATGTATTATATGATACTTTTCTTTGAACTTATGAATGGTGCAACCTTTCTAGTGTGGTAGTTCGTTTGCAGGGAAGGTCCTATAATTTTGTAGATTGATTTTTCCCCCTCTTTATTAATTTGCCTTATCTATTCATTGGCCACAGAATCATTATTCTATTCTATTACAGTAAGTTACATCATTAGTTTAACACATATTGAATTTCTGAATAGTTCTTATATCTGACTAAATGAGGTTCATCCTGTTTTGAGAAAGATTCCAAATCTTCTAAATGGTCAGGTGTGTACTTTAGGGCCACTCTTGTATCCAATGTTTTTACTGAAGGCACAAGTGTCAGGATGGCAGAATACTTTGTATCAACAACAATGACCCTGCCTGGACAATAGACCTGCATGCTAGTGACATCATACTTGATCTCTTTGAAAATTTTTCAGAAACTTTAATTAGGCCAAAGGAGAGAAGGCAAAGTGCTAACTAGTTATGTGATCACTCCTGTCAGTGCTTTGCTTTCAGCACTGGCGCCAGTCCATTTGCAGTTCAATTCCAAGTGGAGGAATTAACTACCAAGTATTATCTGAATTGGATGGTTACCAGAGGAAGGATATATGGGATAAGAGTACATTGTGCTTGATAACAAAATAAACAGTAAATTAAAACTCTGTACTCTTTTCAACAGCTCCTAATTGATGTATAATACACCACTGAAAGCTGCCAAATATTAATTATATTTCTTCGGATTCATAAAATTCTTGCCCATACCCATCTATAAGAAGTTAGACATATTCTGGAGAGAGATAGAAGTTTTCTGATGATAAGTTCTAATAAAGTCCGGAAGCTTGGAAGAATAGCAATAGCAATAGCACTTAGATTTATATACCACTTCACACTGCCCTCTCTAAGTGGTTTACAGAAATCTTTGGTCCTGGTAACTGACCCAGACTGGATCTTGCAAAATTATTCTGGGACCTTCATTTGCAACATATTATCACTGAACATTTTCAAGGGAAAGTTTTCCCATTTGCAGTCAAGTGGACCTATACATTTCTTTCTTTCTTTCTTTCTTTTGTATTTGAGGACTTGCTGTCTGTTGGGGCTAAAACATGACTGCTAAAAATAACAGGAAATCCCAGAGTTCAGAATTAGATTGCATGTGGGGAGAAAAACAATTGGTAAAAGGCAGTATAAATAACTTCTATACTGTTGTCAAGAAAGCAGTGTGGATGTGTCCATGAATGTGTCAACTGAACTCAAGATTTATTCATGTGCCATTTTACCTTTTTATCCAGTGCATATATAAGTTGTTACTGATGACAGAAGAAAGCATGACTATATACCAAATGTCACAAAATATGATTTTTATTGTTATACTTTCTATTGTATTAGCATAATTAAACATTTCAACCAGTAAAAAAAGGATCTTTCATTGATATAATTAGATCATTTGGGATTATTATTCTACTAATGGTTGTGGTTGGTTGTGTTAGCTGTGGACTGTTTTAGTTCTTAAGTAATCGATTTCACTGAAATTCAGAATTTTTATTTTTTATTTTTATTTTAATTCCATTTATATCCCGCCCTTCTCCGAAGACTCAGGGCAGCTTACAAGCTTAGCAGTAGCCTTCATTCTATGTATATGCCTGCTTATTAGGGCTTTCACACACACCCCAAGCAGCATTATTACAAAGTCAGCTTAATTGCCCCCAACAATCTGGGTCCTCATTTTACCTACCTCGGAAGGATGGAAGGCTGAGTCAACCTTGAGCCTGGTGGGATGCAAACCTGCACTAATTGCAGGCAGCTGGTGTTACTTAAGGAGGCATTAGCCCACTGCTCCACCAAGGCTCAGAATTCAAGTCGTTCCTAATACTATAAAAATCTATGATATTTATATTTGCTACCCACCACTGGTATTAATAAATATATTTCATAACTTCATGTTATCTTGCACCATACAAATGATTATGAACTATTTTCCAAACTACGCAATTAGAGAAAAATATATAAGAAAAATTATATACTTGGGTGCACATACATACTTACAAGCAAATAATATGCTATAATACTTAGGAATAAAAAAGATAAAAGGTAGTTTTAGTCTTTGCTTCAGTTTTTATAGCCACAACTTTTATCATACATCATTCATAATCTTATGGTGATATAATGCATAATTCAATGGTTCATGAATGCTTCCCACAGATGTACAGTATTACTGATTTCTATTGTCAGATAATTCAGCTGTCATTCATTAGTCTTGTCTGGAGGTGAGGGAAATATCTACAAACTAAAAAAGAGTCTTCTTTATTCTGAAAAGTACTGAAACAAATGAGGGTGTTTATCAGCTATTAACAGTCTTAAATATCAATTATAAAAAATCTTTTTGCATGTGTGCTTGTTTGCATGTGTGCAGCTAAGAGAACTTATATTTTGTAAGTTTCTGAATAATGATGTTTTCTACATTCTTTTAGAAAGTCATAACCTTGAAATTTAATACAGCTACATTAAATGGTTATCTTTAGAAAGGCTTGCCCTGCTCAACAAAACAGAGAAGATGCTTTTACAGAAAATTATTGTTCACAGCTGCCTAGCACTGCTTGCCTGCTTAGAAGAAATTGTCTATCTGAAGATCATGCAAAAGAATCCACACTTATTTAAAATATAGCTTAGTTTGTAAAATCAAGATGGACTTTTCTGTAGTCTACATGGTTTGTTCAGATATCCACTTTTGAAGGACAAAATGTGATTTGCAGCATGCACATAGTGTCTATAAGGAACACCTTAAAAGCATATTTTTCCAGAATCATCCATTGGCTGGGGTGGACAGCTGTAGGAGCCCTAGAAATTTGGAGCTACTTTCAGATGTCCCCAACAGGTGCTATGTGTATCCATACCCATTCAAAATTACATTTTGCTTTCAGTTCTGAGTCTCTGCACAACCCAATTCTCTGACCTTCTAGAAATCTAATGCCATGAAGTTATTAGCCCCAAACTATCTTTTAAGTGTGGAATATTTGAAGTTGTAAAGATTAATCTGAATACTTTCAAGATGGTGGCGCCTGGATCGGCTGCGGCTGCATTGGCTCTCGAAGGTGAAGTTTTTGGAGGGATATAGGCCACATGATTGAGAAGGTTTTAATGTATTTAAGCAACGTAGTGGGACTAAGCTAATATATGACCAACTATCTTTGCTGGTATGGTGAGTTTTTAGCTGTTTTGGAACTGTTGGTGAGACCGTTAAGTTATCTGTGCTGTTTGAAATTGTTCTGCTGGCAGCAAGAACTGACTGCTGACACAGCAACAGATTATTTTGTAAATCAGGGCTGTTTCCGAAGGAGAGGTCCCAGGGCTTATGAAGCGAAGGAACTGGATGAGGCTGTCATCAGGCCCAGAGGAAGGGAGAAAGGCTTTTGGAGGAATTGGAGGCGGCGGCAGTAGCAGCAGCATGCTCCAGGGGTGAAAAGGAACAAGGCCCCTTTAAGGAAAATGTGGAAGAGACAGGATCAGAAAAAGCAAAGGAGGCTAGGTTGTCATGCAGGAATACAGGCTAAATTGAAGACTAATCCACATGGAGCTCCATTTCCATTTGTCCTGTTTGCCAACGTTCACTCCCTAGAGACTAAAATGGATGATCTGAAACTTGAGTTGGCCACGAACAAGGAGGTGAGAGACAGCTGTGCTACAATCTTGACAGAGACATGGTTAAAGTCATCTATTCCAGACAATGCTATCAGTAGGATTGGCTTTTCAACATTTTGGCTGGACAGGTGCAGCGATTTGAGTGGAAAATCCTGTGGTGAGGTTGTATGTATTTATATTAGTGAGGTGGTGTACCAATGCTAAGGTAGTGTCCAGCCAGTGCTCTCCTGATGTTGAGTGTTTGGCTGTGAAATACAGACCCTTTTATTTGCCAAGAGAATTCACTGTCATCCTAATCATAACTGTATATATTCCCCCCAGTGCCAAAAAGAATGAAGCCCTGAGTGCTCTTTATTGGACTATCAGTGACTTGCAAACTATCCACCCACAGGGAATTTTCATTGTGGTAGGGGATTTCAATCAGACTGACTTGAAAGCAGCCCTCCCTAATTTCCATCAATATGAGGATTTTCCTATCAGAGGTACCGATTCTTTGGATTTAGCATACTAACATCGAGAAAGCATTTAAAGCTATCCCTCACTCTCATTTTGGCTCCTCAGATCATCTCTCTGTGATACTTATGCCAGCATATAAGCCTTTGTTAATTAGAGAGACCAATTAGAAAACAAATAAGTGTGTGGCCTGCAGGAGCTATGTAAGCTCTACAAGATTGTTTTGGGTGCACAAATTGGAACATATTAAAAGAGGCTGCAATGAATGGACTGATGTGAACGAATATGCTTTTACTGTGTTTGCTTATATCCAAAAGTGTATGGAGGATGTCAGTGTTCTTAAGTCTATCATCATGTGAGCAAATGAGAAACCTTAGATGTCACAAAAGGTCCACGCAATGCTGAAGGTGAGAAACACAGCTTTCAAATCAGGTGATGCAGCAGCACTTAGAATAGCAAGAGCTGAGTTGAGGCATGCTATAAAATCAGCAAAGTGGGCCTATTAGTCAGAAAGGGCAGAATTTCTTTCAAGATTCTATGGACCCGAGACGTATGTGGCAAGGTATTGAGGTAATTACTGATTATAAGGCAGCTTCCCTGACATGTAAGGGTGACAGAGACTCTCTAAACAAGCTAGATATGTTTTTTGGATGGTTTGAGGCCACAAACAACGTTCCAGCAAGGCAGGCTGTTCCCCTTCCTGATGAACAGGCGCTCAGGTTTGATACAACTATTGTTCAGAAAGTCCTGCGGAAAGTCAACACTCAGAAAGTTGCGGTCCTGATAATATCCCTGGGCGAGTACTTAAGGAGTGTGCTAACGAGCTGGCCACTGTTCTCATAGACATCTTCAATCTCTCGCTGCATCAGGCCATAGTTCCATCAAGTTTTAAGACTGCAATCATTTAAAAGTGCCCCAAAAACCTAAAATCACATGTCTTAATGATTACCATCCAGTTGCACTCATTTCCATTAAGATGAAGTGTTTTGAGAGATTGGTAAAGGACTACATGGTTTCATGCCTTCCCCCTACATTTGACTCATTACAGTTTGCCTATCAGAAGAACCACTCTGTAGAACAGCGGCTCCCAACCTTTTCTATACCTCGCACCCCTAGAACGCTTCTGATATATTCTCGCACCCCTTACAAAAGTTTGAAATTATGGCAACGAATTATGCATATACACTATAATTTTGAAAACCCAAGTTACCCCACCCCCTGGAATATTGTCTCGCACCCTCAGTTGGGAATCCCTGCTGTAGAAGATGCACTTTCCTGTGTGCTTCATCTTAGCTTGGTGCACCTGGAGGGGAAGAATACTCATGTGTGAACGCTGTTCGTGGGTTTTAGTTCAGCATTCAACACAATCATCCCTCAGCATCTGGTGAACAAACGGGGCTTATTAGGTTTTAATACTCCTTTATGTAATTGGATACTTGATTTCCTTATTGATAGGCCCCAGGCTGTGTGAGTTGGAAAGAAATTTTCCAATTCCATCTCAAGTACAGGTTCTCCACAGGGCTGTATCCTGAGTCCGCTACTGTTCACCTTGATGAAGCACGACTGCTGTGCCAAATCTGCTATGAATCATATTGTGAAGTATGCAGGCTACACGGCAGCGGTGGGTCTTATCTGGGATGACAATGAAGATGCTTATAGGGATGAGGTGAAGGCTCTGGTGGACTGGTGCAATAAAAGTAACCTGGTTCCAAATGTTGATAAAACAAAGGAGATCATTGAAGATTTCAGATACTCCACTCAATATCAAGGATGCAGCTGTAGAGGTGGTCAACAGTATTAAGTATCTGGGGGTGCAGATAACTAACAATCTGAATTGGTATCGCCACACGTCATCCTTAGTGAAGCATGCAAAGCAGCATCTGCATTTCCTGCGCCGGATGAGGAGAACACATCTTTCTCCTTCTCTCCTAGCCACTTTTTACAGAGACACAACTGAAAGCATTTTAACAAACTGCATCACTGTCTGGTTTGATGGCAGCAGTGCCTCAAATAGAAAGTCCATACAGAGAATGGTAAGGACAGCTGAGAAGATCATAGGAAGCTCGCTCCCTGGTATTCAGGATGCTGCTTATAAGCGCTATGTGCTTAGAGCTGAAAGCATTGTTAGAGACCCCACACATCCACTTTACGGTCTGTTTCTGTTGCTCCCCTGTGGGAGGAGGAGGTTTTGAAGTATTTCTAGCAGGACTACCTGATTCTGTAACTGTTACCTGTGCCATCCATCTGGTAAACTCGCAAGATTCATTTTTCTTGCCATGCACATGCGTTGTTCTGTCCCAGCCTATGTGAGTCCTTGTTGTGCTACAAGGAGAAACACCTCTTCCAAGAAACAGGCAGGAACCACAAGAAAAAAACAATCTTTTTTATTCTCACAGACCTGAGTCAATGTCCAAGGCGAACAAACACAGTCCACAGAAACTTGACCCTCAACACAAATGGTTGCCTTCGGCAACCAGCACCTCCTACACCTTCCCCTTTTATAATTCAGCCAAGGCGTGGCTTCCTAATGCTTTCTCCTTTGCCTTTGAAGCTGCCCCATTGTATTCCTCTGTCCCACTCTCTTCTGTCTGTGCATTCGTGCATCCAGGATTTCTCCCAGTTGTTCCTCATCGCTGTCCAACTCAGGCTCCCAGCACAGCTGTGTCTCAGCCTGAGCGTGATTAGAGGGGCCAGGGTCCTCGTCTTGGAGCTCCTCAGAGCCTTCCTCTGACTCTAATGTCACTCCAGGCCCCTCCTCCTCAACTGAGTTCTCAGACTCAGCTGCTGGATCCACTGACTGGTGAGGAATCACAACATGTATACATAACCCAAACTAGACTGTTGTTTCTCTGTGTCATATAATATATGTGGGTATATGCATAATTCTGTATTTATTTATTTGTTTGTTTGTTTGTTTGTTTGTGCCATATTTATGTAGTACATTTCAGAGGTGGTGACCATTTGAGAGCTGAATGCAATGAAATTTCATTTTAATGCATGCCGATTAGTGTACATTCAAAGTGACAATAGTTATTATTCCATTCTATTAAAAAGCTTTATTTTGTAAACAAAAGCTTCATTGAACACTATGCAGATTGTCATACTGTATTAAGATATTTCTGAACTTTTGACACCATAATAAAAATATCAGACAGCTTGTTCAACATTTAAATATAGCAGCAAGTTATCTAATAATCTGAAAACTAAAGCTAATTCCTTAAAATTATTACTATTTTTAAGTAGCATGGACTGAATAAGAGAAAATCACTGTTTAGAAATTAATATTATTTACCTCAATAGGTAAATTTCTTATGTGCCATTCAGAAATAAGATATATAAGATGGAGATAATTTAAGAGATTCAATAATTGACCATTTCTGTATTTTTGTAGTCAGCAATTTGAAGCAACTATGAATGCTTTTTCTGAACTCTCCACTTTCCTGTCCTGAATTGCATAAATGCAATTGCAATTCAGCAGAAAGGAAATGGAAGACATAACCATTTACTGTATAATCAGCTTTGATTGTGCACTGAGTATTGTCATATTACATACAAATCACTTCATCCACTTTTGTTGTTGTTAGCTGCGAAGTCCTGTCCGACCCATCGCAACCCTATGGACAACGTTCCTCCAGGCCTTCCTGTCCTCTACCATCTTCTGGAGTCCATTTAAGCTTACGCCTACTGCTTCAGTGACTCCATCCAGCCACCTCATTCTCTGTCGTCCCCTTCTTCTATTGCCCTCAATCTTTCCCAGCATTAGGCTCTTCTCCAGTGAGTCCTTCCTTCTCATTAGGTGGCCAAAGTATTTGAGTTTTAGCTTCAGGATCTGGCCTTCTAAAGAGCAGTCAGGGTTGATCTCCTCTAGGACTGACCAGTTTGATCGACTTGCAGTCCAAGGGACTCGCAGGAGTCTTCTCCAGCACCATAGTTCAAAGGCCTCAATTTTTTGGCGCTCAGCCTTTCTTATGGTCCAACGTTCACTGCCATACATTGCAACTGGGAAGACCATAGCCTTGACTATATGCACTTTTTTTTGACAGGGTGATGTCTCTTCTTTTTAGTATGCTGTCTAGATTTGCCATGGCTTTCCTCCCCAGGAGCAGGCGTCTTTTAATTTCTTGGCTACAGTCCCTATCTGCAGTGATCTTGGAGCCCAGGAAAATAAAATCTGTCACTACCTCCATTTCTTCCTCATCTATTTGCCAGGAATTGAGAGGGCCGGATGCCATGATCTTGGTTTCCTTAATGTTAAGTTTCAACCCAAGTTTTGCACTCTTCTTCTTCACCTGCAACATGAGGCTCTTTAGTTCTTCTTCACTTTCTGCCGTTAGAGTGGTATCATCTGCATATCTTAGGTTGTTGATATTTCTTCCGGCAATCTTAATTCCAGCTTTTGATTCATCTAGTCCTGCCTTTCTCATGATGTGCTCTGCATATAAGTTAAATAGGCAGGGTGACAGTATACAGCCTTGCCGGACTCCTTTCCCAATTTTGAACCAATCAGTGGTTCTGTGTCCAGTTCTCACTGTTGCTTCTTGACCCGCATATAGGTTTCTCAAGAGACAAATAAGATGGTCTGGTACTCCCATCTCTTTAAGAACTTGCCACAGTTTGTTATGATCCACACAATCAAAGGCTTTAGCATAGTCAATGAAGCAAAAGTAGATGTTTTTCTGGAACTCTCTAGCTTTCTCCATGATCCAGTGTATGTTGGCAATTTGATCTCTAGTTCCTCTGCCTCTTCAAAATCCTGCCTGTACTTCTGTTAGTTCTCGATCCACATACTGCTGGAGTCTAGCTTGTAGGATTTTAAGCAAAACTTTACTTTCATCCACTTTACATCAGAGTAAAGTACATAATTATTGAGTATTAATCAGTTTCCAAATCATTTCCACACATGTAAGATACAAGACAAAAAAGCACTGTTTTGAGAAATAGCCAGATTTGGAATTATGCTTCCCCTTCTGAGTTTCAATTAATCAAATAAGAAGTCAGAAAGTGCACATTTATTTCTGAGAGATGACAACTTTAAAGACCCCATACAGACATGGAGCTAATAAAAACATACAAGGAGGAGGGTAGAAGTGTCACTAATTTTTCCAGAATTCAGGAAGCATGAAAAATGTTCATGATGAATAGAAAATTTTGGGAATTGTAATCCCAATACATCTTGAGCACACCATCTTTAGGAAAGTTATCGCACATATAAAAATGAAATAAAAATGTAAAACAGCAATAAAAATATAATAATCAATGTGTTACATATTTTTAATTCACTTCCTAAAACTTAGTAAAAGAAGGCAAATATTCCTAAAAAGGCTTTCTATAATTTATCTTTAATGCAATGTATGTATATTTACTACATCTGAAATTCAAGCTATCCATGAACAATGGTTTATTTATTAACTTTTTAAGGACTATGGGAACTTAAATTAATGTAGCTGGGCATATAGGAATTCCATGTTTTAGTTATGGCATTTCCAGTTAAAACTCAATAAATCTGAGAAAAGTGATACCTGAGACTTTGAAAGCCTTTGCCCATTGAAATGGGTGGTAATGACTATATGAATAGTGGTTTGGGTCAGTACTAAACTTACAAGTTCATTTTCCACTAATAACTCTTAAAAGGGGGGGGAGAAAGGGGGGAAGAAAATGTCCTCTTTCTTGCCCTATTAGATCTTTCAGCATTCAGATAAAGCTATCAATGTGTCACATTTAGGTATCAATCTAGACTAGAAAGAATCGAGAACGTCTCTCTTTCTTCTAAAAATTATAGGACTTCTTCACCAGCTTAAATAAATTATTAACACTGATTGGATCCACTATGGTTTTTTAAACAAAGATTTTATTATCTTAAAGACAATTCCTCCTGAAAAGTATTATTTCACTCATTAAAATGCAAATCAATTTATAACTTGTTTGAAATGCATTTTTCTAGATTTTTGTTGTTGTTATTCTGTCTCTCATTGTTAAAATAAACCTACCATTAAAATTATACACTGAGCATTTCTTTGTCAGTGGGCAAACGTACAAAATCAGCAGAGGATCAAATACTTTTTTCCCTCACAGTCAGTATTCACTCAACTTTGGGACACAGATAGCACTTATGGATAATCTCTGGTGGGAAACAAAATGGGGGTAGTGCAACCATTCTAGCTCTTCTTGACTTCTCAGTGGCCCTCAATACCATCATATCCTTTTAGATTGGCTTTGTGAGTTGGAGATGAGCGGCACAGTTTTAAATTGAATCAGCTTTTTCTCCAAGGTCAGTCCCAATTGGTCTTGATAAAGAGTGAGAGATTCAACCGCTTACTATTCACTTGTGGCATCCCACTAGGCTTGGTATTCTCTCCTATTTAACAGGTACATGAAACCGCTGGATGACATCATTTGTCACCATGATTTGAGATATCATCAATGTGCCGATGATACTGAGCTCTCCACTTGCTGAACTGAGTAATACTAACTTTGTCCTATTATAATACCTGGAGGCTGGATGGGGAACAATGGACTTTGACTGAACCATGGCAAAACTGAGTGGCTTTGGGTGTATGGAGCCTCAGGATCCAGGTTTTTGTCATCTCTGGTTCTGGACAGAGTTGCATTTTCTCCATTCAGATCCAGTTTACAACTTGGGGGTTCTCCTTGGAGGTTTCTCCTGGATTCAAAGAGCAGGTGGCAAATATGACTAAAAGAGCTTTTGTACAGCTCCAGTTTGTGCACAGCTCCAGTTTGTGCAACAGCTGTGACCATTTTGGATTTTGACTCCCTGTACTCAGTTACTCAAGCCATGGTCATATCTCTTCTGGACTACTGCAATGTGCTCTACATGGGGATACCCTTGAAATTCATTTGGGAGCTTCAACTGGTGCAAAGTGCAGCAATGAGAGCAGTCTTTGGAGCCCTTAGGATGGCTCATATTACACCACTGCTCTGCAAACTACACCGGCTACCAATTTGCTTCCAAGTGAATTCAAGGTATTGGTTATGACCTTTAAACCCCTTAATGGCATAGGTCTATGCTAGAAGCATCTTGTCCTGCTAAGACACTAGCCCATCCTACTTGGGCCAGCAGAGTGGGCCCATCAATCAAGAAACTCAGACTGTCAATTAGGCTGGCACAAATTCCTATGGAATGAGAAGCAAGGGTTCTATCAACATTTTCAAAACCATCGGATTAGACAAGCGCTACTTAAAATTTGGACTAAAATTAGAAAACAAAATTTCATTAAAGTACCAGTCTGGTTGTCTACCCTTGAAGCGATAGTCTACCCAAATTTGTTTAATTTGGAAAACAGTACTACATATAAGGATATTATGAATGAAATGGGAGAACTGAAATCTAGACAGGAACTAGAACAACAAGGGATAAAATTGGAATGGTGGGCTTACCTACAGATACAAACATGATATGGGAAAGATAAGAAAGAGTGGGCGATAAATATTCAAGAAACTTCATTGGATAAAATTTTATTGGGGCCAGATGTGAAACAAATAAGGAAATTGTATAGTTTGCTATTGGGGTACAAAATGTTTGAGGAACAAGGTAAAGAACCAATGCTGACATGGGCTAAAAATTTGAGATATGGCATAGATTTTGATATCTGGCAAACTCTCTGGGATAGAAATAAAAAGATAATGCTGGCCTCAGCTTATAAAGAAAATTTATATAAAATGTTTTATCGGTGGCATCTCCCCCCAGCACGATTAGCCAAAATGCACAAGACAATATCCCCTAGCTGTTGGAAGTGTTCCGAAGAATTAGGCACTTATTTTCATGTTTGGTGGTCCTGTAATAAGATGCAAAAGTATTGGCAAAGGATTCGGACATGGCTAGAGGAAATATTAGGACGGAGAGTCGAATGTAGACCAGAATTTTTCCTGCTTGGCATAACAAAAGAGAAACATAGCAAAGAAGAGTTATATTTAATAATACATATCATCACAGCAGCGAGAATGACGTTCACCCAGAAATGGAAAAACAGTGAAATACCAGAGGAGAGTGAAGTGATAAGTAAAATTTGGGCGTGCACAGAAATGGACAAGTTAACTTTGGAAATTAAAAATAAAGACCAGTCAGATTACTACAAACTTTGGAATAGGTTTTACTCATGGTGGGATCAGAAAGGAAGGTCACAACAGAAACACACAGGATGCTGATTTCACATATTACTAGAATAAGGTGGTTGATAAGATTGAATATTCTATAAAAGGTAAAGGTAAAGGTTCCGCCGCACATGCGTGCTAGTCGTGTCCGACTGTAGGGGCCGGTGCTCATCTCCGTTTCAAAGCCGAAGAGCCAGCGCTTGTCCAAGGACGTCTCCGTGGTCATGTGGCCGGCATGACTAGACGCCAAAGGCGCACTGTTACCTTCCCACCGCAGTGGTCCCTATTTTTCTACTTGCATTTTTACATGCTTCCGAACTGCTAGGTTCTATAACTGTATATAAATGATATGTACATAAAGTGTATGTATGTATATAAAACACAAAAATGATGTAATGACAAGGATTGTCAGACCGTTAACACCTTGTCCAAAGTTTTAAATAATAAAATTTGTTATAAAATAAAAAAATAAAAAAATAAAAAAAGATTCAAAAGAAGAGAAGCTGGGCGACAGTAAGAAACTGGTATACCGGTTTTTTACCATTGCCCGGTTTGTTCCGCAGCCTCATGACAGTGGGCAGGAGGTGGCAAATGCCCAGTTTCGGCATGACACAGCTGTTTGCTGCCTCACATATTGCGCCCATTGCTGCTGCAATGTGGCTCTGCCAAAAGTGGCCGTTTGCCGCCTCCTGCCATTGCCATGAAGCGCCCCTCTGGCTCCTGGGAGTTGTGCTGTCATCCTTCGTGCCAGGTGTCCTTTGCGGTGAGTTTCTAAAAAGATGTGCGATGGGGTGGGTGCGACATGCGAGGTGGCAAGTGGCCGTGGCCAGAGGCATACAGCCACGTCTCACTGAAACCGGCCGTTTGCCGCCTCCTGCCCAGTGCTGGTGCCATGAGGCTGCAGAACAAGCCGGACAGCAGTAAGAAACATTGGATGTGACGCGCGAGGCAGCAAACAGCCATGTCACGCCGAAACCAAGGGGACGGCAAGCTGTGGCTGCTGATGGACACAGTTGGCCCCCATGCGCTTGCTGTGGGGTGGGCTGATGGTATCAGGCAGCAGCTGCCCCGGCCCCTGCCTCACCTCACCCCACAGGACGAGCCTCCTGCCTACCGTCCCACCCACCAGAGACCCCCTGGATCTCCCTCAACCCTGCCCAGCCTCCACAGGCATCCCACCATGGCCATGCCCACCCAGTCTGCCATGACCACCGCAGTCACACCCACCCAAAGGGCCACGCCCACCCAATGGGCCACACCCACCCAGCACCCGACGATACATAAGTGGGTTTGGGTTGCAGTTTGGGCACTCAGTCTCTAAAAGGTTCACCATCACTGCCCTATGTTGTCAAGAAAGAACATCCAATGTTAGCAGCATTGCCAATAGCCTGACTGCCCACTTCAGCGCCCTCCCTCCCTGAGCCTCCAGCACTCTACCTGCTGCTTTGGTCGGCCTACCAGCCCCCACCTCAACACCCTGCCCACTGCCGCCCAGCAGGGCTGCCCTGGGGCTGCAGGAGATGGCCTGGAATGGGAAGGGCACACTCCCCACCCTCCCACCACTATGCAGGGTAAGGTTGCCGTGCCTGCCCCTGCCTAGATGCCCTCGCCTCCCCAAGCATTTTTTTACTAACCTGCCTTTCAGCTGCTTTCCACTTCTCCATTCGCTTCTCAGCCTTCGGCACATGTTTGTGAGACTATCGGTAAAAAAAGAAAACTTCCATCAGACTTTCTAACTTCTCGTGAGATCTCAAGAGGTTAGAAAGTCTGATGGAACTTTTTTTTTTACCGATAGTCCCACAAACACGTGACAAAGGTTGAGAAGCGAATGGAGAAATGAAATGCAGCTGAAAGGCAGGTTAGTAAAAAAACGCTTGGGGAGGTCGGGGTGGGCATGGCAACCTTACCCTGCGTGTGTATTGATGCAGGCTGCTCATGGATGGGACTGAAGGCCTAGGACTGGGGAGACAGCACGTGTGCCCACAGAGAGGGCTCTGCATGTCACCTGTGGCACGCGTGCCATAGGTTCGCCACTAGGGACATAGGTAGTTGTAGCCATTTTCTTTAACCTGTATGTTACTTTTAGAGTTAGAATTAGTGGACGCTGGGGGGGGGGGAATAGGGAGAATGTATCTCAAGACTGTTTGTAATAAGGGAAGATAAGAATTGGCAGGTTAAAGAAGGGAGGGAAAATTTGCATTTTAAACTAATTGGAGAATGTGATTTATGATGTTTAATTAAGGGAGGGAATTGTGCTTTGATACGATGTGTTTAGGGGAGGAGAATTCAGATATTGGCTTCGACCATGTATCTGCCAAAGCTATGCTACTCTATTAAAAGATTCTTTAAGGTAAACAATGCCTTAAAGTTCTTTGAAGTACTGCATTTGTCGGAACCATGACATTAAGCCAAGATCTAAAACTTTTCAAACTATTTAGGGGTCTTGAACCCCAGCCACTCTCTCTAGACTTGAGGGAAGCTGGCAAAGATTCAAGAGAAGATTTCATCATGGGGAAAGAAAAACTGCTTGAAGCAAGCAACCTGGCAGCAGCTGCTACGCTGGGGGGAAACAATAGATAGCAAGCCAGGGGAGGAAGAGCTTTTGCAGGTCTCCCAGCTAGGAGAGCTGATCAGGCCGTCAGACTGGGCCCAGCTCAGTGGAGACTCCAGATGCCTCGAGACTGCCTTACCACCCTCAAAGTTTTCAAAAGCAGACCGGTGGAGAGCTACCAGATCATCTGCCACTGAAGGTTTGGGTGAGTCACTGGAAAGATTTGAAAAGCTAGAGATGAGAAGCAGAAATCAAGTCCTGCTGAGAAGAGCCTATAGCCCCTCCATTGCAGATCAGACAGCCTTCCAGACCCTGTCTTCCCCTGCCAGGGCTTCCAGCTCTACAGAGAGAGAGAACCCCAGTCTGAGGCCCCTGCAGCAATGGGGAGTTTGGCAGCCCCCACAGGGGGACAATTAGCAGCCTCTGAGCTTGCCACAGCTAATAGAGGCCTTGCAACAGCTTGGGGTGGTACAGAAGCCAGAAGATCAGCAGCTGGTGGGAGAACGACCACAGCAAGGAGATTGGTCACTGCCCCCAAATGTACAGCAACCATTGAGGGGCCCGCAAATGAGGGAGATCCAGCAGCAATCCCCACCCATCCAGCAACCATTGAGGGGCCTACAGCATCAGAGGGTGCCACAGGAAGTTCAACAACAACCCCCACCCAGGCAGCTGTCTTTGGGAGACCCCTGGCAACCCAAGAGGATGCAACTGCAGATATTGCAACCACAGTGGGAGGCGTGGCCACAGTCCCTGAACATGCAACCCTTGAGCATGAGCAGCAGTCAGGATGGGACCAGCAGCAACTGGGGGTGCAACAATCACGGTGGGGAGTCCTGCAGCCAGTGATTAATCCACCTTTCAGATCAACCTTCAATGGGGACCCAGAGAAGCTGATTTTTTTTCTCAATCAAATGCGCTCTCATTTGAACCGCTGTGCCTACCTCTACCCCGACCCAGTCGCTATGGTTGACGTGATTGCATCCAGTCTAGAGGGCAAGGCATCTGAATGGCTGAATAATTTATATAATGAGCTGGGCGGCGGTAAGAAACCGGTATATGCAGCCAAATTGTATGCCAAATTTTCAAAATCTGAATTCCACAAAGAAAAAGTTGACTATTTGGGCTACCAAATTTCTCACGAAGGGGTAGAAATGGACCCAGAAAAGGTGCAAACTGTTTTGGAATGGGCCCAACCACGTAATTGAGGCAGGTCCTTACTAATATACTGAAATCAAATCCTGAAATTAGAGAAGACAATGTTTTCAATCAATCAATATTTTAAATTAATTTATTCATACATTCTTTATCATCTCACTACTGCCTACTTCTCATACTTGGTGTGTACAGCAGTCAAGAGGTTTTATGGAAACATATGTGCACAAATACATAAACAATACCTTCTCCCTCCTCCTTACTGTTTTAGATCTGATATTGAATAGAAGTCTTTTGTTTACTAACTGTATTTCTACCTGAACTAATACCCCAAAAGGCTAACAGCTCTTTAAATTAAAACCCAAAACATAAACCATGCATTAAAATTAATAATAGGTTTAAGAGTTCAAGATGTAAAATTAAGCCCATGTCAGGACCCACCCCATTCCACATTTTAGGAAAGAAGAACTCTTGGAGACAGGATTGTCCAAATAGGAACTTTTACTAAAACATGATTGACAGTGGATAATCTAGACAGGATCTGAAAACTGTGTTGCAGATTGATACTTTTAAAGTGTCCCCGAGTAAAAACCCCTCCCCTCAGTCCATTTGGTCAGTCCTGGATCAGTTAAGTTTCATGTGTCAAACCTTTCATGGGAAAAGAGAACTTCCATGCATTTACAAAATTTGCTTCCTCCCCTTCAAATTCCAATTGGAAATATAAACCAGAATCTCCTCCCCTCCCTCTTTCTTTGTTCTTCTCAGTTCAAAGGTTCTTTCCCTGGTCTTTGATGATGGCCCCCAGGCAGGCTGAATAAACAACCTTGCATCTAATGGATAGGGATGGCCAATTAACATCTTCTCTTCCCCTCCTTGGGAATGGCAGAATCCAATAAGGGGGTGAGATTTAGGTTTGCACAGATAGGGGGTTAGAAATGGAATATAAATGGATTCTCACAGCCCATTTTTTACAGATTTTTCCATCTGCCAGTGTATTGGGACCAAACACAATCCTGAAGGATGGAGATTCTGTCGTCCAGGTCATAATTATCCCAAAGATGCTTTTTCACGAGGCAATTGGACACTTTGTCTTTCCTTGAAGACATTTGACTTCTCATCCAAGAAGCTAAAGAAGCTTCTTGGATGAGAAACAAAATGTCTTCAAAGAAAACCAAGAAAGTCCAGTTGCCTCATGAAAAAGCATCTTTGGAATTCCTGAGAAATACATTACAATGCAGAAGAAATTTTTCTCTTCTGGCAGATAAGCAAGCCTGTGTCAATTTGCAGTTCAAAATGGCTTTTCTTGCAGATCTTAAAAAAGGGTCTTATCATGAAAGATGATCCTAAATCATTTGGCCTCTTTAAGCTTTCCATTCAGTATCTATATGTTAAGCCTGCCCAACTGCTACATTTTACACCAACTGCAACTTTTAATTTGCTTTTCTGACACAGAGCAAAAGGTAAGCAAGGTGGTATTTAACCAAGGTGTGGCCTCAATTAACTAACTGAAGAAATATAGCAACTGAGACACTAGCTTTGATTATAAAAATGTGCTTCTCACCACCATCTCAATTATTAACTTCACATCCTTATTAAACAAGTAGAAGAATAAAATCAAGGCCAAGCAAAAATATGTGACATCAATAAATGACATAATGTGCTTAGTACAATAAAGTTCTATTAGCTATGTAAGTGTGCGGATTATGAATGCAAATTCAAAATGCAGTGGAGAGAATTGCATACACTGTTCCCATAATTAAACAACAGAAGGCTTAATATCACTTCAGAAGAAGTTTATTACAGTGCATATTATACTAATGCTATCTAAAATAGTGAAATCAGAAAACTGTTCAGTATGTAAATAATTTTAACAGCACCATCTATTAACATAAATTGAACTTTGCATCTGATTGGACTAAGACTCCAACCTGCATGTTTTCTTCCTCTCCTTTCACTCTTCATTATGTGAAAACACAAGCTTATTTTTACTAATATAATTGAGCATAGTACCACTATCCTAAATTCTGATTGCTACAAATGTGGAAGCATATTCTTTCTGTCTGTTTCAGTTTTGATCCATAGAGAAGCCACTCAGTTTTAATCAGGATACATATACAATATTTGTAGATAAAATCTAAAACAAATTATACTTACCTTTAATGGTTAGAAACAATTTTATAAACAGAATTAATCTACTTTAGCAATGGCATTCTAAATGTTATCTACTTCTTAATTTATAGAATGTAGATTTTTTATTACTAAATGAAAAATGGCTCTTTTTGTTCCCCAAAACTCCTTTGCAAAATTCTCTAAGGTACTGAGTTAAAGAACACAGTGTTCAGGAATTTAAAAATATGGAAGAAATATTTGGTAGATTCACTTTACCATTATTTATACTGCAAATACTAAAATTATACAACATGTGGCAATAATGATGAAACAAACTTTTAAAAAGCAATGAATAGAATCCAGCATCACCCTAAAACAGGCTTCTGGTTTTGCACAGTAGTGCAGCAGCCGAGGGATCGCGGGCCTCCGCACCCTATGGCCGATTTCTGCCTGTTAGGGGACCCTAAATGGGCCTGATGTTGCCCTGTAGAGGAGATAAAGAAGGAGTGAAGTCCCACCAAGTGCAGAGAGATGGTGGTCGATCCAATTGGTCCGGGAAAAGCCTTCCAGAAACCAACAGGACAAAGGCTAGCTTAACTTCAGAGTCTAGCCCAAGCTACAAGCAGCTGAAGCCCAAAAGCACTATTTTAAGCTGACTGTAAATAACGTGCTTGGAAATAGATAAGAACAGTGATTTTTCTCTCTTCTACTTGATAATTGATTTCCTGGGGGGAAAAAAACCAAGAAGCAAGAAGTCTTCAAAAGTGAGAAGGAGGGGCATCTTTGCCCCACCCTCCTACACAATGGAAGCGATGAATTAAACCTTTCAGTGGGGACAGAAATATACTGAAATGAAATGAATATAAGACCTAAATCTGGATAAGTTTGAAATTGGTGGAATGTGTTAAGATTTCCCTTTTAAATAATGAAAATAGAAGAAAACATTTATTTTGAAAACTGAAAACTGAAAAACAAACTAATGCTGACATTTAGTAGTGGATGAAAATATAGTAGTTGCTTCAATATAGGAACTGGCAAAGCCCAGGAAAAGATAAGTTGTTTTTGTGACCTTCAATGTCGTAATAACAGAGAACAGCTATGACAAAAAAAAAAAGAAAACATCTTGGGCTACTTACAAAGCGAGAATTATAAACTTTAGAAGAAAAAAATGACCTTTCTGGATTACAAATACTTATTCAACTGTGACTTTAAAGCTGTCTGCAGAGAAAGGAAAACCCTGAGATCTCTGGAAAACCAGAGATCTGCAGAAAGAATATACCAAGAAAAAACAAATACTTTCCAAGAGGAGTTGTATGCTATGTTGCAACTAATTCAAACAACAATGATCTCAAACCATGAGAAAGTTAAAAACAACTTTGAAAATATAAATGAATACATTTCCAATTTAACTTTACAACAAAAACTTTACAACAAAATAAAAATAGAGAGTGAGCAGATAAAACAGACAACTGATGAACCAAAGAAGAGAGATTTAAAAATGGAACCTAACAACAGAAGGAAATATGACTCAACCCAGGTGGAAAAAAATTTACAGGAAATAATGGACATGGAAAAGATAACTTACACTCTAAGATCACAAAATAAGTCTGAGGACAAGAAAAAAGATTTAACAAAATGGATTACAGAGCTACCAGGAGAACTATGAGAACTTAAGAGAGAAAAAATGATAAGAGAAATTAAGAGAGAAAGAGAGGAATTTTTTTTAATGAATATGAAGGGGGGAAGCCTTCCTATAAAAACATCTCACCTGATTTGCCTTTTGTACCTACAACAACATCGACAAGACTATGGGAAGACTCTTTGATTCAGCAAAACATAATGATCAGGAAAGATGTCTGGCAAAAAAAAGGCTAAACTGAGAATCAAGAAATTAAATGATGGGATCTATCAGAGGGAATATTTGAAAATTAAACATCTGTTTGAATATTGCTAAAGAAATATAAAGATTTTGGATAAAAATAAATTTTAGTTTAAGAGGGATGAGCCCCTCAAGTAATATAGTATTTCTTCTTTCTTTTTTCTTTCTGCGTGGTTTTTTTTTGACATGGGAAATATAAAAATGTTGGGATGGTTTATATAAAGGAAATGTTGTAGGTACTTAAATGAAATTGATCTTGAGAAAACTTTGAATGGATAAAAATGTTTTGATTAGCTCTAAAAGATTAGATATTTGGATTTATTAAATGGAACACTTAAAGATTAAACATATGCTTGAATATGGTTAAAAAGAAGAGAAAAAATCTGGATATAAATGTACATTAATCTAAGAGGGATATGTAAAGTGTTGGGATGGCCTGTATGAGGAAAAAGACTTAAATACTTAAGTGTAATGAAAATCTTAACCAGTAAGAATGTTTTGAATATTGTGGGGAAAACAAATTTAAATAAGAATTTTAAACAGGATCTATGATAAGGCAATCAAGATAAACAGTTAGAAAAGAAGCTTTATATCAGTGTGGTTATTGGCAGAAATATTAGAAAATGTCTATATTTAATTGTTATTTATCTAAATAATAAGAATTGTATTAATTCAAGGTTGGCAAAAGAGAACATTTTTGGAAGAAGAGAACATCAAGCAAAGCTATTATGTGGACTATAGAATTATAGAAACTAATTGTTATTGTTCTTTAAATATAAACTCAGACAACACGATGTTTACCAAATATTAAGGTGATTATATAAAAAAATTAATAAAACATATTTTTAAAGAAAGAATCCAGCATCACCCTGTTTCTGATGCCAGTATATCTCAAAAGTAGATTAAATAGATAAAGGAATGTACTAACAAAAATATTTTAGGAGTTATTAGACTGAAATGCAAGAGCATATTTATCACTTTAGCCCTGTTTGCTGATGAAGAACAAAAATAATGATTTTTTAATATTACATTACCCTGGAAATTCATTTTTCCCAATAAAACCAATAACTGGGGGCAAAAGGACTAGACTTCTATTCTTTATGCTTTTTTTAAAGTTAGATGCTAGCCTAGAAACCAGGAGTGTGACTTCACATCCTGCCTTCAATATGAAAACCAGCTCAGTGACCTTGAGGGAGTCACTCTCTCTCAGCCAAACCCACGTAAAGGGTTATTATTGCAGGGAAAATAGAAGAAGAAAGGATATTATGAATGTTCACTGTTTTGTGTTATTCATGAAAATAATAAAGGTGGAATATAAATATAATAAATTATAGAAAATAAAGAAGCAACTTAAATCAACCTTCCTTGATAGAGTTTCTATTCGTAGCCTCAATCTTTTATTTAGATTTGATTGTGATAATAAAAGTTATAAAAGCATCACAACTACACCTGATTCATTGCATGCATAACTTTTCGATACAATAATTTTCTCAGCAATGTATCTCATATATCTATAGACATTTTAACATGAACAACAAAATATTTCTTTCTTCTTGTTTAGTATAGCATTCATTCTTTCTAAAAATGATTGATCCTTTTATTGTTTGTATCACTTCCTTTTATCCCACTTTTTAAAACTTTCCAATACTTTCTATAATAGGATGCATGATTTCTTTACTTAAATGTACAGCATGTAGTGAAAATGTATGAATTGTACAGCTTTGTTTTATGAAACCAAACCAAATCTAACCTAACCTAATGTTTTTTCTCTAGTTGCTTTTGTTGAATGCCCTAAAACAGACAGTCTTTTCCAAGTTTATATACCCTACCTGTTATTATATGTTATTATCTTGGTTGCTGTGAATAGGTAAGAAGTAATTTGAAGATGTCTATTGTTAGGCATATGGTGTTAGCCTACAATGTTGGGTTGAAAATATATTAACCATAATGCTATGTCTTTAAGTTGTTAATTGGCCAATGGGTGTGTAAGTGTTCTCATGGCCATAAGAGGAAGCTAGGAACTTAGCTTCTCTCTCTCTCTGAATTCACTGATCTCTACTATTACTGTTTTTGCTCTGCTGTTAGTTTACTACTGTTGTAACCTGAACTGTGTATTGACCTCTGGACTGGTAAGAAGACTTTGTAGTTTGGATTACTCCTTGGACTGTTGCTATTGTGTATGACTTGGACTGTTTATTTTTATCTGTGCATTTCTGTTCTTACACCACCTTCAAGTAAACTACTTTTTGCTTTTAAAACTCAGTGTATTCTTGTGTGACTCTTGCTGCTCTCAGTACCCTTCCTTGTCTGTGCAACTCTTTGGTAGCACAAGGAGACCTCTGCACAACCAAATTCCTTAACACTGGTTATGGGCCCAGGCCTGTACTGAGAGTTAGTTCACACAGTATTCCTAGCTGAGTTTGTGTTAGCTATTTGGTGTAAAATGGCACAGGAACTGTTGTCAGGCATCTCCTGGATAACCCGGTTGGATGGGACAAACTATGTTTCCTGGTCCACGAAATGCTGCTTGCTTTTGCGCAAGGAAGGACTATGGACTGTTGTAAATAACCCACCAGGTACTACTGCTTGGGATCCAGATGACGAAGAGGATGCAAAGAAGACAGACAACTTTAAACGAAGCAATGAGAAAGCTCTTTGCATTATTGGACTAACACTGAATGACCAGCAGCTTATCCATATTCGTGGTGAGGAGTCTGCTGCTAGGTGTTGGGGCGTTTTGCGAAGGCTTTATGTTCGAGACAGTGTGGGTGCACATATACACCTTACACGTAAGCTGTTTAGGGCTCGTCTGCAGAAGAATGGAGATATGCTGACCCATTTAAATTACATGAAGGCAACTTTTCAAGAGCTTCATGAAAAGGAGCTGATTTTTTCAGAGTTGCATCAGGTCTACATTATTCTGTCATCTTTGGATGAGAGTTATGACGAGTATGTTTCTTCTTTGGAAGTCCTGACCAGAGAGGAACTGACATTGACTAACATTACTGGGAGACTGCTGGAAGAATCCAGAAGGAGGCGTGACAGAGACCAGCTGAGAGAGACACAGCCACGAGAGGAGCAGCCATTCTCCACTGCTTACAACGTCAAGAAATGTTATTCTTGTGGGGCTAGAGGGCATATAGCCAAATTCTGTAGAAAGGGTAGAAAACAGAATGTTAATAGCAGTGGGAAGGCTAAAAAGAGCATTGGTTTGGCTGTTTCTGGTGAACCAACATCCAGAAATAATGAATTGTGGGTTGTTGATAGTGGGGCTTCACAATGCATTACTAAAGTGAAAAAGAGGTTTATTAATATGAAAAACAGCAACCAATATGTTTCACTAGCCAACGGTTGGAGGATGAAGGCCTCTGGTGAAGGTAATTCCTATTGTCCATGCATTGATGAACAGTTACCTATGTTATATATACCTAAGCTAAGATTCAACCTGTTATCTGTAAGGGAATTGGTTAAAGTTGGGTTTGTGGTAACATTCAGAGGGGAGCAATGCACTATTGAGAGGAATGGAACCTGTGTAACTGCTAATTTGAAAGATGGTTTATTCGTTCTCACAAGTAACCAGGTTAGTACAGTTAAAGCTAACTCGATATGTGAGAATAAGAAGCCACATGATGAGTGTATACATTTATTGCATAGGCGGTTAGGGCATGTAAACTTTAACTCACTACGTAAAACAGTTGAGTTAGTAGAGGGAATTAAACTGAAGCCATGTAGTAAGTATTTGAATTGCAATGCCTGTAATCAGGAAAAGAGTAAGGCAACTCCTGCAAACAGGTTAAACGGTTTCAAAACAACTGTACCTTTGGAAGTTGTGTTTGCTGATTTAATTGGACCCATGAAGCCAAGTTTAGGAGGGTCATGTTATATTTTAAGTATATTGGACCACTACTCTCGATATGGTTTTTGTTATCTGCTTAAGTCAAAGGCAGATACTTTCCAACAATTTGCAAACTGGCTGAAGTTCGTGGAGAGAAAAACAAAGAGAAAGGTTCAGTGCATAATTACTGATAATGGTACTGAATTTACAAATAAGCGCTTTGTTGATATGTTAGAATCAGCTGGCATTGAGCATAAACGTTTAGCCCCTTATAGGCCTCAACGTAATGCATTTGTTGAGAGACGTGGGCAAACATTACAAGCCATGATGAGAACCATGTTAAGAGATTCAGGCTTAACAGATAGACTGTGGGGGGAGGCAGCAAAATGTGCAAACCATGTTCTGAATATAGTTGTTAATACTTCAACTGGTAAAATACCATACACTATATGGCATGGTAAAAAAACCAAACCTTAATTACCTGCACACGTTTGGCACCCCAGCTTGGGTCCACATTCCTGCACAACTCAGGAGTAAAGGCCAACATAGGGCTAGGCAATTATACTTCGTAGGTTACGAAGCTAACCATAGATCCTATCGTTTCTGGGAACAGGGCACAACTAATGTATATAATAGTTCTAGTGCAAAATTCCTTGAGCACGTTGGTTGGGATAGGTTAGAGCAAGTAACTGTTAATACTGATCCTCTAGTGTTTGAGGACTCTTCTGATAACATAACTAGTAATGATAATACATCTCCTGTAAATATAAAAGATGAAGAGGAGATAGGGGAGATAAAAGATGAATCAGAGGAAGGTGAGGAGACAGAAATTCAAAGCCCTGTAAGTCCTTGGCATTCAACACGCATCAGACGTCCACCTGATCGCTATGAAGCCAGTGTAATATGTCAAGTTAGTTCAGTACCTTCTAACTATGATGAGATCAGGATGTATCCTGAAAAGGAACAGGCATCATGGAAAGCTGCAATGAACAGGGAGTTGAAGTCTTTGCAGGATCTTAAGGTCTATGAGAAAGCTAAACTGCCACCTGGTGAGCAAGCTATAGGTTGCAAATGGATATATAAACTAAAGAAGGGTGTAGATGGGACCGTAACCCATAAGGCACGTTTGGTTGCACAAGGTTTTGCCCAAACTACTGAAGATTATGACGAGGTGTTTGCACCCAGTCTGAGGGCAACTACTTTAAGTCCATTAGACAAAAACACATAAGCTTATCTACAATGGAGGCTGAATTTTCATGTCTATCAGTGTTATGTACAGAACTGCTAGTGTACAAACAATTATTGTTAGATATGGGTTTAAATGTAAATGATCCATTTATTGTATATGAGGACAATCAAGCTGCAATAAAGATGGCTAATAATGCTGCAGTAAGAACAAGATCTAAATATACTGATCTTCGTTATTTAAATGTCAGACAATGTATCAAAGATAAATTAATACAGCTAGAGTATTGTTCATCTGATGTAAATATTGCAGACCATTTTACGAAGGTACAAAGTGCTGTGAAACACAATGCTAATTGTGAAAGAATGTGCATAAGATTGTAAGTTATATATTATTCTACCCAAAGGGGAGAATGTTAGGCATATGGTGTTAGCCTACAATGTTGGGTTGAAAATATATTAACCATAATGCTATGTCTTTAAGTTGTTAATTGGCCAATGGGTGTGTAAGTGTTCTCATGGCCATAAGAGGAAGCTAGGAACGTAGCTTCTCTCTCTCTCTCTGAATTCACTGATCTCTACTATTACTGTTTTTGCTCTGCTGTTGGTTTACTACTGTTGTAACCTGAACTGTGTATTGACCTCTGGACCGGTAAGAAGACTTTGTAGTTTGGATTACTCCTTGGACTGTTGCTATTGTGTATGACTTGGACTGTTTATTTTTGTCTGTGCATTTCTGTTCTTACACCACCTTCAAGTAAACTACTTTTTGCTTTTAAAACTCAGTGTATTCTTGTGTGACTCTTGCTGCTCTCAGTACCCTTCCTTGTCTGTGCAACTCTTTGGTAGCACAAGGAGACCTCTGCACAACAAATTCCTTAACATCTATCAATAAAATGGAGCACATATTGATAAATGGTAAGGAAGGAAGTAACTGTATTCTAAGGTTAATATATCGCATCTCCACTGGAAATGATTCAACTTTATATTCAATTCCAGTTGACGCAAAAAAATCCCTGATACATACAGGCAGTCTGGATTATAGCAAAAATTTTGTTCCATGACCCTGTAAACTAATTTTTGGTCACATTTGATCATATGCATAAAGTTGGTTGCCACCATTCTTGCATATTTTTCTATAAAAGTCACCCTTAATTCAAGACTTATTTAAGCTAGTCAGTTAATATTAATTTTTTCAAAACATTCCTTAAAAGTAATTATCTTCTTTGAAACATCTTTTTCTCCAACAACTTTCATTAAATTAATATTTCCATTTTTAGCCAGGCTGGATGGGAATTCTAGAAACTGAAATCCTAGCACAGCTGAAGATTTCTATTTCCATTCTGCTCTTGATGACTGCATGATCTGCATGTCTTCTAAGAAATATATTTTATACTGATCTAAAGCCTTGAAAAATGTTCACGTTCATCACAATTTTTATCTTTGTCTTATGTGGATACCACACGTAGCACAATGTTTCTCAAATACAGCAATTTTAAGATCTGCGAATTTCAACTATCAGAATGAATCAGCCAACATGGCTCATCGGATAATTCTAAAAGTTGAAGTGCATACAAATTTGCCAAGTTTGAGAAACAATGCTTTAGTGTGCACAGAAAGTCTGTGCTAACATTCAAATTTACTGTCTGTGATAACATTCAAATTTACTGTCTGTCAGTTTCAGACTATTTCCTCACTAATGTTTTGTAGCATCTTACAAAATGCTGAGAGTTAAATATTATTGTACCAAAAGAATATTAATGACAGGTTTTACACTAATTTAATAATGGTTAATGCTAAAATATATACATCAATAAATGGAAAATTGTCTCAAATAAATAAATTGTCTCAAATAAATTTCAAGTTAATAAAGTGCATACCAAAGGTTTAAAACATTCAAATAAATTTTCCTGTACCTTACATGCTAATTGGTCTGGTAAAGGTCAAAACTGAACTAGCCAGTTCTGATATTTTTCCTTATGTTGAAGTAATGCTGTAATAAACTAAAGTATACTCACAGGAACATAATTGATGGGTTGAATTCATAATCTGATTCATCAAGGCACTTCCTTTAAATTCCAGGTCACAACAATGACACAGCCTAAACAACAAGCCAACAACTTGATTATTATTCTTTTGTTGCACAGTTCCAATGGATTTTATTTCTGCTTCAATATTGTCATTCCTTGGGTTACATCTTCATTCCTCCAATGTCTGCACTACATATCCTAAAACTGCACACTTATCTAATCCTTACAACTATTTTCCTCTGTCCCCTTTATCAGCTGGAATAGCATAGAGAAGTAATGTTAATTTACAATATTTTGAAATGGAAATAGAAAATCAATGTCTAATCCTCAACTTGCCTTTGGGCAACCACATATTCAACATCATGGAAAAACCATCAGGATGCTAACATCCATCTATCTAATCAATTATTTTTCCTTAGAGCATAATTGTTGTGGTGTTTTGTTTTTAAATTCTGACCTCTGCAGAACAGTGTTTTTGCTCCATGAACAAAGCACCAAAATCATTATACAACGATAGATTTTGAATAACATTAGCAATGACATTCCAGGTGATATTTCTTGTTTACTTTCATAATCATAAAAGCAATCTACTGAAGTTTTATTTTTTTTTACACAAAACCTTACATCTGCTCATAGCAGATGGCTCAGTTTTCAACTTACTTCATGTACATGTTGTATTTTTTCTGACTTTAAATGTTGCAAAGATAAAGCTCCTTATGATTTTGAAAAGTGACTTTAAAAATATATGTACGGAAGGGAGTAACATTTACACCAAAATCTAACTTTAGAAGAGACTATCACTTATTTCAGGGGTGTCAAACTCAATTTCATTGAGGGCCGCATCAGCATTGCGGTTGCCCTCAAGGGTCCAGGTGGGTATGGCCTGGGTGGGCATGGCCTACTGGGTGGGCGTGGCTAGAGTGCGTATGGCCTACTGGGTGGGCATGGCCAGCTCTACATCGTTCGCATCAAGGGTGCCTATGGGGGCCTGGGCAGGAGTGGGACAGATCTGAGGGTCTCTGGCAGAAGGAGGGTCTCTGGGCCAGGGCCAAGGCAGTGGGGGCCATTCCCTCACTGTTTCCAGGATGGCGTCGCGGGCCACATGAAACCACTTCACGGGCTGGATCCGGCCCCCGGGCCTTGTGTTTGACATGTCTGACATATTTAATTGCAGTAGTTTGGACAGAATGAATGAATGAATGAATGAATGAATGAATGAATGAATGATTAATTAATTAATTAAATATAATAATAATAACAACAACAACAACCCCCAGTGAGGCACTACCTTAACGTGGTTGTGGGGCTTGTGTACTCTGAAGAAGATGAGAGGTATGACAGAGGTTCAACCATACTGGACAGGTCTCATCAAAGGAGTCAGACAAGAGTGTCTCTCCCATAAAAAAATATGGTAAGACATAAATTTCAGAATGCCATACCGGCTTGGATGTCGCCCGGGTTAACAAGGTCCACGCTAGATGTTGGAGTTCCTGGATATCTGGTGAAAAATGGGTTACAGACTCAGGACTGTTGGCTGAGCAACCAGTGCCAGCAGCTGCAGAACTACTGGAAGAAAAGGTGTTTACCTGTCGTAAATACACAGTGACTGAAAACAAAGAAATAATTATCTGTTATTACAGATCAAGTCCAACAAGAAGAGGATATCTAAAACGAATGCACCAGTTCTGGAAAGAACAACATCCAGAATCAGAAATAACAGAACAGAGACTAGCAGATCAACACCGATTTATAATATGAAATAAAGTATTCACAGAAACAGAATTGTATGAACTGCAAAGGTTTACCCAGGGCAAAGAAAACAAAGCCTTGCCAGAAGTAATTCAGAATGTAGAGGTAAGCCAGGGGGAGTTGGCAGTGAAAGAATCTAGCAGAGATATACAACTGTTCTCATTTGGAAACTAGGCTCCTCTTCCTCAGGAAGAACAAAGGCCTCTAACTAAAGAAATAAAAGAACTGAAACAAAGATTAACTGAGCATCTAGAACAGCATAAAAACAACAGAATAAGGCTGCCTACATTGAAGCTTGTTCCAAAGAAACCGCTAGCACAAGCATTAAAATATGCAAATGCTGCAATATCAAGTATAAGGACCAATTTACTTCATGAAACAAACCAACTAATGTACAGCACAGCTGCAGTTATAACTGAATGCCTGGGATGCAAAATCAACAAAGAAGAAAAACAAACAGTGCACCACAAAAATGGAAGGTTAGACTAGAAAATAAGATCAGCAAGTTAAGATCACATGCAAGCAAGCTAGAACAGATGAAAGAAAAGAAGCTGAAGAACAAGAAGACCAAAGAATACCTAATCAAGAAATACCACTTAGAAACAAGGAAGATCAAGGAAGCACTGGAAATAATAAAGCAGCAAATAACAGCTATAGGCAGGAAAATCAGTAGATACTAAGCTCAAATTGCAAATTATAGGCAGAACCTTCAATTTCAATCCAATCAGAAATGTATCTACCAAACCATCAATGGAGAAACTGCAATGAATCAGTCAGTAACTGACAAGGAAGAAACAGTGCAGTTCTGGAAGCACATATGGGATAACCCAAAGAAACACAACAAGGATGTGGCTTGGTTAAAAGAGGTGGATGCAAATAACACAAAAGTTGAAATGAAAGAACTAGTAATAACAACAACAATGGTAGAAAAAAGAGCAAGGAAGATAAAAAAAATTGGTCAGCACCAGGTGAAGATGAACTGCATGGGTTTTGGCTAAAACATCTAACTGTTATATACCTACTCATTGCCAAGCAGTTCCACAATATACTACAAGGAGAAGAAATTGAAAAGTTGCTAACAACTGGGAAGACCTACCTAATAATGAAAAATCCAGCAAAAGGGGCAACTCCAGGCCAATTATCTGCTTACCAACAACTTTCAAATTGCTAACTGGTGTGGTAGCTGATACAGTACAACAGCATCTAAATGAAAATCACTTTCCACCCAAGCAGAAAGGAAACCGCCCCAATAGCAGAGGAACAAAAGATCAGCTCCTAATAGACAAAATGATCTTGGAAAACTGCAAGAAAAGGAAGACCAACCTGAATGTGGAATGGATTGACTACAAAAAGGCATTTGACTCTCTGTCACATGACTGGATAATCAAATGCCTAGAAATAACAGGAGTCAGTAGAAACGTTAGAAAATTTGTGCAAAGATCGATGGCACAGAAGACACAGTTGCAGGTCAATAGTGAAAGAGTGGGAGAAATTAATATCAAGAGAGGAATATTTCAAGGAGATTCATTATCACCACTACTATTTGTTATTGCACTGTTTTCTCTGTCAACAATACTGAATAACTCAGGACATGGCTATTAAACATCAAAAACATCTGCCAGACTATCCCACCTCCTTTACATGGATGATCTGAAGCTGTATGGAAAAACATCATCTGAAATAGAATTGCTGCTGAACACTGTCCGTATATATAGCCAAGTTATTGCAATGGAGTTTGGCTTGGACAAATGTGCCACACTTACTCTCAAACAAGGAAAAATAGTGAAAACTGAAGGAATAGAGATGCCCCACAAAAATAACATTAAGAGTCTGGATGAGGAAGATTACTACAAATGCTTGGGTATCCTTCAAGGTGACAATATCAAGCACACTGAAGTCAAGAAAAAGATTAGAGGTAAATACATCAAGACAGTGAAGAAGATCTTAAAGTCCAAACTCAATGGAGGAAATACCATGAAGGCAATCAACACCTGGGCAATTCCAGTCATTAGATACACAGCTGGAATAGTGGACTGGACTCAAGCAGAACTAAAAGCAACGGATAGGAAGACCAGAAAAATAATGACAATGAATCATGCCCTCATCCACGCAGTGACATTGACAGACTATATCTACCAAGGCAAATAGGTGGACGTGGAATGCTGCAAGTGCATCAGATGGTTGAAGATGAAAAAATGGCTTTGGAAGAATATCTGAAGGACAATGAAGAAGATGCACTGAAATTAGTATATCAGGAAGGCTTACTGACTACTGGAGAGACCAAACTGGCTACAAGAAAGACCAAATGAAGAACAGAAGAGAGGCATGGGAAGACAAAGCACTACTTGGCCAGTACATTAAAAAATAGCTGGGAAAGCAGATAATAAAAGACCTGGCAATGACTAAGAGCAGGAAAGTTGAAGAAAGAGACCGAGGGAGTAATTCTAGCTGCACAAGACCAAACATTAAGGACAAATGCATACAAAGTCAATATTGAGAAGACAGCAACAGACAGTAAGTGCCGCCTATGCAAAGCTGAAGAAACAGTGGACCATCTGGTAAGCTGCTGCAAGAAGATCACACGGACTGACTACAAGCAACGGCATGACAAAGTAGCAACAATGGTGCATTGGAAGATCTGCAAGAGATATCATTTGCCTGTAAGCAAGAACTGGTGGGATCATAAAATAGAGAAAGTCATAGTAAATGATAACATTAAAACTGCTCTGTGACTTCAGAATTCAAACAGACAAGCACTGCAACATAACACCCCGGACTTAACAATTGTCGATAAGAAAGACAAAAAAGTCTGGATAGTGGACGTGGCAGTGCCTGGACAGCACAATAGACGAGAAAGAACTGGAGAAGATAACAAAATACAAAGACCTACAAATAGAAATAGAAAGACTGTGGCAAAGGCAAGCAAGGGTAGTACCAATAGTAATAGGCGCCTTGGTTGCAATCCCAAAACAACTGGAGCACCATTTGAACACCATTGGCATTGACAAATTTGCAATTAGTCAATTGCAATAGGCGGCCTTACTAGGAACTGCTTCCATCCTGCAACGATATCTATAATACCATCAAACATCCACATCTGCCTATCCCAGGTCCTTGGTAAGGACTCAATAGGTAGACAAAAATGTCAAATCCAGTCTGAACATCTGGCTGACAGTGTGATGATCAATAATGATGATGATGATGATGATGGAAGGGACCTTGGAAGTCATCTAGTCCAACCCCTGCTCAGGCAGGAAACCCTATTCCATTTCAGACAAATGGATGTCCAGTCTCTTCTTAAAAATTTCCAGTGTTGGAGCATTCACCACTTCTGGAGGCAGGTTGTTCCACTGGTTAATTGTTATAACTGTCAGGAAGATTCTCCTTAGTTCTAGGTTATTTCTCTCCTTGATTAGTTTCCATCTGTAGCTTCTTGTCCTGCCTTCAGGCACTTTGGAAAATAGCCTGACTCCCTCTTCTTTGTGGCAGCCCGATATTGGAACACTGCTATCATGTCCCCCCTCGTCATAGACATACCCAATTCCAGCAACCATTCCTTATATGTTTTTAGCCTCCAGTGCCCTTCTCTGTACTCTTTCTAGAGTCTCAACGTCTATTTTACCTCGTGACCAAAACTGGATGCAGTAGTCCAAGTGTGGCCTTATCAAGGCATTGTAAAGTGGTATTAATACTTCACATAATCTTGATTCTATCCCTCTGTTAATGCAGCCTAGCACTGTGTTGGCTTTTTGGGCAGCTGCAGCACACTGCTGGCTCGTATTTAAGTGATTGTCCACTAGAACTCCGAAATCCCTCTCACAGTTACTACTATTGAGCAAGGTACCCCCACTATACCTGTACATTTGTTTTTCTTGCCTAATGTAGAACCTTACTTTTTTTCACCATTGAATTTCATTTTGTTAGATAGCGCCCAGTGTTCAGGTCTGTCCAGATCCTCCTGTATCTTGAGCCTGTCTTCTGGAGTGTTGGCTATTGCTGCCAGCTTGGTATCATCTGCAAATTTGATGAGTTCCCCATCTATCCCCTTGTCCAAATCGTTGATGAAGATGTTGAAGAGCACTGGGCCCAGAACAGAGCCCTGCGGCACCCCACTACACACTTCCCTCCATGTAGATGCGGTTCCATTGAGGACCACACACTGAGTACGGCCAGTTAGCCAGCTACAAATCCATCTGGTGGTGATGCTGTCTAACCCACATTTTTCTGTCTTATCAAGAAGTAGGTTGTGATCTACTTTATCAAAAGCCTTAAAGTAAAGGTAAAGGTTCCCCCGCACATGCGTGCTAGTCGTTTCCAACTCTAGGGGCCGGTGCTCATCTCCGTTTCAAAGCCGAAGAGCCAGCGCTTGTCCGAGGACGTCTCCGTGGTCATGTGGCCAGCATGACTAGACGCCAAAGGCGCACGGAACGCTGTTACCTTCCCACCATAGTGGTCCCTATTTTTCTACTTGCACTTTTTACGTGCTTTCAAACTGCTAGGTTGGCAGAAGCTGGGACGATTAACAGGCGCTCACTCTGTTACGTGGCACTCGGGATTCGACCCGCCAAACTGCCGACCTTCTGATAGGCAAGCTCAGCGTCCTAACCCACTGACCCACCGCGTCTTACTGAAGTCTAAGTAAATTATATCCTCAGCATTCCTCTGATCCACTAATTTTGTCACTTGGTCAAAGAATGCAATAAGATTTGTCTGGCATGATCTGTTTTTGGCTTTTAGTAATGACTTTGTTTGCCTATAGGCATTTGCTGATGCATTGTTTGATTATCTTTCCAGGTATTGAGGTCAGGCTGATAGGTCTATAATTTCCTGGATCCATTTTTTATTATTTTTTGAAGATGGGAACTACATCAGCTCTTTTCCAGTCCTCTGGTATTTCCCCAGTGCTCCAGGATCTTTGAAAAATATAGTTCAGTAGTTCTGAGATCATACTATTAAGATTCATACCAGGTTCCTAGTACAGGTGAAACTCGAAAAATTAGAATATCATGCAAAACTTCATTTATTTCAGTAATGCAACTTAAAAGGGGAAACTAATATATGAGATAGACTCATTACATGCAAAGCAAGATAGTTCAAGCCGTGATTTGTCATAATTGTGATGATTATGGCGTACAGCTCATGAAAATCCCAAATCCACAATCTCAGAAAATTAGAATATTACATGCAGTCAATAAAAGAAGGAGTGTACATAGAACAATATCGGACCTCTGAAAAGTATAAGCATGCATATGTATTCAGTACTTGGTTTGGGCCCCTTTTGCAGCAATTACTGCCTCAATGCGGCGTGGCATGGAAGCTATCAGCCTGTGGCACTGCTGAGGTGTTATGGAAGACCAGGATGCTTCAATAGCGGCCTTCAGCTCTTCTGCATTGTTCGGTCTCATGTCTCTCATCTTTCTCTTGGCAATGCCCCATAAATTCTCTATGGGGTTCAGGTCAGGTGAATTTGCTGGCCAATCAAGCACAGTAATCCCACGGTCATTGAACCAGGTTTTGGTGCTTTTGGCAGTGTGGGCAGGTGCCAGGTCCTGCTGGAAAATGAAGTCAGCATTCCCATAAAGCTCGTCTGCGGAAGGAAGCATGAAGTGCTCCAAAATCTCCTGGTAGATGGCTGCGTTGACCCTGGACTTAATGAAGCACAGTGGACCAACACCAGCAGATGACATGGCTCCCCAAATCAACACAGATTGTGGAAACCTCACACTAGACTTCAAGCATCTTGCAGTGTGTGCCTCTCCATTCTTCCTCCAGACTCTGGGTCCTTGGTTTCCAAATGAGATGCAAAAGTTGCTCTCATCAGAAAAGAGGACTTTGGACCACTGAGCAACAGACCAGGTCTGTTTTTCTTTAGCCCAGGTAAGATGCTTCTGATGTTGTTTGTTGTTCAGGAGGGGCTTGACAAGAGGAATACGACATTTGAAGCCCATGTCCAGGATCCGTCTGTGTGTGGTGGCTCTTGATGCACTGACTCCAGCCTCTGTCCACTCCTTGGGAAAGCCCCCAACACTTTTGAATGGCCTTTTCCTGACAATCCTCTCCAGGCTGCGGTCGTCCCTGCTGCTTGTGCACCTTTTTCTTCCACACTTTTCCCTTCCACATAACTTTCTATTAATGTGCTTTGATGCAGCACTTTGGGAACATCCAACTTCTTTTGCAATTACCTTTTGAGGCTTTCCCTCCTTATGGAGGGTGCCAATGATGGTTTTCTGCACAACTGTCAGGTCAGCAGTCTTCCCCATGATTGTGATTCCTACTGAACCAGACTGAGAGACCATTTAAAGGCTCAGGAACCCTTTGCAGGTGTTATGGCTTAATTAGCTGATTAGAGTGGGACACTTTGAGCCTAGAATATTACACCTTTTCACAATATTCTAATTTTCTGAGATTGTGGATTTGGGGTTTTCATGAGCTGTAAGCCATAATCATCACAATTATGTCAAATCACGGCTTGAACTATCTTGCTTTGCATGTAATGAGTCTATCTCATATATTAGTTTCCCCTTTTAAGTTGCATTACTGAAATAAATGAACTTTTGCACGATATTCTAATTTTTCAAGTTTCACCTGTAGTTCTTGTCAGTTTTCAGAGGGATCTTGAAAAATTTCAAGTTGAGATTCTGACTGCCCACTGTAAAAAAGAGATGTCCAGGGCACTTGAGCTGCATCTTCCTATTCATAGATCCACTGCAGTCCCATTATCGAAGAATTTAGGAGATGAAAGCAACAAAGGAAACTGTTGCTTCAGTACTCAGCACTACTGGAAGAAAACATGAGTGACTGAAAACTGTATAAGCTCATGTTCAAGGCAGTGGCAGTTCAGAATCCATTGAAACTTTGAGGTGGGCCATTTGTACAAATCCCTTGACCTTTCAAGGAAAGTCAGCCACAACTAATTTGAATTAAACAGAAACTTATATGTCCGTGATAACAGGGTGACTCTCACCTAAGCAACCACCACTTTACTTCCAAACAGTATTATTTGAAAAATCAGAACAAAAGTATGTCCTACAACTGATGTTTAGACTGATGGTTCTCCTAATGATCAAGTAGTCCACAGCTTAAGAAAACGGTTGTTATTCATATTTAGAAAGGCAACATAGTCCTTGAAATTTTACTTTCAGACTTTGCTGCATTATCTTTTTCAACTGCAATATGGCTGTGTAATAATAGTGCAACATACTATATTGTAATAATTTAATAATATGTAATAATAATATGTAACCTATAGCTCAGAGCTGAATTGCGTGCTCTGAACATTTTTTATGTTGTTTCATTATCAAGCTAGTAGCATCAGCAGCAGGGAGCAGCTGTTGGCTATTTATATAATTTTTAGAATATTTTAGTTAGATATAATGACAAATAAAAAAGCTGTGCTATATAATACAGTTCATCACCAACAATAGCATCAAAATATTGTTAGATAGATAATAATACAATACAATGAAGTTGAGACAATATTGATGAGTATCCTTGACAGTGACTGGCAACTTTAAAATCAATTACAATTCATCTTCTAAAATTAAATAGCTAATAAACAAGCATGTTGCTTCACCTAGAATAATTTTTAAAACAGTATAAATATTCATGTATATTCTCATTTTGTGAAGAATATAATGTTCTGTACTCTAAATGATCCCATTTGGTCATTTTAATGTATCACAAAATATGGTCAAAATAAACACTTTACATTAGCATATATCAGTGACAGTACCATGAAAGACTTAACATAGTTTCTTTCATCAGTTTCCTAACTGAACCAAGGAAGGAGAGCTTCAATTTGACAAGTAAAAAGGCTGGCTGCTTAAAAGGCAAACAAACTTCTATTTTCAAAAGGAAGAGGGTAGAAATACAAATCAATTGAATTGATATGTTATAATAACACTCCATGATGGAACTTGGTTTTTAACACACTGTATGTTTTATCATTAAATATTTTTCATCCTATATATTTATTATAATCCTTCAAAAAATTACTTATTAACACCTCGTCATAATCCTCAGTAGTTTGAGCAAAACCTTGTGCAACCAAACATGCCTTATAGGTTACGGTCCCATCTACACCCTTCTTTATTTTATATATCAATTTGCAACCTATAGCTTGCTCACCAGGTGGCAGTTTTGCTTTCTCATAGACCTTAAGATCCTGCAAAGACTTCAACTCCCTGTTCATTGCAGCTTTCCATGATGCCTGTTCCTTTTCAGGATACATCCTGATCTCATCATAGTTAGAAGGTACTGAACTAAGTTGACATATTACACTGGCTTCATAGCGATCAGGTGGACGTCTGATGCGTGTTGTATGCCAAGGACTTACAGGGCTTTGAATTTCTGACTCTTCTCCTTCCTCTGTTTCATCTTTTATCTCCCCTATCTCCTCTTCAGCTTTTATATTTACAGGAGATGTATTATCATTACTAGTAATGTTATCAGGGGAGTCCTCAAACACTAGAGGATCAGTATTAACAGTTTCTCGCTCTAACCTATCCCAACCAACGTGCTCAAGTAATTTGGCACTTGTACTATTATATACATTGGTTGTGCCTTGTTCCCAGAAACGATAGGATCTGTGGTTAGCTTAGTAACCTACAAAGTATAATTGCCTAGCCCTATGTTGGCCTTTACTCCTGAGTTGTGCAGGAATGTGGACCCAAGCTGGGGTGCCAAACGTGTGCAGGTAATCAAGGTTTGGTTTTCTACCATGCCATATAGTGTATGGTATTTTACCGGTAGAAGTATTAACAACTAAATTCAGAACATGGTTTGCACATTTTACTGCCTCCCCCCACAGTCTATCTGTTAAGCCAGAATCTTTTAACACGGTTCTCATCATGGCTTGTAACATTTGCCCACGTCTCTCAACAAATGCATTATGGGCTGAACGTTTATGCTCAATGCCAGCTGATTGTAGCGTATCAACAAAACGCTTATTTGTAAATTCAGTGCCATTATCAGTAAGTATGCACTGAACCTTTCTCTTTGTTTTCCATGGTTAAAATATATTTTAATATATTTTCAACCCAACATTGTAGGCTAGCACCATATGCCTAACAGCTCAGACCATGAACTTCCCGTTCCAAAGTTTAGGCTTACACTGAAGTAGGGAAAAACACTACGCCAGTCAGGTATGAATTAAATCATATCCCTGTTCAATATACAGTAGAGGTGACAAATAGATTTAAGGAATTAGATCTGACAGACAGAGTGCCTAAAGAACTATGGACAGAGGTTCAAAACATTATGCAACAGGTAGCAACCAAAACCATCCCAAAGAAAAATAAATGCAAGAAAGCAAAATGGCTGTCTGAAGAAGCTTTGCAAATAGCTGAGGAAAGGAGGGAAGCGAAAGGCAAGGGAGAAAAAGAAAGATATGCCCAATTAAATGCAGAATTCCAGAGAATAGCTAGAAGAGATAAGAATGCCTTCTTAAATGAACAGTGCAAAGAAATAGAAGAAAACAATAGAATAGTGAGGACCAGAGATCTTTTCAAGAAAATTGGAGAGATGAAGGGAACATTTCGTGCAAAAATGGGCATGATAAAGGACCAAAATGGCAGGACCTAACAGAGGCAGAAGAGATTAAGAAGAGGTGGAAAAATTACACAGAAGAACTATACAAGAATGAGCTTAACGTCCCTGATAATCGCAAAGAGGTGGTCACTGACCTTGAGCCAGACATCCTAGAATGTGAAGTGAAGTAGGCCTTAGAAAAGCTGAGCAACAACAAAGCTAGTGGAGGTGACAGTATTCCAGCTGAGCTACTCAAAATCTTAAAAGACGATGCAGTAAAAGTGCTACACTCAATTTGCCAGCAAATTTGGAAAACTCAACAGTGGCCACAGGATTGGAAAAGATCAGTTTACATTCCAATTCCAAAGAAAGGCAGTGCCAAAGAATGTTCAAACTATCGCACCATTGCAGTTATTTCTCATGCTAGTAAAGTTATGCTTAAAATCCTACAAGCTAGACTCCAGCAGTATGTGGCTCGAGAACTACCAGAAGTACAGGCAGGATTTTGAAGAGGCAGAGGAACTAGAGATCAAATTGCCAACATACGCTGGATCATGGAGAAAGCTAGAGAGTTCCAGAAAAACATCTACTTCTGCTTCATTGACTATGCTAAAGCCTTTGATTGTGTGGATCATAACAAACTGTGGCAAGTCCTTAAAGAGATGGGAGTACCAGACTATCTTATTTGTCTCTTGAGAAACCTATATGCGGGTCAAGAAGCAACAGTGAGAACTAGACACGGAACCACTGATTGGTTCAAAATTGGGAAAGGAGTCCGGCAAGGCTGTATACTGTCGCCTTGCCTATTTAACTTGTATGCAGGGCACATCATGAGAAAGGCTGGGCTAGATGAATCAAAAGTTGGAATTAAGATTGCTGGAAGAAATTTCAACAACCTAAGATATGAAGATGATACCACTCTAACGGCAGAAAGTGAAGAAGAACTAAAGAGCCTCTTGTTGCGAGTGAAGAAGGAGAGTGCAAAACTTGGGTTGAAACTAAACATTAAGAAAACCAAGATCATGGCATCCGGCCCTCTCAATTCCTGGCAAATAGATGGGGAAGAAATGGAGGTAGTGACAGATTTTATTTTCCTGGGCTCCAAAATCACTGCAGATGGGGACTGTAGCCAAGAAATTAAAAGATGCTTGCTCCTGGGGAGGAAAGCCATGGCAAATCTAGACAGCACACTAAAAAGCTGTAACATCACCCTGTCAACAAAAGTGCATATAGTCAAGGCTATGGTCTTCCCAGTTGCAATGTATGGCAGTGAAAGTTGGACCATAAGAAAGGCTGAGCGCCAAAAAATTGAGGCCTTTGAACTATGGTGCTGGAGAAGACTCCTGCGTGTCCCTTGGACTGCAAGGCGATCAAACCGGTCAGTCCTAGAGGAGATCAACCCTGACTGCTCTCTAGAAGGCCAGATCCTGAAGCTAAAACTCAAATACTTTGGCCACCTAATGAGAAGGAAGGACTCACTGGAGAAGAGCCTAGTGCTGGGTAAGATTGAGAGCAATAGAAGAAGGGGACGAAAGAGAATGAGGTGGATGGATGGAGTCACTGAAGCAGTAGGCGTGAGCTTAAATGGACACCAGAAGATGGTAGAGGACAGGAAGGCCTGGAGGAACGTTGTCTGTAGGGTCGCCATGGGTCAGACATGACTTCGCAACTAACAACAACATATCTAGATATTTCTAATTCTATTTTTTTACTTAGAAAGCATTTAAGAAACTGGCGCATTTACTAGTAATTTGTTAATTTTACTTATTTTCTAATATACAGGTGAAACTTGAAAAATTAGAATATCGTGCAAAAGTTCATTTATTTCAGTAATGCAACTTAAAAGGGGAAACTAATATATGAGATAGACTCATTACATGCAAAGCAAGATAGTTCAAGCCGTGATTTGACATAATTGTGATGATTATGGCTTACAGCTCATGAAAACCCCAAATCCACAATCTCAGAAAATTAGAATATTGTGAAAAGATGTAATATTCTAGGCTCAAAGTGTCCCACTCTAATCAGCTAATTAAGCCATAACACCTGCAAAGGGTTCCTGAGCCTTTAAATGGTCTCTCAGTCTGGTTCAGTAGGAATCACAATCATGGGGAAGACTGCTGACCTGACAGTTGTGCAGAAAACCATCATTGGCACCCTCCATAAGGAGGGAAAGCCTCAAAAGGTAATTGCAAAAGAAGTTGGATGTTCCCAAAGTGCTGTATCAAAGCACATTAATAGAAAGTTATGTGGAAGGGAAAAGTGTGGAAGAAAAAGGTGCACAAGCAGCAGGGACGACCGCAGCCTGGAGAGGATTGTCAGGAAAAGGCCATTCAAAAGTCTTGGGGACTTTCCCAAGGAGTGGACAGAGGCTGGAGTCAGTGCATCAAGAGCCACCACACACAGACGGATCCTGGACATGGGCTTCAAATGTCGTATTCCTCTTGTCAAGCCCCTCCTGAACAACAAACAACGTCAGAAGCATCTTACCTGGGCTAAAGAAAAACAGACCTGGTCTGTTGCTCAGTGGTCCAAAGTCCTCTTTTCTGATGAGAGCAACTTTTGCATCTCATTTGGAAACCAAGGACCCAGAGTCTGGAGGAAGAATGGAGAGGCACACACTGCAAGATGCTTGAAATCTAGTGTGAGGTTTCCACAGTCTGTGTTGATTTGGGGAGCCATGTCATCTGCTGGTGTTGGTCCACTGTGCTTCATTAAGTCCAGGGTCAACGCAGCCGTCTACCAGGAGATTTTGGAGCACTTCATGCTTCCTTCCACAGATGAGCTTTATGGGGATGCTGACTTCATTTTCCAGCAGGACCTGGCACCTGCCCACACTGCCAAAAGCACCAAGACCTGGTTCAACGACTTTGGGATTACTGTGCTTGATTGGCCAGCAAACTCGCCTGACCTGAACCCCACAGAGAATCTATGGGGCATTGCCAAGAGAAAGATGAAAGACATGAGACCGAACAATGCAGAAGAGCTGAAGGCCGCTATTGAAGCATCCTGGTCTTCCAGAACACCTCAGCAGTGCCACAGGCTGATAGCTTCCATGCCACGCCGCATTGAGGCAGTAATTGCTGCAAAAGGGGCCCAAACCAAGTACTGAGTACATATGCATGCTTATACTTTTCAGAGGTCCGATATTGTTTTACGTACACTCCTTCTTTTATTGACTGCATGTAATATTCTAATTTTCTGAGATTGTGGATTTGGGGTTTTCATGAGCTGTACGCCATAATCATCACAATTATGACAAATCACGGCTTGAACTATCTTTTATTTATTTATTTATTTATTTTGGGGCTTATATGCCGCCCTACCTCCCGAAGGACTCAGGGCGGCTTACAACAATAAAAACAACAATACAAAAATTAAAAAAGAATTAAATAGCCCCAAAATAAATTAACTACAGTTAAAAATTAAAACATATTTAAAAACCCATCATCAATCCATGTCAGCCTGATGGAAGAGAAAAGTTTTGAGGTCGTGGCGAAAGGACCGGAGGTCCGGGGCCATCCAAAGCTCAAGGGGAAGTTGGTTCCCAAGGGCTGGTGTTCCCACAGAGAAGGCCCTCCCCCTGGGGGTCGCCAGCCGACATTGTCTGGCCGATGGCACCCTGAGGAGGCCCTCTCTGTGTGAGCGCACTGGGCGATGGGAAGTCGTCCCCGGTAGCAGACGGTCCTGCAAGTATCCCAGGCCTAAGCCATGTAGGGCTTTAAAGGTAAGTACCAGCACCTTACATCTCGCCTGGAAGACAACTGGTAACCAATGCAGCTCACGCAGGAGGGGTGTAATATGGGAGTATCGGGATGCTCCCATCACTACCCGTGCGGCCGCATTCTGCACCAGCTGAAGCCTCCGGGTGGTCTTCAAGGGCAGCCCCATGTAGAGAGCATTGCAGTAATCTATCCGAGAGGTAACGAGTGCATGGGTGACCGTACGTAGGGCATCTCAGTCCAGATAGGGGCACAACTGGCGCACCAGGCGAACCTGGGCAAATGCCCCCCTGGCCACGACTCCAATATGATCTTCAAAACTGAGTCGTGAGTCCAGGAGGATGCCTAAATTGCGTGCCCTATCAACGGGAGGCAACACCTCTCCTCCCATAACCAAAGATGGAACCTCTTGGACAAGTCGAGATGCCGGTACGTAAAGCCACTCAGTCTTGGCCGGGTTGAGCTGGAGCCTGTTCTTCCCCATCCAAATCCGTACCGCTTCCAGGCAACGGGACATCACGTTGAGGGCATCACTGGCTTGGTTCGGGGTGGAGATAAAGAGCTGGGTATCATCAGCATATTGATGATACCTCACCCCAAAACCATGGATGATCTCACCTAGCGGCTTCATATAGATGTTGAACAGGAGGGGCGAGAGCACCGACCCCTGAGGCACCCCACAATTAAGGGGCCTAGGGGTTGACCTCTGCCCTCCTGTCAACACTGTCTGCGAGCGGCCCGAGAGGTAGGAGGAGAACCACCGTAAAACGGTGCCTCCCACTCCCAACCCCGCAAGACGTCGCAGCAAGATACTATGGTCGATGGTATCAAAAGCTGCTGAGAGATCTAAAAGGACCAGGACAGAGGAAGAACCCCTGTCTCGGGCCCGCCAGAGATCATCCACCAGTGCGACCAATGCCATCTCCGTGCTGTACCCAGGCCTGAAACCCAATTGGTATGGATCTAGATACTCAGTTTCCTCCAGGACCAAAGGCTTTTCATGTAATGAGTCTATCTCATATATTAGTTTCCCCTTTTAAGTTGCATTACAGAAATAAATGAACTTTTGCATGATATTCTAATTTTTCGAGTTTCACCTGTATCTGTTTATCTGCTCCATGTTTTTGAAACAAGACATTTTCATTTGAACATTACACAAAAATACTCAGAACAAGGATGAATCACTTCTATCTTCTTCCTCTCCCCATATTCCACAAGAGCCAAAGTATTCTTAGCAATAAGAGCAGAAAGAAGTAGAGTGGGAGAGCTTTCCAAAACCCAGTCATTAGTTTGGAAAAGAACCAGAAAATATTACTCTGAGTGAGCAATACCTTCACACTGACTGGTTATTAATTAGTCTATTACAAAACTATAGAAGCCAGATGGTCAAATGGTAGAAGCTTTACAAAGATTTTGAAATAAAGTTGATGCATGTTTCCAATTGGCATTTTAAGTTAAAACTGGAGAGAGGTAGAAAAAAGGCTCTGAAGCATTAGTCCTTTTATTTTATTTTTCTCTTGAATTTAAAAGATAATTTTTAGGATGTGTCATAATTACTGTAGGTTTCTTTTTGAGCTTTATAAACGGGTTATATTTCCCAAGGGTACAAATGAAAACCCCCACAAAAGACAGGTCCATAGCTGGCATTGTTCTTCATGTCTAACTTATCCTGGAAAGCCATCCATTTTTAAATATGTTTTATGGAATCCAAGAGAACAGTGTAGAGAAACAAATATGGGAAAATAAAAAAGTAGAGGTGATGATCTGTAATTATGTCTAAATTGCATAGCCCATAGCATTATTTTATTTATCACATTTAGAAATGCCCATCTCCCTTACAGAGGAATTCTAGGTATGCACAAATAAAATGTTAAAAACCTAGAAACTAAATATGAAAATTTAAAATAGAGGCAAGAATAGTTAAAATTTGACACTGAAAATTAGTTAATATAATAGCATCTATACATGCAAATAGGAATCGATTCAAGCAACGTCACTGAGAAAAACAAAATAGATTCCAATATTCTCAAATGCAGAATGACAAAATGTTTTTTAAAAAATAAATGAAATTGCAATTGTTCTGTTTCAGATTTGCCCAGCTTGTTGAGCTTGCCTAGTTATCAAAGTTAGGACTGCTGCAAGAGATTTGATTTTCAGCTCACTTGTCGGACAGCTTATGCTGATCTGATTTTTAAAAATTAAATTCAAGAGGCCACTCTGCCCTTGACATCAAAATGGCCTAATAAGAACCAAACATGTTCAACAGAATATTAAGAATAAGTTGAAAACTACCAAACCAATATTTCTATTTATATAGTGTTCTTGGAACAATGACTATGCAATGTTTCAATGTTACTTCATTTTAACAATACGTCAGTACTGCAAACATTGACATATTTTTGCACTGACAATTCATTTTAACAATACGTCAATGCTGCAAACACTGACATATTTTTGCACTGACAATATAAGAGACAGCCTGTTACTTTAATTGCTTTGCTTTGGGGGGAAACGTCAACCGGATGTTTTGAGAAGATAAGAAAAGCCCGTGTACAGAATGGGAAGTGAAACTTCATATGTAAAACTAATTAGATAATGTGATTTATGACATGTAGATAAGGGTGGGGATTGTGTGTGTTACGATGTGTTTGAGGGGAGGAGATTTCAGATTCTCGCATTCCTCCATGAGTTTCATTATTAAGACTTTTTAGATAAACAATGCTTGAAATGTGTTTGAACTGTCTCATTTATCGGACCCATGACATTATGCCAGAATCTAAATTCTTTCAAACAACCTGCCATTGACTCTGGCTTAGAGAGAAGTTGGCAAAGATTCAGGGGAGAATCTTTATCATGGGCAAAGAGAATTGGCCTGGAGACAGAGAGTTAGCAACTGCTGACAGTGCAGAGCAGGATTTAACAAACAGCATGCTGTGGGAAGATGGGTTTTTGAAGGACTCCCATTTGGGGACAGAATCCGAGCAGTTAGCAGAGGTTAGCTGGTCGTCAGGCTGGAATCACTCCAGTGGAGAATACACATGCCTTGAGACTGTACTGCTGAAGCCTCGAAAAGCAGAATGGTAGAGAGCTGCCAGACCATCTGCCACTGAGAATTTGGGTGAGTAGAAAATCCTGACTGCAGACCAGACTGCCTGCCAGCCCCAAGAGTCCCCTGCCAAGCCCTCTAGATCCATAGAGACAGGGGACCCCAGCCTGGGGCCTCTGCAGCAATGGGGGGTTGGGAAACCCCCACAAGTGAAAGGCCAACAAGCTCTGAGCTTGCCCCAGCTAATAGAAGCCTTGAAATAGCTGGTGGTGGTGCAGAAGCATGGAAATCAGGAGATCAGGAGCTGTGGGAGGACAACAGCAAGGGTGGCAACAGCAGGACCTGAACGTGCAACCCCTGAACATACAGCAGGACCAGTGGGGCCAGCAGCAGTGGGGACCATGGCAGCCGTTAAATCAACAACCAGAGTGGGGCCAGCAGCAACTGGAGACACAACAACAGCAGTGGGGGCCCCAGCAACCATTTAACCAACAAGGGTGGGGCCAGGAGCAATGGGGCCCCAGCAACCAATGATGAGCCCACCCTTCAGAGCAACCTTCGATGGGGACCCAGAGAAACTGATTTTCTTCCTCAACCAAGTACACTCTCATTTGAATTGCTGGGGTCATCTCTACCTAGACCCAGTCGCTATGGTAGATGTAATTGTGTCCAGCCTATAGGGAGAAGCATCCGAATGGTTGAACAACTTATATAATGAGCAGGCCCGAGTTGGAGGACCCCCACCTTTTTCTCCTGGGGCTGAGGGAAAGATTTGAGGACCCATCCATTGCCCTCAAAGCAGAAGAACAAATCTATAAAATAAAGCAAGCTGGCTGGCCTGCCCTAGAGTACGTGCAGGAGTTTCAAAAGATGACTGGTCGGATAGACAGATGGCCTGAGCAATCCCCAATTCATCTTTTTAGAGAAGGGTTAGACGACCACCTTTCTAAGGCATGTATCTACTGAGCTGTGCCTGACCAGCTGCGTGAATGGTACAAGGCAGTAGTGAATTTAGATGTTCAGCTCGCCCGCTATAAGAAGCCTCTCCTCCCTGAAGCCGAGCCGAAGTCAGAACAACCCAAATGGCAATCATCTCCACGAAAATCTCCAGATACTGTGATGGCTGAAAGACCCAGGCCACCTGTAGGCCCGGTATTTAAGTGTTTCCATTGCGGACAGCAGGGTCATCGAGCAGTGAAATGCCCAATCCCCTTCCCCCAACAGCAAAACAGACCAGGACCAGTAGTGAGAAAGAAACCTGCACGGCGGCTAATGGGAGAGAAATCCAACTGGATGACGCAGGAACCTATTGCCCAGGTCACATCCCCCACCCAGGAGGACGCCAGAAGTCAGGCTGAACCCACCCCGGTTCTACCCTCTTTCAACAGCGACTATGAAGGAGAGAATGACCCAAAGGTGAGCCGACATGTCCCACATTTCTCGCTACCTGCCAAGCTCATAATCCATAAGTCAGGTATGTAGGTAGATTTAAAGGTGCTAATTGATTCTGGATGCTCCCGATGCATCATCAGCTTGCCATTTGCCATGAAACGGCATATGAGAAAAACTGCTCTCCAAACCTGTGAGGTTCGAGCAAGATGATGGCTCCCTGATGGGAGGGACTTTAGTCACGCAATTAACAGAGCCCCTACGCCTAGAAATAGGTGAGCACTGGGAATTTATTCGCTTCCTGGTGGCTCCAAAAATGACTGAGGCTGTGATTCTAGGATTAGCCTGGTTGGACAAATGGAAACCATTTATCTGGTGGGAGAAAGAATTGAGAACTGTGAGACTACCCATACGGCCAATCCTCCCATTGATTCAACAGATGTTACAGGGGATTTTAGCCCACCCAATGAGCGTGTGCCTACATCTCTAAGAAATTCATGGAAGGCGAGAGGAGATGGACAGTCTGGGAGAAGGAGGCCTTCGCAATTAGGTGGGGGCTATTAAACTAAGTGACACTATTTAGAAGGGAGCAAGGTGCCTTTTGAAGTATGGACAGATCACAAAAATTTAGAGGCACTAAAAACTCCCTGCAAATTGTCCCCAAAGCAAGTGTGATGGGCACAGTACTTTAACTGTTTTAACTTTACTTTAAAGTACATACCGGGAAGGAAAGACTTCCTAGCTGATGCACTATCCCGACTGCCACAGTACAAAAGTGATTGCGAAGAGGTCTACGAGGCAATTATCCCCAGTTCACAACCTGCAGCACAACTTACACCTCACAGAACCCCTAATCCTGATGACCCGGGAGTGAAGATAAAACAAGAGCTCCTCACAGATCAATGGTTCAAAGATAATCAAACCTCCCTAATGTGCAGGGATGGTTTGGCATATATGGGGGAAAAATTGTATCTACCTGAAACCCTCCGTCTCAATGCTCTCAGACACAGCCATGATGTAAAACAGGCCGGACACTTCAGATATTTAAAAACGCTACACCTCATCCACCGGCAATTTTAGTGGCCAGGGCTAAAATGAAAACTATGTCAAGAGTTGTACCGTATGTGCCACCATGAAAAGAATTCCAGGGGAAACCCCTGGGCTACTGCAGTCGGTAGCAGACCCTTCCCAACCATGGGAAGAAATAACTATGGACTTTATTGTAGACCTACCCAACAGTAGAGGAAATACTGTCACCTGGTCTGTGATAGATCTGTTTTCTAAGCAGGCTCACTTTATTGCCTGTAACGGACTCCCATCTGCACAACGACTGACTAAATTGTCCCTGAAACATATCTACTGACTACATGGCGCCCCTAAGTGAATAATTTCAGATAGAGGAGTGCAGTTCACAGTGAAATTTTGGAGGAATTTCCTTAAATTAATTGGATCATCCCAAGGCTTATCATCTGCTTTTCATCCAGCTACCAATGGGGCTGCAGAATCCGTTAACAAAATGGTGGAGCAATACCTCAGATGCTATGTTTCCTACCAACAGACAAAGTGGACTGACCTTCTCCCTTTCGCTGAGGTGGCCTACAATAATTCTGTTCACAGCAGCACTGGCTACACGCCTTTCAGAGTAGTCACAAGAAAAGAGTTCAGCCCGATGTCTTACTATCCTCAGGTGCCTTCCGCTTCCCAGACACTTGATCAATGGGTGAGGGGTTGGGAAAAGGTTTGGAGAAACACAAAAATGGCGTTAAAAAAGACTTCTGAGACTTACAAAAAACAGGCTGATAAAAAGAGGATTCCCCAAAGAACATTCCAAGTGGGGGAAAAGGCTTATCTGTCAACTAAATATTTATGTCTCAAATTACCCAGCAAGAAATTGGGACCAAAATTCTTGGGGCCTTTCCCCATTGTGAAAATCATCAACCTGGTCACAGTAAAATTGAAAGTCCCCAGACGTTTGTGAAAAATTCACCCGGTGTTCCATTGTAGCTTACTAAAACCTTTTTCACCCTCCACTTTAAGACCTCCCCCTAAGAAAGCACCTGGACCCCTCATAGTAGCGGATCAGACCCATTATGAAGTGAAACGTATTCTTGACTCTAGAATCTTTAAGGGAAAATTGCAGTACCTAGTACAATGGAAGGGATACCCATTGTCTGAAGCCATTTGGGTGAAATCTAGCTATGTGAAAGCTGACAGACTTATCAAAAAGTTTTATGAAAAACACCCCAACAAACCAAAAGCCAGCTCCTAACGTGTTTGTTTACATTACAGGATCTGTTCTTTTTGTAAGGGGAGCCAGATGTCAATGCTGCAAACATTGACATATTTTTGCACTGACAATATAAGAGACAGCCTGTTACTTTAATTGCTTCGTTTTGGGGGGGAAAGTCAACCGGATGTTTTGAGAAGATAAGAAAAGCCCGCATACAGAATGGGAAGTGAAACTTCATATCTAAAACTAATTGGATAATGTGATTTATGACGTGTAGATAAGAGCAGGGATTGTGTGTGTTACGATGGGTTTAGGAGGAGGAGATTTCAGATTCTGGCATTCCTCCATGAGTGCCAATGTTTAGTTTCATTATTAAGTCTTTTCAGATAAACAATGCTTGAAATTTGTTTGAACTGTCTCATTTATCGGACCCATGACACAACACTTCAATAAAATAATATTCCAAGCTGCATCTCAAAGCATCAGTCTCCTGTTTTCAAAAGAAATGAAAGCTGCTTTGGTAGCAGTTATGTCATTAATGAGAATTGTAATAGTGCAGTCAATATGAATCATAGCACAGATTCTACTAGAACAAAACATAATTTGGTTCTAAAAATGTATCTCTTATGACATTAAAATTACTTTAAAAGCAGTTGTTCATAAAGAGTACAGGAGGAATACACTAAGTGATATTTCCTATATTTATCTATGAAAAATAACCTTTCTCTCAAACAAAGTTATGTTTTATATAATGGCTGTCAAATATCTTCTTCAAGGCCATCTCTCTAGTACAGGTAGGCTATACTGTGGTTTGTTGAATTTGGCTTGATATAAACCAAGCTGCAATGATTTCTAAATGTGATTTGTACCTATCATTCTCTGTGAATGAAACCATTGCTTGTTTCTCATGGTTGACTATGCTTAAAGCATTCCTTACTATTATTATATCCATAAAAAGGGCCAGCTTGTATGCTCATATTGCCATTTGGTATAAATATATTTTGGTTTCGATATCTCAATTCCATTGTGGAACACTGGAATCTTTAGAAAATGCATTAACTTTTCTAGAATTTCTCTCTTTCTCTTACAGGATCTACTGTCTTTCATTTTTAGTACCTAATATTCTCTACATTTTTAGGAAAAGAGATACACAATACTTTTTTTATATATTTGTCAAGGTTCCAATAGACAAGACCAAACAAATCAGAGTTCTGAGGCTTGAAATTTCCTCAAAGAACATGTTTATTGGTTACATAGTATTGGCAAGGTCAAAAGGGAAACCAAGTCTGAAATCCCCTTCCAAGAGAGGCAATATTACAAAGTTGAACTTCCCACCTCAAGTCTATGCAATCAGCTAAGTTCCCTAATAGAACAGTTTGGCTGGCTTTCTAACCAAATGCTCATGCCCATCTAACAGACAGAAATTACTTTGGTTCCCATAGGACAGTAAAATGTTTAGGCTAGTAAAAATCTTCCACATCCCCTCCCATTGTTGTGGTAACCTAGAACGAGCATAATGGCTGTAGCCAGTTCGTTGTAGAGTTGATGTTGTTGTTGTTGTTGTTGTTGTTATAATTATGCCATCCACTTGCCATGCAATTTTGGGGAGCTTACAAAGGGTTGAAATTTTAAAAAGGACAAATAACATCAATAATGCAGTAGGATTTGGGATTAAGAATGGTACAAGATACTAAAAAATCAAAATCTACTCAGTTTCTCTAAATATATGTTGAAAGATTTCAAGCAATTGATCACAGTAAGATTAGTGTTTATATTGTAAAAAAAATTGAATTCTCAGTGAATTTAATAGTGCAATTATACAAAATGTAATATATAATTATACATATAATTAATATATAACATATATTTTTTAATATATAATAATACCTTTATTTTAAGAATAGTCAATACATTATATACTTTACTTTCGGAAGAATAAGTAAAATGATATCTTAACTGCATCTTCCTGCTGTGTTTCTCAATTACAAGCCTGTGTTTTTCTTTAAATTAAAAACTTAAGTGGATGAAATTTATTTATTAAATACCTTATTGGCTTAAATTATTCTTCACTTCATATAAGGTATACTTCTATTAGTTCATTTATTTATTTATAAGTTTTCTATAACAACTTTAATAGATCACAACCTAAACTAATTAAATCATCCATTAACTCATTATCACAATCTTTTATATACAAATTATTATTGCACTGTCTTTCACAAATACATAGATGAGCACCTAGTATTTAATTTTACCATATTTTTTTCAACTAATTCATACAATTCTTTCTATTAACTGTATTTCAGCAAATTTCATAAGTTAAATATCTACTACAATACCTTGTTCTCACAGGATTTGTGTATTAAATTTCACCTGACAACTTTATGGATTTCATGAAGCTTTTCTTCACTATGCGTTCTCAAGTACAGTAAGGAGTATTATGGCATTTTGAAAAAATTGCTATATAGAAAATATATAATTGCTATATAGAAAAATAAGATATTCTGCTGAGGTTTATCTAAACTGTATGTAGCATTAAGATTTTAAGCAACTATAAGTGCATAATATAGGGAAAGCTAGTAAGTTCATGGAGAATTCATAAAAGAATTGGGACTATGGCAAAGTTTAGGACACTGATGGCGAAACTTTTAGAGACCGAGTGCCCAAACTGCAACCCAAAACCAACTTATGTATCGTCGGGTGCCGGGTGGGAGTGGCCCATTGGATGGGCATGGCCCATTGGGTGTGCCTGGCTGCAGTGGTAACAGCAGACTGGGTGGGACTAAAAAGTTCAATCAATTCCAAATTTGCGAGATCTTTTTTGTTCCCACGAGAAGTTGAAATTGATTGATTGATTGAACCTTTTTTTTTGCACATTGCAGTGCAAAAAAAGTGAAAAGGTCTTATAAAACCCAGCTGAAGGCCTAGGACTGGGGCGACGGCGTGCGTGCCCACAGAGAGCGCTCTGCGTGCCACCTGTGGCATGCATGCCATAGGTTTGCCACCACGGGTTTAGGATAATGATATGCATGTTACTCCATTATGCTTTTATCCCTTTCAAACAAAAATCTGGCTTAATATTTAACTAAAATAATTTTATCTAAGCTATTAATTGTGTGAATAAAAAGTCACTTGAAACTGTTGGGTTGGAAGTCAGGAAGGAAGCACTCGAATCATTCTAGAAAATTGATCATCTGCTTCCCTCATTTCAAGGTTTGGGCATATAAGGCAAATATACATACAGGTGGTCTTTGTTTAATGAATATCCATTCAACAACCATTCAAATTTGTGATGGCACAGAATGAGTGGTATTTGTAACCCAGTTCTCAAAGTATTGGTCATCACAGCACCCCACGGCCATATGATCACAATCTGGACAGTCAGCAACTCACTGGATTTTTGACTGTTGCAGTATCCCATAGTAACGTGATTGTGATTTCTGACCTCCCCTGCCAGCTTTCCACAAAGTCAATGTAGAAGCCAGCAGCAAGTCAGTAGTAGTGACATGAGGTTCCTGCTTAATTACTCATGAAGCCCTCAATAATGGACTTCCAGAACTGTTGCCACAAAGAGACATAATCATGCAATGTTGCAATTTATGACTAGATTGCCTAGCAATCAAAATTCTGGTTGCAATTACCATTAACTAGTAATGAGGAATAACTGTATCCAGTGAGCTGCCAACAAGCAGTCCTCATAAGTCAATGAATCAGAACTATATAGCCCAGATCTTCTTCAAACTTAGCAATATTAAGGTGTGTGACTTTAATTCCCAGAATTCCCCAGACAGAATGAGATTTGAAATCACACATCTTAAAATTGATGAGGTTGAGAAACACTTCCCTAGACAGGCAATCTTGGATTCTGGATTAGCAGTATTTTAAAATTAAGTTAGTAATTTTATATAGTTTCAGATTAAGATCTTTTCCTTCACTGCACCAAGGATCTGAAAATATTTGGGGGGGGGGTTCCATTAGACCTCCAAAAAGCTTTGCCTTTTGAATGTCAATTAACAGAGAAGTCTTTTTAGCCAGACTTTTAACATTTTTATCATTTTCTTTCAATGTGTTTTTTTCCTGCTTTTATCCTTTAAGACTATTGATTTGAATAGCAGTTGATAACAGTCTGAATCACTTTTTAATTATGTCTCCCACAGGTAACTGGAGTGGAATGGAATGGAATAGAAGCTGGAAGGGACCTTGGAGGTCTTCTAGTCCAGGGTTTTTCAACCTTTTCACCCATTGTACCACTTTATAGGATAAGGCAGTGATGGCAAACCTTTTAGAGACAGAGTGCCCAAACTACAACACAAAAGCCACTTATGTATTGTTGGGTGCCGGGTGGGCGTGGTAAATTGGGTGGGCGTGGCCCATTGGGTGGGCGTGGCTGCGGTGGTAACAGCAGACTGGGTGGGACTAAAAAGTTCAATCAATCAATTCCAATGTTGTGAGATCTTTTTTTTCCTGCTTGAAGTTGAAATTGATTGATTGAACCGTGTTTTTTTTTGCACACGGCGACGGAGGCCTAAAGCGAAAAAGGTTTTAAAAACCCAGTTGAAGGTCCAGGACTGGGGCGATGGCATGCGTGCCCACAGAGAGGGCTCTGCATGCCACCTGTGGCACGCATGCCATAGGTCACAGGTCGGCAACCCACGGCTCCGGAGCCACATGCGGATCTTTAAGCCGTCTCATGCGGCTCCCAGGCCTCCTCTGCCATTCTGCAAAAAAGTCCCATTGAGAGAATGGGGCGGCGAAGGTTTGGAGAGCTGATGCCTTTCGGGGCCAAAAGAAATGCAAACGAAGGCAGCAGCTTTCCAAACGGGGCAACGGCGGTTTGGAGAGCTGCGCGCGCAGCTCTCCAAACCTCCTCCGCCCCGTTTCCAAGGCTGCGGGCTTCGTCCATGTTTGAGGAAGCCAGCAGATCTCCAAACAGCCGGCAGCAGTTTGGAGAGTTGCGCGCACAGCTCTCCAAACCTCCTCCTCCCCTTTTGCAGGGCTGCTGGCTTCCTCAAACATGGACGAAGCCGGCAGATCTCCAAATGGACGGAGGAGCTCCAAACCTCCGGCGCCCCGTTTGGAGAGCTGCTCCCTTCCGCATTTCTTTCAAATGCAGACGAAGGCAGCAACTCTCCAAACGGGGCAATGGCGGTTTGGAGAGCTGCACGCGCAGCTCTCCAAACCGCCACTGTCCCGTTTGCAGAGCTTCCGCCTTCGTCCATGTTTGACGGTGGCAGCAGATCTCCAAACGAGCGGCGGCAGTTTGGAGAGCTGCACGCGCAGCTCTCCAAACCTCAACCGTCCTGTTTGCAGTGTTTCCGCCTTTGTCAAACATGATCTCCAAACCGGTGGCAGCAGTTTGGAGGCCCTGGGGGGAGGGGCAGGGCGCTCGGGCGGCTCTGGTGGCGCCCGGGCTGAAAACGGCGCCGCGACCCAGCACCCATCGCCGGGGTGACTTGCTGCCGCTGCTGTGCAGGTGCCTCCCAAGGCTGCAAGCTTCGCACAGGAAGCCCGGCGTCTGGGGAAGCGGCAGCGAAAGGGCCACCTCCCTTTTCCCCCACCCGGCTTCAGTTGGGAGTTTTGTGCTCTCGAAGTTGGCGAGGACTTTTTGGGCTAGCTAGCAGAAGAGAAGCCGGGCCCTTCCTCCTCGGGAGCCATGAGCAGGTGTGGGAAGTGGTGCAAGCGTGGCCTCGTGAAATTTGCCCGCACCCTCTTCAAACTCGTCACGGGCAGGCTTAGCAAAGGTAAAGGCGAGGAGTAAAGGTGACGTGGGAATGGCAGGTGGCAGAGGGAAGGAGGGAGGGAAAGGAGCGAGAAGACCAGCCGACACCATTCGCCAATCGTTGGGTTTAGGGAGCGGAAGGGTTCCCAGTTCCCTTCGGAGAGGGCGTTTGCTACGCTTGTGGCATTTTGCAGGCCGAGAAAGGTGTGCTGTTTGTTGGGTCACTTCTGGGCGATCACGGGGGCCCTGGACGATGTGGGGTTTTGCAGCAAAGCCTGGTAGGAAAAGGCTTCATCGGGACACACTTTCCTGCTTAGGGGGCTTCCGAAGCTACGAATCGCCCTTTCCAGTTTGCAGCAGTAGTGGCAGCAGCTGGAAGGCGGCGTGAAAACTGGTCCGCGAACCTCTTGTTTCCTGGGGGTATGAGTTGGAGCCTGTTGTTTTGCGCATGCACGTGCATGCGTGCGCATGCGCACCCTTCTTTGCGGCTCCGAGTTTTTTCTTTTCTGAGGGAACCGGTTCTGAGTGGCTCTTTCACTGTTTTGGGTTGCCGGCCCTTGCCATAGGTTCACCACCACGGGGATAAGCCAATGTCCAAGTACCACCAGTTGCCCAGCAAGGTGAGCAAAAACTTGACCAAAAAAAAAAGGAAAATAATGATAAAGTACAGGTAGTCCTTGACTTACAATTCACTTAGTGACTGTTCAAAGTTATGACGGCACTGAAAAAAGTGATTTATGACCATTTTTCACACTTATGACTGTTGCAGCATCCCCAAGGTCATGTGATTTACATTTGGATGCTTGGCAACTGATTCATACTTATGACAGTCACAGTGTCCCAGGGTCATGTGATCACCTTTTGCAACTTTTTGACAAACGAAGTCAATGGCCGGGGGGGGGAGCTCATCACTTAGGTTGCAGGGTGCCAATGTGGGGGAAATCCATGGGTCTCTGGTGGAGGGGGGTTTGACTGGGATGGGTGCCCTCCTTCTTCCCTCTCTCCCATTGTCCCTTCCTTCCTTCCTTTCCTCCTTCTTTGTCCCTCCCTCCCTCCCTCCCTCAGGTTGCAGGGTGCCTGTGTGTGGGGGGGTGGGGGGAATCTATGTGTTACTATTGTGAGTGGGCAGGAGGGAAACCAAACTTTTCAATAGACATGTTACTGTTTATCCCTACCTTTCTTCTTTCCTTCCTTTTTTCCTTCCCTCCCTCCCTAAGTCTAAGGCTTGGGGGGGCTGGTGAGGAGAGAGTGGAGAGAATCCACCGAACTCTGCCTTCAGCTGCAGCTTCTCCTCCAACTGGTCCCACTTTCCCTGCACAGACCAAACGGGAGATCAGCTCCAGGTTTTCGAGTGGGGCACCTTCGCTTGCCAGCCCGTTTGCCCACCCACCCGGGCTAAGGCAGGGGCAACCTTGGCTCTTTTATGACTCGTGGATTTCAACTCCCAGAATTCCTGAGCCAGCTATGCTGGCTCAGGAATTCTGGGAGTTGAAGTCCACAAGTTATAAAAGAGCCAAGATTGCCTACCCCTGGGCTAAGAGGCTGCTCTGGCTGCTGCAATCGGACAGCCCAACTGACAGAGAAAAGCTGGTGAGCGAAGGCAAGCATAGTCAGGCCGCTTCCCACAGCTGTAGGAGAAGACACCTCGGGGGCGGGGTGGGACAGCTTCCTTCCCCAGGAGGAGCCAGCAGGCCAGGCAGCAGCCACAGCAGGCACAGAGGGCTTTGACTTCCCAGAGCTAGGAAGAAGGAAGCTGAGCTTGTTCCTGATCCTCGTGTGCTGCAGTGGGGCAGCTCCGCCTGGGTCTCACTGCTCCTCCCTGTGGCTCCCAGCACAGGCCCGGAGGAAGCTGCCTCCTGCCTGCTCACTCAGCCTTTTCTATGCCGAGACAAGGACACTGCGGGGAGAAACGGCGAGAGAGGAGGGGAAGGGAAGGGAGGACAGGAGGGCACTGATGCTGTGCTTCCCTCGTCTGCCCACCCACCCACCACCACAGCAGCCTCCACCGGCTGGAAGCAGCACTGCACAGGAGCCTCCACATCACAACCCGACATGAGGGTGGGGTCACAGCCAGGCAACCGGGCAGGTGAAGGAGGACGGAGGAGCGATGCTGCAGCCAGGTCCCCGGCTTGGAGACATCTCGGCCGATCAGGCTTTTAGATCGCCCGTTCCAGCCAGCCGCTTTCGACGGCAGCTATGGGTTGTCAATTGAAAACCACAGGGAACAGCAGCAAGCCGCAGTGGCAGGCGCTGGGTCACACCTCCCACTCGGTGAAGAGATATCACTTCAGCAGGTCTTAAGTGGAGCTACCAAATCTGGGCTGCTGATATCCAGTAGGCGAAAGAAGACCTCATGAACAGGACAGCCACACATGGCAGAGGCACTGCTTGGGGCCGGAGGGGAGGCCAGGCAGATTGCAGGCACTGGTGGCAGTGCCGGTGCTCGCACGTGTGATCACCCTCCGGCCCTGAGCAGCGCCTCTGCCGTGCGCATGTCCCGCTCGCGTGTGTGTTCGCCCTCCAGCCCCGAGCAGTGCTTCTGCCATGCACATCTGTCCCGCTTGCATGTGCGTTTGCCCTCTGCGCCGGTGCCGCTGCCAGTACCCACAATCTACCCAGCCTCCTCTCCTGCCCCGAGCAGCACCTCTGCCATGTGTGGCTGTCCTGTTCATGTGTGTGATTGCCCTCCAGTCCCAAGCAGTGCCCACAATCTATCTGGCCTCCCCTCCGCCTGCTTTACGCAGCTCCTCCTGAGACCCCCGCACCTGTTAACCCTCCCGCCACCATGCAGGGTAAGGTGACCATCCCCGCCCCCACCCAGATGCCCTCGCCTCCCCCAAGCATTTTTTTACTAACCTGCTTTCAGCTGCATTCCGTTTCTCCATTCCCTTCTCAGCCTTCCCCATATGTTTATGGGACTATTGGTAAAAAAGAAAAAAAGTTCCATGAGACTTTCTAACTTGTCATGAGATCTCGAGAGAAGTAAGAAAGTCTCATGGAACTTTTTTTTTGTCTCACAAACACTGAAGGCTGAGAAGCGAATGGGGAAATGGAATGCAGCTGAAAGCAGGTTAGTAAAAACGCTTTTTTTTCATTTTCTTTTTTTTACATTTTTTTACAGTGCTGTTCAACCCATCCTACGCTTACCACGAGCCAGATGCTCGCATACCACTATTGGTACTTGTACCCCCAGTTGAAAAGACCTAGTCTAGCCCCCCCTCCCACTAAAGCAGGAGAACCTATACCATCTCAGACAAGTGACTATCCAGTCTCTTCTTAAAAATCTCCAGTGATAGAGAGCCCACAATGTCTGGAGGCAAACTATTCCACTGGTTAATTGCCCTCACTGTCAGGAAGTTTCTCCTTAATTCTCTTTGCTCAGTTTCCAACCACTGTTTCTTCTCCTGCCCTCTGGTGCTTTGGAAAATAACATGACCCCCTCGTCTTTGTGACAGCCCCCCAAATACTGGAATACTACTTTCATGTTGTCCGTTTTTTCTTTTCTTTAGACTAGCCAAACCCAACTCCTGTAGCCGTTCTTCGTATGTTTTTGTCTCCAGGCCTTTAATCATCTTAGTTGCTGTTCTCTGAATTTTTCCCAAACTCTCAACATCTTTTTTGTGATATGGTGACCAAAATTGGTTGAAGTATTCCAGGTGTAGTCTTACTAGACTTTTATAAAGCGCTACGACTACTACTTTGTGTGATCTTGATTCTATGCCTCTGTTTATATAACCCAGGATTGTATTAGCTTTTTTGGCTGCTCCTGCACAATGCTGGCTCATGGTCAAGTGATCATCCACTAGGACTCCAAGGTCCCTCTAACAGTTACTGTTTTTAAGCCATGTCTCACCTAATCTATACTTGTACCTTTGGTTTTTCCTTCCCAAATGTAAAACTTTGCTTTTCTTCACATTAAAACCAATTTTGTTGGATAGGGCCCATTGTTCAAGTCTGTCAAGATCTTTTTGGATCCTGAGTTTGTCTTTTGGGGTGTTGGTTATTCCTGCCAATTTAGTGTCATCTGCAAATTTGATGAGTTCCCCTTCAATTCCCTCATTTAAGTCATTGATGAAGATATAGAAGAGTACTGTGCCAAAGACAGTACCTTGGGGTACCCCACTGCTTACTCCTCTCCATGTGGATATAGTGCCGTTGAGAACTACTCATTGTGTATGGTTTGCCACCCAGCTACAGATCCATCTGGTGGTGATGTTGTCTATTCCATCTTTTTCTAGCTTACCAAGGAGTAGGTTGTGGTCTACCTTATCAAATGCCTTACTGAATTCTAAGTATACTATGTCCACAGTATTTCGCTGGTCTAGTAGTTTAGTCACTTTATGAAAGAATGAAATAAGATTGGTTTGGCATGATCTGTTTTTGACAAACTTGTGCTGGCTACTGGTTATAACTTTGCTTCTAGTTGTTCACAGATCTGTTTTTTGATTATATTTTCCAGGATCTTCCCAGGTATTGATGTTAGACTGATTGGTCTGTAGTTTCCTGGGTCTGTTTTTTTCCCTTTCTTGAAGATGGGAACCACATCAGCCCTTTTCCAATCCTCAGGTATTTCCCCGGTGCTCCAGGATTTTTGAAAGATATGTTGCAATGGTTCTGAGATAACATCTGCCAGCTCCTTCAGAACTCTGGGATGTAATCTGTCGTGTCCTGGTGATATATATTCGTCAAGGTCAGTTAGGTGTTCTCTTACCATTTTCTTATTTTAACTTTAGTTTCTAGTTTGTCTTTTGCAGTGGTTTTTTTTGGTATGTTGGGTTATGGTTTCTTTTTGTGTGAACACTAGTGCAAAGTATGAGTTAAGTAGTTCTGCTTTCTCCCTGTTGCCTGTTATTTCCTTGCCATCTTTTCTCTTTAGTGGGCCTACAATTTCCTTGACTTTTTCTTGTTGTTAATATATTGGAAGAAACTTTATTATCTTTGATTTCTGTTGCAAGTCTTTCTTCGTTGTGAGCCTTTGCTTTCCTAACTTCATCTTTGCATGTTCTGGCTGTCTGCTGATAATCGGCCATAGTTATGTGCCCCTCTTTCCATTTTTTGTATTTGTCCTTTTTGTCTTTCAGTTTGTCAGAGAGATCTTTGTGCAGCCATGCTGGTTTCTTCTTGAATTTCTTATTTTTCTTTTTCAGTGGTATTGTGCTGGAATGGGCTTTTATGATAGCATTTTTCAGGGTTTCCCACGCTTCTTGGGTTGTTTTCCCCTTTGGGATTTTCATCCATGGGATTTTTCCTAGACTCACTCTGAGTTTGTTAAAGTCAGCTCTTTTGAAGTTTAAGACCCTGGTTGGATTGTTTTCTGTTGCTAGTGTTTGCATTATATTAATTTCCAGTATACCATGATCACTTTCACCCAAGATTGCAGTAATTTCAACTCCCACTATCACTTAAGTCCAGTATGGCTTTACGTCTAGTTCCCTCCTCCACTTTTTGGATGACAAAGTTGTTGGCTAGGTTAGTCAGGAATCTATATGATCTCCCACTCGCTGCAGAGTTTGTCTCCCAATTGATACCTGGATAGTTGAAGTCACCCATTACTATTGTGGTATGCTTCCTACATACATTTGTTAACTGGTTAACAAAGAGTTCATCTATTTCTTCTGATTGATTGGGTGGTCTGTAATATACACTTATGTAATGACACTTTTTTCTCTTTTATATTGACCCATATGCATTCTGGAGAGATTTTATCTTTGATCATGTGCGTTTCTGTAGATATGTAGTGTTTTCTCCCCCTCCTCTTTTTGTAGTCCTGTTTCTTTTGAACAATTTGTATCCAACTATCAGTTCATTCTATTCATGGGTTTCATCCCACCAGGTTTCTGTAATACCAACTATGTCATGCCTGCCCTCCCTCTCTGTGTCAGGACCCACCCCAATTCAGGAAATATGGACTCTTGGAGCCGAGTTGTCCAAAAGGGAAAAAAATTACTAAGAATAAGATTGGTTGTGGAGATACGAGACAGGATCTGGTCTTGAGTCACATTTCAAATCTATATAAGCATTCCCGGTTCAACCCACTCTCCTCAAAACTAGATCCCATCAATTTGGTTGTCAGGTCCTTCCATGGAAAGAAAGGAACTTTGTGCATTTCTTTGTTGAGTGCCTTCTTCCTACAGCCCCAACAGACAGATCACTTCCCCCCCTTTGTTCCCCCAGATCAAAGGTTCTTTGAAAGCAGCTACAGATAGACTGAATAAACAATCCCCCCCTCCTTCTACCAGTATGGCAGAATCCCAGTAGGCACAATATTTTAACCATACATCTATGAATATGAAATCAATGGATTCTGACACTGCCTCATTCCTTCCTTTTTCCCTTCTTTTTGTAATCTGCATCAATTTGTGGCAGATTCTGAGCAGTTAAAAACACAGAATTTAAAAAAGAATGCTTAGAATTTGTACATGATTCTCGTACTTGTCTTGTAGAAATCCTATTCATGCAAAAGTATGAGTTAAGTGGAATGCACTGAGAAGAATCAATAGTACTTTCTTTTGGTAAGAAATTTAAAAGTATTTATTAGAAAATCGATTTAGAATTGTAATGTGTCCAAATTTGGGAGTAAACTTACACAGAAGCATTTTCAAACATTGCTTTTGATAAAAAGCTATTTCATAGCCAAAAATATTCTTGGATAAATCCATTCTTGATTCAGCTGGTTTTACTTAATAAGAAAATGTTATTATCATGCCATCATCATTTTGAAGGGCAACATCTAATATTTAAGAATTCAGAATGTTTTCACTATTAAATAAGCACAGGATACTGGGGCTTTAATTCAAAGGCACATTTACTAAATTGGGTTGCTAAAACTGGGCATATAATAAAGGACATTAAGCACAGGCAGACACATTTAGGATGAATGTGACTATATTGGATTAAGAAAACCAAAAGGACAGATTCTACTAGGATGAAGCTATGTATATAGTTTTTTACTAGAAAAAATATGACAATGATTTGCCATTCTTTAGAAATGCTTTCTCTTCTCAGATTCCGAGACTATCTTACATTATTTGCTGGTCTTTCATTCAAATATTAACAGGTCCAAACTTGCTTTAGCCTTTTGAAATCAACCAAAGTCAGCTAAGTCATGCTTCCATAGTAGTATTGCAACAACATAATGCAATAAAGTAAAGGTTTCCCCTTTCCAATTGTGTCCAGCTTTAGGGGGTGACAATCATTTCTGTTTCTTAGCCAAGGAAACCAGTGTTGTCCAAAGACATTTTGAGGTTATGTAGCCAGCATGACTATACGCAGAGGCACACTGAACACTGTTACCTTCCCATTCAAGTGGTACATATATCTAGCTATTTAAAAACTAAGACATTGCTATACTTGATGTGACATAGAACTTTAAATAAAACTGAGTTATTGCTAGCAATGGGGGGTGAACTGTAATGTTTTTTAACATGATAGCGAGATTGGATTACTAAGCTTATGAAACAATCCAACCTTTTCATTTTCTTAGCGTAGGCAAATGTTATGTGAAAAGCAAACAGAATTATTTTTATGCTACAGAACACAATACTGACATTGGCATCCCCTAAACTCCGCTGAAAATGTTACCTAGCCTGGTTAATGAAACGTTCGGACACCAACCCACAAGCTCAGAGAATGAACCTTCAGCCTCACAGAACTTTATTTTGATTTTAAATTTTTAGTCTGACATGTCTACTTTCTAAATATTTAATGCACTTGTTAAAATCCACAATTATATTAAAATATTAATAACAATATATTAAAACATTTAGTTTCATATGATTTGTGTTTTATAGATTTTGAACAACTGAAATTGGCAGACACTTATTTTTGAAGAGTAGAGCAACTTACTCCTGATGATCAGCGACAAGGTTTTGAGATGCTGACAAGCCACTGACACTTACTACCAATAGCTGGGTTTGAATTCTCTTGGACAGGTTAGTGTATCCTTGGCCACACAGCTGGCATGTCATAAATATATTTGTAGTCTCTGGTATATCTATCAAAGTATACATGTTAACAAAACTCTGTATTTTTATATTTCATATATATGAAAAAGTTGGGTAGTAAGAGAACAACTATAGATGGCCAATCTACTAGTAGGATAAATGTAAGTGTATGGGACAATTCATGCTAATAATGATTCAGAAAATGGTTATGTAAACAGATATCTCACACACTTTGTTAGTAAATGGACTCCTCACCTGTTTACAAGAAAAATATGAGGAAGAAATTGCAAATTGCAAAGAATAATAACTTTATTGTCACCTTAAATGTACATTAATAAGCATACATTAAAATGAGATTTCATTGCATACAGCTCTCAAAGGGTTACACCTCAAATATACACTGCATAAACATGACAAAAAATAAAATAAACATAATTATGCATATACCCACGTATACACACATATTTGACCCAGAGGAACAACACTGTTTAGTTCGGATCTCCCCCCCAGTGATGCAGCCAAGAGGAAGATCTCCTAAAGAAGGGAAGGGGGACAATATATATGTCTATGGGTGGGCAAGAGGCTATTTATGTTTTGGGTCAATATGCTTATTTTGTAGTTTTAGTTTTGTAAAATTTATGTTAGAGCACATATGGAGATCAAAGGGAATATGTAGTATAGGGAATAGATGGGGAAATCGTTGAAGGTAGCTACATGGAATGTACATGCCTTGGAGGAAAAATATAAACGAGCAAGAATTGAAAAATCAATTAACAAAGAGAAAATAGATATTGTATTTTTACAAGAAACACATCAAAAGAAAGAAGGGGTGAATGAACTTAGGTTATATTGTGCTGATGTAATGAAAAGGCATTTAGTACATCAAAAGCAAGAGCGGTAGCGATTGTGGTAGCTAAAAGATGTGAATTTAAGATAAAAGCCATAAAAAGAGATGATATGGGAAGATTTCAAGGCTTGATTTATGGACAAGAGGTCACTTTAGCAAATTTGTATACACCTAATACAAATGAAAGAGAGTTTTATAACAGGCATATAAAGAAATAGAAGAAATAAAAAGGTTATGTGATAATGGCAGCTCATTATATTATATTATATTATATTATATTATATTATATTATATTATATTATATTATATTATATTATATTATATTATATTATATTATATTAATTATATTATATTAATTATATTATATTATATTAATTATATTATATTATATTATATTATATTATATTATATTATATTATATTATATTATATTATATTATATTATATTATTATATATGGATATAGGAATTGATAAATCTAATCCATCAAAAGCGGAAGTATAATAATACAGATTTAAGAAAATGTATTAATAGAAATAGATTAAAAGATGTTTGGAGAGAATTACATGGCAATCAAAAGAGTTATACATATTTTCTAGCAGACATAAAAATTTTACAAGAATAGATAGTATATTTGTAACATCGGAAATATTATCTAAAATAACAAAAACAGAGATAAAAATAATTAAAATATCAGATCATGTAATAGTAACTATGGAAATGGAAACAGATTGTGATTATAAACAGGCAAATAGATGGAGAACGGATTCGAGGATTTTTAAAAATAAAGAGATTTTAGAGAAAATGGAAAGAGAATTAAAAGACATATGGACTATAAATGAAGGAGGTAGTAATATAGGTGTAATATGGGATGCAATGAAAGCAGTAGCAATATAAATAATATAAAAAAACCAAAAAGAATATATAAAAAGGTTGGAGGAGGAAATTAAAGAACTAGAGAGTAAATATATAGAAAGTAGAGAGAATAGGATTGTTAGAATTATCACCTAAAAAGACTTGCAAAATATTGAGTAAGAACAGGCTCAAAGAAATCTAACTTATTTAAATAGGGAATTTTATGAAAATAGTAATAAAAATTCTAGAATGTTGGCTAGAGCCACACATTAAAAAGACAAAAAACCTGACTGGAGTAATAAAGAATGAAAAGGGGAAAAGTGTAACATGATGAGAGAAAAATTGTTGATATTTCAGAAGTTTTTTGAAAAGTTATATAAGGGAAAGGAAATAAATGTGAATGAAAGTCAGGCATATATAGAAAAGAATTTAAACTGTAAAATTCGAGAATATGATAAAGAAATAATGAAATCACAAACAGAAGAGGAGGAGATACTGGAAGTTATTAATAAATTGAAAATAGGTAAAGCACCAGGGTTAGATGGACTGGGTGCAGAATATTTAAAAAAAAATTAAAGGATTATTGGTGCCGAAGATGAGGTTAATGTTTAATAAAATAATGGAAGGGGAAATTATTCCAAGTTCCTGGAAGCAATCTCTGATAGTATTGATAGCGAAACCTAATAAAAGATCTTACAAACCCAGGATCATATAGACCAATATCCCTTATTAATCAGGATGCTAAGATTTTTACAGCAATATTGACAAATAGATTGAATACATTTATAGAGAATTATATTAAAAACGATCAGTGTGGATTTATGAGGCCGACAAATGTCAGATGTAGTAAGAAGGGTATTAAATTTAGGCTATTACATAAAGAATCAAAAATTAAAGGCTGGTTTATTAGCATTAGACGTTTTTAAGGCCTTTGATTGTGTGGAATGGCCTACATTGAAAATATTAACAGAGAAATTAGGCTTTGGGGAAAAAAATTAGAAAGGTGATAAATCAACTATACTCAGAGAATAAGGCAAGAATAGTCATAAATGATGGTGTTACAGAGACAATAACCTTAAGCCAGGGAACGGGACAGGGTTGCCCCTTATCCCCAGTTCTATTTGTATTATTGATGGAGGTTTTGGCAAATGCAATTAGGAAAGATTCATTGATTAAAGGAATTGGTGTATATAAGAAAACAAAAATTTATTTGCAGATGATACATTACTAATATTTCAAAATCCCATAGCTACTGTAGAGAGGGTATATTCACATTAGAATGAATTTGGGAAATATAGTGGATTGCAAATAAATTGGGAAAAATCAGAAATGATGTTATATAACTATAGTAAAGAAGAAATGGATGTATTGAAAGAAAAATATAAATTAAATATAGTAGAGAGTATCAAATATTTAGGTATTGACATCTCAAAAAATATTCAAGAATTAAAGAAGATAAATTATGAGAAGTTAAAGAAAGATATAAAAGATAAAATGGATAAATATGGAAAAGTAAAATTATCATGGTTCGGAAGAATTGCAAGAATAAAAATGAAAGTTTTACCAAAAATTAACTTTTTGTTTTGGATGATTCCAATTAAGTTTTCAGATCAAGAATTAAAGGAAATACAGATTACTGAAGGTGTATTATAATGGAGGGAAGACAGCAAGAATAAGCAAAGCTATATGGAATGAACCATTAAAAAAGGGTGGGCTGGATCTTCCAAATGTTAGAAATTATTGGGTAGCTAATCAATTAAGGATGGTCCCAGATATTATAGCAGATAGAGATTTATTATGAAGCGATATAGAATTGAAGGAATTAAGGGAAATAGGCAATCCTATAGAATCATATTGGTTTAAAAAAGATATTAAAAAATTGTTAAGAGAATTCAAAATTGCTTTTTAAAAAACTTGATAGAATTATGGGATAAATGGAGATATCGGCTAATGCCAGAAATTTCTCCTTTAACACCGGTAGTAGAAATGGAAAAATTCTCTAAGATTGAACTGAAAGATTGGATTAGTAAATTTAAAAAAATCATATTTATATATAAATGAGAAGACTGGAAGAACAAGATAAAGAATATAATACAATTAAAGAATGTTTTATCAGATATTAAATTAAATTGGTTGAATTTAATACAATTAGAGAAATGGATAAAAATGGACAAAAAAATTGAGGTGAAAGAGACAGTTAACAAAATTTGAAATGATTATAAAAGAATGTGAGGAAAATGAAGACTATATAGGTAAAGGAAGAATTGGGAAAATATACAGAATATTAACTGAACTAGAAGATCAAGCAAAAGGTTTAAAATTAATCTGGGAAACAGATTTAGGAGAAATAAACAATAAAAGATTGGAAAAATATTTGAAACAGAAGAGCATATAAGAATATGTCAGTTAGAGTTAAGGAAAATGGGATATAAAGACATATGGAGCTGGTACCTAACACCATGCAAATTAAATCAAACAGATGTTAAATACACAAATATTTGCTGGAGGTGCGAGAAAGAGATTGGAACATATAAACATATGTGGTGGGATACTGATAGCGCACAAAAGATATGGGACATGGTGTTTAGAGAAATTAGAGAACTTTTGAAAGGTAAATTTAGATATGACAACGAGGATCGCATTATAGTTACTGGTGGAAAAGCAAGATATAAATGAAGCAAAAATGGAATTCAATGCAAATTTGGTAATGGCAGCTAAATTAGTGATGGTTAAATATTGGGGACGGAATTAGGATATTCAAAGAAATGAGTGGTATAATGAAATATGGAATATGGCAATAAATGATAAATTAACAACAGAAATTAAATTTAAAAAGGGATTATTAAAGTAAATAATTATAATGAAATATGGGATGATTTTATAAAAAGAGTCTTGGTGGAAGGCAAAGGGAGTAAACCTGCTCAAGAATATATGTTGTTTTGGAGGGGAAAAGGGCACAATTGAAATATATTGTATATTGTTAGTTGTTATATGAGAAGAAATATACATAATAAAAATGGTCTCCAGACGTGTAGATGCACTGTAGTATTTGTATTTTTATACTGTTTTTTTTAGACTTGTATGTATTATGTTTGTATTATTAGTATTTGAATAAAATAAATACAAGAAAAAAGAAAAAAATAGTAATAGAGCCTTGGTGGAGCAGCGGGCTAATGCCTCCTTAAGTAACACCAGCTGCCTGCATTTAGTGCAGGTTCGCATCCCACCAGGCTCAAGGTTGACTCAGCCTTCCATCCTTCCGAGGTAGGTAAAATGAGGAGCCAGATTGTTGGGGGCAATTAAGCTGACTTTGTAATAATGCCGCTGGGGGGGTCCAAAAGCCCTAATAAGCAGGCATATACATAGAATGAAGGCTACTGCTAAGCTTGTAAGCCGCCCTGAGTCTTCGGAGAAGGGCGGGATATAAATGGAATTTTTAAAAAAACCATCATCTTTAACATCTGTTCCTAGCAGCCTTAACTTGCCATATCATCAAGAAAATACTGATGAAATCCAGAAAGAAATTCTTTCCACGCTGAAATTAATAAAAAAAAATATTTTAGCTTGTGAGCAGGTTACTAATAATGCAAAGGAGATAAAAGAACAATTTTCTAACTCAAATCTACCAACTCAGAAGACAACTACAGAGAAGGAACCAGCAACCCAGAAAATAGAAGGAAAATTATAGAATGCTGACATAAACATTGACGATCCAAAGGAGGAAATAAAAGACCAGACCCAGATAAATGAAAATTCAGAAGTTATAATGATAATATTGGAAACGGAAAAGACAACTTATAAACCAAGGTTTCAGAACATACTGGATAACACGGAAAGAGAGCTGATGGAATAGAAGATAGTCATTATTAGAACTGTGGGGTACTAGAGAAACAGTTTAATGAATATCAACAGGCTAGCTCTTCCAAAAACATTTTAACCAAATTGTTTTTCTTGTTCCAAATAATATATACAAAAATGGAGGAAGAATTATTTGATGATCCAAATGCACTGATTTGGAAAGATAGTTGGCAAAGAAAGCTAGAGTAAGATTGAAAGAAATAGAAGCTTTGACCTAATAGAGGGGATGTTGTACTATTGATTAGAGGTTTGAATATGGTTAAGAATAGTTTGTTAGAAATACAAGCATTTTTATAACTAGATAGCTGGGATTTGTAATCAGAATATTATATCTTGGTGTGAAAAGGGAAATAAGAATATGTTAAGAATTTTGAATAAGGGGTTATTGATTAGAGGTTTGAATATGGTTAAGAATAGATTGTTAGAAATAGAAGCATTTTTATAACTAACCAGGATTTGTAATTAGAATATTATATTTTGGTTAGGAAAAGGGAAATAAGCATATGTTACGAACTTTGAATAAGGGATTCTTTTGGTTGCCCAAATATAACTTGTTTTGTAATTATAAAAGATTGGGACGCTTTGAACATGGATGGGAAACTAAAATTGAAAATAAAGCAAAAATAGGATATGGATTAAAAAAGTGGAAATTGAATGCAAATGCAATTAAGATATATTTTGGCTAGGACAGATATTCTAAACTGATATTGTTGATATTATTAGGAAAATGTAACAAATGTTGATATGTAATTGTATGTTTACTAACAATAATAAGAATTCTATTTGCTTAATGCAGAAAAATTGTTATTACTAGAAGAGAGGATGTACTGCTGGGTATAACATTAGACCTAGTTGAAAAAACTTATATGCATCACCAAATTTTTAATGGACTCAGTCATCATGTTGTCTACTGATGACTTGTTTGTGAAAATAGAAAATTAGTGAAACATTTATTTAAAAAAAAGAATCATCCAGATTTAATTTCTCCAAATATGGCTCGGTAGAACTCCAGTCTAAAATGTCAGGTGAATGATACAGGCTGGATTTGCTTTATGGTAATTTCTCATTGTTCTGTTCCAGCCTACGACCGGCCCTGTTTGAATGTCAGGGACAACCCCTTTTTATAGTCAACAGGCTGGAAAAACCCAACCAAATTTATTTACAAAGAAATCAAAAGTTCAAACAAGAGTTAAACCAAAAAGTTCAAACAAGAGTTAAACAGGAATAACAGACCAGGACTCTAACAGAAGATCTTCAAACGGTTGCCTTCTGCAACCAGCACCTCCCATACCTTCCCCTTTTATCAGCAGCCCCAAGGCGTGGCTTCTCATTGCCTTCTCCTTCTCTCACCGAGTTGCCTCATTGCCTTTCTCTGTTCTACTCTGCTGGATTGCCTCCTGCTCCTAGCATCCCTGAATACATCCAGCTGTGAATCATCTATATCCAAAACCTCATGCTCACACGGCTGAGTCTGATGAGGAACAGGATGGGAGGGGCCAGGCTGAGAGTCCTGCAGTGCATAAGAGCCTCCCTCTGACACCAAAGGCTCTCCAAACCCCTCCTCCTCCTCTTCTGAATCATCAGACTCAGCTGCCAGTATCACAGGCTGACGCTGAATGACAACACTCATATTATTGTAAAATAAGAGACTTTTCCCCTGATAACCATGGAAGATTAGCAAATTTATGTAAAAGATGTTGTCAACTCTACAATGAGAATAGCTGCAACCATTTTTTTTCTCATTTTAGGTTGCCACATAGAACAGAGGGACGGGGGTTGCCCAGGTGCTTTGTTAGTCAAAATCTTCTGCCCCGTGGTCATCTACTGCTCCCGCTGCTAGAGATTGGGTGTGAAATGTGAAATGTGTGCAATGGTACGATAGTTTGAACATTCTTTGGCACTACCTTTCTTTGGAATTGGAATGTAAACTGATCTTTTCCAATCCTGTGGCCACTGTTGAGTTTTCCAAATTTGCTGGCAAATTGAGTGTAGCACTTTTACTGCATTGTCTTTTAAGATTTTGAATAGCTCAGCTGGAATACTGTCACCTCCACTAACTTTGTTCTTGCTCAGCTTTCCTAAGGCCCACTTCACTTCACATTCTAGGATGTCTGGCTCGAGGTCAGTGACCAACTCATCGTGGTTATCAGGGATGTTAAGTTCATTCTTGTATAGTTCTTCTGTGCTGATACTTTGTAACTAATAAACATGTTCTTTGAGGAATTTTTAAGCCTCGGAGTTATGCTTTATTAATCTCTGTCTGCCTGAATCATGACATTAAACCAAGTCTCCTAAAACTTGCATTTTTTTCAGGGTGCTGGGGCCCGACTGCCTACCCATCCTTTGGAAGAGTGGTGAAGACTCAGCGAAGATTTGAAGATGGAGAAAAACAATGGAGCTGTTGCTGGCTGCAATGGAACTCTGGCTGTTGGAGTGCAAGCAGCCGCTCCAGCCACCAAGGAGGCATCACTGGCAGTGGCTCAGCCAAAGTCCCGGTTGATCCAACCTGAGAAGCTGGTACCGCAGGGCGGAACTACGAACTACTTCAGCGAATGGTAGGAGGTCAGTCCAGTTGTCTTGGTGGTAGTTGACAAAGCATCTCAGATACTGTTCCAGAACCAAGTTCATTCGTTCTGTCCCGCCATTTATGTGAGGATGGTGACTAGAACTCAGGCCCTGGACCATTCCCAGGAGGTCCAAAAATCCCATCTGGAACTTTGAAGTAAATTGGACCTGTTTGAAATTATGCAACATGGGGCTCCATGTAGACGATAGATATGGTGGAGGAACAGTTTTACTAGACCCTTTGCAGTTGGGATCTTTTGGAATGAAACAAACCTGCTTTGAAAACAGCTCTGTCACCACCCCAATAACAGTGTTTCCCGCGCTTTATGGCAGCTCTACGATAAAAACAATAGAAATCTCTCTCCAGGGTACTGAAGGGTCTACGACCGGCTGCAGAAGGCCAGGCATTTTCCCCGTCTCCATTTTGCTGTTGCACAAGTGAGGCAGCTAGCCACATAACCCTCAATGTCCTTTTTGATAGATAGCCACCAAAATTGACTTTTTAACAAGTATATAGTTTTTACGAACCCAAAGTGTCCTGCCAGTTTTGAATCATGGTATGTCTGCATAGTTTTTAGTCTTTGGCTGGCCGGGAAGGGACCTTGGAGGTCTTCCAGTCCAGGCCCCTGCTCAAGCAGGAGAACCTATAGTATAGTTTCCCTCCTACCCATGTTAGCCCCTCCCTCATGGAGCAGAGGTTTTATGAATGAGAAACTGTTCCATCTTTTTCCAGGGCTTGTTTAAAGGCTAGTGTAGCAGTTCTGTCTAGTGGTGGGGCGCACTTCATTTGTGCCCTTATGATTACTGAGGATGCTAATTGCTGCGCTGGGAATAAAGGCTTGATTGTTTCTGCCTTTACACTGTTATATTGTGGCAGCCTCAATAGAACATCCACTAGAAAGTTTCTCCCTCTTGGTAAATAGCGGAGGGTATAATTGAAACATTGGAAGTGTTGGGCCCACCGTGCTTGCTTGGGAGACAGCTTCCTTGGGGTTTTCAACACTTCCAGGTTTTTGTGAGCAGTCCAAACTTGGAAAGGGATTTTGTTCCCTTCCAGGAAGTGTCTCTAAGTGAGGAGGGCCCATCTTACTGTGTAGGCTTCTTTTTCCCATACCAGCCAGCATTGCTTGGTCTCTGTCATTTTTTTCAAAGTGTATGCACAGGACTGCAGTTGGCCCTTTTGATTTTCTTGGAGCAGTACCGCACCTACAGCCACATTGGTGGCGTCAACACAGTCTGGGTGTCTCAGTACTGGCTCCTTGGAAAAAAGTATTTTTAGTTTTTCGAATAAGGCTTGGCATTCCATAGTCCACTTTAGCAGTCGGCTAGGCTTCGGCTTATCCCCCACCCCTTTGGTTTTCAGCAAGATTGTGATGGGGAGAATGATCTGTGCAAGATGGGATGAATTGCCTATAGAAATTTGCAATGCCCAGGAAGCTTTGCAATTGCTTCTTGGTGCATGGGGTTGCCCATTCCAAAATGGCCCATACTTTCTCTGCGTCCATTTGCACTCCCTCATCAGAGATCTGGTAACCTAGATCGTCAATATTTTCCTTGAGAAACTCACACTTCAAAAGCTTGGCATACAGTTTGACAGTACAGTTTGTTTAGGTTTGCTCTGACCAACTTCATATGCTCAGCATTCATTTTGGTGTAGATTAATATATCGTCCAGGTACACCAAAATTCCTTTATATAGGTGCTCATGGAGCACTTCATTAATCAGCTGAATAAACACTGCAGGGGCCCCTTGTAATCCAAACAAGAGTACCTTAAATTGAAAGCAACCCAGGTGGCAGTTAAAAGCAGTTTTCCCCTTCTTTGATTCTGAGTCAGTAATAAGCCTCTCGTAAGTTCAGCTTGAAAGGTGAGCCAGTATGTCATTTATGAGGGGCGAGGGGTACATGTTTTCCACACAGATGGCGTTCAGGCCTCTATAGTCCTTGAAGAGACCCATCTTTCTTCTCCTGGAATAGTACCAGGGCTGGATGAAACCTCTGGCCAAATTTTTATCGATAAAACAGGCACAGCTCATCTAATTCCTGGAGGTCATGAAATACAGTTTAGGCTTTAGTAGCTTGGCTCTGGGGACAATCTTGATGGCACAGTCTGTGGGGAGGGAGCTCATCTGAGCCTTTCTTGCTGAATACCTCAGACATATCATGGTATTCTCTGGGTATGCACTTCTCAGTTACAATTCTCTTTTAGGGCTGCAACAGTCATTAGGTGGGATCTGCTGTTCCTTTGGGAACCTTAGGTGCCCCTTCCTCCAGTCCATCCATGGGTTCCATTTTTTTCAGCCAAGTCAGCCCTAGGACAAGGGACCATTCCATGCCAGGTGCCACTATAAAGGTTAGAGTCTCGAATATTACTGAGTTATGACTTCTGGCAGCCAACCTGAACTCTGACCAGACTGAAACAGCAAAACTTTTTTTCTTTAATTTTATAATTTTTTGTATTCCCTTCTTGTGTGCACGGAGGGCCATATCAACATCTGGGATCGCGCCCCCACTGTCTCCAAGCAGGTGGCGTGCTCCGACCCTCCGGTTAGCACCCTTTTGCCCGGGGATGAGGGTGATCAGGTCCCTGAGCTTAGGCTGGTTTATTTTAATGCCAGATCCGTCGTTAACAAGGCTCCCCTCATTCATGATTTGATTGAGGAGGAATGTGCGGATCTGGTGTGCATTACGGAGACTTGGTTGGGCTTGGAAGGAGGGGTTCCTCTGACCGAGTTATGCCCTCCAGGTTTCCGTGTGCTACACCAGCCACGGGCTCAGGGCAGGGGTGGTGGGGTGGCGGTGGTTGTCCGGGAGACTTTATGCCCGCGGGAGACCACCATTGTCCAGATGGCCGGGAGTGAATCCCTCCTCTTGAGATGTGGTCCTCAGGCTCAGTTGGGCTTGTTGCTCACATACCTGGCACCCAGCTGTGTGGCAACAGCCCTGCCCGAGCTGCTCGACACTCTCTCAGGGTTGGCGGTGGAGTTCCCCAGGCTTATAGTCCTGAGTGACTTCAACCTGCCTTCACTGGGAGGGTCGTCTGAGTTAGCTAGGGAGTTCATGGCCTCCATGACGGCCATGGGCCTGACCCAAGTTATTGAGGGCCCGACTCATGTGGGGGATCATACTCCCGACCTGGTGTTCCTGTCTGGACAGTGGTTGGATGATCTGGGAGGGGGTTTACCAACCATTGTTCCCCTGTCATGGTCAGATCATTATCTCCTGCGGCTGATCTTCCATTATGCCACCCCCCGCCACTGGACTGCGGAACCGACCAGGTGGTTCCACCCCAGGCACCTAATGGACCCGGAACGGTTCCAGAGGGCGCTTGGGTCTATACCCATCGCCCTTACCCACAGCCCAGTCGATGCCCTGGTGGATGCCTGGGAAAGGGCGGCCGCCGGGACACTTGACTGTGTTGTCGCCTTGCGACCTCTGACCCGGCGCAGATCCCATTGGGCTCCATGGTTCTCTGCGGAGCTCCGGGAGATGAAGCGTCGGAGACGGGGTCTAGAGAGCGGTTGGAGGTCCAGCCGATCCGAATCTGACCGATTGCAGTTAAGAACCTTTATAAGGTCTTATCTTGCAGCGATAAGGACGGCGAAGTCTAACTATTTCGCTGCCCTCATCGCGTCCGCAGATAATCGCCCGGCCGCCCTGTTTAGGGTAACTCGCTCCCTTCTTAATAAGGAGGTGAGGGAGGATCCCTTACGGGGACGAGCCGAGGAGTTTAGTCATCATCTGGCAGACAAAATCGCTCAGATCCAGACCGGTCTGGACTCTGACTGGGCAGAGTCTGATGTGGAGGAATCGGACAGTCTTGAGCATGTTATCTGGACTGAGTTCGCTCCTGTTTCCCCTGATGATGTGGACAGGATTATGGGGAGGCTGAGCACCACCACCTGTTTGTTGGATCCGTGCCCCTCCTGGCTAGTTTATGCGGCCCGGGAGGAGACACGAGGCTGGTTCCAGGCAGTAATAACTGCTTCTTTGAAAGAGGGTGTCTTCCCTGCCGCCTTGAAGGAGGTGGTGGTGAGACCCCTCCTCAAGAAGCCTGCCCTGGACCCGGCTGTTTTAAATAACTATCGTCCAGTCTCCAACCTTCGCTTTTTGGCGAAGGTTGTTGAGAGTGTGGTGGCGCATCAGCTTCCTTTGTTCCTGGAGGAAACTGATTATCTGGACCCGTACCAATCGGGTTTCAGGCCCGGATACAGCACGGAGACGGCATTGGTCGCGCTGGTGAATGATCTCTGCTGGGCTCGGGACAGGGGTTGTTCCTCTGTCCTGGTCCTATTAGATCTCTCAGCGGCTTTTGATACCATCGACCATGGTATCCTACTGCGACGTCTCAGGGGGTTGGGAGTGGGAGGCACCGTTTTACGGTGGTTCTCCTCCTATCTCCTGGGCCGTTCGCAATCAGTGTTGACGGGAGGGCAGAGATCCGCCCCAAGGCCTCTCATTTGTGGAGTTCCTCAGGGGTCGGTTCTCTTGCGCCTCCTGTTCAACATCTATATGAAGCCGCTGGGTGAGATCATTCATGGTTTCGGGGTGGGGTATCATCAGTACGCTGATGATACCCAACTTTTTCTTTCCACCCCGAACCAACCCGGCGATGCCCTCGCCGTGATGTCCCGTTGCCTGGAGGCGGTCCAGGTCTGGATGGGGAGAAACAGGCTTCGTCTTAATCCCGCCAAGACTGAGTGGCTGTGCATATCGGCATCTCGGGCTAACCAGACTATTCCACCTCTAACGATGGGGGGGTGAGGTGTTACCCCCCATTGATAGGGCTCGCAACTTGGGCGTCCTTCTGGATTCACGACTCAATTTTGAAGATCACATAGGAGCCGTGACCAGGGGGGCTTTTGCACAGGTTCGCCTGGTGCGCCAGTTGCGACCCTATCTGGACCGAGACGCCCTACGCACAGTTACTCATGCGCTCGTGACCTCCCGTTTAGACTACTGTAACGCTCTCTACATGGGGCTGCCCTTGAAGACCACTCGGAGGCTTCAACTGGTGCAGAATGCGGCCGCGCGAGTTGTGATGGGGGTTTCCCGATACTCCCATGTAACACCTCTACTCCGCGAGCTGCATTGGCTCCTGGTTGCCCTCCGGGAGAGATTCAAGGTGCTGGTGATGACCTATAAAGCCCTACATGGCTTGGGTCCGGGATATATGAAGGAACACCTGCTGCTGGCATCAAGCTCCCTTCGTCCAGTGTGCTCCCACAGGGAGGGTCTTCTCAGGGTGCCACCGGTAAGAGATTGCCGGCGGACGACACACAGGGATAGGGCCTTCTCAGTGGGTGCGCCTGCCCTTTGGAACCAGCTGCCAGTGGAGCTGAGGACTGCCCCCGACCTCCATTCATTCCGCCGGGACCTGAAGACCTGGCTCTTCGAGCTCTCTGGCCCAGGCTGAGAATTCTAATTTTAGCTTTAATCTTAATTTTAACTGGGGTTTTACTTATGCAGGGACGAATATAATTTTTTTAATCTGTTTTTAACTTTTGTATCTTTGTTTTTTAATCACCCTGTTAACCGCCCTGAGTCCTTTGGGAAAGGGCGGTATATAAATGTAATAAAATAAATAAATAAATAAATAAACATCTCAGCTCTTTTGTGAGCAGTAGGATTCCTCTGGGCAAGCCTCATGACTGCCTTCAATTTTTTTTCAGGCGCTGGCATTCAGGATCAAATCAACAGGGTCTACCCACTTGGGCTCTTTTTGTAGCAGGTTTAGCTGTTGGGTGTATCTTCAGGATATTAGAGAGATCAGAGAAAGTATTGAAGGCTGACAGCCAGTCAGTAGTAGATGACTGGATTGTTCTGGCCCAGTTGGTAGCATTCTCTGCTTTTAGGCAGTCTGATATTGACTTAGTGTCAACTTTGGCCCAAGTTATCTTTTTGTTTTGGTCACCTCTACCTTTTTGGTGGGCCATCTGTCAGCCATGTTATATGGTCTCAAATCTGAGTGGCCTTACAATATCACACTTACAGGCTGATGATCGCTATTTTAATTGAAAAGTTTTATAAAATACAATTTTCCTTTAAAAAAAACCCCCTTCCCCCTCCCTCCTCCCCTCCCTACCTCCCCCCTATCTCCCCCCCTCCCCCTCCCCCTCCTCCCTCCCCTACCTCCCCCCCTCCACTTCCCCTCCTCCCCCCTCCCCCCCCCCGACTTCCCAGAGCAAAATACAAGGTATATATCTAAAAGGCAATCATAAACAATCATATACTAACAATTATAAACTCTAAAATCCATCACTCTCTAGCTTGTATATAGTAAACCAATCCTTAATAATACTAAATATATATAAAAAACTAAAATAAAAGAAAACTAGCATCATTCCCATCTATGTTCTTCCACAATTCACTATTACCTTAACATATTCTCATAGATAGTTCTTACACAAATTAACCCACATTAACCCACAAAACTTTCTTCCTCTTCCTCTGTAGTAAGTTGTCCATTAATTCCAAATTAAAAAAAAAAAATCTATTACCATACATAGCATCCCAAAACTTTTTTTTTTTTTTTAAAAACACAACTACCACTTAACTATAAATATTTTGTGGAAGTTCCATAGATTTCTACTGGTCTTATTTTTTTTTCCTTTTTTGAGCGTTTTAAGGCAGCACGCGTCACTCTCTGTTCTCTAAGATCATCCAAAAGAGTTGCAGCTTGAACTCCTCCTGTACCCTTCTCGTCTATCTGTGCATCTTCATCCTCTTGATGTTCTCCTTCTCCAGATCCCTCTGCAGCTTCCAGAAGTGTTGATGGGGTTACTTTCAAGACATTATTATAAAAATCATGCGCTTGCTTCACATTACTCAAACAGTACCTTTTGCCATCATACATGAAGCTCAACCCAGCTGGGATCTCCCATCTGAACCTTATATCTCTTTGCTTGAGCTCTTGCACAAGAAATATAAAATCCTTCCTTCTCTTTAAAATCTTTGGAGGAATTTCTTTTAGAACCAAAACTTGTTGACCAGCAATCACAACTTTAGTATCGTAGGCAGCTTGTATAACTTCATCTCTAATTTCCCTTTTTACAAAATAAACCACCACATCTCTAGGCAACTTTCTCTGTTTAGCAATCCACGAATTCACACGAAACACTTTGTCCATACCTTGTTTTAATTCAGATGCTGGATGGTTCAATACTCCCTCAAAAGCCTCAGAAACCAGCTGCTTTAAATCTTCCTTAATATTCTCTTTTAGGCCTCTAATTCTCACAGCAAACTGCATCTGGTAAGATTGGGCCAAGCTCTGTTCACTGTCGATTTTGTCTTTTAGATCTTCAATTTCCAATACTTTTGCTTCTAATAAAGCATTCTTTTGAATCAAATCTTGCACTTGATCATCCAGCACCTCCACACATTTAGCAACTTTTTGCACTGAGGACAAAATGTCTACCTTCATTTCTCTAAGTTTCTGTTCCATCCTTTTTTCCATTCTCTGCTCCAATTTCTCCAATTTCTCCTCCATCTGTAGAAATTTAACACCCATTGACTCCAAAATTAACTGGGTATGTTTTTCAAGATCCTTCGATGTCAATACATCAGGAGAATGCAACGCCTGCAGCAATGATTGTTGTTGCACCGGAGAATTTCCAGCACTCCGAAAAGTTCTAGGGGAGGTTTAGCCGCCATCTTTTACTTACAATTGTGACGCACTTTCACTTTAAGTTTTAAGCAAAGTCCATCAAGCTTGAGAGTAAAATAAAATCTTCTTCATCTCTTCATCTTTCCCTCTTGTACTGCTCTGCCTGCTCTTTCCCTTTCATAGTCTCTCCTTCAAGCAGGGATGGTCGCAGACGCCTGGCTCTGCTCCATGAAGTCCGGAGCAGAGACGCTAGCCAGCTGGGAGCAGCCCAGGCTACGGGGGAGTTCAATCCTTCAGCCGCCCAAGCTCCAAGCTCAGGCGGCCCCGGAGAACTCAACCCCCACCTGGGGGCTCACCCCCTCCTCTTCTCCCGAGGAGGGGGCTTCAGATTCGCCCGAACAGCTGATCGGCGCTGTTTCGGGCGAAAAAACACCAGCTGAGCCGCGGGCAGCCCGGGAAGGCTCCCTCCGTCGCCGCGGAGCCACCGGAAGTCGCTGATGATCGCTATTGTTGCTAAAGTGTATCACGACTCCAAAAAGAGGTTGACTTTGTCTCTAGTCACACACAAAAGATCCAGTACACTACTTGAATGGACCGAGTGGTATGTAATTATCCTTACCTCCCAGAATTTGGAGATTACCCTTTAAAATTAAGGTGACTAAGAGCAGGCCAGCAGTGTTACTTTTGCGGTCTCTCGAAAGCCACTGAGGATAGTTATCAAAAAACTCCCCTCGGACTCCCTTCTTCTGGGCTAACTTATACAAAGAGGGACCCGAACTAGCGTTAAAAATCTCCTAGTAGAACCACTATGGGCAGAGGGTACAATACGTATATATCATCCAGGATAACTTCCAGACCCATCCAGTATTTGGAGTTATAATACCGGGATATGTTTGGAGGGATATACACGTTTATCAGTATTAACTCACTCTTTATACCCAAATTTAACAGCTAGGAAATATGAATACTTGTCTTCGTTGTATAGTTCTTCCACCTGCCATTGCAAATTCTTGCTTTATAAGAAAGTATAACCCACTAGAGGGTCTCCCTTTGTTATTTTTTGGGCTGGGGAAGTCCATCCCTGGAAGCCTGGCAGTTGTACTAGTTCATTCATTTAGGTTAACCAGGTTTCCTGAAAGGCTATTACATCAAATCTAGAGAGGAAATTCATTAGTCCACCAACCATCCCTTTCCAGCCAATCACGTTCCAGGTCAGTATCTGTATGGGATTCCCAGGGGCAAGGTGGTCTGGCTTGGTTGATTGGCTAGGTGGTAGAAATGTCGGATGTCAACTTGACGTTGGAGCTGGGTCGATATCAACTATGCTTCCCATATAAACACAGTTATTGTGAGGTTCAATATTTCTCCTCGTGGGTTGCAGAGCTTTTTGTTGCTCCTATCCTGTCAATATGCCTCTGCTTCCACTCCAGGTGGGTGGGCACTCCGGCTTTCCCTCTCCCAAGTCCTGTTGGATGTCCCTTTCCTCCTCTTTTTGTTTTGGGCTGGTACGCCTTCTCTTTTTGTTTATTGGGGCCTGAGTACTTTCAGAAGCCAGACTTGATAGCAATTCCATGGAGGAGCTACCAGAAGTAAGCAAAACATTCAAACTTTCTGTCACACCAGCTGCTAACCTCAACGCCTGACCAATTGTATCAATCTTCTCCAATATCATCTCCTGTTCTCCTGGGCAGAGGGTAGCAAACTGGTGAAACAGCTCTTCCTTATCATCCATGAACCGAAGCTTTCCATTGTGTGGGTTTAAATATTCTTTTTTATTGTCCTTGTCTTTTCCTAACCTTGTTAATTGAGGGCTTGTTTGTTTGGATGTTGGTGTTTTGGAATTCCCAGGATTAATGTCATCCTCCCACACTGTCTTGGCTCTCTGCCCAGACTTTAACAGGGAATGAATTTGGGTGGCGTGAAATACCCGTCTTGGTCAAATACCAAATTTCTTTAATAAGGTCTCAAGCCTAAATAACACTGATAGCAGAATAATCTGCCCAAAGTTTAGCAATATTGTTTTGCAGCCTTGTCTGTCGGGGAACCAAGAAATCTCTACTAGCTTCTTAGAGTATACCCTGCAGCATAAGAGTTGGGATAGAGAGATCAAAACCACTCTCCTGTTGTGCCACCTACCCTTGGTCAGAGGGGTGTTAGCAACGTGGAGTAAGATCCTGTGTCTCTGCAAGACCAGCCTCTCCACTGCATCCTCTTTGCCCTGAGACCCCCAGTCCACACTGACCGAACATCATGGGTATGTGAGCCTTGGGATATGAGCCTTGCTGTTTACTTCTTCAGCTAGCTTATTGACGTGTTTTCTCATTAGGAGCTTTAGTTCTTTAATCCCTCCATTTGCTTCCAGTAGCTGGTCAAATATAGCAGAGACTGTTTGTGTTGTTAGTAGACAATTTTTAGCAACCAACTCCAAGTCTCCTTTAGAATTGTTCCTAGTATTATTCTTTTTCTCCTCTGGAGTTGCAACTCCCTCCTCCACAGAGAAGCAGTCTTCCCCTTCCCAATCCAGAAGGGGGTCATGTTTGTTTGCCGGGGTCGCAAGGGGGGATGAAAAGAGAAAAGGAGACTTACTTGCAGTGTCTGTTATCTGAAAAAAGTCTTTTATCTTGGGTTGTCTGGGCATTGTCGCAGTCATGTTTTTCCAATCAGGCCAACATCCATTTAGTCAGCTGCATTACAATTCCACTAGACACTGACTTCTGGGCTCCTTCTTATGCTCTTATAAAAAGTCTGTGACTTTTATAAAAAGTCAAGCAGGGGTTAAAACGGGTTTACAAATAGGTTAAAAATGGGTTAAAAGTAGGTTAAAAATGCAAAGTTAAAAAGGATTAAAAATTAAAATAAAAATAGAATAAAATTAAATTTAAAAAAGTTTTACTTTTGGAGGAGCTCTTTACAAACTTTGCTGCCTGTCCACCATCTTGGCTCCAACTATCATAATAAATAAGACACTCAGATCTGTTCCTTGTAAAGTTTGCTATTATCTTGTTATGGATCCCATATTTTAATTAGGCATTGAGTGATGTATTGCTTCCATTTTCTCTTTCTTAAGCCTCTTGTTATTGTAGACTCATTTAAGAAACCATGCATCCATTTATGAAAACGGAAGAATGTTTTTTGCTGATTATATGCTTGTATCCAATATAGAGATATCTATGTATATTCTAATGACAATTTCTAATATGACTGTAAACGGAGTAGTCAGCAGAATCTCTCTTGGATTCAAGTACAAAAATCATAGATGTTTCATATTTGGGAGACTTACTTGGAGAATAATAATAATAATAATAATAATAATAATAATAATAATAATAATAATAATAATAATATATCTTCATTTTAATATAACAATAAAATTATTATATAATCACAAAACCTCTTGGATTTAAACTATAGGCATTTCGTGCTTTAAAAACAATGATTTCTAGACACTAAAAATATTAGTATCTAAAAATTCTAATATTGGGGCAACATATTACTATTCAAATATAAAAATACCTAAATACTAAAATTTTCTAAATTTAAATTATTTTTATATATTTAAAAATAAAATACTATCATCTTAAGAAATTCTTAATTTAGTTTAACATGGTAAGGTAATTTTAAGGTATTTTTCTGAACGTAATGCAACGTATATGCTTTTGAAGTTAATAATTATTATTTATTTATTTATTTATTTATTTTATTACATTTATATACCGCCCTTTCCCTGAGGACTCAGGGTGGTTTACAGGGAGTTAAAAACCAGCAATATAAAAGTTAAAACCCATTTAAAAAAGATTAAACTAACCCTGTGCAATTAAAAACCCCGATTAAAATAAATTGCCCCTCAGCCTGGGCCCGAGAGCTCGAAGAGCCAGGTCTTCAGGCCCCGGCGGAATGACCGGAGGTCGGGGGCAGTCCTCAGCTCCACTGGCAGCTGGTTCCAGAGGGCAGGCGCCCCCACTGAGAAGGCCCTATCCCTGGGTGTCACCCGCCGGCAATCTCTTACCGGTGGGACCCTGAGCAGACCCTCCCTGTGGGAGCGCACTGGCCGAAGGGCATTTGATGCCGGCAGCAGGTGTTCCCTCAAATATCCCGGACCCAGGCCATGTAGGGCTTTATAGGTGATAACCAGCACCTTGAATTTCACCCGGAGGGCAACCAGAAGCCAATGCAGCTCGCGGAGTAGAGGTGTTACATGGGAGTATCGGGAGACCCCCATTAAAACTCGACCCCTGAGGGACTCCACAAATGAGAGGCCTCGGGGCGGATCTCTGCCCTCCCGTCAACACCGACTGCGAGCGGCCCTGGAGGTAGGAGGAAAACCACCGTAAAACGGTGCCTCCCACTCCCAACCCCCTGAGACGCCGCAGCACGATACCATGGTCGATGGTATCGAAAGCCGCTGAGAGATCTAATAGGACCAGGACAGAGGAGCAACCCCTGTCCCTTGCCCTCCAGAGATCATTCACCAGCGCGACCAATGCCGTCTCCGTGCTATTACCTTTGATGTCCCGTTAACATTATACAGTTCTTGGAAAACTCCTGTCATTTATTGATTGCTGCATTTATAACCTATTGTTAAAAGCTTAAAAGCCTGAGGCAGCTTCTCTAAAAAACATTAGCTTAATAGTTTTGATGCAGCTATTTTTTCCCATACAAATGTAAGAACATACAGTGCTGAGCTATTGCGCAGTTCCCACCTAACAAAAAGGATAAAAATGATATCAAATGAAAAGATATGTTTATCAAGCCAGAAATTGTATGGTAACACTCTCAATGCAACATATCAAAACATGCTGAGTACTTTGTGCTACAGTGGCAGTAACCACAAATATTGTGTCAAAAATAAACTTTTTTTCCTCCCAGAAATATTCTGCTTATCCACACCACATATTCTTGCACTGCTATTCAATGATATGTAATTAGGACTATATTATAAAAAAGACACTGTTCAGAACAGTTATATATATGTGTGTCAATTTCTTTGTGTAAATTTAGTCCCAAACCATTGTTATTTCTAATTTTGTTAAAAGCATTTAATATAATAATGCATATGGAACAGCCTACCCCAAGGTAAGAATGGTCTCCACTCTTATGGCCTGTAGTCAAAATCTGACTTTTCCAGGCCTTTGGTGATTCAGAAGCTAAAGGAAGTTCTGTGTAACTATTGTTTCATTCATTCATTCATTCATTCATTCATTCATTCATTCATTCATTCATAAATAAATAAATGGATAACTGAATAATAAATGGTGAGGTTTTTTTTTAAAAAAATAAAAAATACTTCAATAAAAATATATGAGTATAAAACAAAAATATTCAGCTTCTTTTTTCTTTTCCTCTGTATAGTAAAGTTTGGTTCCACTTGCTGTTCTGAATGACTCAGATTGTCATGGCTATCAAAAGATTTCACTTGGAACTGGGCAGTATGTGGATAATATTTGCTATATCTAATAGGACAAAGAAAGAGAAGTGGTGTCCTCCAATTGCTCTGGCCTACAAAGCTATTCAGTATGACCAATAATTTTGAGATTGCTGAAATTGTCATCCAAAGTATCTGGTTCCAGAACGTGCAATAACCTTGCAGGTGCTAAGTTTAATTTATAAGAAAATAAATTCAGGCATTCATCTCAAGCTTTATGAATAATTACATTAAGTCACTGTGAGAGAGTGGCTCAGTTATACCACCTGCTACCCTCCCTGGAGGTGAGAGATCTATGGGGAGTATGCCTTACCCGGGGTGTGTATCTCGTTCTGCTCCCTGATAGGCCTGTGACCGCCGTGAGAGGGCGGTGGCTGACCTGTTTCGGAGGTTACCCAGGAGGTTACCCAGCTCAAGTGGCAGAGGAGCTGGCGGACTGGATATTCATTGACCTTCTGTTGTTAGATCCTCCTTATTGACTATGGGACTGCCTTGCTGGACCTACTTGGACAATGGCTCGCCTATTTTATTCCAGCATGGACTTACTCGCTCTCAGGGGTGCCCCCCCTTCCTGGGTGTGACCCGCCTGTTTTTACCTCCTCTTGATGACGGGCCCAATTATTGGGACCCTGAGAGATGGTCGGGCAGGGATAGGAGCCTTCGTTATAAATTCAGTAAGAGGCCCCTGGTTTGTTTTTTATCCAAATATTTTAAAGGGTTAGGGAGGGGGAGGGATTGAGGGTTTGGTCAAAATTGGGGGGTATCCACCAACCGCTATTCAGGCCAGGCCTGGGACAGATCACGGTGGGATGGGGCCTGGGCTGGGTGCCTCCGGGGCCCCGGAGTGGGGTGTGGGATTTTGTATCCCCCCGACATTAGGGAATGGCAGCAGGCGATCAAACAGAGGGCCGTATCAATACCCGGGAGTGCGTCCCCGCTGCCTTCAAGCGGTGATGTGCTCCGACTCTCTGGTTTCGACCCGTGGTTCTGGGAACGAGGATGAGCAGCCACCTGAGCTCAGGCTTGTGTATTTTAATGCCAGGTCCGTAGTTAATAAGGCTCCTCTCGTCCGAGATTTGGTTGAGGAGGAGCGTGCGGACCTGGCTTGCATTACGGAGACCTGGTTGGGCCCAGAGGGTGGTGTCCCTCTGATTGATCTCTGCCCACCAGGTTTCCGGGTGCTTCACCGGCCTCGGGCTCAGGGTAGGGGCGGGGGTGTGGCAGTAGTTGTGAGGGAGACCTTATGTCCGTGGGAGGCCACCATTGTCCAGATATCCAGGTGTTGTTGTGACTCAGGGCCAGCCTGTGGGCCCGACAGCCGGGTCCGATGTATCGGAGGACTCAGATGTGGGGGAGGAGGGAAACGAACCGGCTGATGATGATTTGGAGACTTTGCAGAGTCCTCAGCCGGGAACCTCTTCTCAGCTGTGTGAGCCCGAGAGTGCGGAGGATGATGACCCACAGCTGGCCCTGTTCAAGGACGCCCGACGCAGGAGGCAGACGAGCAGGGACAAACAAAGGAAGGCTATGGGACTCCTCGGGAGGAGGCACAGGGAGACCACGCCCTGAGCTCTCTATAAAAGAAGTGTTTGGGGAGGGGCTAGTTGCTGAAAGCAACTTTTTCTTTGAGAAGTCAAGCTCTTGTATTTTTGTAACAGTGTAATTAAAACTTGGCAGAAGCCTTTTGATCTTGGACGCTTTCCAGACTCTTCCTTTGATTAGGGGTGCGAGAAGAGGGCTGGTTTAGAACAGTTTGCTTTCAGCCACCCACCCCTTAATACTACGATGGAGCAGCTTCTTGCCGAGAATGTCCAGCTCAACCAGCAACTCACCTTGCTGGCCACTCAGGTGGCACAACTGCAGGCTCAGGTACATGCTGCCCCCCCACCCAGGAGGAAATGTCAGATAGCTATGCCGGATAAATTCGCTGGTAATCCAGAACTGTTTCCTGCCTTCCTGGGACAATGCCAGCTTTATATCAGCGTGAAAGCAGCTGATTTCCCCACTGACCGAGATAAGGTGGGATTCGTGTTGAGCCTTCTGTCGGGAGATGCAGCTCGTTGGGGCACGCCTCTGTTGGCACAGCCTAGCCCTTTGTTGGATAACTTTGGGGGGTTTTGTGACCATATGCGCCTCATGTACGAGGACCCGATTAAGGCACAGACGGCCACCCGACGCCTGAAAGCTTTGAGGCAGGGTCAGCGCCCTCTACAGGCCTATATCAGCGATTTCCGGCTGCTTAGCCAGGATTCCGCCTGGAATGAGGCTGTGCTCGTGGATGCCTTTCAGGATGGCTTGTCAGAGGAGATGTTGGATGAGCTGGCCCGCGTGGACATTCCCTCAGACCTGAATGGGCTGATCCATCTTTGTCTGCGGATCGATGCCCGGCTGCAGCAGCGTAAGAGTCGCCGTGCCACCCCACAGACCCCTGCCGCCCCTGTTGTGCGTGAGCCCCCGGTCCAGAGGGAGGAGCCAATGGAGCTGGGTGCCGCCAGGTCCCGTCTATCGGTGACGGAAATGGACAGACGACGATCGGAGGGGTTGTGTTTTTACTGTGGGGACCCTGGACATTTGGCTGCTTCTTGCCCGAAGAAGCGTCAGCGGGCGTCAGTGACCAAGCCTGCCCTGAGAAAGTCCCCTGCTTTGTTATCGGGAAACGGCCCGAGCCCGATCTAGACGGTGTGAAAGATCGGGCGACCCACAACATCCACTCCGAGCGACGCCGTTCCAACGGTGCCTGTGAACCTCCACGGCATTTGATTTTGGAGGCACGTCTGATCCTCCCTGGCACGTCAGAGGGGATTCCAGTCCATGCCTTAATTGACTCTGGGGCTACCACTAACTTTATGGATTCGGCCTTTGTGGCCAAATGGGCTGTTCCCCAGTGTCCAGTGGATCCGCCCATGCTTGTGGAGACCATCGATGGTCGAGTGCTCCTGTCCGGGCCTATCACGGCCGCCACGCAACCCGTGTGTATGGCCATCAGTACCCATGTGGAGGCCATTCAGTTCTACGTCACTTCGGATCTGCACTTCCCCGTGGTCTTGGGACTGGCGTGGCTCCGGGCGCATGATCCACAGATCTATTGGTCTCAGAACTTGGTCACCTTCCCAAGTTTGCAGTGCGTGGACCACACCCGCCATATCTGTGCCGGCCAGGTGGAGGGTTCCTCAGGGGTTTCCTTGCCTCCCGAACTGTCCGACTTTGCTGACGTGTTCAGCGAGTCAGAGGCGGACCAATTACCCCCGCACAGGCCCTACGACTGCTCCATTGACCTAGTCCCTGATGCGCCTCTCCCAGTGGGGCGTTTGTACTCCATGTCGGAGCCCGAGTTGGCTGCATTGCGGGACTTCCTGACGAAGAACTTGGCTCGTGGTTTCATCCGGCCCTCGTCCTCGCCAGTGTCTGCGCCCGTGCTCTTCGTCAAAAAGAAGTCGGGCGAGTTACGGCTTTGCTGTGACTACCGGAAACTCAACGCTATCACGGTGCGTAACCGCTACCCGCTGCCCCTCATCCCCGAGCTCTTGGACCGACTCCGGGAGGCTAAGATCTTCACGAAACTGGACCTGCGTGGAGCTTACAACCTCGTCAGGGTTCGGCCGGGTGATGAGTGGAAGACGGCGTTTGGTACTCGCTATGGACATTTCGAGTACACGGTGATGCCGTTTGGCCTGACCAACGCCCCCGCTGTGTTTCAGCATTTTATGAATGACGTCTTTCGGGATCTGTTGGACCAGTTTGTTGTGATTTACCTGGACGACATCCTGATTTACTCCCCGTCGCGTGAAGCGCATCATCAGCATCTCCGTCAGGTCCTGCAGCGCCTCCGGAATCATCGGCTGTTTGCCAAGTTGGAGAAGTGCCAGTTCTACCAGGTGACCATTGATTTCTTGGGTCACCGCATTTCTCCTGAGGGCATCGCCATGGAACCGAGTAAAGTTGAGTCATTGCAGAGTTGGCAACCCCCGCGTCGCGTGAAGGATATTCAGCGACTTCTTGGATTTGCCAACTACTATCGGACATTCATCCCTGGCTTTGCTGCCTTGACAGCCCCCCTCACCCGGCTCCTGCAGAAGAAGACTCGGTTCCAGTGGAACGCCCCCGAACAACAGGCGTTCCAAGCTCTGAAGGACGCCTTCATGAAGGAGCCCATCTTGAAGCATCCTGACCCGCAACGGCCATTTGTCGTGGAGGCGGACGCCTCCGACATTGCCATTGGGGCCGTGTTACTTCAGGCAGCGACGCCCAACGGTACCCTTTTCCCTTGCGCGTATCACTCACGGAAATTGAATCCCTCGGAGCGCAACTATACCATCTGGGAGAAGGAGCTGCTGGCCATCAAGGCGGCGTTCGAGGCTTGGAGGCATCATCTGGAGGGGGCGCGGCATCAAATCGAGGTCCGGACGGACCACAAGAATCTGGAAAGCCTGCAGACCGCTCGGAATTTGAACCAACGCCAGATCCGGTGGTCCCTCTTCTTTGCGAGGTTTGACTTCCGGGTGCGGTACATACCAAGCGGGCACAACCAGAGAGCGGATGCTCTGTCCAGGAAGCCCGAGTACACCCGAGTGGAAGACAAGCTTCCGCCCAGGACCGTGATCCCCGTCGAGTCTTTTGCTGCGGTGCGGGAGCCGGTGGATATACGGGCTCGGATCCGGGAGGCGCAGCAGCAGGAGGCGTGGGTGGCTCAGCGGAAGGAAGAGGTGGGGCCAGATTCGCCTTGGTCGGTCACGGATGGACTCCTGTATTATCGTGACCGGCTCTATGTTCCAGGAGGGCCACTCAGGGGACTCGTCCTCAGCCAATGTCATGATAACCCGGCTGCGGGGCATTTTGGCCTGTTCAAGACTCTGAACCTGGTCTCCCGTACATTCTGGTGGCCCCGAGTCCGACACGATGTCCAGTCTTATGTCACCTCCTGCGTCCCATGCAGGCAGGCCAAGTCAGCGACAGGGGCCCCGCCTGGTTTACTGCAGCCTTTGCCAACGCCCAAGAGACCCTGGGGGGCTGTGTCCATGGACTTTCTGACGGATCTACCCCCATCCTCCGGCTTCACGACAGTGTTTGTGGTGGTGGACATGTTGACCAAGATGGCGCACTTCATCCCCTGTCGCGGCTTACCGTCAGCTCGCGCCACTAGTCGCATGTTCATCCAACAGGTGTTCCGGCTGCACGGCCTTCCCGATAGAGTCGTCTCCGATAGGGGGGCCCAGTTTACAGCCCGCTTCTGGCAGGAGTTGATGCGGGCGTTGGACATTAAGGTTTGCCTCTCGTCCGCGCATCATCCTCAGACCGACGGGGGTACCGAGAAGGTCATCGGCATTTTGGAGCAGTATCTGCGCTGCTACGTTAACCTGCAGCAGGACAATTGGGTGGACTATTTGGCCATAGCCGAGTTTGCCTTTAACAACTCGCAGCACACCTCCACGCAGATGACACCGTTCTTGGCCAATGTGGGTTATCACCCTCGGTTTTTCCCCCTTTCTCCCGTGGACTCACCGGAGCCGGCAGCGAACGAATTCATGGCGGAGTTACAGGCGATCCATCGGTTGGTGCGACGGCAGCTGGAGAAGGCCAAGGCCGACTACAAGAGGTTCGCCGATCGGTCGAGAAGGGATACGCCTCCATTATCGGTGGGGGATCGGGTCTGGCTGTCCACCAGGAACCTACCATCCACTCGGCCGGCGAGGAAGCTGGACCACCGTTACCTTGGACCGTTCCCAGTCGAGGCCGTCATCAACCCGGTCGCCTATCGTTTAACTCTGCCACGTTCCCTGCGCGTGCACCCCGTCTTCCATCGGTCCTTGTTGGTCCCCGAACAACCGGCTTGTCCACTTCGCCAAGCGGAACCTCCCCCATCAGGACCTCGTGATGGCGACAGCACCCCCGAGTACGAGGTCGCCAGCATCAGGGATTCCCGCTGGCTGAAAGGTCGCTTCCAGTACCTGATCGAGTGGAAAGGGTACGGGCCGGAGGACTTCACATGGGAAGACGCGACCGCCGTTCATGCCCCTGCGTTGGTGACTGCTTTTCACGAACAGTTCCCATCCCGACCGCATCCGGATCGGCAGACCCGGGGGAAGGGCCCTGCGGTGCGGGATAGTGTTGTGACTCAGGGCCAGCCTGTGGGCCCGACAGCCGGGTCCGATGTATCGGAGGACTCAGATGTGGGGGAGGAGGGAAACGAACCGGCTGATGATGATTTGGAGACTTTGCAGAGTCCTCAGCCGGGAACCTCTTCTCAGCTGTGTGAGCCCGAGAGTGCGGAGGATGATGACCCACAGCTGGCCCTGTTCAAGGACGCCCGACGCAGGAGGCAGACGAGCAGGGACAAACAAAGGAAGGCTATGGGACTCCTCGGGAGGAGGCACAGGGAGACCACGCCCTGAGCTCTCTATAAAAGAAGTGTTTGGGGAGGGGCTAGTTGCTGAAAGCAACTTTTTCTTTGAGAAGTCAAGCTCTTGTATTTTTGTAACAGTGTAATTAAAACTTGGCAGAAGCCTTTTGATCTTGGACGCTTTCCAGACTCTTCCTTTGATTAGGGGTGCGAGAAGAGGGCTGGTTTAGAACAGGTGTGAGATGTGGCCCTAGGGCTCAGTTGGGCTTGCTGCTGGTGTACCTTTCGCCTAGTCACATAGCAGCAGGCCTGCCTGAGCTTCTCGATATCCTCTCAGGGTTGGTGATTGAGTTCCCCAAATTTATGATTTTGGGGGACTTCAATCTGCCATCCCTGGGGGGATCATCTGAGTTGGCTCGGGAGTTCATGGCTTCCATGACAGCCATGCACCTGATGCAAGTAATTCAGGGCCCAACACATGGGGTGGTCACACGCTCAATTTTGTTTTTCTATCTGGATGATGGTTAGATGATCTGGGTGGGGGTTCTCCAATTATTATGCCCCTGTCATGGACCGATCATCATCTCCTGCGGCTGGTCTTCCGTTTCGCCACTCCCCGTCATGGGGTTACGGAACCAACAAGATGGTTCCGCCCCAGGCGCTTAATGGACCCTGAGCAGTTCCAGGCGGCGCTCGGGTCCCCACCTGCTGCCTTCGCTCACAGCTCGGCCGATGCCCTGGTGGAAGCCTGGGAAAAGGTAGCCACGGAGGCGCTCAACTGCGTCGTACCCATGCGACCCCTGACCCAGCGCAGATCCCAGTGGGCTGCATGGTTTTCCATGGAGCTCCGGGAGATGAAGCGTCGGAGACGGGGCCTAGAGAGCTGTTGGAGATCTAGCTGGTCTGAATCCGACTGATTGCGACTAAGGTCCTCTATGAGGTCTTATATCGCGGTGATGAGGATGGCAAGGTCTAATTACTTTGCTACCCTCATCGGTTCCACAGATAATCGCCCGGCCGCCCTGTTTAGGGTGACCCGCTCCCTCCTTAATCAGGAGGTGAGGGAGGAGCCCTTGCAGGGTCATGCCGAGGAGTTTAGCCAACATCTGTCGGACAAAATCGCTTGGATCCGGACCGGTCTGGACTCCGACTGGGCAGAGTCTGACAGTGGTGACATGGGCGATCTTGGAGATGTTATCTGGGAAGTGTTTGATCCTGTGACTCCGGAAGAGGTGGACAGGATCACGGGGAGGCTAAGATCCACCACATGTTTATTGGACCCGTGCCCCGGGAGGGGACACGAGGCTGGCTCCAGGTAGTGATAACTGCTTCTTTGAGTGAGGGTAGCTTTCCCACCACCTTGAAGGAGGCAGTGGTGAGACCCCTCCTCAAGAAGCCTGCCTTGGACCCGGCTGTTTTAAACAACTATCGTCTGGTCTCCAACCTTCACTTTCTTGCGAAGGTTGTTGAGAGCGTGGTGGCGCATCCGCTTGCTCTGTTCCTGGAGGAAGCTGACTATCTGGACGCGTATCAATCGGGCTTCAGGCCCGGGTACAGCACGGAGACAGCATTGGTCGTGCTGGTGAATGATCTCTGGCGGTCTCGGGACAGGGGATGCTCCTCTGTCCTAGTCCTATTAGACCTCTCAGCGGCTTTCGATACCATCGACCATGGTATCTTACTGCGGCGTCTCAGTGGGTTGGGAGTGGGGGGCACTGTTCTCCAGTGGTTCTCCTCCTACCTCCTGGGACATTCGCAGCCGGTGCTGGCAGGAGGGCAGAGGTCGGCCTCGAGGCCTCTCGTTTGTGGAGTTCCTCAGGGGTCGGTCCTCTCGCCTCTCCTATTCAACATCTGTATGAAGCCACTGGCTGAATCATTCGTGGTTTTGGGGTCGGGTATCATCAGTATGCTGATGATACCCAGCTTTTCATCTCCACCCCAAACCACCCCAGTGATGCCCTCGATGTGATGTCCCGTTACCTGGAGGCGGTTCGGGTCTGGATGGGGAGAAACAGGCTACGGCTCAATCCCGACAAGACTGAGTGGTTGTACGTGCCGGCATCTCGGGAAATTCAGGTTATTCCATCTTTAACCATGGGGGGGGTGAGGTATTACCCCCCGTAGATATGGCTTGCAACTTGGGTGTCCTCCTGGATTCACAGCTCTCCCTGGAAGATCATATAGGAGCGGAGACCAGTTGCGACCCTATCTGGACTGGGATGCCTTGTGTACAGTCACTCATGTGCTCGTGACCTCTCGTTTAGACTACTGCAATGCTCTGTACATGGGGCTGCCCTTGAGGACCACTCGGAGGCTTCAACTGGTGCAGAATGCAGCCGCGCGAGTTGTGTTGGGGGTCTCGCGATACTCCCATGTAACACCTCTACTCCGCGAGCTGCATTGGCTTCCAGTTGCCCTCCGGGTGTGATTCAAGATGCTGGTGATTACCTATAAAGCCCTAAATGGCTTGGGTCCGGATTACTTAAGGGAGCACCTGCTGCCAGCATCAACTTCCCTTCGTCCAGTGCGCTCCCACAGAGAGGGCCTCCTCAGGGTGCCGTCGGTCAGAGAGTGTCGGCTGGTGGCCCCCAGGGGGAGGGCATTCTCTGTGGGCGCGCCAGACCTTTAGAATCATTTACCGGTTGAGCTCCAGATGGCTCCTGACCTTCGCTCCTTCTGCCGTGACCTGAAAACTCATCTATTTGAACAAGCCGGCCTGGTCTGATGGGTTTGGGGTATTTTAATTGTAATTTTAATTAATTTTTACTGTAATTGGGCTATTCTATTTAATTTTTATCTTAACTTTTGTATATTGTATTTTTATTGCATTTTATTGCCCTGTACAATGCCCTGAGTCCTTCGAGAGAAGGGCGGTGTAGAAATTAAATTAATAATAATAATAAAAAGTGATGTCAATAAAAAATATCCATAAAATATTTTCTTCAGAGGAACTAATTTTCTTATTTTCATTTGGTAAAAAAAGTACTGAACTATTATATAGTTCAGGTAAGAAAAGAGGACAGTATACATCAGACAGCATGACTGCTAGTTTCTCCTACAAAATCGTTAGTTTGTCTTAGAGATTATGGATTCCACTATTGTTGCAAATATTTCATTTCAAGCAGGATACAAGAATATTGGAGTTCATTTACTCATTGATAAAAGGTGGCTGGAAGGAATCTTCAGTTTTCTTTGGCATTTAATATACTCTGCACACTCAATATTGAGGGCCTCGTTAGAAAATGCATTTCATTTCATTTATAGAAGGAATTACAATTCAGAAAGCACAGCAGGAAAATGCAGTACGCACAAAGTGGTCCTCACAGCTGTACAAATTAGGCTATTTGAAAAACAAAAAGCCTTCAGCTTAGATCAGGAGTGTCAAACTTCCGGCCTACAGGCCAGACGCATCACGAAGCCATGCCCATCCCATTGCCGGCAATGGCAAAACTGTCCCGATACATTGCGCGACGTCACGTGACGTTGAGAGTTTGACATCTCTGTCCTAATCCAAGCATAGCAATATTTTTCTGGTGATCTAGCATTGTAGTCTTGAAGATACATCACAATGTAGTGACATCACAGAAAGAGTGCAGCTGGGTATGTACGTTACACAGAAATTGAACCTAACAAAGAAAAGAGACCACCAAATCCGGCATTGGTTCAATTTCCGAGCTGTCTGCAGGCTTTCCAAATTCTTATGGTCTGTCTAGACGTTGATTTTATGCCGTGCCCCTTCCGTATGATGCCTCCAGGCCTCAAATGCCACTTTGATGGCCAATAGCTCCTTCTCCCAGATGGTATAGTTGTGCTCCGCCGGATTCAGTTTCCGTGAATAGTACACGCAAGAGAAGATGGCACCACCAGGAGGCAGCGTCTGGAGTAACATCGCCCCAATGGCAATGTCAGAGGCATCTGCCTCCACGACAAACGGCCGTTGCGGGTAATGAGGTTTCAAGATGGGCTCCTTCATGAAGGCTTCCTTCAAAGCCTGGAGCAAACCCAGGGATGAAAGCCCAATAGTAGTTGGTGAACCCAAGAAGTCGCTGGACATCCTTCACATGATGTGGGGGGTTGCCGACTCTGCAGAGACTCAACCTTACTCGGCTCCATGGCCGTGCCCTCAGGAGAAATGCGGTGACCGAGGAAATTGATAGTCACCCGATAGAACTGGCACTTCTCCACAATTTGGCATACAGCGGATGTTCTCGGAGTCGCTGCAGGACCTGACGGAGATGCTGATGGTGCACCTCTCCCGACGGGGAGTAGATCAGGCTGTTGTCCAAGTACATCACGACAAACTGATCTAACAAGTCCTGGGAAATGTCATTCATAAAATGCTGAAACACTACGGGGGCGTTGGTAAGGCCAAACGGCATCACCATGTACTCAAAGTGTCCGTACCGAGTACCAAATGCCGTCTTCCACTCATCACCTGACCAAACTCTGACAAGCTTGTAAGTTCCACGCAAGTCCAATTTGTGAAGATCTTTGCCTCCTGGAGCCTGTCCAAGAGTTCGGGGATGAGGAGCAGCAGGTATCGATTACGCATCGTGATGGCATTTAATTTTCTATAATCACAACAAAGCCACAATTCACCGGACTTCTTTTTGACAAAGATCATGGGTGCAGACACTGGCAAGGACGAGGGCCGAATAAAACACCGAGCCAAATTCTTGTCCAGAAAGTCCTGCAATGCGGCCAATTCGGGGCCTGACATGGAGTACAAATGCCCCACTGGGAGAGGCGCATCAGGGACTAAATCAATGGGGCACTCATGGCCTGTGCAGGGGCAATTGATTGGCCTGGCCTCAGTCTCGCTGAACACATCAGCATAATCAGTCAGTTCAGAGGGCAAGGAAACCCCTGGGGAACCCTCCACCTGGCCAGCACAGGTATGGTGGGCATGGTCCATGCACTGTAAGCTTGGGAAGGTGACCAAGTTCTGTGACCAATATATCTGTGGGTCATGTGTCCGGAGCCACGCCAGTCCCAAGACCACGGGGAAATGCAGATCTGAGGTGATATAGAACTGGATGGCATCCTCATGTGAACTGATGACCATACATAATGGTTGCGTGGCGGCCATAATTGGCCCAGACAGGAGCACTCAACCATCGATAGTCTCCACTAACATAGGCAGTTCCACCAGGCACTGAGGAACAGCCCATTTGGCCACAAATGCTGAGTCCATAACATTTGTGGTGGCCCCAGAGTCAATTAAGGCATGGACTGAAAATCCTTTTGGCATTCCGGGGAGGATCAGATGTGCCTCCAATATCACATGCCGTGGAGGTCCACAGGCAGCATCGAAAGGACGTTGCTCCGTGTTGTGGGACGCCCGACTTAACACACCTTTTAGATTGGGCTCGGGGCGTTTCCTGACAGAGGAGTAGGTGGCTTTCTCGGGGCAGACTCAGTTACTGATGCCCTTCATCGCTTCTTGAGGCAAAAGGCGGCCAAATGCCCAGGGTCCCCACAGTAAAAACACAACCCCCCCCCAAACATTGCCTGTTCATTTCTGCCACCGATAGCCGTCTCATGCTGATATACAGCTGGCATTGTCCCAGGAAAGCAGGAAATATATCCGGATTGCCATCAAATTTGTCCGGCATCGCAAGTTGGCATTTTCTCCTGGGTGGTGGTGGTGGTGGTGGAGCAGCAGGGATGTGTGCTTGAAGCTGAGCTACTTGAGCTGCCAACAAAGCCAGCTGCTGGGAGAGCTGGGCATTCTCAGCACGTAGCTGCTCCATAATAGTAAGGAGTGGGAGGCTGAAGGCAAACTGTTCTGTTCCAGCCTACAACTGTCCTTGTTTGCATGTCAAGGACAACCCCTTTTCTTTTAATCAATAGGCTGGAAATACCCAACCTTTTTATTTATATACAGTTTACTTATGTCCAAAAAACAACAGAATATTTTCCTTAGCAAATAAATGGTTCAAACAGCAAAAACAAGTGTTAAACAAGAAGTTCATCAAGAACACAAACAGACCAGGATTTCCTTTGGAGTTCTACAAACAGTTGCCTTCAGCAACCAGCACCGCCCACACCTTCCCCTTTTATTAGCAGCCCCAAGGCATGGCTTCTCAATGCCTTCTCCTCCTTTCGCTGAGTTTCCTCACAGTCTTTCTCTGATCTGCTCTGCTAAGCTGCCTTCTACTTCGAGCATCTATAAATACATTCATCTGTGAAGCCTCAGAGTCCGAGTCATCCTCCCCACACAGCTGAGCCTCATTCAAAACACAATTGGAGGGGCCCAGCTCTTCCTCTGACTATGCGTCCTGTAATGCCTCAGAGCCTCCCTCCGACTCCGAAAGTTCTCCAAACGCCTCCTCCTCCTCCTCCTCAGATCCCTTGGAATCAGCTGGTGGGAGCCCAGGCTGGCATGGAATCACAACAGTCATCTCTTTATTCTTCCATATCGACATAGTTGTTCTGAACTGTTTATCTTCTCATCCAACTGTTCTTTTTCTAGAGCGTCTAATTCCTTCTGAGTTGTATAAGAAACCTTTTCCTTTTTCCAAGTTGTTGATGTCTTTTCTGGATTTTCAAATGTCACTATTTGTTGAACAGTAGATTCTTCTGTCATAGTATTTGAATGTTTCATTTTTTTCTATTGTATTTTGTATAGGTGGTTTTTTTATAATATTTTATTAGTTTTCCAATATTTACAATAATATCTTTAAAAAGCAACGTGGTATCCAAGTTACAATAGTTCCATTTCAGACAAATACATATTATTACAAATCTCCACATTATTATAACCAATACTTCCTCTCTCTTTTTTCTTCGATATATGCTATTTCTTATCTAGATTAACATATTTCTTATTGCTATCCATCAATCATTTAATAGTTTATTTTATTTTATTTTTTGAATATATATCCATCAATCTTTTAGTATATTTCATATTTTAACATTCCATCTTTAAAACATCAAACACCTTATCTATTTTTTCTAGCTTTAATTTTACATTATTAAAATTAAAATGTTTAAGATTTCTCAATTTCATATTACTAAACAACCTCTTTTTCCTTTATACAATTCTCTTCAATACTTAGTAATGTAGTCCAGTTCTCATTTATCTCATTTCCATATCTCTATCAATTATACAATATTTAAAGTCATTAAGATATAAATCGCAAGAAGAAGAAAAAGAGAAAAAAAAGAGAAAAAAAAGAAAGAAAAAAGAAAGAGGACAATAAAATATTCTTGTTTCTCATTTATAGTTTCCACATATTTAAAAATTAACCAAAATTTGTTCCATTTTAACATTCAGTACATCCATGTCTCTGCATCCAAATATATTAGCTACATTCTATCATTCTTAGCATATATACATCTTAACCCATATTATTTAGAAAAACTCAATATTTCAATTTTAATATTCATACATTTGTATTTTGTTTTCTATTTTTATTTTATTTTTTTGTTAGTTAATCAATATTTTTATCTACTCATCAAAACATTCTCATAATCCCGGTACCATCCTGTCTATTTTAATATTATCTATTTCAGGCCTCTTAAAAATGTTCATATTTCTTCAATCTTATTCTTGCTTTCTTCCTTTGCCATGTCAATTTACGCTTCTTTGCCTCAGGGTCATCAAAGCCTTCTTGTACTACTATATCATATTGAAGTGGACCCCCAGTCTCCACCTTTGAAGATTTAAAGAATCTGCCAACGACACTAAGTCTTATTATTTTCACCTTGTGATACAATTGTCCTGGTCCAAATAAACTTCCTTCCATATTTTCTCCATCACCATCTTCAAAAACCTGTATTTGTTGACTATTTAATTCTTCTGCCAATGTATTTAATTGTTCAATTTCTTCTGTTGAATTCTGTCCCAGTAAAATATTAGTTGTAGTCAGTTTGAATTTGAGTTTGTTTTGTCAAGATGCTTTCTAGTTCTTTCTCAAAAGCTCTTATTTCATCGCCAGCTGTAGAAATGAGCTGATAAGTTTGGTAAGATATTTCCCACAGAGCATGAATTTGTTTTTGAAACTCTTCCATTGTAAGCTTTCACATCTGATGTTCAAGGTTACTCTTTATCTTGTTTTCTTAAATATTTTCTTGGTTTATTTTAAAGAGAAAGTCAGAATTGCAATTTCAAATTTAGGCACTGAGTGTCCCCCAATTACTTTAAAAGTTCTTTTGTTATTTCTTTCTTAAACGTTCGTTTCCAAAAAACACCCCTGAATTTGTTCGCCGCCTTCCGAAGGGAGGGTTAAAATCCCCCTCCCTCTTCACAGGGGGGAAAGTACTTAGCAGCTTAATTAGGTGAAAAAAATGATTAAGGTACAAGAGAGTAATCTTACCCTCATCTCTTCCATGCTGCTTTAATGTTGCCTGATGGTGATTTGACTTCGGCTGTCTGCAGCCTAGGAGCTGGCCATATTCCTATGGTCAGTCTTTTGTCCGCCTGTACAAAGGGAATGCAGGCACTAATGGGGGGTTTGCTGTCCCCCACGTTTCTGCAAAAGCCCCTTCTGTCTGGACAACGCTCCAGGGCGACTCTTCAGTCTTTTTAGGACCCCCCAGCAATGCGAATCTGGACGTGGAAGACGGGAGCTGTCCTCCAGGCATCCATTTACGGCTGTTGGCAAACCAGAAGCCTCTGTATAGATGGTTCTTCAGTTGTAGTCAAAGTGTGGACTTTCATATCTGGGCTGTCTTCTTGTTCCTTCCCATAGCCTCTTAGTATTTCATTGGTTGTGGTAAGAGTTTGAATTAATATTTTCAACGTAGAGAGAGTTTGTCGATCTTCATCCATGAGGAGATTTTGTTCCTGGTCTTCTTCCATATTGGTATTTTAGACTAAAGGCCTTACACTTAGAAAATCCAAAAGGGAGAAAAAGGTTTTTTTTCCTAGGTAGGGAACACAGAGCCTTTCACAGCTGTTGTTTCAAAATTCTCAAGGTTATGGATCTTATCTATTTCCCTGGGCAGTCAGCCAGGCCCCTTTTAAAGTTTCCCTTTGAGTCCCAAAGTTATTTTAATCTTTTCAGTTTTTCTTTTTTTATATAAGAAAAAACCCACATTTCCAACAGAAGTAGACAATGAAAAATAAAAAGTAAAAGATCTTTCAGTCCACATACTTTGAGAAGTAAAGTTCCAATTGGGATTCAGTTACTTTTCCAACTTTTTAAAACGCCTCTGGGTATTTAGTCACTGCTCTTTCTGGAGGGAGGGCTAAAGTCCTGCTTCCCTCACCGCAGGGGTGAGAAGGCTTAGCAGCTTAAGGAGTTACAGAAAATAATTAGGGTGTAAAAGACGTAGATCTCACCCAGTCTCTTCCACGCTGCTTTAAGAGTTGCCTGGTGGAAAATGTGACTTTGGCTGTTTACAGCCTAGGGATGAGCCATAATGGCCGGTCCTTTCATCCGCCGGTTTGGAGAGATCACCAGGTCTAACAGGAGAGTTGCGGCTCTCCCGCGATCCAGCGAGCGCCCCTCCCTGCTGGTCGTCTTTTCAGGGTGACTTTTGGCCCTTTTCAGGGGCCCGCAGCGATGCAAAACTGGATGGGAGAGAGAGCAAGCCTCCCAGCCGTATGGCCAATCCTTTAGTGGTTATAGTATTTTGGACCCAAACACATTGTCTATGTTCTGCAAGCCTGAACAAATGTCTGCTTCAATCTATGCTGCTTTCAGGTCAATTTGATGGTATTTATTACAACTGGTTAAAATGTAATATTAGCTGGATTTACCTATCATACAAAATCATAGAACTGTATGATTTCTAGATCTACAATTCTTGTATTCATACAACATGCTAAACCAGAAACAAACTTTATTGTGTCTTAATCCAATGTATTCATACCAATATTATTTATTGGTATTATTGGTATTATTTCTTATTATTGATATATTCAGCTTTCCCTGTTTCTAGTTTTCAAAAACACAACACACATCCATCCCCCAAAGCATGAAGCAATGGTTAGATGTTAGTTTCTGTCTTACTGGCCCACACATGATCAGCTTTTCCTTATAACTGACAGTATTTGAAAAGGATTAAAAAAACATAATCACTTCAATATGAGCCAGCAGTGTGCTGCAGCTGCCAAAAAAGCCAACACAGTGCTAGGCTGCATTAACAGAGAGATAGGATCAAGATCATGTGAAGTACTAATACCACTTTACAATGCCTTGGTAAGGCCACACTTGGAATACTGCATCCAGTTTTGGTCACCACGATGTAAAAAATATGTTGAGACTCTAGAAAGAGTACAGAGAAGAGCAACAAAGATGATTAGGGGACTGGAGGCTAAAACATATAAGGAACAGTTGCTGAAATTGGTTGTCTAGTTTAATGAAGAGAAGGACGAGGGGTGATATGATAGCAGTGTTCCAATATCTTAGGGGTTGCCACAAAGAAGAGGGAGTCAAGCCATTCTCCAAAGCATCTGAAGGCAAGACAAGAACCAATGGATGGAAACTAACCAAACAGAGAAGCAAGTTAGAACTAAGGAGAAATTTCCTGACAGAACAGTTAATCTGTGGAACCACCTGCCTCCAGGAGCTGTGAATGCTCCAAGAGTGGAAGTTTTTAAGAAGAGACTGGACAGTCATTTGTCTGAAATGGTATAGGGTTTCCTGCCTGAGCAGGGGGTTGGACTAGATGACCCCCCAAGGTACCTTGCAACTTTATTATTATTACCTTATGGTGGAAATTAACCTTGCACTTTAAATTCTTATTTTGCAATTTAAGCTACAGTTTTATTTACCTGGGCAGACTAAGAATTTTATCTATTTAATATGTTGTTCCAGGAATTTATTATATTTTTATGACACTCAATTGGTAAATACCTTCAGGGCAGCTTTGGTATATTTAAACTAAGGCAATGATTTATTTGAAATACATGCCATAGCAAACATGTACAAAACTACACTCTGCTACAAACACATATCCTAAATATGCTTGTATTAACTTGTTGAGATTATGAATTCCAAAAACATTTAAAATAGATGCTAGAGTGTTTTGTGACAGCCTGCTATGCATTTTACATATAGAAAACTAGTCAGTGAATAAGATAAATGTTTTGGTGGGTTTTCATCTTTGAATTGTTAATTCCCTTAGCAGGCAATTCCCTGTAAACAATGAAGCCTATGATAAAAGAACTGTAATGTATTGAGTTTTGTATTACTAAAGAGTATCACGTGGGGTTAATTGCTGGAAGGCTGTTTAAGCAGGGAAGCTGGCTAATGGCTCCCAGCTTCTCAGACAACCCGTCTCCAGCGCCGCCATTGGCTGCTTCTTGGGTGGCAATAGGTTGATTTAAACCTATTGGCTGCCACCTTGAGGCCAGGGTATAAATTGCTGCATTCGCAGCTCTGTTTCTCAGTTCAGTTCCTGCAACAAATAAAGAATGATTCTTGCTGAACTCACTGGCCTCGTCTCGTCAATCAAGCATCGAACCCAGTATATAACACTGGCGACGAAGGTGGGATCCTGCTTCTCCAACAGAGCTGAGAGTCACTAGTGGAGAGGCTGAACGCGCCTGGTGGGAAAAGCAATTCCCCCCCTACAGTCGGCCTAGCATAGCCACGCTAGCGACCATGCGTCCATAGGACCAGTCCCTTGGCATACGGAGGAGCAGGATAAGAAGATGATGAGCCCTAGCTGTGAAGACCAGCAGAAATGGCAAAGGTCGGAAAGCTGGAAGAATTTGATATAACTCACCCAGAAAGATGGTCTTCGTATCTGTCCAGGGTCGAGAACTATCTACACGCAAATAAAGTTGCCGAGGACAGCCTGAAGGCCGCTACACTCCTGTGTGTGTGCAGCCCAGCCATGTTTGACATCGTAGAGAACTTGTTCACGCCAACGCCATTGGAGTCCGTAATGTTCACGGACTTGAAGAAACGGCTCGGCGACTATTTCTAGCCTAAGCTGTCAGTAATCGCTTGGTGCCACGCATTCAATCAGAGGGTTCAGCAACAAGGAGAAACAGCATCTGAATTCATTGTGGCCTTGAGGCAGGCTGCATGCCTGTACCAGTTCTCTGATGTAGAGTAGAGGCTTCGAGACCGGCTTGTCTGCGGTCTCCGGAATCGAGAGTTACAGCAAAAGTGTTCGCCAAAGAGACTCTGTCGTTCCCAGACGCGCTGAAAGAAACCATGGTGGACGAAGCCGCCGACGGGGCCATACAAGCCATGCGGCCTGCCAAAACAGCACAGCACGAGGAAGCCATCCACCATGAGGACACCGAACACAGGGAAGATCCAGAAGACAACACAGAAGTCGACAAGCTACAAAGACACAACGACCAACAGCGTCACAGCGACAAGCAACAAAGGGTGACTTACAAGGCAGATCCCTTCCTTAGGTGCCCAGGATAATAATAATAATAATAATAATAATAATAATAATAATAATAATAATAATAATAATAATAATAATAATAATAATAATAATAATAATAATAATAATTTTATTTGTATACCGCCCTTCTCCCGAAGGACTCAGAGCGGTGAACAGGGCAATACATGTTAAAAGACAAGAGTACAAAAATTAAGAGCTTAAATAAGATGCCCAAAAACTATAACAATAAGTTAAAATACATAAAAAGCAATAAAACCCAAACCCATCACCCATCAGGCCAGGCCGGCTTGTTCGAACAGGTAGGTCTTTAGATCGCGCTGGAAGGAGCGAAGGTCGGGCGCCATCCAGAGCTCAACCGGAAGATGGTTCCATAAATCCAGCGTGCCCACAGAGAACGCCCTCCCCATGGGGGCCACCAGTCGACATTCTTTGATCGGTGGCACCCTGAGGAGGCCCTCTCTGTGGGAGCGCACTGGGCGGAGGGAAGTTGATGCCGGCCGCAGGTGCTCCCTGAGGTATTCCGCAGGTGCTCCCTGAGGTGGCCGCCACCAACACATGGACTGTAGGTTCCGGACAGCCACGTGCCGGGCCTGCGGGAAGACCGGCCACATTGCATCTGTCTGCAGAGGTCACCAGAGGGACCGGCAATCAAATTGCCAGTCGGACATTCTGATTAGGACAGGTACCGGGGCCCAGGGGCAGTACAGTGTAGGGTTTTGCTCCAGCCGCAGAAGCATTTGCCGCACAGGAGCTCACCGCCCTATTAAGCCAAAGTTTAGACTTCAGGTGAAACTGCAAGGGGTCCCTTGCAAAATGGAGCTGGACACGGGCTCAGCCGTCTCCATTATATCACTTGAGACATTTAATTTTGTCTGCAATTGCAGCAAGCTGAGGCCATCTGACATACTAATCAACTTCCAGAATGCCAGAGTCTCAGTCAAGGGTGAGGCCGCACTGGCCCTCAAATTTAAGGGGTTTTCTGGGCACCTGGACGTTGTCGTAGTACGGGGTCAGCGAACGAGCCTGATCGGGCTCGACTGGTTTGATGCACTAGGTATCCAAGTTACCAGAATCAACCGGACACAAGTCGCGAGTCTAGCGACAGTATGCGAGGAATTTGCAGATGTGTTTGACTCAGGTCTAGGGACGGATACGGGCCCGCCAATAACATTTAAACTAGATCCTACTGTAGTGCTGGTCAAGATTAAATCTCGTAGAGTGCCATTTGCTCTTAAACACAAGATAGATGCTGAGTTAGACAAACTCGTAGAACAGGGAGTACTGCAGCCAGTAGATGGGGGTGAATGGGAGACCCCAGTCGTCACACCACTAAAAGCCAATGGGGAGGTCAGAATCTGTGCCGATTACAAATGCACAATTAATCATGCACTCAAACAGCATGCATACCCGGTACCAGTAGTAAGCCACATCCTGGTGTCCTTGCAAGGTGGTACAATTTTTGCAAAATTAGATTTGGCTCAGGCCTACCAACAGCTTCCTGTTGATGAGGTCACAGCCGCGGCACAGACAATTGTAACCCACAGGGGGGCGTTTAAAGTAAAACGTCTGCAATTTGGGGTCAGCGTAGCCACTGGTATTTTTCAAGGCATTATGGAACGAACGCTCAAGGGCATTCCGGGGGGTTTGCCCCTATTTCAATGACGTGCTCATCGCCGGTGAGTCCACTAAGGGGCTGGCAAGGAGGCTTAGAGCTGTCCTCCAAAGGCTGAGCAAAACAGGCCTTAAGCTTAAGAAGAATAAGTGTAGTATTGGAGTCCCTTCAACTCAGTTCTTGGGTTTCCTTATTGATGCCGACAGCATCCACCCTGCTGAGTCAAAAGTAAAAGCCATTCAGATGGCACCCAGCCCCAAAATGAAGCGAGAACTTCAGGCATTTCTAGGCCTCCTAAATTTTTACCATGCGTTCCTTCCTAACAAGGCCGCAGTGGCAGAGCCATTACATCAGCTCTTGGACAAAAATACTGCGTGGAAGTGGACTAGTGTTCACAAAAGAAGCTTTCAGGAATTGAAGGCTCTACTGTCCATCAGTTCTACAATCACTCACTTTAAGGAATCGATGCCGGTATGCCTTGCGTGTGACGCATCCCCATACGGGGTGGGGGCTGTCCTAAGTCACTTGGAGAGCGATGGGACTCAAGTCCCGATTGGTTTTTATTCCAGGACACTGTCCTCCGCTGAGCATAATTACGCACAAATTGATAAGGAGGCATTGGCCATAGTAGCTGGAGTAAAAAAATTCCACAACTACTTATACGGCAGGGACTTCACAGTCTTCACAGACCATAAACCACTATTGGGGTTATTCACTACAGGCAGACAGACACCCCACATCTTATCCCCTAGAATGTTAAGATGGTCCATTTTTTTATCGGCTTACAGCTTTAAGCTAATTCACAAACCCGGCAAGGATATGGGCCATGCAGATGGCCTGAGCAGGCTTCCACTGCCTCAAATCTAGCCAGATCCAGCCCCAACGTTTTGTCCATTCAGGACTTGCCGGAGTTTCCCCTCCACGCAGGGGACAGAGCCGCAGAAACGGCGGCAGACCAAACTATAAGCAGAGTGCTATCTTGGGTCCACACGGGGTGGCTAGAAAAAAGCCCTGGCCCGGAGTTCCAGAGCTACTTCACAAGGAGACACGAGCTCTCAGCTCATAAGGGTTGTATTCTATGGGGGAACAGGGTCATTGTTCCCACCTCATTAAGGGACAGGGTATTGCAATCGTTTCATGAAGGTTATCTGGGTATTGTTTGCATGAAAGCTTTGGCACGAAGCTGTTTATGGTGGCCAGGATTAGATAAAGCCATTAAAGCTCAAGTACATGGGTGTTACACATGTCAGCAGTCTAGGCCTGAAATGCCGCACACTCCTGTCCATAGGTGGGAGGAGACACACACACCCTGGTCGAGGATTCATATAGACTTCGCTGGGCCCTTTCAGGGACAGCTCTTTCTTATAGTGGCCGACAGCCACTCTAAATGGCTGGAAGTTATACCAATCGCAAATATGACTACTGCTAGGACCATCCAGGTGCTTAGGAAACTCTTTGCAACGCACGGGCTACCGGACGTCGTAGTGTCCGATAATGGGGCCCAATTCACTGTGGAAGAATTTCAGGCTTTCCTGAGGGCAAACCTCATTAGGCATGCAACATCTGCTACATTTCACCCATCTAGTAATGGGCAAGCCGAACAAATGGTGCGCACCACAAAAGAATCACTGAAGCGCATAGTGACTGAGGACTGGCACCACAGACTGGCTGACTTTTTGCTCTGCCAACATTCCACACCTTGCATGGCAACGGGCAAAAGTCCAGCAGAGCTGTGCTGGGGAGACGACTAATCACGAAACTGGACAGGTTGCACCCAGACTGGGTGGCAGCAGAGGCCTCTCACCCAAGACCCCCAAGGGGGTTGCAAGTGGGCAACAGGGTGTGGGCCCGGAACTATGGGCATGGGAACTTGTGGGTGACAGGGAAAAATCACCAAAACGTCGGGCCCTCTCTCATACGAAGTGGGCCTAGAGGGCAGGCGAGTCGTTCGTTGCCATATCGATCAGCTTAGAAAGTGATTTCCAGAATGGCAACAAAGCGAGGACTTTGTTCTAGGTCCCATCCACGGACCGCAAACCGGCAGCCAGGCCAATCAATCCATATGCTCTGAGGTCCCAACCAGTCAGAGCAACGGGGAAGTGGTCGTAGGGGAGCAGAGCCCAGGAGTGCAACATGGGGCCCCTGACAGAGATAGTCAACGAGAACACTACAGCCGCTGTGCTAACTGCGAAAGGATTAGACTCTGGGGTGGGCCAACCGGGAATGGCCAGCCAAAGAATTCCGAGTCAGCCAGACTCGCTTGAACTTATGGACTCTGGTCTACCCAGCCCGGCAGGCAAGCTGGTAGACCAGAGAGTGCCTGGCTCTCCCAGGCATTCCACGAGGTTTCGGAAGCCTCCTGCGTATTTACAAGGTTTTGTTCCAAAATAACTGAGCTATAATGTTGTATGTGTCATTGAATTGCTGCTAGCCAGGAGAGCCTCTGTACTAGCTAATAAGGAAGAATGTGTACATTTGCATACTACTTCTGTATCTCCGTAAAACTTGTAATTGCTGTAATCATTCCTTTGTTGTTATAATGTCTGTACATTCTAGGGGGGAGGGGTGTAATGTACGGTATTGGATTTTGTATTACTAAAGAGTATCACGTGGGGTTAATTGCTAGAAGGCTGTTTAAGCAGGGAAGCTGGCTAACGGCTCCCAGCTTCTCAGACAACCTGTCACCAGCGCCGCCATTGGCTGCTTCTTGGGCGACAATAGGTTGCTTTAAACCTATTGGCCGCCACCTAGAGGCCAGGGTATAAATTGCTGTATTCGCAGCCCTGTTTCTCAGTTCAGTTCCTGCAACAAATAAAGAATGATTCTTGCTGAACTCAATCATCTCGTCTCGTCAATCAAGCATCAAACCCAGTATATAACAAAAACATCCAATATTAATGCTTTCACCAGTTTTTTACTACTTGCTGATTACTTGCTATAAGCTTGCTATCCTTTTTTCAATTCTACTTTTTCATTATAAACAATGTATCTGGCATCCTAAATGGCCCTACTCAGCACCCACAACAGAAGGACTATCAGCTAGTAATTTAAGAATCTGATTACCATGACACTACCCTTACTCTCTCAAGCTAATTTCCATTTTTCTTGTTCCAAAACAAAGCAACTGCCATTCTGATCACTGGATATCCAGAATTAAGGCCATAATTACTCCTTCTACTGGGCTGACAACATATTTTTTTAAGTAATGAATTTTCTAATCATGCAATATCATTTAAAATGGAGAAGAAGTAATATTCAGAAATCTAATTTGCTGGAAGATAATTGGGTATATTCTAACTTGTTATAGAAATGATTTTCATTGTGTATACATGTCTTGTTTGGCCATTCTAACATTTTTTCCAATGCTCATGTACCTTTGGGGAAAGAACTATAGAAATTAATCATCATTATGTTTGTCATCATCAAATACTGTTACTACTGTATTTGTATTATCTTCTTTCGGACAATGATAAAGAACATAACAGATATAATGCCAAAAGAGCTATGCCAATATCATATTTTATTCTTCAAAATGCCTCAGCTCACTTAGTTGTATCTCATTGCAAACCTGTAGAGGGATTTCTAAAACTAAGAACAGCAATAGAAATAAATTGATACATTTGCAACACCGTAACAGATATTATAATATGGCTGTAATCAAAGACATATGAGAACTATAAGTGGGGCAATACCATCACCCAGCTTACTCAATAGATAAATGTGTTCATGGTTTGTTTTCCAATTGGCAACAATTCTACTATTTTACTATATTATTAACCAGGGATCTGTGAAAATAACACTTTTTAACTTCGGCAGTAATTCACAATATAATTCGACCTGAATCTTTGATGTGATAGAAATAGAATATTGCCTCATTTTACCACTGAAACATATTAAAGTGAAGATTTATGTGATTTGATCAAAAGCCACAATACTTTTGTAATTTGCAATTAAGCATACTGAAGTCATTTGGGGCTGTTCCACACAGAAGGAAGAAGTACTCAATGATTTTTTTCATCTCTGGCCAAAATTTTAAATCCCTCTTCTTCACTGAAACATGCTTTAATGCAGGGGTGTCCAATTGCCGGCCCATGGGCCGGATGCGTCATATAGAAGACATGCCCACCCCATTGCCAGCACTGGCAAAACCGTCCCAATACGTTGTGTGACATCACATGACATCATGAGTTTGACATGTCTGCTTTAATGTGTATTTCAAAGTAGGACTCAAATATATCTGACTGACTTTATCTATAATTTGACAATAATACTAGAAATTGCTACTTTTAGTCAACCCTGATGTTTATTTGGTTGTTATATAGTCATATGGCAAAAGCTTCTGAGGACATGAACAAGAATATGATTTATTATAATACATAGGGAATTTGCCTTGGGGGGTTTTCTCTAGACTCTTGGGTCCTACTCAAACAACAGGTGGAAAGCATGGCCAGGGGAGCCTCTGTGCAACTTAGGCTACTACACCAATTGCCAACGTATTTGGACCAGAAAGCCCTTGTTCTGATCTTCGTGCAATTCAACCATTACATTAATAGTCTCTGAGTGGATGCTTTTCAACATTACTCAGATGTTGCAAGGCTGTAAAATAGTTTCCTTCAAGGAGACATTGGTGCTACCATTGTTTATTATTCTATGTATTTTTTATGTTCTTCAGGATATTATTCAGCATTGAAGTGTTGGTTTTATGACATATGGATTTCTTTTTATAATTTTACATTTTTGTATATTGCCTGGAGACTGGTGATGTGGAAGATATAAAAATAAATACTAATTAACATTTAAACTGAGCATTTTATCAGGAATTTAAGCTTGATAAGTCAGAAAACTGATTTTTTAAATTTTATGAAATGAAATTTACAGAGAAATTTACAGAGGCAAATTCAAAATTCAGTTGCATATTGAAAAAAAATCAAATCTGCACACATAACATAGGACAACAGCGGATCTGAAAAAATGTATGAATGTATAATTGATACCAGCTGCACGTAAGAGTTGATTCCTACATGTTAAGAGAGCAAGTAACCACTTCTAACACCATTTGAAGGTACAGGCTTCTCTTCCGTCTCAAAAGTAACAAATAATCTCCCACGTGATCAGCCCAAGAAAAAGAGATGTAGCTGCTGTATATATGTACTGATTTATCACTTCAAAGTAAAATTACTTGCTAAAACCTAACCTTTTTCTTAATAAATAATCTTACTAAACTGATTTCAGATAACACTTATTCACTGTACTGATCATTTCAGTAGAATTCTATTGTTGGAGAATCCCTCCAGCATATGAATCAGTAGTGCCTGCAAAAAGGCTAAATGCATTTTAAGACAAATCAACAGAATTCCAGTTTCCAAAATCATGGAAATATTTCAATGTTCTTCTATGAATAAAGGTAGACCATTTAGTGACCAAAGTGACAACAGCACTGAAAAAAGCAACTTATGACTGTTTTTCACACTTATGACCGTTGTAGCACGTGATCAAAATTCAAATCCTTGGCAACTAGTTCATATTTATGACACTCCTGTGATCATGTGATCACCTTTTGCAACCTTTGGACAAGCAAAGTCAATGGAGAAGCCAGATTTACTTAATAACTGCGTTCCTAACTTAACAAATGCAGTGATTCATTTAACTATGGCAAAAAAGATCATTAAATGGGGCAAAATTAACTTAACTGTCTTGCTCAGCAACAGAATTTTTGGGGTCAATTTTGTATATATACCAACTGAGGACAAATTGCCAACAACTCAGATCAGTCTATAAAATAAATATCAAATCTTTGTTGTACGTAGGTCCTCAGGTGCCTAGCTGACTTACACAATTTTTTGGTCTCCAAGTTAAATTTTAGGTGTATCTTTTTTATCTAGAAGAAAATAGGTAAGAACCAAGAACTAAAATATAAATTAAAATTGAGCTAGTCCATTTCTATCTTGATTCTACAATTAAATGAAGTTATGTTGATAGTCTAAAAAGACACTTTTGCTGCCAGATATCATCAATTTTAGTGCCATTAAAAGATATATAGCCATTAATTTCCTAATTTTTAATCATCTAATATCTCTGACAAAGAATTTTATGTAATGGTTAACACATCAGATTAGAAAACTGGAGACTGTTGAGTTCTAATTCTGCCATAGGCATGAGGCCAACTGAATGACCTTGGGCTAGTCACTTTCCCTCAACTCTAGGAAGGAGGCTATAGCAAACCACTTCCAAAATCTTGCCAAGAAAACTGCAGGAATCTGTCCAGGCAGTGGTTAGGAGTCAATGCATTAAAAACCACCTTTTATTTATTGTACTGAACATAAATATAATTTTAGTAGTAAGTGATCTATCCTTTTGGGAGTTTAGGATTATTTCAAAATTGAACAACAAAGAACTAAATTTTTGGCTTCTCAGTCAGCAATTCTGCTGATAAATATATTAATATTTTAAAGGATCATTAATGCTATATATATTTTTTGTTTCAGACATAAATATTGAATGTAGCCGTTCTTCATATGTTTTAGTCACTAGACTAGACCTTTGATCTTAGTTGCTCTTCTCTGAATTTTTTTTCAAAGTCTCAGTGTTTTTTGTGATAAGGTGACCAAAATTCGCTGCAGTATTCTAGGGTTTTATAAAGCGGTAATAATACTTTGCGTGATCTTGATTCTATGCCTCTGTTTATGCAACCCAGGAGAGTATTAGCTTTTTTGCTTGCTGCTGCACACTCCTGGCTCATAGTCAAGTGATCGTCCACTAGGACTTCAAGGTCCCTCTCACAGTTACAGTTTTTAAGCCAGTTCTCACCCAATCTGTATTTGTACCTTTGATTTTTCCTGCCTAAATGTAAGACTTTGCCTTTCTCCACATTTAAACTCATTTTGTTGGATAGGGCCCATTGTTCAAGTATGTCAAGATCTTTTGGGATCCTGAGTTTGTCTTCTGGGGTGTTGGCTACTCTTGCCAGTTTAGTGTCATCTGCAAATTTGATGAGTTCTCCTTCAATTCCTTCATCTACTGTATTTTCCGGCGTATAAGACGACTTTTGAACCCCTGAAAATCTTCTCAAAAGTTGGGGGGTCGTCTTATTCGCCGGGTCATCTTATACGCCGGAAAAAAAACACCTTCGGATCTTTTTTCTGCTGGGTGGCAGGATTGCTGGGTGAATGGAGGCAGGCGATGGCGACCCGTGGTTAAGCGGCCGATGGCAAATGGCGAACGGGTGATGGAGGGCAAACTCTCGTCAGCTTCTGGGGCGGCTACTGCAGCTGCTGCCGTTGCTCGCTCAAGGACTGGCCGTGCTAGCGCCTCCAATGCTGGCTGACAGGTCCCTGATGAGAGGAGCGGGATTAGCCCACGCCCGTCGTCTCGAGCAGCCGCTGCCGGGGGTGACTTCGTCGTCCTTCCCCAGCGACAGGAAGTTTTCTCGAGTCCCTTGCCGCCGCCACGGCCGCTGCCTCTTCACAGAAACACGACTCCCGCTCGGCTGGAGCCCTGGGCTGAATGGAGGCAGGCGATGACGACCCGTGGTTAAGCGGCCGACGGCGAACGGGTGATGGAAGGCAAACTCGTCAGCTTCTGGGGCGGCTACTGCAGCTGCTGCCGTTGCTCGCTCAAGGACTGGCCGTGCTAGCACCTCAAATGCTTGGCTGTCAGGTCCCCGACGAGAGGACGGGCAGGCAGTCCCCAGAGGCACCCCGCTCGACCGTAGGAAGGGAGAGCCTTTGCTCCCGCCGAGGCACCGCCTGACTCGCGCTGACCACAAGAATTGCTTGCTCAGAGTGCGGAACTGAGAGCAGCAGCGCAGCAGGCGAGAGAGCTCAGAGACAATAAGGCGAGGCGCCCCTTTGGCGGGAAAGGAGCAAAGCTGGGCCAATCACAGAGCAGGCGGAGCAGGGAAACAGGGAGGGAAACAGGGAGCAGGGAGGAAAGGGAGCTTGATTTAAAAGGCGAGGCAGGTGTGACGTGGGCGTGGAGACGTTCCCTTAGAAATACCATAACGGAGGAGGCTCCGGGCACTTTCCCGGATCGGAACGTGCGAACTGAGGGTGCCACTACAGTCCTCGTGTTTCCCAGGGTTGCCCGTTATGCCAGACATTCCCTATAGCCCGATTCTTTAGCTCCCCACACTCCTTAATTTGAGCGAATTTTGTCGGTGCTCCGTGGAGAAACAATATGCAAATGCCGTTTATTTAACCGTGCAAAACTTTTTAAAGACTTTTCATTTCTGTTTTATGCATGGGCTGGGTGGGTCACGAAGTTTACCTCTTTTATTTTAGCAATATCGTGGCACTTATAAAAAAAGGGTACTAAAAGAGTTGTTAATATGCAGATTGTGTGCCAGGAAGTGAAATATTGAGTTATTTCTTTCGCTTCTGTGTACCGTAAATATGCATAGAATCTGCATCTCCTCCTACTGGGGTGAATTCTCAATGAAGCACATTAGAGCTACCAGTACTTTATAAAACTGGGATTCTTTACCTTTGCTATAAGGCAGGGTTCCTCAAAGTCTTCAGCTTATTGACTCCCAAACACTCCTGTGACACATTGCATAGCTCAGATCTCTTGGAGACAGGGAGGGCTGGGCCACCCAATCCAAGCAGATTTTGTATGCAGGAAATACATTGCTTGTTGTGATTGGCTGGTTGTGTTATACTGGGAATGGTGATTCTGAGGGAAAGTAGTCTTGTCTGGTGAGCAGATACATGTGGTGGTGAATACAGTACAGCACAGCACCAGTATCTGTACTTGTTCATACAACTGGCTAACAGTCAAGGCCCCATCATGGCTCCACCAGTAAGAAGAAAGAAATATGAAGCCAGTTTCAAAATTAAAGTTGTAAAGTTTGCCACAGAACATAATAACTGTGCTGCTGCAAGACAATATGGAGTAACAGAAAAGATGGTTCGGGACTGGAAAGCAAATGAAAAAACCTTAAAGAGTATGCCAAGGGGTAAGTGTGCATTAAGAAGAGGCACTCCACATTGGCCAGAACTTGAAAAACATGTAATAGACATGGTGAATGAGCATCGCCAAAGCGGTTATATAGTGACAAGAAATAAAATATGTTTGTTTGCACTTCAGTGGGCCAAATCTAACCCAGATCACAGCAAAGGATTTAAGGCCACTGTATCGTGGTGTACTAGATTCTTGGAAAGGCATAATCTGGTACTGAGGCAAAAGACAAAAATTTCACAAAAATTACCTGCAGATCTTGATGCCAAAGTAATTAGTTTCCATCGATACGTAATACAACAGCACAAAAAACATGGCTATGCGTTAAGTAGTATCGGAAATATGGATGAAACCCCAATGAGTTTTGATATGGTTGGAAATAAAACTGTCCATCCAAAAGGTGAAAAAACAATTTTAATTAAAACAACAGGACATGAGAAGTCCAATTTTACAGTGGTACTAGCATGCACAGCTGATGGCGCCAGACTGAAACCAATGATTATTTTTAAAAGAAAAACAATGCCAAAACTCAAGTTCCCTGTTGGTTGTTTTGTACATGTGAATGAAAAAGGCTGGATGGATGAAGAAGGGGTAAAGCTATGGCTTGATAATGTATGGAGCAGGCGACCAGGTGGACTTATTCAAAAACGTAGTCTACTGGTGTGGGATATGTTCAGGGCTCATTTAACTCCCAGCACCAAGCAAAGGCTGGCAAGAATGAACACAGATGCGGCAGTTATTCCTGCAGGATTGACATCGTTGGTACAGCCACTGGATGTGTGCCTAAATAAGCCATTTAAAGATCGCATTCGAGAACAGTGGAATGAGTGGATGGTTAGCGGCGAAAAGTCATTCACAAAAGGAGGAAACATGCGTGCTCCACAGTTGGATGTTTTGTGCAAGTTTGTCATAAAAGCGTGGAATGATATTAATGCAGAAACAATAATCAAGTCTTTCAAGAAGTGTGGCATATCAAATTCATTAGATGGTATGGAGGACGACTGCTTGTGGCAAGATGAAGAGGAAGCCGAAGCTGAGACCACACCATCTGATACGGAATTAGATCCATACGATGACTGCCTTACAAGTGTATCACAAGATTTCATTGATGTACTAATGAAATCAGATGATGAAGAGGAGGATTTTGAAGGCTTTTAAAGGGAAACTGTCACGCCAGCAAATCCTGTAAAAATAGCTTAGAGTTACGATGGGCGTTGCTGACTCGCCAGGGACTGCCCGGCACTTGCTCTCTCTATATTGTTTGTTATCTTCCTCCTATCATCATCAGTTCCAGTTTGGTTGACAGCTTAGAAAACAAACAGCATGGCAGCTCCCATGGGTTTATTGTCTTTATCCTTCCTTTCAGCTTTAGAGTGAATTAGGAAAAGTTTAATCCACTTGCACTGTTTTATGTTTACATGTTTGATGACAAACAGCCTTATGTTTATAAGTGACAGTTTTCCTACTAAGCACCTGCATGTCATAAGCATTTGATAAAATTACCATATTAAAATCAAATCTGATGTTTTTTAATTTTTATTTGGTGTGCGTTGGAAGAGGGGTAGTCTTATATGGTGAGTATAGCCCAAACCCTATAATTTAACAGGAAAAGTAGGGGGTCGTCTTATACGCCGGGTCGTCTTATACGCCGGAAAATACGGTAAGTCATTTATGAAGATATTGAAGAGTACTGGGCCTAAAACGGAACCTTGTGGTACCCCACTGTTTACTTCTCTCCATGTGGATGTAGTGCCATTGAGGACTACTTGTTGAGTATGGTTTGTTAGCCAGCTACAGATCCATCTATTGGTGATGTTGTCTATTCCACCTTTTCCTAGCTTACCAAGGAGTAGGTTGTGGTCTACCTCAAAATGAGGCACTTTTTTCTCATTTGTTTTGCATACAATAAATGCACAGCTGTTGCACCTTCAAAAGTAGCACACCATGAAATCAAATTATGTATATTATATTCTAAAACAAAAATTGACAGCCACTATGTGCTTGCCATTTTATATTCAAATATCCAAGTATCTGAAGACTCGCTTTATTTGTTTCCCACCTCTATTAATTTTATAAATAACTCAAGGTGACAAACTCAGATAAAATACTCCTTCCTCCTACTTTCCCCACAACAACAACCCTGTCAGGTAATTTGGGCAGAGAATGACTACCCCAAAGTCACTGAGGTGGCTTTTGTACCAGTAGGCTATGTCACATATTATTTTAACCCTCACGAGATTGTGTTCTCATTTATGTTTAATTATTTTAAGTGGGTTTTTATCATCTGTTTTAATTCTTGGTTTTATTATACATCACAAATAATTAACCTTTGTGAGATAGGTGGCTGTATAAATTTGATAAATAAGAAATAAATAAATAAATAAATAAATAAATAAATAAATAAATACTCAGCTACATTTTTTAAATAATTAACACAATTTCAACTTTCCATGCTTGTTTGTTTTATTATTGGCAATATAAAGAGAGAGAGAGAAGTTAACCTGATTAAATTCAAGGGAGTCTTATTAAATTCAATGGGACAATCTCCCCAAATATGTATAACAATAAAATCCTTTTAACAAATTGGGAAAATGTGTATCATCAAGCAATATAGCATAAGAGCACACTGAAATATAGAGAAAATAAATTGGGATTTGATCACAAAGTGAGGTAACGTGACATAACATAACTAGGAAACATAATTAAGAAAATCTGCTAATTATCCACAGACGTTTATCCTTTGGTATAATGTGGCACTCAAGTCACAACCTAAAATGAGATTTTCCTAAATATCTAAGATTTTTCTGTTTAGATCAAGATGTTAAACATGTCTACCATAACACACAGCTCTGAGGGAGTCACTCAGTTTAGCAGAACCCAAGTGCAGGATTTTTATAAACTACAGTGGATTTAAAAAAATATCTAGCTGATTTATTTAAAATATCTGCTGTTCCACTTTCAATTTAAAAATAATTCATTCCATTCTTGTAAAAATATCACCTTATCTTTTAATTAAATTATAACGCAGGTCTCTTTTTACTAAAAAAAGTATATTATTAAGAGGGAAAATAATAAAATCAGGGAGATCAACTCCAACATTTAAATATTAAGATATCAAAATCCTAAAAACAAAAGAAGAGCACAAATTCATGTGTGAACAAAAATAAATAGACATTACTGGTAATTTTAAAATAGGTATGCCTACGAATTATTTTAAGTTAAGATGCTATTTTTATTTTTCCTTTTATAGGCAAGTCAGGTTCCTCAGTTTTCTCACCAATTGTAAGCAGTACAAGAATGACAGTAGCATCACAAAATACAATCTAGCCACTGATTCTTCCAAGAATCATTTATTTACTAATGTAAAGAGTAAAAGATCAATCAAATTGCTAAGGACAATTTTCAAGAATTGTTTAATCTGTTGAAGATTCCACATAAAGCTGAAAACTGTCACGTAATCATAAAATGGATCAGAATTTTTCCCAGAATTGTTTAAAATTTATCATCTTGTGCTCCAACTTTATATGTATCACCAAAATGGAAGATCTGGAAAATTAGATGCAAGCAAGCTGGGAACAGATGAAAGAACAAGAATACCAAAGAATACCTGATCAAGTAATATCACCTAGAAACAAGGAAGATTAAGTAATCACTGGAAACAGGAAATAAGCAGCAAATTACAGCTATAGCCAAAAAAATTAGCAGATACGAAGCTTGATTTGCTCCCTATAGGCCTAATCTCCAATTTCAGTTGAATCAAAAACATTTCTACCAATCCATCAATGGAGTGACTACATCAACACCCAACAAAGGAAAAAACAATGTAGTTCTGGATGCAGCTACCAGAAAACCCAAGGAAATACATAAGAATTCAACTAAGATAATGAAGATGGATAATAAAAAAACCTGAAATGAAAAAATCTTGTAACAACAGAATGATGAAGAAAAGGGAAGGAAAATCTAGAATTGGTCAGGTGAAAATGAACTATGACAAGGAGGTAAAACTGAAGATTGTTTAACACCTGGCAAAATCTACCTGATAATGGAAGATTCAACAAATGGGGCAGCAGCAAGCAACTTACAGCCAATACTTGCTTACCAACAATTTTCAAATTACTAATTGGCATGGTAGCTGATGCAGTTCAACAGCATATAGTTGGAAACAAGTATTTTTCACCTGAGCAGGAAGGAAACTGTCCAAACTGTCCAAGATGATTCTGGAAAACTGTAAGAGAAAGAAAACCAACTTGAATGTAGCTTAGATTGATTACAAGAAGGCATTCAATTCCCTGCCACATGATTAGATAATCAAGTGTCTACAAATAAAGAGGAGTCAGTAGAAACATCAGAACTTTATGCAAAGATCAGTGGCACAGTGGAAGACATGGTTGCTGGTCAGTGGTGACAGACTGGGAGAGATTAATATCAAGAAAGAAATCTTTCAAGGACACTCACTACTGTTTGTCATTGCACTGATTCTTCTGTCAACAATACTGAATAAGTCAGGCCATGGCTATCAAAACATCGAAAACATCAACAGGCTATCCCACCTCCTTTACACAGAGACCATCTGAAATAGAATTGGTGCTCAACACCATATATACAGTCAAGATACTGTAATGGAGTTTGAACAAATGGAGAAAATAGGAAAATAATTAATAGGAGACAACAGTAAAAACTGAAGGAATTAAGATGCCCTTTGGAAATAACATCAAGATACAAATACTTGGGCATATTTCAAGCTGACAACAAACACACTGAGGTCAAAAAGAAGGTTAGAAATAAATACGGGGCTTTTCCCCCTTTTCCCCTTCTTTTCTTTTTTGCAAATAAATTAAAGAAAAAAATGCCATAGATAATTCTAAAAATTAATTCTAAATAAAAACACAGACCAGTCTATAAACACGATGAACAGAGACAACTAGCATTTTAAAAAATGCTATAAACAAAATTCAGTAAAACCAGAAATACCTTCCAGTTACTACTGGCTCATATCTTTCAGCTCTATTTTGATTCATTTGTATTAAAGTTGCCATTATGGTTTCCTACTATGTATATGATGGTGTTATTTTACCTAGAGATATTTTTTTAAGAAATGACCTTAATATATTCAAACAATCTCTGTGGTCTCATTTGGAGAAGATTCCAATAATTTCTATAGAGACAAAAATAACTATTTCTTCAGTTTGGTAGTAGTGAATGGATATAGTTAAACATACAATTCTTTTCTTCAAAAATTTCCTTCTTTTGTCCTACTCAAGCTTTTCCCTGATTTTATCAAAACAGATAGTAATTCAGTCAATTTTACTAAAAAAAAAGTATTTTGGAAAAAAAGACATTTTATATTCATCTTTGCAGTTGACAACATACCGTAATTATTTTCTTCATTGTTTTCCTTGTTAAGAATAACAATGCAACACTGAGTTATTTATACAGCATCTAACTCTTCCCTTTGTAAAACTTTAAATAATGAAGAAATCTTTTAGAATCTGTACTAGTCATGTCAATATATGATCTGACTCTTTTTTACATAATGTAGATGTTTATTTGCTATACTTTCCTTGCCAGCATTTAAATTTAGAATAAGTGTTTAATTTCCATTGGAGTTAATACATTCAAATACCGTATGTTCCGGCGTATAAGACGACTGGGCGTATAGGACGACCCCCTACATTTCCTGTTAAATTATAGGGTTTGGGCTATACTCGCCGTATAAGACTACCCCTCTTCCAACGCACACCAAATAAAAATTAAAAAACATCAGATTTGATTTTAATATGGTAATTTTAATTCAAATGCTTATGACATGCAGGTACTTAGTAGGAAAACTGTCACTTATAAACATAAGGCTGTTTGTCATCAAACATGTAAACATAAAACAGTGCAAGTAGATTAAACTTTAATAATAATAATAATAATAATAATAATAATAATAATAATAATAATAAGTTGGAAGGGACCTTGGAGGTCATCTAGTCCAACCCCCTGCTCAGGCAGGAAACCCTATACCATTTCAGACAAATGGCTGTCCAGTCTCTTCTTAAAAACTTCCAGTGTTGGAGCATTCACCACTACTGGAGGTAGGTTGTTCCACTGGTTAATTGTTCTAACTGTCAGGAAGTTTCTCCTTAGTTCTAGGTTGCTTCTCTCCTTGACTAGTTTCCATCCATTGCTTCTTGTCCTGCTTTCAGGTGCTTTGGAGAATAGCTTGACTCCCTCTTCTTTGTGGCAGCCCCTGAGATATTGGATCACTGCTATCGTGTCACCCCTCACCCTTCTCTTCATTAAACTACACGTACCCAATTCCAGCAACCCTTTTCCTATTTTCCTAATTCACTTTTTCACTTTTCCTAATTCACTCTAAAGCTTTCCCTGTGCAGAGCCTTAAGTAACCCCAGCTGCCTGCAATTAGTGCAGGTTCTCATCCCACCAGGCTCAAGGTTGAGTCAGCCTTCCATCATTCCGAGGTAGGTAAAATGAGGACTCAGATTTTTGGGAGCAATAAGCTGACTTTGTAATAATGCTGCTTGGGGGGGGGGGTGAAAGCTCTAATAGGCAGGCATATACATAGAATGAAGGCTATTGCTAAGCACATTGATTTGTGCTTTAAATTGTAAGCCACCCTGAGTCTTCGGAAAAGGGTGGGATATAAATGGGATTAAAAAAAAAAGACCAAATGGGAGATCCGCTCCAGGTTTTCCAGCCAGCCCGCCCAGTTCCTGAGTCAAATGTGTCCTTAGAGCTAAGCTGCTGCTCTGGCTATGCATTCCCCACCTGCCTTTCAAGTTGCTCTTGCATTCCCCACCTGCCTACAGCTGCTCTTCAACTTTAGAAGGAAAAAAGCCCAGACCCCAGCCTGTAAAAAATCACAGACTGCAGCTTCTACTCCAATTGGTCCCGCTTTCCCTGTGCAGACTAAATGGAAGATCCACTCCAGGTTTTCCAACCAGCCCTGTCCCTAAAGTTTCAGCACCCGGCGTATAAGACGACCCCTGACTTTTGAGAAGATTTTCATGGGTTAAAAAGTAGTCTTATACGCAGAATCTACGGTAGCTAAAAATAAATTTAAAAAATAAAAATGAAAAGAGTTATATAAAAAGATACATTCCTTTGATTTTAGGAGAAAAATCAACATTTTGAAAAAGGGTATCCTAAAAACTATGTTTAAAAGAAGAAAATCACAAAAAGTAATCTATGATTAATAAGAGAAAAAAAATCATTGATATGAAGGTTAGCCATACAGGAGAAAATAGCCCGTACCTGCAAAGATGAAGTGAGGAAAATAGCAAATAGCCCGTGCCTGCAAAGATGAAGTGAGGAAAGCTAAGGCTCAAAATGAACTAAGGCTTGCTCCCAAAGTAAAAAATAACAAAAAAAAGCTTCTTTCAACATATAAAAAACAAGAAAAAAGTTAAGGAAATGATTGGTCAATTAGTGGGGGAAAGTGGCAAGAAGGTGACAAGCAACAGGGAGAAAGCAGAACTATTTAACTCGTTTTTTGCATCTGTCTTTACACAAAGGCAAAAAACAGTCAAACCTATCCAAAATAGTTCCATAAAAAACAGAATAGAAACGCAAGTTAAGATAGGCAAGAAATGACGAGTTCAAATCACCAGGACCAGATGGATTACACCCCAAAGTTCTCAAGGAACTGGCAGACATGATCTCAGAACCACTGCACTATATTTTTCAAAAATCCTGGAGCACTGGGGAACTACCAGAGGACTGGAAGAGAGCTGATGTAGTTCCCATCTTCAAAAAAAGGGGAAAAAATAGATCCAGGAAACTACAGACCTATCAGCCTGACCTCAATACCTGGGAAGATTCTGGAAAAGATAATCAGACAACAAATCAGCGAACACCTTGATACAAACAAAGTCATCACTAAAAGTCAACATGGGTTTGTCAAAAACAGATCATGCCAGGCAAATATTATTGCATTCTTTGACCAAGTGACAAAATTAGTGGACCAGAGGAATGCTGTAGATATAATTTCCTTGGACTTCAGTAAGGCATTTGATAAAGTAGATCACAACCTACTAATTGATAAGATAGAAAAATGTGGGTTAGATAGCATCACCACCAGATGGATTTGTAGCTGGCTGACAGGGCATACTCAGCGTGTGGTCCTCAATGGAACTGCATCTACATGGAAGGAAGTGTGTAGTGGGGTGCCCCAGTGCTCTTCAACATCTTCATCAATGATTTGGATGAGGGGATAGATGCGGAACTCATCAAATTTGCAGACACTAAGCTGGCAGGAATAGCCAACACTTCAGAAGATAGGTTTAAGATACAGAAGGATCTTGACAGACTAGAATATTGGGCGCTATCTAACAAAATGAAATTCAATGATGAAAAAGTAAGGTTCTACATTTAGGCAAAAAAACCCCAAATGTACAGGTATAGTGCAGGTGCTACCTTGCTCAATAGTAGTAACTGTGAGAGGGATCTTGGAGTTGTAGTAGACAATCACTTCAATATGAGCCAGCAGTGTGCTGCAGCTGCCAAAAAAGCCAACACAGTGCTAGGCTGCATTAACAGAGGGATAGAATCAAGATCACGTGAAGTACTAATACCACTTTACAATGCCTTGGTAAGGCCACACCTAGAATACTGCATCCAGTTTTGGTCACCATGATGTAAAAAAGATGTTGAGACTCTAGAAAGGGTACAGAGAAGAGCAACAAAGATGATTGGGGGACTGGAAACTAAAACATATAGGGAACGGTTGCTGGAATTGGGTATGTGTAGTTTAATGAAGACGCGGTAGCTCAGTGGGTTAGGACGCTGAGCTTGTCGATCAGATGGTCGGCAGTTTGGCGGGTTGAATCCCAGGTGCCGCGTAACAGAGTGAGCGCCTGTTACTCGTCCCAGCTTCTGCCAACCTAGCAGTTCGAAAGCACGTAAAAATGCAAGTAGAAAAATAGGGACCACTACGGTGGGAAGGTAACAGCATTCCGTGCGCCTTTGGCATCTAGTCATGCCGGCCACATGACCACAGAGATGTCCTCGGACAAGTGCTGGCTCTTCGGCTTTGAAACGGACATGAGCACCAGCCCCTAGAGTTGGAAACGACTAGCACGCATGTGAGGGGGAACCTTTACCTTTACCTTAGTTTAATGAAGAGAAGGGTGAGGGGTGACATGATAGCAGTGTTCCAATATCTCAGGGGCTGCCACAAAGAAGAGGGAGCCAAGCTATTCTCCAAAGCACCTGAAAGCAGGACAAGAAGCAATGGATGGAAACTAGTCAAGGAGAGAAGCAACCTAGAACTAAGGAGAAACTTCCTGACAGTTAGAACAATTAACCAGTGGAACAACCTGCCTCCAGAAGTGGTGAATGCTCCAACAATGGAAGTTTTTAAGAAGAGACTGGACAGCCATTTGCCTGAAATGGTATAGGGTTTCCTGCCTGAGCAGGGGGTTGGACTAGATGACCTCCAACGTCCCTTCCAACTACTACTACTACTACTACTACTAATTATTGTTGTTGTTGTTGTTGTTGTTGTTGTTGTTGTTATTATTATTATTATTATTATTATTATTATTATTATTATTATTCTGTTAAAAATTGAACAATTACTGCTGGCTGTATATTCAATAGGAACCTTCCTCAGTGTGATGCTCCGAGGTGTTTATGGGTTACTGGCTAAAATATTCTTAATTTCCATCCCAACTTATATAAAAGATGCCAGGTTGAAAAAACTAATAAACTTTTAATAATACATATGCAATAAGTAAATTGTGTTATAGCTATTAGAATCCTAAACATATTCATTTAGTAAGAGCTTAAATCTAAAAGGGATTATTTTGAAAAAAAAATGTGTTTAAAATAGCAGCCCTAACATAGAAGAGGCTTTGCAAAAATTCAGAATTTTAACTTCTACCAGACTGTTACTTTCCACGTAGGCTGAAACACAACATATTTTGGTTGATTTGATTTGTCTTCATATATTGTGTAGTCCTGGCCTACTTTCCTTTATTCTATAAACTAAGGTCAAGCAAACCATGATTTGGGTTTTAAACCAATAATCAACAAGTATATTCTGAATGTTCCCCATCTGTAAATTTGAAACTGATAATTAGTAAAATAACTGATTAACTTTAATTATCTTATATTGCATTTTTTGAGTAAAATATGGGTGATTTATTATAAGGGATGTATTATTATACAATAAGGTTTTCTGTTACAGGTGGCTAGAAGTTTTCAACACATAGAATTGCATTAAAGATTAGCTGCAGTTAATTTGTTAAATACGAAATGTTTAAGTTTATATGCTCACTACAGCAGATTCACTATAGGAACTCAGCCATTCAGTTTAAAGTTTATCCCACTGATGTACTGTTGAACAGATATAGTGTTGGAAGATATGGCTTTCAATTGTCCCCAACTCTACAGTTAAGATGAATAGCTCAGTTAAATAATAAAGGAGTTTCTTTATTATGTCTTTTTAAAAAAATCTAACTGTAAAGAGAATCCAAGATACTGTACCTTATGATGCAAAAAGTACATTATATGAAAGTAAAAGCAGAACATAGAAAAGCAGAGAATTGAAAACCAGAGCTGTATCAAAAGCCATTTATAACATGCATTAAAAGAATCCAAATATCTATAGAAATAATAATGGTTTAACCATCCATCAAAGAACTTAGATAATACATTTAGTATATAAGATTCTGTTTGGGGAGAATCTGATGCAGATCTGTACCACTCATTTTTACTCATTAATTCTCTCAGTCATTTTCTCCCTGAAAATAAGACCTATCCCAAAAATAAAGCCTAGCTTGATTTTTACGCTTGCGCCTAATATAAGCCCTACCCCCAAAATAAGCTCTAGTTAAGAGCCTGCGTAGCTGGTCGCCTGCCCATTTCATCTGGTTGTTCGTGATGCCACCGCCACAAGGTGAGCCAAGGCAAGTGGGGGAGCTTCGCCATGCAGCACACAACCACTTACCTCAGGGCTCCCACAGCCAGGCCTCCCATGCCCCAACACCTGCCTTGACTAACAGTGGTGATACTAATAGCCCCGTCCACCAGGAGCCTGCATTTCTTTTTTCTATCCAGCCTCAAACCTTCCCTTTTTGGAGAAATTTGTTGTGAATGTGATCAGTCTACTAGATTGTGAAGGAAGCAGATTATCCAGACTATTTTCAGTCTGGGTTTAGACTGTGGTTCGGTATTGAAACAGCTCTGGATCACTTATTAATGACATCTAATATCTCATCCAATGCTGATATATGATATTCCCAGCATATTCAGTTATGTATGTTCACAGCTTTGAGTTATTTATAAAGTAATAAAGACAGGGTAGAAATGTAATAAATAAATAAATTTTAGAGAAAAATGATTGAAGCCATGACATACCTATAGAACAACTGTTAAGTAAAACTTCAGCTTTTAGTCCGAAGCAAGTGTGGAACTGATCTGCAGGAAACAGCCAGAGATGGGCAAAGTGATTGATTGGACAAGCCGCTGTTATACGACTCCATGTCCATTCATGCATTTACCTTTGCTTTCTTTAAAAGGCTCTTTGCTTTCGCTCTAATCTACAACTTTTTGTTAAGAGATGGGAATTTCCCAGACTGGAAGGGGACCCTATTTTCCTAAGTAAAGGGAGGAAATGTGCCATCTGAACATTGCAGTACAAGTTAGGAAATTGAACATCAGTGTGTTAAAATAACTGCATTACAAACTAAAGTATGAGACGATCTTAAGGAAACCCCCTTAATAGAACATGGAAATTTTATTGTTTTTAAAGTAACAGCTTAATATATATGCTAAAGGGAAAATTCTAAGCTGCTCTGATATTAAATAGACAATTATGTAGCAGGTAGAGGAAGTACAGAAATAAAACTAAAAAGACTTATGCTATGCAAAAAAAACCTAGGTTTTTTTGCATGGCAGAGGGGAAACTTAGAAAACGGGGAAACCTGTCATCAAATGCTATACTAACAAAGGAAAGGGACGGGGAATAAACTTGTAAAGTGAAGGAAAAATCTATTATTCTGAGCCCATCTTGTGGGAATTTCAGCTTCCCTACAACACATCCATGGGTCAGAGAATGCAGTGTTGGACTACTGCCAAGCTCTCATCACCCTCACATGCCACCTGCAGGACACCAGTGCAAGTCATGCCAGTGAAAAGCACCCCTGAAGGTGATTTGGGAGACGCACCTGAACTCGAAGTTTTCACACTTGTTATTCACAACCACAGACATTATACCATCATAAAAGAAATTTTAGAAGCCCCCTACAAGCCTGGGGAAAGCCTCCTGAAGGACTAAAAACGAAGAGCTGAGCCAGCTTCACCCCCTCTAGAGAAGGTTCAAGTGTAGACAAGGCCCTGTACTCCTACTGATGGGGTGTCACCTACAACCCCTTTACTCCTGCTCCTGCCACAACGCTCTCCCCTCCTTCTCCTACTTTCTTACCCTTTCGCTTCTCCCACGTATAAAAGATCTTGTTCGAGATATTCAAGCTTCCCTGAAGATTGCTCCACCCAAAGAACCATTATACCCTTGTCATTCATTGAAGGTTGGCAATGGGTCCTGATAAAATTATTTCAGTGCAAAAATTGTTTAGCTCCTCATTGGAAGGGACTGTTCCAGATTTTATTGACTACTAACACTGCTGTGAAGTGTCAAGATCTGGCTTCCTGGATGCATGTTTCGCACTGCAAGAAAGTACCAGATGAGGAAATCACATAACCTGAGCCAACTGACCACAATAAGGCAAAGACTGAAGCTTTGCCCAACAGGGAAGCAAGTGCTAGTAACCTCTGCTCCCCACCAGCATGCAATCTCTGGCCCAGATAGCACCAACAAGTGAACTCCAATCCACCTTCCCCAGACAACTGAAAAAAACTTTATACCACCTTTTCCGACACAATGGAAGCCCAGAGGCGCATGAAGGAAACAATCTACATCGGAAAATGCCTCTCATGCCTGCTGAATGGACTGTGGTTGTGTTATTCTTTATTGGTATTTGTCTCAATTTATATAAAGCTCTGTACACTTTTATCATGAGTCCTAAACCTATTGAGGTTGTTTGTGTCTCCCAATAAAATTCCTTATACGCCCCTATGAAACGATTGTAGACCCTTCACCCCAGAGTCCCTTTAATCTTATCTTCTTGCTTATGATTTGTGTTGTCCTTACAGACAAGAAATGGAGACTGTGGAAAATGGAAATATTGGCTATTGTTTTTCTGTGAAAGATTTAGGCCCAGGTGAATTAAATCAGGCCACATGGAAAAAGTATTGAACCAAAGTCTGTGCTATGCTCAGTTTTACAATCTGAAGAAACTAATTGTAATCTAAACTGCAATTGTATTTTACTTAACATGATTTTGCTAAGCTTGCTTGTTTCAAATACATTTAGAACACAAGGACTGGAATTGTGAGAAATGGGGAACTGAAAGTAGTTGATAGGTGCAGGTTCAGATGTACATGGGTATAAGGAGAGTTATGATCAGCAGAAAATCTGCAGAAAGTGCAAGGTTGCTGACCATCTGTCTACGGTTTTAGGATGGGAAAGTGTATAAGTGCATGTGCTTCCCCTTCCCTTCTCATCCAGTCCGCCAACCAACAAAGGTCAGTGACTTCTGCACTAAAGAGAGAAGATGGTAAGGAAGTGACAAGCAGTAGAGAGAAAGCAGAGCTGTTTAACTCATTATTTGCATCAGTCTTCACACAAAAAGAAATTATAGCACAACATACCAAAAAAAGTACTGCAAAAGACAAACTAGAAACAAAAATTAAAATAAGCAAGAAAATGGTAAGAGAGCACCTATCTGACCTTGATTAATATAAATCACCAGGACCCGACAGATTACATTCCTGAGTTCTGAAGGAGCTGGCAGATGTTATCTCAGAACCATTGCACCATATCTTTCAAAAATCCTGGAGCACCAGGGAAGTACCTGAGAATTGGAAAAGGGCTGATGTGGCTCCCATCTTAACGAAAGGGGAGGAAAAAACAGACCCAGGAAACTACAAAACAATAAGTCTAACATCGATACCTGGGAAGATCCTGGAAAAGGTAATAAAAAAACAGATCAGCAAACAACTAGAAGCAAACAAAGTTATAACTAGCAGCCAGCACGGGTTTGTCAAAAACAGATCATGCCAAACCAATCTTATTTCATTCTTTGATAAAGTGACCGAATTAGTAGACCACCAAAATGCTGTGGACATAGTATACTTAGATTTCAGTAAGGCATTCGACAAAGTAGACCACAATGTAGTATATGGTAAGCTAGAAAAAGATGAAATAGACAACATCACAAATCAGATGGATTTGTAGCTGGCTGACAAACCATACTTAACAAGTAGTCCTTAATGGTACACATCCACATGGAGAAAAGTAAGCAGTGGGGTACCACAAGGCTCCATCTTAGGCCTAGTACTCTTCAAAATCTTTATCAATGACTTAGATGAGGGAATAGAAGGCAAACTCATCAAATTTGCAGATGACACTAAATTGGCAGGAATAGCCAACACCCCAGAAGACAAGCTCAGGATTCAAAAAGATCTTGACAAATTTGAACAATGGGTCCTATCCAACAAAATGAGTTTTAACATGGAGAAAAGCTAAGTTTTACATTTAGGCAGGAAAAATCAAAAATATAAGTACAGATAAGGCGACACCTGGCTCAAAATCAGTAACTGTGAGAAGGACCTTGGAGTCCCAGTGGACAATCACTTGACTATGAGCCAGGAATGTGCAACAGTAGCCAAAAAAGCTAATACAGTCCTGGGTTGCATAGAATCAAGATCACACCAAGTATTCATTTTATAAAACCTAGTAAGACCACACCTGGAATACTGCAGCCAATTTTGGTCACCATATCAAAAAAAAAGATATTGAGAGTTTGGAAAAAGTTCAGAGAAGAGCAACTAAGGTGATCCAAGGCCTGGAGACTAAAACATATGAAGAATGACTGCAGGACTTGGGTTTGGCCAGTCTAAAGAAAAGAAAAAATAGGGGTGACATCATAGCAGTATTCCAGTATTTGAGAGGCTGCCACAAAGAGGAGGTGGTCAAATTATTCTCCAAAGCACTGCTGTGAAGTGTCAAGATCTGGCTTCCTGGATGCATGTTTCACACTGCAAGAAAGTACCAGCCCCAGACAAGGAAATCACATGACCTGAGCCAACTGACCACAATAAGGCAAAGACTGAAGCTTTGCCCAACAGGGAAGCAAGTGCTAGTAACCTCTGCTCCCCACCAGCATGCAATCTCTGGCCCAGACAGTACCAACAAGAAGTGAACTCCAATCCGCCTTCCTCAGACAACTGAAAAAACTTTATACCACCTTTCCCACACAATGGAAGCCCAGAGGTGCATGAAGGAAACAAACTACATCAGAAAATGCCTCATGCCTGCTCTATGGAATGTGATTGTGTTGCTGTTTATTGGCACTACCGGGCCCCAGGCCACAGTTTGGGGACCCCTGCTTTAATGGACCTACAGTATCTTCACTTTTTTCTTGTTAGTAATAAGTTGAAAGAAACTTTTTTATTATCCTTGTTTTTTGTTGCAAGTCTTTGAGCCTTTGCTTTCCTGACTTTGCATGTTATAGCTGTCTGCTGATAATCAGCCTTAGTTATGTGTCCTTCTTTCCATTTTTTGTATTTGTTCTTTTTGTCTTTCAGTTTGATAGATCTTTGTGCAGCCATGTTGGTTTCTTCTTGAATTTCTTATTTTTCTTCTTCAGTGGTATTGTGCTGGACTGGGCTTTTATGATAGCATTTTTCTGAGTTTCCCATACTTCCTGAGTTGTTTTCTGCTTTAGGATTTTCATCCATGACATCTTTCCTAGGTTTTTTCTGAGTTCGTTAAAATCAGCTCTTTTGAAGTTTAAGACATTGGTTGAATTATTTTCTGTTGCTTGTGTTTGCATTATATTGAATTCCAGTATGATGTGGTGGTTACTTTTCCCCAAGGTTCCTGCAACTTCAACTCCCTCTATCACTAATAATGACAACAGGGACTGTCACTATTTCCTTCACTAAGCAACATGCCCACATGATGTCATGTTTTAGTACAACATTGTTTAGCAATAAAAACTCTGGTCCCAATTATTGTCATTAAGCAAAGATTTCTTATATAGCCTAGAGGAAATCATACACTTTTTTGTCTAATAAAAGAAACGTAATTGGGCTACAAAACGGCCCAGCTCATTATGCAGACTAAAGCTGTACAAATGTAAAAGTCAAAAATTATTTCCAGTTACATATTTAGGACATGTCTGTAATTCTTTAAACCAAGATTGTATTTTTTCAGTCTTATAGTACAGCTGAGCAACTGCAACCCCTGATAAAAGAAACAGCTATTTTAAGAAGCTGCAGACAGGCACAATGATATGAGCTTTGTGCACTCTGAAACACATCTTTGCTTCTGAATATGAAGCAATGCACAGTCATAATATAGACTATTTTGAAAGACATTAGCTAATAATCTGATTTCTTCTGTTCCTATGATCACATATCCTATGAAAATGAATACAAAGCAATCATTACAATTGCTATAGAAAATTTCCTTCTTGTTCATAAAACAAAAAAATATCCTGGGGCAGGAAATCAGCAAAAAATTAGGGACTGATGCTGCTGTTAAATGTGAAAAAGACCTTGAAATCATCTGATCTGAATACCAGTAATTACAATCCCAGTAATGTCTGATCCTGTCTTCATGCCAACAAGGCTACATAGAAAATTGCTTTTTACTTTTGTTTTTGCAAAAATATTTTACCAATTAACCAGTTCATATGAAAGCTGTTTTCTTTTCTGACAGAGCTTGCTTCCAGACTCTGTCCATGGTAGCAAAGCATATAACTAATAAAGCAAGAGCACTTTAAGTTTACATTAAAGCAGAGGTCCCCAACCTTTTGGGCACCAGGGACCAAGAAAGGTTTTTCCACAGACCAGAGTGTGCATGGTTTTGTGTGCTGCCTGCATTCCACAGATGGGGCTTTGCTTATTTGTGCGGACCGGTTGCTGGCATGCTGCTGCCTGGTATCGATCCACAGACCAGGGGTTGGGGACCCCTGTATTAAAGCAATTGCATGAATTTAAATTTTCAGAATAGCATATCCTTTACAACCATCCTCAAACTTTACACAAAATACAGATCAACTTTTTAAATTGTGTATGTCATGAAGAGAAAATTATAAATATTATTAAATAAAAATGAGAGTGGAATCCTTCATAATTCTATTTAGACAAGTAATTTTCATAGAGGTATTTGAAATTATCAAGTAAGATTACAACCTAAAAATAACATATAATGTATTTCTTTAGCTGGGTCCCCACTAAATTGTAAAAGTATATATGGAAGTACAAACATAAAAATGAATTATTCCTGGGCCAGCAAGCAAACACACTCTGTACAAATTTCCTACTGATTCTGCCCATGTTTGCTGACTACTGCTGCTTCTCAGTTAATAATATAAATCCTTTATTTCATTCTTTGTAGCTTACTACTACTATGTTGTTTCACAGTTGCCAACATCTCAGTAATGTCTTCTGTTCTGTCCAGGTTATTTTTCTGTATTTTTCCTTTTATGCAGTTGTTCCCAATGGTTAAAAAAAACATCACACACTGAATTTTAGGGCCTCATTTATATTGCCCTTTTTCCTTATGTTTTACTTGTCCCTGCTAACAATATCCAGGAGATCAGACAAGTATTAAAGTTATTTGACATATTTAACAACATTAGGAGTTACAAGTCCCAGAACCTCCCATCAAAATTAGGTTTGATTGCAGGGGATTGTGGGAACTGAAATTCCAACTACCTTAAGTTTTGCCTGGCGATTTACAAATAATAAAGTAACCATGACATGGATAAAGGAAAGCATTTGGACACACATACTAGTACAAAGTCTTAGGAAGAATAGCAGCCAACCCCTTATTTTCAAAATAGTGGTAGAAAAAACAATAAAAACACAAACCATCACTTAAGAATTTGATAGCATAAATTATAATTCCTTCTGATAATAATAATGATAATAAGACTGTTTAGTAGGTGGAACTAACCAGATAGTTATCATTCATCACAAGGATGCATTTTAGGTGCAATATATTAGTTCTCCTTCAGAAAACCAAAGTGCACACAAGAATTTTTCTGATATAAGAGTCAACCACTAGATAAAATGTCAGTATCCTTACACATTCTCACTCATTTCTATAAAGATCTGATCACTTCTAACAAAAGTATTAACATAAAATATCTAATTATGGGGGAAAATAGGATTGAACCAGTAGAACCTAGGCTAGAAGTAGTTATATAAGTATTTATTAGATGCTTTGCAAAGTGAACTGTTTGGTTACCTAAAAATGCTGAGGAAAAACCCAAGAGTTTTATCTTGGAAGAATAGGTTGTTGTAGGTAACTCTTCTACATGTACCTGGCTTCATTCTTGTCTATAATAACACAGATAGTATAGCAAAGTCTCGTATAACAGTCTTCTGCTGAGTAACCCAATTACTGAATAAGAGATTAAGCATCTGAAAAACTGTGAAATATCCTTGGCATTTGGAAGTTCTTGATTTCACACCTGTAGTGTTTTTCAATGTTAGTCTACTTGTACTATATAAAATTATCTAATAAGAGTATTCTCTAGGTCTAAATTCCATTTCAATGACTGAAGATCAGGAAAATACATTTTGTCCAGTCTGAAAATGGAACATGTTTCTTATTCAAACAAAAGTTGATTTGTGATGTTTCTTACAAAAAGTTCAGCAGTTCAAGCCCTTTCATTATTTATTGTTTCTTAGAACAACAGTTGGGAACACTACTCATACCTAAGTATATTACAACTAATGTAGCAAATGTCACAATAATTAATATTAAAAAAAACAAAAAGACTAAATATAGGTTTTTTTCTTCAGGAATCCTCTGCAAGGCAGGGAACCTAATATGGGAGAAGTACACCTACAGCAGATCAAGAGATGTGTACCAATTAATTCTTTGAACTACACTGAAATAAATCTCAATCTGATCATTAGTATTTCTGTGAGTCTGAGGCCTAACTTTTCTCTAAAAGTTTCCTTTCTTTTTGCATTCGTGTTGTGAGGAAACTAAGAATAGGTAACATTTCACATATGCCATAATAAACCAAAATAAATTTAATCATACTCCAGCACTGATCAACTGATAGCAGACTTTGGGGTATTTCACATCTTCTCTAAAAATATTCATGATGCAGTTCTAACTTCAAATAAGACAAGGAGACCAACTAGGTAAGATGTATTGCAATAACCAGGGCTTTTTTTCTCATAGAACGCTCAGAACGGAGTTCCGGCAACTTTTTTGGATGGAACCTTGTAGGGTAGGTAAGGCGGGTTATATGACATGTGTGAGTTCCGGCACCTTTTTCTTTTACAAAAAAAGCACTGGCAATAACTCAAGTAAAACTAAAGATGGACAATTTAGGCAAGCTTCTGAGCTGGTGGAAATGTTTTCTTAAAAAAACAACCGAACCATAAAAAGTACTTCAAACTGGAAGTTCAAACCCGAAAATTTAGATCCAAGGAGTTGGGAAGCAATCGCTGGTGGGGGGGGGGAATCTTTAACCGCCTAGCTTCATTCTACCGACGCGTTGAAAATCACCCACAAGGAAGTTCATTTCCAGGGACTCAAGCACGACGCAGCTTCAGTGTTCTGGAAGCAGCGCCGCTTGCCCGGGAAAGAGGGGATCCATACTCATTTCCCCAGGAACCGCCGCCCCCCACCTCCATGTCGAAAACCGCTTGGATGTATCCGGGGAAAATCATCGGCTTAATGCCGCCAAATCAGAGCAGATGCCCCGACCCAGCAGAAGGTGCCACCAATTGGCAACGGAGACCTTGACTCAAGTGGCAAGGAAGTTGGATTAACGACTCACCTCTGAATTCCTTCCATTTCTCTACAGCCCCCAGCACTACAGAGAACAGCACCGGAACTGACATGATAATCAGTATAGGCGGCGGCAGCAGCAGTAGTACGAGCAGCAACAACAGCAGCAGCAATTTGCGGGGGGGGGGGGGGAGAAGATGTACGAAAAAGGACTCGAGAAGAAGCAGCACCTACCCGGACAGCTTAGCAATCTTGACAAAGCTGAACACATCCATCCAGGGAGCCGCCTAAGCAACGCCTCACTTGTGCACTCGCTTGCTCATTCCAGCAACAGCTCCGTGCCATGAAGAAGGTTATGCATGACTGCTTTCCTTCGCCAGCAACAGCGGCTATCCTTGCCGAGGAAATTCCCGGTGACAGCTCCTGCTACCCCCCACTCCGGCCGGCAGCTAAGCGTGCAGCATCTACCGTCACCAGGAAGATGTTGGGGAAAGCGCGTGCCCGCGCACCTCCCAGCTTAGCTCGCTGAGGCGTTAGCAGAAGTGAGCGCGTGTGCCTCTGCGCCTGCGCAGAGCCTGGGGAAAAGCAGGAGCAACTAACGGATGGCGAGGTGGCAGTGGCTTGGATTCGGAGTGGGCGAATAAAAGCTCAGCCTGCTCCAAGAAGAAAGCTGTCGAGCTTTTCAATGAATATGAGTGGGTTGAACTCCTCAGAAATATCTTATCCAAATGGCTTCCCCCACTACAAAGAGTATCCATAAAACAAAGGAAAAACTGACGATTTAAATACACAGATTCGGAAACCTGTCTGGGCAAAGGAAGAAAGCTATAGTTAGATTAAAGAAAATAGATGACTTGATCTATTAGTTGGGGCCCTATATTATCAAACAGGTGTTTGAATATGGTTAGAAACAGATAATCTTTAGATACTAAAAAATCATATTTAGAAAGGATTTATACTTAGGATGATGTATTTTTTTATGAGATGGGAAACATGAAAATAGCAGGATGGCTCTCAACAAGGGAAGTTTTTGCTCACCTTGCTTAATGTAATCACTGCTGAGAAAAAAAGTAATTTATAAGTAATTTATAAAAGTATTTTGAACACTGAAGGGAAAACAAAATTAAAATAAGGTGACTTTAACTGCAAATTATGAACTGGATAGAAAATATGTTGTAATCTAGAACTATTGTTAATAGATATAATATTAGAAAATATGATGAAGAACTACTGTATATACTCAACATTGCATGTATGTTATATGTATTAATACCAGAAAGAACCCCTTCATGAATTACTGCCTTGTGGCGAAGGGGCGTGCGTAATTCAATGAAGCTATGAGCTATGCCATGCAGGGCCACCAGGTCATAAGCAGAGAGTTCTGACAAAACGTGATCCACTGGAGAAGGAAATGGCAACCCACTCCAGTATCTTTGCCATGAAAACCCTATGGACAGTACCAAAAGGCAAAATGATATGACGCTGGAAGATGAGCCCCTCAGGTCACAAGGCGTCGAATATGCTACTGGGGAAGAGCAGAGGGCTAGTACTAGTAGCACCAGAAAGAATGAAGCGACTGGGCCAAAGCTGAAAGGACGCTCAGCTGTGGATGTGTCTGGTGGTGAAAGGAAAGTCCGATGCTATAAAGATTTTTTCTCCATAGGAACCTGGAATGTAAGATCCATGAATCAAGGCAAGCTGGACGTGTACTCTTCAGTCAGTGCTGAAGAAGTTTCTTGGATGAGAAGCAAAATGTCTTTAAAGAAAAAAAGTCCAGTTGCCTCCTGAAAAAGCACCTTTGGGACTCCTTGCTTATAGTTGTTAGCTGCGAAGTCGTGTCCGACCCATCGCGACCCTATGGACAACATTCCTCTAGGCCTTCCTGTCCTCTACCATCTTCTGGAGTCCATTTAAGCTCACGCCTATTGCTTCAGTGACTCCATCCAGCCACCTCATTCTCTGTCATCGCAAAAATATTGGACTGGGTTGCCATTTCCTTCTCCAGTGGATCACGTTTTGTCAGAACTCTCTGCTTATGACCTTTCCATCTTGGGTGGCCCTGCATGGCATAGCTCATAGCTTCATTGAATTACGCAAACCCCTTCGCCACGACAAGGCAGTAATCCATGAAGGGGCTGCTTATAGACAGTAGGATAATTAATAAAAACTAATCAGGGTATCTCTGGAGAAGGCTTCTTTGCTACCATTAGATTTGATTGAGGATATTGGGGCTTAAGGTCATTACAAAATGTTAAGTATTTGTTAGATATTGTTGTTCAACAATAAAAAATTTTATCCTAATGCCAGGATGGGATCTACTGTCTGAGAGTTCCCAGCAAATCTCAATATTTTAGCAGAATAGAAAGCTTTTCCATGGAATTGCACTTGCTGTTGTTAAATCCAAGGGCTCACATTTATTGTTTGTTGCTCCATAGTTGAGTTCATTTATCTTACCATGCAGATGCCAGAAACAATGATGGCAAAGAATATTAGACAGCAGCTACCATTAAAAACATGGGAATGCTCATGGCAGCCTAGGGTCTTCCTTCAAGCTCTATTATTATTATTAAAAGTAGAATCTCATGACACCTTTAAAACTTAACAAAAACAATAATTATTAGCAGAACTATATATAATTCAATCTTCCTGAAAAATAAGGCTATGGAAATAATACTTCCATTTATCTTTTACTATCTTTTACTAATGCTGCGTTACTGCAAATGAGGACACTAAGGCCTATGAAGCTTTATATAGGAGATTAATTCTCAGGTATTACTTCTGGACAATTTCAGTGAAAGCACCATAGGTTTAAAAGCAAACTGGCTGAGTTAATTGCCATCAGCAATTTTGTTGTTGTTGTTAGTTGCGAAGTCGTGTCCGACCCATCGCGACCCTATGGACAATGTTCCTCCAGGCCTTCCTGTCCTCTACCATCTTCTACTACTTATGCCTTTCCTTAAATATTCTTGCACGGACTTGTTCGTCCTCAGGGGTGCTCTCCCTTCCTGGGTGCGACCCGCCTTTCTAGCCACTTATGATCTCGAGGAAGGGCCCATTTATTAGGACCCCGAGAGATGGCTGGGCACGGGTAGGGGCCTTCGACGGAAACCCAACAAGAGGCCCCTGGTTAGTTTTCTTTCTAAATTTTTCAGGGGGTTAGGGAGGGGGGAGGGTACTCTTTTTGGTTGTTTGGACAAGGGGGGCAGTCCAACAACCTCTGTTCAGGCCAGTGCCAAGGTAGATCGCAGGGGGGAGGAGCGGGGGTCGGTTGCCTCTGGGGCCCCAGGGCTGGTCGTGGGAATCCCTATTCCCACGACGTTAGGGAATGGTAGCAGGTATAGGAGCAGAGGGCCGTATCGATCTCAGGGAAGGCCTCTCCGCTGCTTACAAGCGGTGAGGCACTCCGACCCTCTGGCTCCGCCCCGAGGCCCCGGGAGTGAGGATGTGCAGCCTCCTGAGCTGGTGTACTTGAATGCCAGGTCTGTCGCTAATAAAGCTCCTCTCGTCCGCGACTTGGTCGAGGGTGAGCAGGCGGACCTGGCTTGCATCACGGAGACTTGGTTGGGCCCAGAGGGCGGGATTCCTCTGGTTGACCTTTGCCCACCAGGTTTCCGGGTGCTACACCGGCCTCGGGCTCAGGGTAGGGGCGGGGGTGTGGCTGTTGTCATGAGGGAGACCATGTGTCAGCAGGAGGCCACCGTTCCCCAGATAGTCGGGTGTGAGTCTCTCTTTTTGAGATGCGGCCCTGGTGCGCAGTTGGGCTTGCTGCTGGTGTACCTTTCACCTAGTCACACAGCAGCAGCCCTGCCTGAGCTTCTTGATGTTCTCTCTGGGTTGGTGATTGAGTTCCCGAAACTTATAATTTTGGGGGACTTCAATCTACCATCGCTGGGAGGATCATCTGAGTTGGCTCAGGAGTTCATGGTTTCCATGACGGCCATGGACCTGACGCAAGTAATTTCGGGACCGACTCATGAGGGAGGCTACACCCTTGACTTAGTTTTCTTATCTGGACGGTGGTTAGCTGATCTTGGTGGGGGCTCCCCAATTGTTATGCCCCTGTCATGGACCGATCATCATCTCCTGTGGCTGGTCTTCCATTTTGCCACCCCCCGCCGTGGGTGTGTGGAACCAATTAAATGGTACCGCCCCAGACGCTTAATGGATCCCCAGAGGTTCCAGGTGGCGCTGGGGTCCCCACCTGCCTCCCTTGCTCACAGCTCGGCAGATGCCTTAGTGGAAGCCTGGGAAAGGGCAGCCACTGAGGCTCTTGACCGAGTTGTACCCCTGCAGCCCCTGACCCGGTGCAGATCCCGCCGAGCTCCATGGTTCTCCGTGGAGCTCCGGGAGATGAAGCGTCGGAGACGGGGCCTAGAGAGCGGTTGGAGATCCAGCCGATCCGAATCCGACCGATTGCGACTAAGAGCCTATACTAGGTCTTATCTCGCTGCGATAAGGGAGGCGAGGTCTAACCACTTCGCTACCCTTATCGCGTCCGCAGATAATCGCCCGGCCGCCCTGTTTAGGGTGACTCGCTCCCTCCTGAATCAAGAGGTGAGGGAAGAACCCTTGCAGGGTCGTGCCGAGGAGTTTAACCAGCATCTGTCGGACAAAATCGCTCGGAGTCGGACCGGTCTGGACTCTGACTGGGCAGAGTCTGGCGATCAGGACGCGGGCGGTCTTGTCGATATTACCTGGGAGGAGTTTGATTCTGTGACTCCGGAGGAAGTGGACAGGATCATGGGGAGGCTGAGCTCCACCACATGTTTATTGGACCCGTGCCCTTCCTGGCTAGTTTATGCAGCCCGGGAGAGGACACGCAGCTGGTTCCAGGCAGTTATATCGGCTTCTTTGAACGAGGGTAGCTTCCCCGCCATCTTGAAAGAGGCGGTGGTGAGGCCTCTCCTCAAGAAGCCTGCCTTGGACCCAGCTGTATTGAACAACTTTCATCCCGTCTCCAACCTTCGCTTTATTGCGAAGGTTGTTGAGAGTGTGGTGGCGCATCAGCTCCCTCTGGTCCTGGATGAAGCGTATTATCTAGACCCGTACCAATCGGGTTTCAGGCCCGGGCACAGCACGGAGACGGCATTGGTTGCGCTGGTGAATGATCTCTGGAGGGCTCGGGACAGGGGACATTCCTCTGTTCTAGTCCTATTAGACCTCTCAGCGGCTTTCGATACCATCGACCATGGTATCTTGCTGCGACGTCTCAGGGGATTGGGAGTGGGAGGCACGGTCTTACATTGGTTCTCCTCCTATCTCCTGGGACGTTCGCAGTCGGTGTTGGCAGGAGGGCAGAGGTCGACCGCGAGGTCTCTCGTTTGTGGAGTTCCTCAGGGGTCGGTCCTCTCGCCTCTCCTGTTCAACATCTATATGAAACCGCTGGGTGAGATCATTCATGGTTTTGGAGTTGGGTATCATCAGTATGCTGATGATACCCAGCTTTTCCTTTCGACCCCAAACCACCCCAGTGATGCCCTCAACGTGATGTCCCGTTGCCTGGAGGCGGTTCGGGTCTGGATGGGGAGGAACAGACTTCAACTCAACCCCAACAAGACTGAGTGGCTTTGCATACCTTCATCCCGGGTTTATTCGGACATTCCACCTCTTTCTATGGGCGGTGAACTATTACCCCCCGTAGATAGGGCTCGCAACTTGGGAGTCCTCCTAGATTCACGGCTCACCTTGGAAGACCACATAGGGGCTGTGACTAGGGGGGCTTTTGCCCAGGTTCGCCTGGTGCGCCAGTTGCGGCCCTATCTAAGCCGGGATGATCTATGCACGCGCTCGTGACCTCTTGACTAGACTACTGCAACGCTCTCTACATGGGGCTGCCCTTGAGGACCACCCGGAAGCTCCAACTGGTACAGAATGCAGCCGCAAGAGTTGTGTTGGGAGTCTCCCGATACTCCCACGTTACACCTCTGCTCCGTGAGCTGCATTGGTTACCAGTTGTCTTCCGGGTGAGATTCAAGGTACTAGTAATGGTGTTCAAAGCCCTACATGGCAGGGGTCCGGAGTACCTTAGGGAACACCTGCTGCCGGCATCAACTTCCCTCCGCCCTGTGCGTTCCCACAGAGAGGGCCTCCTCAGGGTGCCACCGGTCAGAGAATGTCGATTGGTGGCACCCAGGGGGAGATCCTTCTCTGTGGGCGCCCTGGAGCTATGGAATCAGCTACCGGTTGAGCTCCGGACGGCGCCCAATCTCCGCTCCTTTCGCCGCAAGCTAAAAACATACTTTTTTGAACAAGCTGGCCTGGCCTGATGAGGGGACTGGGGGGGGTTGTTATTGTCATTTTATTGGGGTTTTAAAATGTATTTTTAGTTTATGGGCATATATTTAATCATTTTTTTTAACTTTTGTAATCCTGTATTTTTATTCTTGCCCTGTTCACCGCCCTGAGTCCTTCGGGAGAAGGGCGGTATAGAAATATTATTAAATTAAAATTAAATTAATTCTGGAGTCCATTTAAGCTCACGCCTACTGCTTCAGTGACTCCGTCCAGCCACCTCATTCTCTGTCGTCCCTTTCTTCTATTGCCCTCAATCTTTCCCAGCATTAGGCTCTTCTCCAGTGAGTCCTTCCTTCTCATTAGGTGGCCAAAATATTTGAGTTTTAGTTTCAGGATCTGGCCTTCTAAAGAGCAGTCAGGATTGATCTCCTCTAGGACTGACCGGTTTGATCGCCTTGCAGTCCAAGGGACTCACAGGAGTCTTCTCCAGCACCATAGTTCAAAGGCTTCAATTCTTTGGCGCTCAGCCTTTCTTAAGCCATACATTGCAACTGGGAAGACCATAGCCTTGACTATACGCACTTTTGTTGACAGGGTGATGTCTTTGCTTTTTAGTGTGTTGTTTCGATTTGCCATGGCTTTCCTCCCCAGGAGCAAGCGTCTTTTAATTTCTTGGCTACAGTCCCCATCTGCAGTGATCTTGGAGCCCAGGAAAATAAAATCTGTCACTACCTCCATTTCTTCCCCATCTATTTGCCAGGAATTGAGAGGGCCGGATGCCATGATCTTGGTTTTCTTACTGTTTAGTTTCAACCCAGGTTTTGCACTCTCCTTCTTCACTCGCAACAAGAGGCTCTTTAGTTCCTCTTCACTTTCTGCCATTAGAGTGGTATCATCTGCATATCTTAGGTTGTTGATGTTTCTTCCGGCAATCTTAATTCCAACTTTTGATTCATCTAGCCCTGTCTTTCTCATGATGTGCTCTGCATATAAGTTAAATAGGCAAGGCGACAGTATACAGCCTTGCCGGACTCCTTTCCCAATTTTGAACCAATCAGTGGTTCCATGTCCAGTTCTCACTGTTGCTTCTTGGCCCGCATATAGATTTCTCAAGAGACAAATAAGATGGTCTGGTATGCCCATCTCTTTAAGGACTTGCCACAGTTTGTTATGATCCACACAATCAAAGGCTTTAGCATAGTCAATGAAGCAGAAGTAGATGTTCTTCTGGAACTCTCTAGCTTTCTCCATGATCCAGCGTATGTTAGCAATTTGATCTCTAGTTCCTCTGCCTCTTCGAAATCCTGCCTGTACTTCTGGTAGTTCTCGATCCACATACTGCTGGAGTCTAGCTTGTAGAATTTTAAGCATAACTTTACTAGCATGAGAAATGAGTGCAATGGTGCGATAGTTTGAACATTCTTTGGCACTGCCTTTCTTTGGAATTGGAATGTAAACTGATCTTTTCCAATCCTGTGGCCACTGTTGAGTTTTCCAAATTTGCTGGCAAATTGAGTGTAGCACTTTTACTGCATCATCTTTTAAGATTTTGAATAGCTCAGCTGGAATACTGTCACCTCCACTAGCTTTGTTGTTGCTCAGCTTTTCTAAGGCCCACTTCACATTCTAGGATGTCTGGCTCGAGGTCAGTGACCACCTCATTGTGATTGTCAGGGACGTTAAGCTCATTCTTGTATAGTTCTTCTGTGTAATTTTGCCACCTCTTCTTAATCTTTTCTGCCTCTGTTAGGTCCCTGCCATTTTGGTCCTTTATCATGCCCATTTTTGCACGAAATGTTCCCTTCATCTCTCCAATTTTCTTGAAAAGATCTCTGGTCCTCACTATTCTATTGTTTTCTTCTATTTCTTTGCACTGTTCATTTAAGAAGGCATTCTTATCTCTTCTAGCTATTCTTTGGAATTCTGCATTTAATTGGGCATATCTTTCTTTTTCTCCCTTGCCTTTCGCTTCTCTTCTTTCCTCAGCTATTTGCAAAGCTTCCTCAGACAGCCATTTTGCTTTCTTGCATTTCTTTTTCTTTGGGATGGTTTTGGTTGCTACCTCTTGTACAATGTTGTGAACCTCTGTCCATAGTTCTTCGGGCACTCTGTCAATCACATCTAATTCCTTAAATCTATTTGTCACCTCTACTGTATATTCAACAGGGATATGATTTAATTCATACCTGACTGGCCTAGTGCTTTTCCCTACTTTCTTCAGTTTAAGCCTAAACTTTGCAAGGAGAAGCTCATGGTCTGAGCCACAGTCAGCTCCTGGTCTTGTTTTTACTGACTGTATAGAGCTTCTCCATCTTTGGCTGCAGAGCATATAGTCAATCTGATTTCTGTGTTGACCGTCTGGTGATGTCCATGTGTAGAGCCGTCTCTTGGGTTGTTGGAAAAGAGTGTTTGCTATGACCATCGTATTCTCTTGACAAAATTCTATCAGCTTGTGCCCTGCTTCATTTTGTACTCCAAGGCCAAACTTGCCTGTTATTCCAGTTATCTTTTGGCTTCCTACTTTAGCATTCCAATCCCCCATGATGATAAGGACATCATTTTTGGGTGTTAGTTCTATAAGGTGCTGTAGGGCTTCATAGAACCGGTCAATTTCATCCTCTTCAGCACTGGTGGTTGGGGCATAGACTTGGACTACTGTGATATTGAATGGTTTGCCTTGGATTCGAACTGAGATCATTCTGTCATTTTGAGGATTGTATCCCAGTATTGCTTTTCCTACTCTTTTATTGACTATGAAGGCTACTCCATTTCTTCTGAGGGATTCTTGCCCGCAGTAGTATACCTGATGGTCATCTGAATTAAATTCACCCATTCCTGTCCATTTTAGTTCGCTGATACCTAAGATGTCGATGTTTAGTCTTGTCATCTCTTGTTTGACCACATCCAGCTTTCCTTGATTCATGGATCTTTCATTCCAGGTTCCTATGGAGAAAAAATCTTTACAGCATCGGACTTTCCTTTCACCACCAGACATATCCACAGCTGAGCGTCCTTTCGGCTTTGGCCCAGTCGCTTCATTCTTTCTGATGCTACTAGTACTAGCCCTCTGCTCTTCCCCAGTAGCATATTGGACGCCTTCCGAGCTGAGGGGCTCATCTTCCAGCGTCATATCGTTTTGCCTTTTGGTACTGTCCATAGGGTTTTCATGGCAAAGATACTGGAGTGGTTTGCCATTTCCTTCTCCAGTAGATCACATTTTGTCAGAACTCTCTGCTATGACCTTTCCGTCTTGGGTGGCCCTGCACGGCATAGCTCATTTTTAGTATCATTGTTTTTTTTTTAAATCTACCTATAGGACTTTAATAAGAATTGCTAGAATACATAATCCTTATTTGCATACTAAAAAGGTAAAAGTTTCTCTGTTCAGTCATGTCCAACTCTAGGGCATGGTGCTCATCTCCATTTCTTGGTAGAGGGAGCCAGTGTTGACATGTGGCCAGCATGACTATACACTAAGGTGCACAAAATGCTATTACCTTCCCAACAAAGTGGTACCTACTTATCTACTTGCATTTTTATGCTTTCAAACTACTAGGTGGGCAGAAGTTGGGGCAGGAACAGGAGCTCACCCCATTGAGCAGCGCTTGGGTCTTAAACCTGTGCCATCAGCTTTACTCAGTGTCTTTAACCACTGAGCCATTATGTCTCCGTATTCACATACTAGAAAGCAATTAATTTACTGGCATTACTTTGTGCATAACTACTGTATAGTTTTAGTGTATCCCAGAAAAAATACTTCTAATGAAAAGATCTAACTACGAGTGCAAATTATTAAGCGTTAATATTCTGTTGTGCTTGAGACAGTCAATACAAGATATATCAAGGTTGCAGTGTTACCGTGAAGTCAGAAGTACATACAGAAAATTATTTATTCTTTGCCAACATTTATATAAAAAACCTGAATTCTCCATCATAACCTTTGAGAAGGAAAAGCTTTCTAAAATAGCCTTGATATTTATTTGCAAAATGCATACTATGTACTTATATACTACAGTATAAACCATATATTGCACTCACTTTAGAAAAAGCTTGCACGTAACTTAAACCTAAAAAGCATGCATATAACTAAAAAATATGAATTTCTGTGTTCACACGGAACCTCAAATTAAGCAAATGCATTTTAGCCTAGCTTGTGACAATCTAGTGCAAGTTGTTAGGTCATAAAACAGTTATATGAATCTCAAAAAATGGTTAAGTTAATCACTGGTTGAATGCCTCATGCAATTGCAGCACTTGTTGACTGAAACATCAAGGACATGTGCTAATTCAAATAAATTTGCTATAATTTTAATTATAAAGTGATAATGAATTTAGTAACAGTTTTTAGATTCTTAGCACAGGTATTAATTTTAATGCTCTGTAACTTAATTATCAGTGACGTCTATAAAATGAGTAAGTCTGCCTTGAATGACTGGCGCTCTTGCAAGTCAAGTACACAGACCTTTTATTTCTTTGTACTATTTTTGTACTATTTTCTATGTATAAACAAAGACAAATATCCTTTGGAGCTTAACCATGTGTATGTGTGTATGTATGTATGTATGTGTATATAGATAGATAGATAGATAGATAGATAGATAGATAGATAGATAGATAGATAGATAGATCTAGAGTCTCGGGTTTCTTCCCGCGTTCCTTTCATCTTCAGAAAGTTGTGGCGACGTTTCGACGAAATCCCATCCGTCATCATCAGGCCGGAGTGTTCCTCCTGCTGCTTCCAGGAGCAATGCGTGGTCTGGCTGTTCCTTTATTTCCAACTGCCGGTGGGGCTGTGTTCTGACTGGGAGGAGGCGTGGCTGCTTTCTGATTGGGTGGGGGTGTCCTCCGACTGGGTGGAGGCGTGGTTGCCTTCTGATTGAGTGGAGGCGTGGCTGTCTTCTGATTGGGTGGATGCGTGGATGTCTTCTGATTGGTTGGAGGCGTGGCTGTCTTCTGTTTGGGTGGGGTGTGTTCTGAATGGGTGGGGTTTTTTGTTGTGTTGTGATATCCTGAGTGTTGTGATTTGGTGTCCTGAGGAGTGGGCTGTGTAGTGGCCTCCAGAGCTTTGGTTTGGAGCCAAACCAACACTCACCATTGCACTCATTTCACATGCTAGTAAAGTTATGCTTAAAATTCTACAAGCTAGACTCCAGCAGTATGTGGATCGAGAACTACCAGAAGTACAGGCAGGATTTCGAAGAGGCAGAGGAACTAGAGATCAAATTGCCAACATATGCTGGATCATGGAGAAAGCTAGAGAGTTTCAGAAAAACATCTACTTCTGCTTCATTGACTACGCTAAAGCCTTTGATTGTGTGGATCATAACAAACTGTGGCAAGTCCTTAAAGAGATGGGCATACCAGACCATCTTATTTGTCTCTTGAGAAACCTATATGCGGACCAAGAAGCAACAGTGAGAACTGGACACGGAACTACTGATTGGTTCAAAATTGGGAAAGGAGTCCGGCAAGGCTGTATACTGTCGCCTTGCCTATTTAACTTATATGCAGAGCACATCATGAGAAAGTCAGGGCTAGATGAATTAAAAGTTGGAATTAAGATTGCCGGAAGAAACATCAACAACCTAAGATATGAAGATGATACCATTCTAATGGCAGAAAGTGAAGAGGAACTAAAGAGCCTCTTGTTGCGAGTGAAGAAGGAGAGTGCAAAACTTGGGTTGAAACTAAACAGTAAGAAAACCAAGATCATGGCATCCGGCCCTCTCAATTCCTGGCAAATAGATGGGGAAGAAATGGAGGTAGTGACAGATTTTATTTTCCTGGGCTCCAAGATCACTGCAGATGGGGACTGCAGCCAAGAAACTAAAAGACGCTTACTCCTGGGGAGGAAAGCCATGGCAAATCTAGACAGCACACTAAAAAGCAGAGACATCACCCTGTCAACAAAAGTGCGTATAGTCAAGGCCATGGTCTTCCCAGTTGCAATGTATGGCAGTGAAAGTTGGACCATAAGAAAGGCTGAGCGCCAAAGAATTGAAGCCTTTGAACTCTGGTGCTGGAGAAGACTCCTGCAAGTCCCTTGGACTGCAAGGCGATCAAACCGGTCGGTCCTAGAGGAGATCAATCCTGACTGCTCTTTAGAAGGCCAGATCCTGAACCTAAAACTCAAATACTTTGGCCACCTAATGAGAAGGAAGGACTCACTGGAGAAGAGCCTAATGCTGGGAAAGATTGAGGGCAATAGAAGAAGGGGACGACAGAGAATGAGGTGGCTGGATGGAGTCACTGAAGCAGTAGGCGTGAGCTTAAATGGACTCCAGAAGATGGTAGAGGACAGGAAGGCCTGGAGGAACATTGTCCATAGGGTCGCGATGGGTCGGCCACGACTTCGCAACTAACAACAACAAAATGCACTTGTTTTAAGAACAGGTTCATAACCACCCAGATGACAGTGTTTCCGTTGCTTTCTGGTAATTCCACTATAAAATCCATGGATATTTCCTTGCAAGGGGGTGAGGGGTTCGCCACTGGTTATAGTAGTCCAGGTGATTTCCCTTGCAACCTTTTGCAGCTGCACAAGTTGGGCAGCTGGCCACGTAACTTTCTATGTCCTTTTTCATGGATGGCCACCAAAATTGCCTTTTAATTAAATGTAAAGTTTTTACAAATCCAAAATGCCCTGCTGATTTTGTATCATGGCACAGCTGCATGAAAATGACCCTCTGGGTGGTTGGTATATATAACTTCTCCCCCACCCATAGCAGCCCATCCTTGATCGTGCACACGTCTATTTTTCTGGAACCATTCATCTATTTCTAAAGTTTTCCAGAATTTGATTCTGGTTTGGCTACCCAGTTGTGGCTTTATTTTGGTTTGGGCCCTGGTGGTTACTAGTGCTGCCAGTTGTGGTTCAGGCATAAGTGATTTAGAATCGGTGGCTCATGTGCTGTTATATTGGGGTATGCCAGCCCGTGCATCTGCCAGGAAGTTCTCCCCCCCCCCGCCGCAAGTGTTTGAGCGTGAACCGGAATTGGTGAAAGTGCTGTTACCAGCGGGGTTGCTTAGGAGTGAGCTTTCTGGGTGTTTTTAGTGCTTCCAAGTTTTTGTGGTCCGTCCAGACCTGAAAGGGGATTTTATTCCCTTCAAGGAAATGGCGCCACGTAAGTAATGACCACCTCACATTGTATGCTTCCTTTTCTCACACAGCCCAGCATTGTTCCGTCTCAGTGAGTTTCCTGGATGTAAACACACACAGTTGCAGTGCCCCATCGTTATTTTCTGGTAATAATACAGCCCCACTGCCACATCGTTTGCGTCCACCTGTATTACGAAGGGTTTATCCGGGTCCAGGTGCCTCAGTATGGGTTCAGCGGAAAACCTCTCGAACGCTGCTTGGCATTCCATTGTCCATTTCAGTAGCTGACTGGGTTTCACTGAGGGTCCCTCCTTCATTTTAAAAAAGTTTGTGGGGGGCAGGGCTATTTGGATGAATGAAGGGATGAACTGGTGGTAGAAGTTTGCGAAACCCAGAAAACTTTGCAATTGCTTCCTTGTGCAAGGTGGTTCCCATTCTAGTACTGCCCTGACCTTCTCAGGGTCCATTTTGATGCCCTATGGGGATATACGATAACCCAGGTAGTCTATTCTTTCCTGGTGGAATTCGCATTTCAATAGTTTGGCATATAGGTGGGCAGCTCACAGTTTTTTTAAAAAACTGCTCTGACTAGATTGACATGCTCCTCTTTGGACTCAGTGAAGATAAGGATGTCATCTAAATAAACCAGGACCCCCTTAAATAGGTGCTCCCTTAGCACTTCACTGATTAATTGCATAAATACTGTGGGGGCCCCTTGTAGTCCAAACAGGAAAACTTTGAATTGGTAGCATCCCATTGGACAATTAAATGTGGTCTTCCATTTGTCCCTTTCCTTAATCCTAAGGAGGTACGCTTCTCTTAGGTCTAGTTTGGTAAGTGGGATAACATGTCCTTCATGAGGGGTAGGGGATACAGGTTACTTTCACTGATCGTATTCAGGGTGTGGTAATCCACTCACAAATGCAAAGTGCTGTCTTTCTTCTCCCTAAAGAGGACTGGGGCAGCACTTTGGGTTTGACAGGTTCAATAAATCCCCTTTGTAGATTTTTATTTATGAATCTTTCCATCTCCTCCATCTCTTTAGGGCTCATGGAGTACAGTCTTGGCTTCGGGAGTTTTGCCCCAGGTTTGATTTCTATAGCACAGTTCATGGGTCGGTGAGGAGGGAGCTCATCTGCCCATTCCTCGCTGAAGACTTCAGCAAGGTCTCGGTATTCTTCTGGTATTTTGGGTAACCCCTTCTCCTCTCCCACTGACACTTTCTCTGCTTCTGGGCTTGGTGAGGCCCTTTGGGGTGTTAAGTTCACATGATCCCCTTTTGGGAAATTGAGCTCTGCCATCCTCCAAGTTACCCAGGGGTCCCATCTCTTTAGCCACTCCAAACTCAGGATCATTGGGCACTCCATGCCTGGGGTCACTACAAATATTATGTCTTCCTCATGGTCCCCCAGGGATAGATGGATTGGTAAAGTGGCTAGGGTAGCTGGCGCCAGCCCTGCTATGGACCCATCTAGCTAGCCGAATGAGATCAGCTGTTTCAGCCTCCTCACCAGGATGCCCAAGTTCCCCACTAGTGTCAGGCTAATGAGGCAGCGGGTGCAGCCAGAGTCTATTAAGGCTTTTACTTTGACAGCTTTGGGCATGGAGGGGGCTAATATAGTTACTGTCTTGAGGATAGGCGCGATGGGCCCACTTACCAGGGGTTCACTCTCTGAGTTGTCGTTTGAGGTATCTGTCACCCCTGCAGTGTAGGCCAGAGTTCCCTGCCCACGCATGGCAGATGGTGGGGACTCTACAGCCTCTGTTGCCCTCATGGTGGGTTCTCGTGGCTTGCTGGGGACTTCCCAGATTTTCTGGCCTGTGATCGGTCTGGGTTGCATGGAGGGACTTTCAAGCAGCACTCTATGGTGCGATGCCCCTCTATCCCACATTTGAAACAGCCTGTTGATTTCTTGGCCATGGCCGGTGGTTTTGCTGGTTCGTGCAACAGCTCAGGAGGCTGGATTTCCTTGGTACCTTTTCAGTAGATTGATCTCTGCTTCCTCCATTAGGACATGCCATTTGTCAAGTTGGCATGGGTCTCCTCGATGCAGGCAAGCATCATACAGGTTGTAGTTTAGGCTGTCTTTGAAATGGCTAAGTAGGATGTCTTCTGGCCAGTTCAGCTTGTTGGCGATGGCCCGGAATTCTTGTGTATATTTGGCTACTAGGTGTTGTGATTCAGTGTCAGCCTGTGCTCCTAGTAGCTGAGTCTGATGAATCTGAGGAGGAGGAGGGGTTTGGAGAGCCTTTGGTGTCAGAGGGAAGCTCTGATGCACTGCAGGACTCTCAGCCTGGCCCCTCCAGTCATGTTCCTCATGAGGCTCAGGTGTGTAAGTACGAGGTGTCAGACTCAGAAGAGTCACAGCTGAATCTGTTCAGAGACGCTAGAAGCAGAAGGCAATCCAGCAGAGCAGAGCAGAAAAAATCAATGAGGCAACTCAGTGAGAGGAGGAGAAGGCACTGAGAAGCCACACCTTGGGACTGATAATAAAAGGAGAAGGTGTGGGCGGGGCTGGTTGCTGAAGGCAACCATTTGGAGACATTCTAAGAGAATCCTGGTCTCTTCTTGCTACTTCTGTTGGTTTTTTAAATTCCATTTATATCCCACCCTTCTCCGAAGACTCAGTGTGGCTTACAAGCTTAGCAGTAGCCTTCATTCTATGTATATGCCTGCTTATTAGGGCTTTCACACACACACACCAAGTGGCATTATTACAAAGTCAGCTTAATTGCCCCCAACAATCTGGGTCCTCATTTTACCTACCTTGGAAGGATAGAAGGCTGAGTCAACCTTGAGCCTGGTGGGATGTGAACCTGCACTAATTGCAGGCAGCTGGTGTTACTTAAGGAGGCATTAGCCCACTGCTCCACCAAGGCTCTTGTTTAACTCTTGTTTGTTGACTTGTTTGATATTTTGATTCATTTATTGAAGGAAATATTCTGTTGCTTTTTTGTTTGAACTGTAAATAAATTTGGGTTGGGGTTTTTTCCAGCCTATTGACTGTAAAAAGGAAAAAGGGGTTGTCCCTGACACACAAACAGGGCCAGCCGTAGGCTGAAACAGAACACTAAGCATCTGCCCTGCCTCACCGTTTTTATACTCTCACAGGCTTTGGGGTCAGCCAGGGGGTCCTCGAATTGCCTTCTCAGAGAGGACATGGTTGAAGTTGTTGAGCTCTGGTGCATTGGAATCATGCAGGTTTACCATCCAGTCTGTGGCCACCTCGTCCAGAGCAGATTGCACGATATGGATACAGGCTTTGTCACTAGGGATGTCTCATCCATACTCTTCCATGTAGCTAAGGACTTGCGTTAGGAAGAACCCCAAGCATTGCGACTCCCCCCTGAATTTCATGTCCAGTGGCAGGAATCTATGGATGGACCAGTACCTTCGCCACCAACGGTGCTGTCTTCCGTCCTGATCGGCAGTTGCGGGTTGGCTGAGAGTGGGGGCTGCCGAAACGTTAGCTGCTGCCTCAGCAGATGTCCCCAGGATTTCAGTTTCCGATTCCCCCTCAGTGTCTCTCTCTGGTAGTGGGGCAGCTGCAGGATTCAGGTTTCTCATTCCTGAGAGAGCCAAGGTTTTTTTTTCATCAGGTCAATAGCTTTCTCTAGGATCCAATTTGAGTGCTGCGCATGATCTCCTTCCTCTTCACTAAGGTGAAGGGATCTCTCCATTTTTTGCTTCCATCTGGGTTGGTGGCTGCCATGTCTCAGGGTCACCTACCTTGATCTCTTCTCCTAGTCGTCTTTCTTCACAACACCCATCGACCACCGAGGTTTGTGGTTGCACATCTCTCCCACTTCTTCCGAGGAGTAGGACGTCTCGGATCCAGACAGCTGGCAGCATCCCAGCCAGAGGGAGGGCTCCCCCTTCATGGTGGGTTCCTTTTTCCCTGCTTCAATTGTCTGACATTGTATTTTTTGCAAAGTCCTCTGGTAAGGGTCTTCCTTCCAGGTTGACTGTTACTGTAGATCCTGTCTAATGTCAGGACCCACTTCAACTCCACATCTTAAATATGCAGAACTCTTGGAAACAATTTCTTCCAATAGGAACTTTTATTAAGAGTAGTTGATAGCATGCATAATAGACAGGATCTGAGATTTCCCACACAGTGCAGTAGATTATAGTATCCCCAAGCAAGACCCCACCCCATAGGTCGACCCCTCCCCCCGATGTGGGATGGCCAATCCCCAAGTGTTAAGTCCATTGTGGGAAACGGGAAGATAACATGGGCCGTCTCCAGCTCATGCAGAAAGGGTCGGCATCTTCTTCACACCTTTCTCTGAGAGCGTAGACATAAATCAGGTACTGAGGTTACATTCATTATTTCCTCCTTTGTTCTAGCTGACAGTTTAAAAGATAGAGTTCAGAGAGACAGATAACACAGGAAACAAGTTGTTACATTTCAGCGGGTGGGTCGAGGATACAGACCCAATAAACAAAGTAAAGGATTACATTGTAACAAATAGAGGAAGTGAAAGTAATAATGCTGCAGACACATCCCACCTCCCCCTTGGGAGTATGACAGAACCCAGGGAAAGGTGGGATATGTTTTTAGATCAGAGAGGATAGAAATGAAATGAAATAGGAATGGGTTCTGACACTTCCACAGACTCTGATGTGACCCCAGGCAACCCTTCCCTCTCATCCGATTCATCTGAATCAGCTGCAGGATCTGCTGGCAGACAAGGACTCACAACAAAAACCCTAGTGAGACCATCTCAGAACCATTGCACCATATCTTTCAAAAATCCTGAAGCACTGGGGAATTACTTGAAGATTGTGAAAGAGCTGATGTGGTTCCATCTTTAAAAAAGAAAAAAAAACAGACCCAGGAAACTACAGACCAATAAGCCTAACATCAATACCTAGGAAGGTACTGGAAAAGATAGTAAAAAAACAGATCTGCAAACATCTAGAAATAAATAAAACTATAACTAAAAAACAGCATGGGTTTGTTAGAAACAGATCATGCCAAACCAAACGTATTTAATTCTTTGTCAAAGTAACTAAATTAGTAGACCAGAGAAATGCTGTGGACATAGTATACTTAGACTTCAGCAAGGCAGTCGACAAAGTAGACTGCAACTTACTTCTTGGTAAGCTAGAAAAATGTGGGATAGACAGCATCATCACCAGATGAATTTGTAAATAGCTGACAAACTCTACTCAACAAGTTCTCCTTAATAGTACTGCATCTACATGGAGGGAAGTAAGCCTTGGGGTACCACAAGGTTCCATCATAGGCACAGTACTTTTCAATATCTTCATAAATGACTTAGATAAGGGAATAGAAGGGAACTCATCAAATTTCCAGATGATACTAAGGTAGCAGGAATAGCCAACACCCCAGAAGACAAGCTAAGGATTCAAAAATATCTTGACAAATTTGAACATTGGGCCCTGTCCAACAAAATGAAATTTAATGTGGAGAAAAGCAAGGTTTTACACTTAGGCAGGAAAAACCAAAGGTATAAGTACAGATTAGGAGAAACCTAGGAGGGACCTTGAAGTCCTAGTGCTGCAGGCCTTTTCAACTAGTACTAGGCGTACCACTGGTGGTACTTTAGCACCTGGCAGGTGGTACACGATCTAGTCCTAGACAACTGTAGCGGGGGGATGAGCTGAAGTGGCGGCAGCACTGCACAGGCCTGGGGGAAGAGACAAATGAAACTGTGGTATTGCTGGGGCTCTGCCCAGGATCGGCATGCATGGCTCCAGCTGATTAGCACTTCCAGAGGCCTAGAAGGTAGCCAGCAGCTGCACACAGTCTTCTGGTGGAGAGTCAGCTGGAGCTGCGTTGTTCCTAGGGCTCTGCTGAGAGTCCCAGATCGGCACTTCCAACAGCCTCTGCTATCACTAAGAGAAGCAGACAGGACTTGGGCTAAGAGAATCAGATGGAGCTGCCAGGATTTGGCATGAGTGGCTACATGCTGATCAGTGCTTTCAGCACACCCAGAAGAGAAAAGAAGGAGGGGGAAGAGAGGAGAGCATATAAAAGGAAGAGGCTTTAGTGGAAGAGGAAAAAGGAAAAAAAGATCATATAGGGGACATAAAAAGAGAGAGGAAGAAGAGGCTGTGAAAGGAGAGCCCCGCAGGCATTGGAGAAAGAGAGAGAGTGCAGAGGCTGTGGAAGGAGAGCCCAGCAGGCATTGGAGAAAAAGAGGGAGCAGAGGCTGTAAAAGGAGAGCCCAGCAGGCAGTAGAGAAAGAGAGAGGGAGCAGAGGCTGTGGAAAGAGAGTCCAGCAGGCAGGGAGGAGAAAGAGAGAGGAGAGGGAGAGAGGAAGAAGGGCCGACCAGCCAGTTGACTACCAAGATAGTGGTGCATATTAATAAATGTGGATAAATTCATCATACATTCATCAGTGCAAAAGGAAAGTGATTCAGCAAAGGAACCTGTTCCAAATAAATTAAAACTGGTACTTTGTTCCTTTTTTTAATTTTACAGTTATTAACATTTTAGATTTATTGAATTTATATGACGCCCTTCTCCCTAAGGACTCAGGGCGGCTCACAACAAAAATTTTAAGAAACATAGAATATAAAATTTAAAAAAGAATTAAACAGTAAATGTAATAGATACATGACAATTTAACTCAATAAAAGCCAAATTTTAAAAAACATAGTCAGTCCAGACGCACTTGTTGGAATAACCAAGTCTTCAGATCATGGCGGAAAGACCCAAGGTCAGGGGCCGTCCGCAGCTCCGGGGGCAGTTCATTCCAGAGGGTCAGCGCGCCCACAGAAAAGGCTTTTTCCCTGGGGGCCGCCAGACGGCATTGCCTGGCCAACGGCACCCTGAGGAGACCGACTCTGTGGGAGCGAACCGGGCGATGGGAGGTTGATAATGGCAGCAGGTGGTCTCGCAAGTACCCTGGGCCTAAGCCATGTAGGGCTTTAAAGGTTATTACCAGCACCTTGAATTGCACCCGGAGGGTAACTGGAAGCCAATGCAGATCACGGATGAGTGGTGTAACATGGGAGTATCGAGATACTCCCATAAGTACCCGCGCGGCCGTATTTTGCACCAGCTGAAGCCTCCGAGTGCACTTCAAGGGCAGCCCCATGTAAAGAGCATTGCAGTAATCCAGGCGAGAAGTGACGAGGGCATGGGTAACCGTGCATCAGCATCTCGGTCCAGAAAGGGGCGCAACTTTTATTAGATTATAGAATAACATACAAAAATAGAAAAGCAAATAATAGGATACCATGTGGAGGTAAAAGGGAAAGAAAAGTAAGGGGGAGAAGGGAAAAGGAAAAGAAAAGGCACTGATTTCCAACATCCTCCATTGCAGTAGAATGAAGCAACTTTTTACTTTTCCATAATAGTATAAACTAGCCATTTCTATAACAATAAATCATTCTATTCAGTAAACCCCAAATCCCTTTTAAGTCAAGTTTTTGACACCTTGATAGGCACTGGTGGTACTCAAATATTGTCATGTCCTAAAAATGGTACAATCTATGAAAAGTTTGTAAAGCCCTGTCCTAGTGGATGGTCACTTAAATATGAGCCAGCAGTGTGCAGCAGCAGCCAAAAAAGCTATCTTGGTTCTATAAACAGAGGCATAGAATCAAAATCATGTGAAGTATTAATACTGCTTTAAAAAGCCTTAGTAAGGCCACTGTTATGCGTATCATGTTTACCTTATATGAAGCTCTATCATTCATCTCTATTGTATTTGTTTCCTGTGTTATATTGCTACTCTATGATTCATCTCTATTGTTCCTGTGATGCATTTCCTGTTCCTGTTGTATTCTCACTAAAAAAGATGGCTTCTGCACAGTGATGGCTTGTATTGTATTTACTTATTCCACATGAAACATGGTGTCAGAAGCATCTGAATCTGTGCTGTCTCTACACATTTGATGCATGCCACTCTAGCACTTGCAGTTCTGTCCTGGAAGCCGAGCATTTGAAGCAAGAAAATCAGCATAATGGCAGTTGTTAACAACATACCACTGCCTGAGGCAATGAGGGTAAGTGGAGATTGCAGCAGTAACTGGGACAACTTCAGAGAAAAGTTTGAGGATTACTCCCTAGCCATAGGCTTAAATGACAAGCCTGCAACAGTACAAGCAACCACACTCAGGAGACTGATGGACAGCGAATCCCTCCATGTTTACAAGCATAATCTAACCCCTACAGAGGAGCAAAAAAGTGACACAAAAGCCATCCTAGATGCCTTAGAAGTCTTTTTCAGACTCTCTAAAAACAACATATATGAAAGATATATATTTGGCAGTTGTAAGCAAGAAGAAGGTGAAGCAATAAACAGTTTTGTCACATGGCTAAGAGAAAAAGCTATGAGCTGTGAGTATGGCTTTCTGAGAGATAAACTTATCTGTGATAAAATAGTTCTGGGTATCGCTAGTGAAAGCACACACTGTCACCTTTTAAGGGAACATAATTTAGGTTTAGAAGCAGCAATTGAGATATGTCATATCACAGAACAACAACAGCTAAGCATGAAGGATCACCAGCACAAGTGTCAGCACAAAATTAATCTACACAACTTACCTGGGAGCAACCTAATATCATGCAAGTACTGTGGCAGTGTGCATGTTTGAGAGAAAGAGCAGTGTCCTACATATGGAAAAACCTGCAGAGCATGTTGGAGACCAAATCATTTTGCATGAGTGTGTCTCTCAAGTAAAATGGAAGCGAGGAAGCTACACACAATTGAGTCAATGTCAGATCCTGAAGACGCACACTGTTTTTTTTTTACCACCAATGTGGTTTACATAAAAAAATGCATTGGTACTGTAAACTCTAAGGGCAAAAAATGGTTTGTAAATCTCAGATTAAACAATATAATCCAACTCCGGTGGCTACACTGCGCTGAATGGCGGCTTTTCCCTGGCCGCCCGCCCTGAGGCTTTGTTGGAGCTGTGGAGACAGTGACAATCAGCTGTTCCGTGGCTCGTAAACTTCCCCTTCGGGAGAAGAGGGGGAGGTGAGTTTTCTTGGATAGTGGTAGAGCTCCCCAAGACCTCCCAGAATTATCTGGAGGTCGGAGGGTGAGAGCCCCCACGGAGTCCGAGGCTTTCTCTGAGTCCAGGACGCCTTTGCTCCACGCAGGAGCGAAGCTAGATGCTGCATCCACATCTGCGGATTATAGTGATTTATGTGTGCCTTTAAAGCAGACAGAGCTGACTAGGAGGAGTAAAGTTGCAAGTATTCAGAACTTTAACTCGAGGTACTTTAATCTTCTCCATTTATAAATTAGACTTTGAAGAAAGGAAAAAAATGGCGCCAAAGTGTTTTTTCTTTTTAAAAGAATAAATTATGAGGATTTTGTTAAAATTTAAAATAATATATTGGATTTTTTTCTCTTTTTTATTATTATTGCTATTAAGAGTTCATCTCCCTTTCTTTTTTGGATTTTATTTTTATTTTTTTTCCCTCCAGAGTGCAGAGGGAAAGTGAAAGTGAAAAGAGAAAGTGATTTGTAGCAAGTGAAAATGGCTTCAAGACGGCAGGCAGTTCCTGTTGTTTCTAAAACCTCAATCTCTTCTCCTGTCATTCAGCCTACTGCAAAACCCAGATCCCCTCCACCCTCTCCTCCACCACCAGCATTTACACTTAAAGACCTGCAGGATGCTTTGAAGTTGCAGGCACAAGAAATGACTTTACAAATAAAGGAAGAGGTAGCTGATCTTCTTGAACTTAAAAATAGAGAGATGAGAGAAGAAATTTTGTTTGCATTTCAAGGGCTGGCTGCACATATTGAACATTTAGATGACCGCATGGATGAGGTTGTTGAAAATAGTGACAGACTTGAAAATAGAATTGCTAAAGCTGAAAATAAAATTGACAAAACTGAGGATGAGCTGATGATTTCACAATTTAAAGAAATGGAATTTGCTCTGAGAATAAGAGGGTTGAGAGAAAACCCCCGTGAGGACTTACTGGAAGAGGTGATTAAGGTCATTGCTCCCATCTTGGGATGGGATCCTAAGGAGTTATCAAGGGAAGTGGAAAAAATTTTCAGGGTCAATTCCTGGATTGCGAGGCAGAAGAATTTACCTAGATATGTGGTGATTTATTTCTCTAAGAGGTCACTTCAAAATGAGATTATCCAGGCCTTTTATCAACAGAGATTTCAAATTGCAGGTCAAGATATTATAATTTTGAAAGAAATACCTCCTAAGATGTTGAGAAAAAGGAAGGATTTTGGTTTTTTGTCTAATGAACTTAAAAATCAACAAATTCAGTTCAGATGGGAGATCCCTATTGGGATAGTGGTGAATCATGCAGGGACACGATATAGGCTTAATAAGATTGCTAAGGCAAAAGAATTTTATACTTATGTCCTGAAAGCAGGTTCACCACCATCTCCATTGCCTAAGAGAGTGGAAGAAGATAAACAACAAGTTGAAGGTGCATCAGCACAGTTTGTTGGAGAGGCACAATTGGTTGAACCTACTGAACAGAGTTTGATGTTAAAGAGAGAAAAGGAACAACTGAAACAGAAGATTCTGGGCCTATGATACAAGGCCCTGTTATTACGGAGCCGGTGGGAGGGGCACGACCAAAGAGACCAACTGCGGATCTCCAGGTGGCGTTCCGGAGGTTCCAAGTCGCTGAGGATGGCGATAAAGCTTTTGACATGGAATGTTAATGGCTTAAATTCACCACAAAAAAAGAAAGAAAGTGTTTCATTACTTGAAGCAACATAAAAATGATATTGTTTGCCTACAAGAAACTCATATTTGTGCAAAAGATCAAAAATATTTGATTAATTCTCAGTTGGGACTTCATTTTATAGCATCTGCTCCAGATAAAAAGAGTGGAGTGGTTATCTACTTTAGAAGAGACTTATCTGCTACGTTAATTGAATCTGATCCACAGGGAAGATATGTTATTATTGAACTATTGTTACAAGGCAAGAAGATTCTCATTATTGGATTATATGCTCCTAACCAACAGCAAGGAAAGTTTTACAAGTTTTTACATGATAAACTAATTCAATTGGATTATAAATCTGTTATTTTGATGGGTGATTGGAATGGTGTTTTGGACTCAAATAAGGACAAGAAGAGGTCTTCTAAAAACTCTCCTATCTATTCTAGATTGCCTAAAAGTTTTTTTTTATTTGAAAGAAGACTTGGAACTAAGAGATATCTGGCAGGAGCAGAACTTGGAGGATAGAGATTTTACTTTCTTTTCGGACAGGCATCAATCGTTTTCTAGAATTGACATTTTTTAGTTACTGGTGATCTTACTTCCAGGGTTAAGAATGTCAAGATTTTTCCTAGAACGTTATTGGATCATAGTCCTGTATGGATGGAATTATTTAGGGAAGATGGAATAAGAAGATCTTGGAGATTGAATGAAAATTTATTTAGATATGATGTACTTTCAGAAAAATGTAAAGATTATTTGAAAGAGTTTTTTGTTCTGAATATGCATAAAGGAACACCGATTGAAATGGTTTGGGATGCCAGTAAAGCTTATATGAGGGGGATTTTGATTCATATGAACAATGGTTATAGGCGTAAGCAGATGCAAAAACGTAAAGAATTGGAAGAAGAGATTAAATTGAAGGAGAAAGCTTTTATTTTGAATCCATTAGATAAGAGATTAAGGATTTCAATAAATTTGTTGAAAGAGCAATTTAATATGTTAATGGCGGATCAAGTTGCAACTAATTTGAGATATGCGAAGCATAATACTTTTTGTAATGCAAATAAGCCTGGTAGGTGGTTAGCTTATCAATTAAGGAAAAAACAGAAGTCACGTACAATAGAGAAAATAGAATATAAGGGCAAAGAAACATATCAACAAAATTTGATTTAAAAGGGTTTTTTGGATTTTTATCAAAAGTTATATGCTAGTGAGAATGTACAAGCCTTACATATAGATAAATATTTACAGGAAGCGCATATTCCTATGCTTTCACATGAACAAAGGGAAGGGATGAATTGTTTAATTACTTCTGAAGAAATTATTTCAGTAATTAAAGTTAAAAATGGGTAAGGCTCTGGATACAGATGGCTTAACAGCAATTTATTATAAAACTTTACTTACAGAGATGGTAGAACCTTTAAAGGAACTATTTAATTATATCCAGGCCGGAGGGGAGGTGCCTCCATCTTGGAGAAGGGCTTTTATATCATTGATCCCAAAGGAGGATCAAGATCTTTCTCAGCCTAAGAATTATAGACCTATATCGCTTTTAAATACAGATTATAAGATTTTTGCAAAAATATTGGCAAATAAATTAATGTCAGTTTTGAAATAGATGGTTCATACAGATCAGTCTGGATTTATAACTGGAAGATATATGAAATATAATGTAAGACAATTAGTTAACTTAATTGAGTATTTGGATAAGAATAACCAAGTCCCTGCGGCATTGATGTTTTTGGATGCTGAAAAAGCTTTTGATCAATTGAATTGGCAATTTTTATTGAAAGTTGTGGAAAAGATGAACTTTGGGGATGAATTTCTGCAATTTATTAAGGCCATATATCAACAACAATCAGCGCAAATCATAATTAATGGGGGATTAACAGATGCATTTAAAATTGAAAAAGGTACAAGACAAGGGTGTCCCCTGTCACCATTATTGTTTGTTTTAACATTGGAGATTTTATTGATTAAAATTCGGGAATCAACTAAAATACAGGGAATAAAAATAAAACAGAATGATTATAGATGAAGAGCGTTTGCAGATGACTTGGTTGTTACATTATCTCAACCGATTCAATCGGTTATAGATTTGATGGAAATTATAAAACAATATGGGAAAGTTTCGGGCTTTAAGGTGAATAATAATAAGACTAAAATATTATCTAAAAATATGACTATGAATGAGAAGGATACGTTAGTAAAATTGACAGGTTATGAAATTGTGAATAAGGTTAAATATTTGGGGGTATATATTACAGCTTCTAATGTAAAATTATATAAGAATAATTATGAGACGTTACGGTCAAAAGTACAAAAGGATTTAAATAATTGAAAAAAATTACAATTATCTTTGCTGGGAAAAATTGCAGCTGTTAAAATGAATGTTTTACCAAAGTTTCTTTTTCTGTTTCAAATGATACCTATTTTGAAAAAAGATGCTAATTTGGATGAGTGGCAGAAGGGTATTAATAAATTTATCTGGGCGGGGAAAAAACCGAGAGTTAAACTTAAGATTTTACAAGACGCTCGGGAAAGAGGAGGATTTAAGGTGCCTAATTTGAAATTATATTATGATGCAGTGGTTTTAACATTGGTTAGTGATTGGCTTAATTTAACTAATAAAAGTATACTTTATCTTGAGGGATGGGATTTATTATATGGGTGCTAGTCGAGTTAAAACAAGAAAATATTGTACAGTCTTGGTTTCAGTATACTCAATTGCAAGCCAGGTGGAAGTTAGACCAGAAGGTTGGTTTGATGCTAATGGATGAAAATTTGGTAAAACAGATCAAAAATCAAACTCGAGCGCACATAAAGAGAATTTATAATACTTTAATAGAATTGGACTCGGAAACGGAATTGCTGAAAGATTGCATGGTAAAGTGGGCTCAAAATATTCAAGAACCAATTCCATTGGATGTGTGGGAGGTAATTTGGGTTAGAAATGTAAAATTTACTCAAGCCCAAAACTTAAGAGAAAATTTTTATAAAATGTTTTATAGATGGCATTTGGATCCTAAAAAGCTGTCTTTTATGTATTCTAATTTACAGCCTAAATGTTGGAGATGTGGTAGTTTGGATGCTACCTATTTTCATATTTGGTGGACTTGTAGAAATATAAAAGCTTTTTGGATTAAAGTTTGGTGGAACATTCAAAAGATTTTTAAGAGAAAGATAAAGTTTACTCCACAATTATTTTTATTGGGTGTTATTACAGTATAGATTGTGACACTAAAGAAATTAATTTGATGTTGAATTTGATAACAGCTGCGAGGTTATTGGTAGGGCAATATTGGAAGAAGGATTGTCTGCCTACTATAGAGGAGTGGATGCTTAAAGTGTCAAATCTAGCAGAAATGGCTAAGATTTCTGCTTACTTGAAAGATCATCCACAAGAGAGATACATTTCGGTTTGGAGAAGATGGATAGATTATATTCAGAAAAAATATGGGACTAAAAAGTTCCATTTAGCTTATGAGTAAATTTTAGATTGTTATTATTATAATTTTAATTTTTTTTTAGAAGTTGGGTATCTTAGAGTGTTGGTAATTATGTTAAAGGCGGGTTAAAATGTATTATGTATTTGTTTTTTTTATATAGTTGATTAATGTTAGTTAGATTATGTTTACTATATATTTGTAACCCTGTAATCTGCTTTGAGAAGTGGGGGAGGGGGATTGGGGGGGTTGGGAAGGGGATAATATTGTAACTTTTTATAAAACTTTTCAATAAAAAACAATATAATCCAACGCTGCCAGATGGACTCGGGTGCAACATGTGATGTCATCTGTCAGGACCCACCCCAATCCACATCTTAGGAAAGAAAGAACTCTTGAACCAGGAATTGTCCAAAAGGAGCTTTTACTAAAACATGATTGGTAATGGGAATTCTAGACAGGATCTGAAACTGTGTTACAGATTGGTACTTTTAAAGAGTCCCCGAGTCAAAACCCCTCCCCTCAAACCATCTGGTCAGTCCCGGATCAATTAAAATTCAGGTGTCAAACCCTTCCATGGGAAAAAGGGATCTTCCCATGCCTTTACAACAATTACCTCCTTCCTTCCTTTCAGATTCTAATCGGAGATACAAACCAGATCTCTCCCCCCCTTCCTTTGTTGTTCTCAGTTCAAAGGTTCTTCCCCTGGTCTTTGAAGACAGCCTCCCGGCAGGCTGAATGAACAATCCTTGCACCTATTAACGTCTTCTCTTCTCTTCCTTGGAAAAATGGCAGAATCCAGGGAGAGGTATAAGATTTTAGAACATATATATATAGCACCCATGACATCACCACCACACAACCATTCAAAAAGCAAATCCGAACCCACAATGATAACGAGGCACAACCACAAAACAGAAACCTAACTACAGCTGCAACATCAGCCACTTTAAACCCCTCCAAACCACACAATAAGCAAACTGACACCCACTATAAAAACATGGCACCACCACAAACACGAAGCCAAACAAAAGCAGCCCAACTCACCAGCTCAGGTCTGGGGCTGGCAGCTGAGACCAGCCCATCCACTCAGAACACACCCCCACCCAATCAGAACACACCCACCATTCAAAACACACTCCCACCCAATCAGAACACACTTGGTCCCCCACCCAATCAGAGCACACCTCCACCCACAGAACACACCCCCTCTGGCAGTTTAAAAAAGAGGAACAAACAGCCACATGCTTCTCCCAGAAGAAGGAAGCTAAAGCCACCAGCCTGATGATGACGGATGGGATTCCGTCGAAATGTTGTGCCTACACCTTTAGTTCTACGCGGGGAAAAACCCGAATAACCAAAGATCCACATACAAACACCTGCAAAAACCTCAGAAAACAAATATCTTACCTCTACGGGGAGGAAATCCACCAGCTAACTAGGACCTACGAAAAACTCGAAGTACGAAGAGCTTCCATTCTGTGTGACCTCACATTCCTACGCAACTGCCGAGATCAAAATTTAATCCCCACATCCTTCCAATTGAAATTCCACTCCAACTCTGCAGCCATCAAACGCATCCTGATAAGAACTGAACTGGCCCTAATCAGAAATGAACTGCACACAAAAAGATTCCTCCTTGACCGAATCAACAGAGACCTCCTCACACTTCACCTCAAACTCAGCAACAAGATCCACCCCACACTTTGGGACAAATTCAAACAAATCGCCGTCTGGAGAGCTGAAACAGAGACTGCCTACAAAACAGACACACACACCAATAAACTCCGAAGACTAAAGGAACGCCAGAAACAAACCTCTCCTCTCCCACAGCAACACATGAAACAAACTGTGCACAACATCTCAGATAGGATTCTCACCAAAGCCGAAACCAACATCCTGTCTAAAGGATTTAATTTTGCAGTCGCTCCCAAACACATTCCCACGGAAACCATTATATGCGGAGTCGAATCCAGCCTGACCAAAATTAACCCTGATGACGCCAACAAAATCAGACTCGAAGTTACCAACATCCTCTGCACCAGCAAACCACCCAAAAGCAACTTACCCAAAGAGGAACAGACAGCACTACTTAACCTAAAAAATGACACCAGCATAATCATTCTGCCAGCAGACAAAGGCAACGCCACGGTGGTAATGAACTCATCTGACTACCATACCAAATTATCCAACCTACTCCGAGACTCCACATACAAACTCCTCAAGACAGATCCCACCACCTACCTGGAAAAAACCACAAAATCAAAAATAAAAGCCACCCCCATCAGTGAAGACATCCAGAAAACAATCATTCCCAGAGAAAAATCATCCAGATGTCCTAAGCTCTATGGTCTGCCCAAGATACACAAAGAAGGAATCCCACTCAGACCCATAGTCAGCTCCATAGGCTCACCTCTACAAAATCTAGCCAAATTTCTTGCCAAACAACTACAGCCTTACGCAAATTCCATCACCTCACACGTACAAAACTCATTCCAATTCATAGAGATCATAAGTAAACTAAACTTACAGCCCTGTGACCTACTTGTGAGCTTCGATGTCGTATCCCTCTTCACCCAAGTGCCAATCAAAGAAGCCTTGACAGCTATCCTAAATAAATACAACCCCCCAAAACACATCCTAGATCTGACCAACCACTGCCTATCTAACACATACTTCATCTACAATGGACAAAGATACAAACAAATGGAAGGAGCACCCATGGGATCACCCCTTTCACCTGTCATCGCAAACCTCTACATGGAACACTTTGAAACCCTCACTCTAGAAAAATCCAACCACAAACCCAAACTCTGGCTCAGATACGTAGATGACACCTTCGTAATCTGGCCACACGGCAAAGAAAAACTGGATGACTTCCTCATACACCTCAATAGCCTACACCCCAAAATACAATTCACCATGGAAACAGAAGCTAACAATCACCTTCCCTTCCTTGATGTCTTAGTCTACAAGAAATCCAACGACTCCCTAGGACACACTATCTACCATAAAAAAACACACACAAACCGCTATCTGAACGCACTCTCACACCACCACCCAGCACAGATCAACTCCGTAGCCAAGACACTCATCTTCAGAACAAAACACCTAGCTGACGAACAACACCTAAAAACCGAACTACACACTCTCACTAATGTACTAACAGCCAATGGATTCCAAAGAAACACGATTACCAACTTAATCCAAAGAGAGACACCCACAAAAACCCAAGACAGAGAACAAGAAAATGGCAAAGCCCTCCTCCCATACTTAAAAGGGACCACAGACAGAATCAGCAAGGTCCTCCAAAAACACAACATCAAAACAGCATTCTACACAGACAGAAAAATATCCACCATCCTAAGAAACCCCAAGGACATAATTGGGTTAGAAAACCAAGGAGTATACGAAATCCCATGCACCACCTGCCCCACCACATACATCGGACAGACCAACAGAAGAATAAGTGCACGCATTGAAGAGCACAAAAACTCACTCAGAAAGGGAGAACAAACTTCATCCATGGTCCAACACTTTGAAGCCACGGGACATGAAATTGATTTTAAAAAAACCAAAACTATCGCCAAAATTGAACATTTTAACAACAGAATAATCAGAGAAGCCATTGAGATAGAAAAACGCCCCCACAGCATGAACAAACGAGATGATACCTCTCGCCTACCAGCCATTTGGAAACCCGCCTTGATTGACAGACGAGGCCCAACCACCAAGAATGATACCAGACCCAAACTCCTGATAACATCACATGACATCACCACCACACAACCATTCAAAAAGCAAATCCGAACCCACAATGATAATGAGGCACAACCACAAAACAGAAACCTAACTACAGCTGCAACATCAGCCACTTTAAACCCCTTCAAACCACACAATAAGCAAACTGACACCCACTATAAAAACATGGCACCACCACAAACACGAAGCCGAACAAAAGCAGCACAACTCACCAGCTCAGGTCTGGGGCTGGCAGCTGAGACCAGCCCATCCACTCAGAACACACCCCCACCCAATCAGAACACACCCACCATTCAAAACACACTCCCACCCAATCAGAACACACTTGGTCCCCCACCCAATCAGAGCACACCTCCACCCACAGAACACACCCCCTCTGGCAGTTTAAAAAAGAGGAACAAACAGCCACATGCTTCTCCCAGAAGAAGGAAGCTAAAGCCACCAGCCTGATGATGACGGATGGGATTCCGTCGAAACGTTGCGCCTACACCTTTAGTTCTACGCGGGGAAAAACCTGAATAACCAAAGATCCACATACAAACACCCGCGAAAACCTCAGAAAACATCTATATATATGTGTGTGTGTGTGTGTGTGTGTGTGTGTGTGTGTATGTGTATATGTGTATATATGTATATATGTATATATGTATATATATATATATATGATGCAGTAAAAGTGCTACACTCAATTTGCCACCAAATTTGGAAAACTCAACAGTGGCCACAGGATTGGAAAAGATCAGTTTACATTCCAATTCCAAAGAAAGGCAGTGCCAAAGAATGTTCAAACTATCGCACCATTGCACTCATTTCACATGCTAGTAAAGTTATGCTTAAAATTCTACAAGCTAGACTCCAGCAGTATGTGGATCGAGAACTACCAGAAGTACAGGCAGGATCAACATGTGAGTATCTGGGTTTGATGCAGTTCACCATTCCTGCTGAGTTACACAATGTTAAGAGTCACCTCTCAAAAACCTTGGCAAGGCCACTGACAAACAGCAAATCCTTCAAGTCTAAAATGGGGTGTTTGAGGGCCCCATAGTATCTGTTCCATGGGAGGTTCACTTTGAACTTGATCCTGCCATTTCACCAGTACAATGTGCCCCACGCAATGTGCCAATAGCTATTAAGCTGCAGGTCAAAGTGTAACTCGACAAATATGAAGCTGAAGGACATATTACTTCAGTATCTGAGCCTACTGATTGGATAAGCAACACAGTTATTATTAGGAAACCTGAGCAGAGCAGAATCTGCATTGATCCCAAGTTTCTGAATATGGCCTTCAAACACTCACACTACCTAATGCCAACACTTTATGATGTTTTGCACAAACTACCCAAAGCATGAGTTTTGTTGACACTAGAGATGCCTTTTTACAGTGCAAACTGGATGAAAAGAGTAGCTACATGACCACATTCTGGATCCTTGGGGCAGGAAGAAATGGCTCAAACTACCCCTTGGAGTTTCTGTAGCACCAGAGGTGTATCAACGAAAGCAGCATGAACTTTTGAGTGGGCTCGGTGGAATGGAGACAATAGCTGATGACATTCTCATAGTTCGCTATGGTGATACAGATGAAGAAGCTGAACATGACCATGATGAGAAGCTAATACCACTTCTAGATCTTTGTAGGCAGGTGATACTGAGGCTCACAAGGCTTAAAAGCTGCCCCAGATAAGATTAGAGCTATTGTGGATATGCCACTGCCTGCCAATGCTAAATCGGTGTAGAGATTTATCAGTTTTGTCACATACTTAGCAAAATTCCTGCTGCTTCTGGCTGAGGTATGTCAGCCATTGAGACAACTGCTGGACAAAGATGCGGTTTGGCACTGGCTTCCCATACCTGACCAGGCAGTAAAGGAGATAAAACACTTGGTCACCATTGCCCCAGTGTTGAAACACTATGATGTCACAAAGCCTGTTATAATTCAAAGTGACTCAAGCAAAAATGGCCTAGGACAGTGATAGCGAATCTTTTAGAGACCAAGTGCCCAAACTGCAATCCAAAACCCACCTATTTATCACAAAGTGCCAACATGGCAATTTAACCTAAATACTGAAGTTTTAGTTTAGAAAAAACAACTCATACATTAACATCTTTTATCTTAAAAGTAAAACACAATAACAAAGCCTTCAATGATACAAAAAACTGTTTATTGAAAGATAAAAGTTTGCATTTGGCATGCTTTTAAACAATGTGTTGTATGCATGCTGATAATTTGTCTAACCTTGGCTCATACTTTGTAAGTTTGAGAGCAACACATGCAGCACTCAGGTCATCTGTTAGTCTATTTCTGGTGTCAGATTTGATATAATTCAAAGCTGAAAACAGCTGCTCACAAGCATAAGATGATCCAAACAAAGTAAGGAAAGCAATCCCAAGTGCCTTAATTGACTTAAAATTATTTGGCAGACAATTCCACACTTTAAGGATTTTATTTTCAGAACTAACTGTACTGTCCTTTGCCATCCTTGTTTTTTCAGGATTGCGCTCAGTAAGAGCAAGGCACACTTTGGCTTCATTTTTGTCAGGAAGGGGCTTGGGAAATGGCTTTTTCCTGGTGAAAACAAGCCTCTGAGCCCTGATGCTGGCAGAGTGAGGCAGCAGAGGCCAAAGCAGACCCTTCCCCATCTCCTCTCACTTTCCCAAAGCCTCCCTTCACTAACCTCCCTTCCACCTCTGTTCTCTGCCATCATGTGCAGGGCAACAAAAGAAGCTTGTGGGACTACTGATTAAAAAAAAGTTCAACCAGACCTTACAACTTTGCAAGATCTTTTTTTTTCATGAGAAGTTGGAAGGTTAGATTGATCTCTCTTTTTAGACCCACAAACTTCTTTTGTTGCTCTGCACATGGAAAATGGAGCTGGAAAGGAGGTTAGTGAAGGAATGTGGATGTCCTGGGGTGTGGTGGGGGTTAAAGTTTCGCACTGTGGATTGTGGAGTGTTTATACTCACTGGTATAGGTATGTGGATGATACGTGGGTCAAGGTCAAAACACAAGAATTGGAAGCGTTCACCAAACATCAACTCTTTGGACACATACATCAAATTTACATGGGAAGATGTTAAGGAAAAGAGTTATCAGAATCCTATATCATTGAGCTGAAGGTCCGCCTACCAGCAAAGATGGGAAAGAAAAAGAATTAAAACACATCAATGAAGCCCTCAGAATGTCTGGCTATCCCAAGTGGGCCTTCATCAAATCCCCCCAAAGACCCAGCAGGAGCATCTCCATAACAGACAAAGAAGAAAACAATAACGAAGCAATGTTGTCATTCTATACATTGCAGAAATATTGGAAAAGCTCAGAAGGATCTTCAGCCAACACAGTATACGTGCGCACTTCAAACTCACAAATACACTAAGGCAGAAGCTTGTCCACCACAATGATAAAACACCCAGACACAAACTGAGCAATGTGGTATATGCAGTACAATGCAGTGAGACACGTACAGATCTGTACATTGGGGAAGCAAAACAACCACTTCATAAATGCATGGCACAACATAGGAGAACAAACCCATCAGGACAAGATTCAGCAGTCAAAGACAAAGACAACTCCTTCAAAGATAGCAATGTCCACATTTTGGACAGAGAGGATCACTGGTTTGAAAAAGGGGTCAAAGAGGCCATTTATATCAAAATTGAACACCCCTCTCTCAACAGTGGGGAAGGGATATGATATGATATATGTTGTAGACTGGATATCTCCAGTCTATAACACAGTCCTTTCAGCAGTTCCAAGACTCCATACCCATTTGCACTACTCAGATGACCCTGGCGATACAGATAAACCTCCAGGTGGCCTCAACAACTCTCTAAAAGAATGCAAATGACCTTCCATTCTTCACCATCTAGTCAAAGCTGAAGAAGCTTCTTGGATGAGAAGTGAAACATCTTCAAAGAAAAAAACAAGAAAGAAACAAGAAAGTCCAGTTGCCTCATGAAAAGTACCTTTGGGATATCTAGTGTCTTCCTTTCTCCCACATTTATATACAGGCTTATACAGTGCTTTTTTTCTTTAAAAAAAGGTGCTGGAACTCTCATCTTGTTATTTTTTTATTTATATAATTTTATTTATATATTTATATAATTAAAAATTATACATTCAATTCTTAACATAAATTTAATTTATTGTATATAAGGTAAATGTTCATAGTAAATTCCAAAGTTTTGTCCAACTTTCATCCGGCAAATCTTTGAGATTTGAGCCAAGTTTAATTCATAATTGCGTTTAGTTTTTTCATCTGTTTTTGGTTTAGATGAAGTAATGCATCTTTCAGGCATTCACCAAATAAACTAGAATTAATTGTGAGCAATTCCAATTGCTCATAAGCCAGACCTATCTATATTAGCAACCATATTATTGATGGCTTGTACATACCATTTTAAAGATATGATCACATTGGTTCAAGTGAATGAGATGCTCCTATAACTCAAAATGCATGCTATTAATTCATCCCTGCCAAAATAGTTATTTTCATCAGACTTAGTTCATGATAAACTTAGAACACTAAGTTCTGTTTTATCAAATTTATCATGAAGACAGCATAGTAAGTTGCCATAGGGGTGAAAAATTGTGGGATAGCTCCCCCATGTTTATATACTGCAGGTGGGTATAGTAAAGATGGAATTTTTTTGTCTACCTGGAAAATGATGTGTTGTACAGTTAGGGAAAAAACAATGTTGTCCAGGGTCATAAAGACTGTGGAGAGAATAATTGGGTGTACTCTTCCTACTTTAGATCAAATCTATGCCTCCAGGTGTTATAAGAAAGCTGTGGAGATTGTGCAGGATTGCACGCACCCCGGAAATGATCTCTTTCAGCTTCTGCCTTCCAGAAGGAGGTATAGGGTCATAAAGACCAGGACCAGCCGCTTGAGAAATAGTTTTTATCCAAAAGCGGTTTTGGCTTTGAATGCAGCAGAATGCAGTTTCTGAGAGAACTTCTGTATTTAGTTTTTAGAGTGTTAGAGTGTTTCTACGGGTTAAATGTGTATATGTGGGGTGGGTGGTATGTTGATATGTATTTTGTTGTTTTTGTTGGGTTTTGTGGGGTTGATGTGGATTTTCAATTTCGTTGTTCTGTATGGGACAATGACAATAAAGATTATTGTATTGTATCATATCGTAATAGAGGAGACAACTTTTGCATATATAGTATGACATATATTGAGTTCCTTTTGGAAGGACTAGCAGTGGGAGATAATAGATGTCTAATACAAGTGCATATGCTGCCTTCAGCATATATGTGTTTAATTGATGGAGTCATATTACTTACAAGATAATGAATTGCAAAGAAATTGTTATTAATACATGTTAAACATTTTGTTTCTATTCCTTTACAACTACTGATAAAAATAGCCTGGCTATATTCAAATTATACACACAAGAGAACAGGCTTAGGTGAGGGGGAAAGTGTTACAATTCAATCTATTTATGAATATGAATGAATATGTCCATAATTGCCCAGTGTATTTTAACTATCATATAGAACTGTGCTATGAGGAGCTTACAATTTACATTTCTTATTCTTCTGGAATTAATGACAGAGAGAAAATGGATTGAAAAAGTAGATGCAAAATTATCATTAGATAAATATGAGAAAATATAGTTGCATATCCTTAAGTAATTTATGAAAAAATGCTTAAGATTACCACTTCAGATAGACATACAAAATCTGCAAGAATCCAGATAACCACTAAAATAGCCATGAGGCACAGTTCCTGGCTGAGGGAGATGACCCCCACCCCCTCCAGGCCACATGGGACGATGTGGTCAAACCAGGTTAAGTCAGTGCAGCAGCTCAGGGCCAATCTGTGCGAGGTGATGTCACAGAACTTGCAGTCACAGAGCTAGATGCCAGTGCAAGGCAGCGAGAGGGTGAGGGCGGCGGGCAAGCCGAGGCAGCGGCAGGTGTCATGGGCCAGGTGCTCCAGGGCAGCTACATAGGCATACAAGGTGAGGAGGAGGCGGTGCAGGTCTAGCACTGGGTAGGCCACCAGCTGGCCCAGCCCATGGAAAGTCAGCCACCTGCTGTGCCCCATGCATGCCACCTCCGTGCCCAACGCCTGCAGCCACCCCACCAGTGCCGCCTCCACCCCGCCACCGGCCCCACACAGACCCACTGTGTAAAGTGGGCCCCGCGGCTCCCACAGCACCATGGCATTGCCGCTCTCATCTCCTCCAGGTATCTTCAGGGCTACTGTTAAAAAGAGGTGGAGAGGGAAATTGTGTCCGCCAGGCTTTGCCTCCCTATTGGGCCAAGGGTCTTGCAGAGGGAAAGGTGGACTTGACAAATGCAAGTTATTTGAGGAGGGGGTTTCTTTGCCACTACATTTTCTCCTTCTGACTTGTGGTCAGCCTGGCTAACACAGGTGAGCACGAGGTAGGAATGCACATGGACTCAGCTTTTTTGGCAGGGCAGAATTAAGTGCTGCTCCCCACCTCCCACTCCTGGTCCTCTCTTACTTACAACTAGGAGACGGTGTAGTTGGGCAGCAAGGAGGGGTGCAAAGTTCCTGCCAACTCGCCTTCGTTGCAGACAACTTACATGTGCAACATTTGCCGGCTAGGTCTTTTGGCATGCTCAGCAGCAATTCCTATTGGCTTTTGAAAGCCAATAGATGGAGTAGCACAGCTTGTGCAAAAGTTGAAAAAATCCATCAAAAAAAGGTGCCAGAACTCCGTTCTGAGCATTCTATGAGGAAAAAAGCCCTGGACTTATGAATCCTAACAATTTTTCCCACTTGCTGTAACTGGAAATCTACTATTCTCTCTCCTTCTTACCCAGTTTTCCAGCACCTGAACTGCCTAATGTTTGCTCTGCCACTATCTACAGTCTTCTGTTCTGTCATCTCTCTTTAGTTTCTTTTTTTGCCTCCAACTACTTCAGTGTCAAGGCTGACTCATAGTTCACCTCTACTCACAATGTGACAACAGAAATAAAGGGCAGGGGGAGGAGAATGCTTGGAATCTATTGGGAGCTGGGAGGGAAGTGAGAAATATATACGAGCCATTTGTGACTTGAGAAAATCCTGATATTTCAAGGCTGTGCAATGGGAACCTTCCGAAGGCACAGACTATTTTCCCAAAATAAAAAGAATGTGTTGGATTGGTGGACAATGTACAATGGGTGGCCCTAATGGGGAAAGGGGGAAATTAAATTGCTGTTTTTTGTGTGAAAACCTCAGAGATAGCTTCTTAGATAATCTTAGTAAAAAAAATGTTCCAGAAATTTATTTTGCTGCATATGCCAACAGAATGGTTGACATTAACCTAGCTCTCCCATAGTAGCCTACCTGGATCCCATTAGGAGGCAAACAACCCCAAGATGTCGAGAGATGATAAGGAATCAGAAGAGAAGAATCCAGGAGAATTCCCAGCACAAAAGCCTTTGGCATCACTGCAAGCCAGAGCAACTGACTGGCGCATGTCACAGAAGGCTGAGAAACTTGAACAGCCACCAATAAGTATGAGAGAGTGTGAGATGGATGTCCCATAGCAGGTCCCAAGACCCACTGGGTGACAAATGTGGGCAAGGCAGCAGAAGTTGAAGATCCCTTGATCTACTCAGAAGTCAATGAGATCTCAGGCAGCAAGTGGAAGGCAAGATGACCAGTCGAGTGAGATGAGTCTGTTGAGTGGAAGCTCCCAATTGACACCTGCAGCCCATTGATGGAGCAGCTGAGGGAGAAGTTTGGCAGCTTGGAGATCCAGGCAGCCATGTCACCGGGGACCACAGCAACAGTAACCAGAGCAAGAGTAGTGAAGTCGCTGCAGCCGATGGTGCCCACCCCAACCAGTGTGGCTGGGACCCTGGTGCAGGCGGCAATGACAGTTGGACCTGCTGCCCTACCCCTGGTGGGGCAGTAAGTGGTCCCAATAGCTCCAGCAGCAGCTGGGATCCCTGCACTTGTGCCAGTGGCCATGACAGTGGTAGGACTGCCTCTGGGATATATCCTGGTGTAAGAGAAGCATTTCTGAGAGGGGCTAAACAAGGAGCTGCATCACAACTGCCTAACTTGAGAGGTTCTGCAGAACCTGAGTGGCCACTGAAGTAGAAATTGACTTAGCTTCTGGTTCCAGATTTTCGGTGCTCCCAGATGCGTGAGGGAATCACTCCTCATGTCACCTGGATTTCTTCATTGAGGGGCCCCTGTAAAGGGGTCGAAAGTCACCCTGGAAGGGCGATGAGCGGGGGAGAGGTCTCTCCAGTCAGCGGTAGAAGGGCGGTGGCCCTCCCATCAGCTTGGAGCTATTCTCTGAACCGAACAAGAAAGAAATTGGCCACTCCCATGGCCCATCATTTAGCTGTTTCCTGCCAAAGCCAAAAGCACAACAAAGCACTTGAAAGCACTTGAAAACAGTGAGAATTGCCTTCTGATTTTCCTAATTGTCTACTTTCCCTGTCAAAAACTTCTTGAATTTGCTTCCCCCTACAAGGAGACAGGGAAGGGATTTTTTTCCCCCAACCTCCTTAAGAGCGGCCTTTGTCTACATTGGGAGAGAAAAGAAAAAGCCTTCTACTAAATTATACTGATTTATTGGACTTACTGCCTCTCTACTTTTGGTCCAAAGTTCCTATATTTACAGAAATGGACTATTCTACTTATTAGTCTAAAAAGGGGGACAAAAAAAAGAAATAAATAAAAAGATGGTGTCTGAGAATAGTGAATACTATTGGCAAACAAGCTTGCTTACATTTTAGACTGACCTTGGCATTAAGATAAAAACCTGAAATAGCTGGAGATGAATTTGGCTTAGACTTGTGGAGGTGGACTCTTACTGATTTTTGTTTGAAAAATAGCCTCCACCAAGGATTATTTATAATTATTACAAAATGGAGAAGCATCAGCCACAAACCTTGCTTGACTATAATCTTATACTTGAAACAATCTACAGAGTAACTGAGATGTCTATCTCCAGATTTAATAATTTACATGCCAACCGTAAGTCACAAATTGAAACCCAGACTGCAACTTAAGAATTTACACTTCAGAATATAACAAAATTGGAAGATATTACTATTGAGACAGAGGAATATAAGCAACAACTATCCAAAGAACCAACAACTTTAAAAGTACAAGGAACTATCTTTATGGCAAATAACCTTAAGGACAAACAACATAATATGGGAAAACTTAATGTGCAAGATAGTGATGTTAACATAGAGGATGTGGAAGATCAACAAAAACAGTTTCCTGAAAGCCTGGATAGCCGAGCATTAATTACAAAATTGAATAAGACTCTCTATTTAAAGCAGATGAATCCAGACGGAAGAGGAATCCAGACTGAACTGAAGATAAAGTTTTTAGAGCAAATACAGAGACTAGAACTAACAGGGCAACAACGTAATGATTACAAATGGTTTGTTTTTTGTGGACCACTGATGGCTAGATGGCCTCCTTCAATTCAAATAATATGTATTGGAGCGAAGGGAGACCTATGTGGCAATTCAAAGGCCTTGGTTTGGAAACCTGATTGGCAAAAAAAAAGCCAGAGTTAGATTTAAAAAATGAGTTTTTAGAGAACTATTAAAGGTTATCCTTTTAGTAATCAGTGACCTATCAGGATCTAAAATAGAAAATGTTTATGAGATAGAACTAGAACGTGTTTATGTATCTATTAGGCTTATTTTAGACATTTTAATTTGTGCACTGACATAATGGAAATTTGGTTTATAGATCCCCCTTTTGATGTTAAAAGACGTTTGATTATTCTATTTAAGAATTAAGAATTAGCTAAAATTTTAAAAAGAATCTGGCTGTCTATAAATAGTTGTAGATTGATAAACATAGGCTGTGGTCCTGTCAGTAACATGTGATGTATTAGGATGTGAAACAGACAATGTTTATTAGGTAGAACATAGCTACTCAGCCACTGTGTACATGTTAGATGCTATAGTTTTTGCTGTAATGAAATAAGGGAAATTTGGGTTGTGAATATTATTTGGGATGTTAAAGGCTAAATTTGAATAATATAATTAAAATTAAAATTAGCTAAACTTTAATAACAGGACACAGATATATCTCAATGAAATTGAATTGACAAATTTTTCAACTGACCATGCTATTTCTAGAAATTTATTAGTTTAAACTGGTTGTATGAAATATTAAGGGAAATTGAGAAGGATGTTTTGATAATGTAACCTGAATTATGTACTGAAAGCTCTGTTACTGACTCTCTGATTACCCAGTCATCATGATGCTTTCTAAATATGTAGATTTTAACTGAAAAAACCAATAAAACTTGTTTTTTTAAAAAAGAAAGAAATTTACTTGATCAAGTACCGAAAGCACACTGCACAAGAAAGCTGACCTCGCTGAATGCCCGGAAAGCTATTGGGCCCTAGAGGGGGGTACGACCCTGGCCTGGGGGCAAAAACTCATGCAAGACCAGGAGCTTGCAAAGGAAGGTCACAGAGTGGCTGAATGCCTTACACCAGGGCTTTTCAACCGGTGGTATGCGTACCACGAGTGGTACGTGAGCACCTGACTGGTGGTATGCAAGCCCTAGCTAATTGGAGTGGGGGAGGGAACCAGTTAAAACAGAGCTGCACAGACCTGGAGGAGATCAGCTGGAGTTGCAGAGCTTGCCAGAATCCCCAGGATCTGTGGTGACATACTAATTGGAGCTTCCAGTGCACCCAGAAGAGAAGAGGAAGGTGGAGAGAAGAAAAGATATAAAAGGGGCAGACCAGCCTGTTTTTGGAGGAACAGCGAGCGGAGCAGCTTGTTTTTGGAGGAACAGCGAGCGAGGAAGGCCGAGTGAGCAAGTGGCGTGTTTTGGGGGGAAGGGCTAGCAAGCGAACGACTCCTACCAGCTTGCTTGTGGAAAACATGCTGCTTGCCAAGTGAAGCTGCAGGATCAGCGGGCTATGTCTGATCCACGCTTCGGCTGTATCAGCTGTAGCCCACTGATCCTGGGGCTTCACTTAGCAAGCAGCATGTTTTCCACAAGCAAGTGAGCTGGGCAGAAGCCCAGGATTGGCATGTGCAGCTACAGCTGAGGCGCACTTCTGTGCCCAGAGTGTGGCTTCTGAGCACGGGCCGGGCAGCTTCTGAGTGCGGGCAGCTTCTGAGTGCCGAGTGGCTTCTGAGCACCCTGCACAGGTGGCTTCTGAGCATCCTGCATGGGCGGCTTCTGACCGCTGAGTGCTGGCGGCTTCTGAGTGCAGGTGGCTTCTGAGCACGGGAATCTTCTGAGCACCAGGTGGATTCTGAGTGCCCCACACAGGTGGATTCTGAGCGCCAAGTGCTGGCAGCTTCTGAGAGCGAGAGGCTTCTGAGTGCCAGGCGGCTTCTGAGTGCGGGCGTCTTCTGAGCGCCGAGCGCAGACGACTTCTGAGCACCAAGTGCAGGTGGCTTCTGAGCGCCGAGTGCAGGCGGCTTCTGAGCGCTGAGTGCTGGCGGCTTCTGAGTGCCCCGTGCGGGTTGCTTCTGAGTGCAAGTGATTTCTGAATGCCGGGTGGCTTCTGAGCACCGGGCAGCTTCTGAGCACCCTGTGTGGGTGGCTTCTGAGCATGAGCAGCTTTTGAGCACAAGTGGCTTTTGAGCGCTGGGCAGCTTCTGAGCATGAGTAGCTTCTGAGCACTCGGTGCGGGTGGCTTCTGAGCACGAGCAGCTTCTGAGTGCAGTTCAGCTGGCTGCACACACTGAGCCTGGTTTTGGCAGGCAGCAGCGCATTCTCCTCACCACATGGAGCGGCTGGTGAGGTGAACCAGTGACATCCTGGTCCTGCCTGTGTGTGCGAAGAGGCTGAGGCGCATGTGCTCTCCTCTGCCTCTGTGCACACATAGGCAGGGCCATGATGTTGCCGGTTCACCTTGCCAGCCACTCCATGTGGTGAGAATGCGCCACTGCCTGCCAAAACCAGGCTGGGGTCTGGGTGGTGTAGCGCAGGACAATGGAAGGGAGGGAGGGATGGAAGGGACAAAGAGGGAAGGAAGGAGGGGAAGGAAGGAAGGAAGGGAAGGACAATGAGAGGGAGGGAGGGAAGGAGGAAGGGACAAAGAGAGAGTGACAGGAAAGGAAAGGAAAGGAAAGGAAAGGAAAGGAAAGGAAAGGAAAGGAAAGGAAAGGAAAGGAAGGAAGGAAGGAAGGAAGGAAGGAAGGAAGGAAGGAAGGAAGGAAGGAAGGAAGGAAGGAAGGGACAATGGGAGAGAGGAAGGGGAGGAAGGCACGCATCCTAGTCCCATCCCCCTCCACCAGAGACCCACGGATTCCCCCCCCCCACAGGCACCACACAACCTGAATGATAAGCTGGCCATGCCCCCCTGGCCACTGATCACATGAACCTGGGACATTGTGACCGTCATAAGTATGAATCAGTTGCCAAGCATCCAAATGTAAATCACATGACCCTGGGGATGCTGCAACAGTCTAAGTGTGAAAAATGGTCATAAGTCACTTTTTTCAGTGCCTTTGAACACTCACTAAGTAACTTCAGTAACTTCGAACAGTCACTAAGCGAATTGTTGTAAGGACTACCTGTACTTTATCATTTTTTCCTCTTTTTTGGTCAAGTTTTTGACACCTTGCTGGGTGACTGGTGGTACTCGGATATTGCCTTATCCTAAAAATGGTACAATGGGTGAAAAGTTTGAAAATCCCTGCTTACATCACAATCAGTGCCTTCCCCCTCACCTCTGAGCCAGCCGAAGAACCACCTGGTGAAGCAAAAGGAGAAGAAGTGTGTGAGGCAGCAGGTTGTGGAGTTCTCCCCTCAGTCTATTGAGAAGGAGGGAAGTCTAACACCCACCAGAGCGGGTCCAGTCTTCTATGAGAGTGACAGGAAAGGAAAAGATGAGCACATGAAGAGCACATGAAACTGGTCAGAACAGTGCCCAAGAAATTATGAAAAGCTCAGTTCAGTGCAAAATTGTCTAAGTTCAGTTTCCACAAAACCAGCCTATCTAGTGTATTGAATCTCAAAAGAGGGTGTGGAAATGGACCCCAGCAAAATGAAGGCAATATTAGAGTGGGAGCCTTCTCGAACCAGGAGACAGTTGCAGAGTTTCCTCAGCTTTGTGAATTATTACCACCAATTCATCCAAACGTTTGCCCAGATAGCCCTGCCAAATTACCAACTTGCTGAAAATGGGAGGGTAAGTGAAGCCCAAGCCTGTCCAGTCTCTAAATTTGTACCTCAAGTGCCAAGCTGCCTTCAAGAAGCTAAAGCACCTCTTTGTGGCGGAGCTGGTCTTAATACACCCTGACCCAGACCCTGCTTGTGATACAGGCAGATGGTAGTGATGTGGCTATGGGCACAGTTCTGCTTCAGAAAAATGCTAAGGGAGAATTGCAGCCCTGCATCTATACTTCCCACAAGTTTCTGAGACCAAGAGGTGCTGGACTATTTGGGAGATGGAAGCTTACACTCTCTTAACTTGGAGGAAGTTCTTCGAAGGCAGTAAAACCCCATTTGAAGTGTGGACAGACCACAAGAACTTGGAATCTTTGAAGACTCCTCAGAAGTTAACCCCTAAGCAGATTTGTTGGGCACAATACTCCAACTGCTTCAATTTTAACCTCTGCTACCTACTGGGAGGGAAAAACCTTTTAGCAAATGCTTCCCCCAGATACCATAGTAAAACACTGCATGAGAGGAAGCTGTTAATTCTATCATCCCATCCCAGCAGTTCACAGCACCAGTCCTCACAAGGCAGTAGAGGGAGTCGCCTCTGCAATCAACTGAAAATCTAGTGCGGCCATTGAGGGATGCCTTGGTGGGAGACAAATTGTTTCAGTGGCACAGAAACATCTTGTCCCTAAAGGTTGGGTGGCATGGAAAGGGAATAAGGTGTATGTTCCAGCCAGTCAGAGGATGTTAGTCCTATAGTGGAGCCATGACACAAGGGCAACAGGACATTTTGGATTTGTAAAGATTCTTCATCTAGTGAAATGGCAGTTTTGGTGTCCAAAAATGAAGGACATAGAGGCATACATGGTCAGCTGCCCTGTGTGCACCTTGATGAAGGGCTACTCGGAAGCCCCCAGGCTGCTGTAGCCAGTGGCTAATCCCACTGGCCCTTGGGAAGAAATATCTATGGACTTCATCATAGAGCTGCCAGAGAGTGCTGGAAATACAGTATTGTAATCTGGACTATCACTGATTTATTTTCAAAGCAGGCACATTTTGTGGCATGTCCCCAGGATTCCCTCAGCCTGAGTAATGGCTAGGCTATTCATGCAGCACATATACCAACTGCGCGGGGTCCTGAAGCACATTATCTCAGACTGAGAAGTAAGTTCAGGTCAAAGTTTTGGCAGGACTTTCTAAAGCTGATAGGTTCCTCCCAGAGACTTAGCTCCACCCACCACCCTCACACTAATGGTGCCTGAGAACCTATGAATTTGGTCCAAGAGCAATACCCATGATGTTATGTGAATTACAAGCAAACCTTTTGCAGAGGTGCCTTTTGCAGAGGTGGCATATAACAACTCTGTCCACAGTAGCACAGGGTTTACCCCTTAGTGGGTGAATACTGGAATAGCGTTTGTACCTATGCCAGAGCTCCCTCACAAAAAGCCATCATCAGCATCATTGGCTGAGTGGATGGATACCTTAAAAGCCACTTGGGTCACAGTGTGTAAGGTGTTAGAGAAGGCAAGAGAAGCACAAAAGAGGCAAGCAGACAAGAAAAGGGCATCTCAGAGGGAATATAGAGTAGGAGATAGGGTGTACTATCTGCAAAGTTTTTCAACCTGAGACAACCTTTTAAAAAACTGGGGCCTAACTATATAGGGCATTTCCCAATTATCCAGATCACCAGTCTGGTGATAGTGGAATTAAAACTGCCAAAAAACCTCAGGCACATTCACTCAGTGCTTCACTACTACCTCTATTTTTCCTTCCAAACTTTTTTTGTTTTATCAAAATATAAAATACAAAGAGAAATTCAAACTAGTAATATAAAAATAGGAGAAGAGGGAGGGAAAGGACCCACAGGGCCCACATCAAAACCTCATCCCAAGAAAGCAGGACTCTTGGAACAGTTTAATTCCAAAAGGAACTTTTTTTAGGAGAAGCTGATAGCAGGCATAGAAGGCAGGATCTGAAGGTTTCCCACTCAGATCAATAGGTTAAAAGAATCCCAAGCAAACCCCACCCCAATAGTCCATCCGGTCAGTTTAAATGAGCCAATCCCCAGGTGTTAAGTCAGCTGTGGGAACGGAGCTGATAACAGGGTCTGTTCCCATGCTTGTGAAGATGTTGTTAGGTCTTCGCACCTTCCCTTCCGCAGTGAGAGATAAGCCAGATGGCTGGAGGCACATTCTTTTCTCACCCAGGTTGACATCAAGGGAGAGACAGTTCAAAAAGTAAGTATGTATAAACGGTGGAAGGGATACATTGTAGCAAAGCAGAAAAACATACCACAAAACCTTCTCCCCTCCCCCTCAGGAGAATGGCAGAACCCTCAGAAAGAAATGGAAAGAATTGAAATAGATTCCCCCCCTGAAAAAGAATGGGTTATGACATCCTACCCCCCTTAGAAAAAAGAGAGATCCACCCATAGAAAATAAAACAGAAAAAAGTCTGGTTTATCTGGATATGCAGTGTGAAATTTAGTAAGTAATCTGGGGGCTCTGACATGATGTTTCTGAACCCACTCATTTTGGGAAGGAGGCAGATGTTTCCACGCTACTAGCTATTGGGTGGAACCATGGTGTTTTCTAGAATCTAGAATTTCCTTTATTTCAAAATGTTGTTCACCTTCTACCATGATTGGAGGAGGGGAAGGAGCTGCAGCTAGCCTTAAGGGCGATTGCAGTTCATGTTTCAGAAGGCTGCAGTGAAAAATTGGGTGAACCTGTCTGAGCGTCTTTGGGAGCTCCAATTCTACCATGACAGGATTGATTATTCTTTTAATGGGAAATGGTCCTACAAATTTTGGTACTAACTTTTTTGACGACTGCAGGGATTTTAGGTATTTTGTTGATAGGTAAACTTTCTCTCCTACTTGAAATGGTTTGGGTTCACTTCGTTTCTTATCTGCCTGGAATTTATATGCTTCCCTAGCCTCATCTAAACCTTTCTTAAAACCTGCCAGGTATTTTGTAATTGTGCAATCCATTCCTTCAGGAAAGGGATGTTCGGTTCGCTCAATGAAAGTTCAGGCATTGGGTTAAAACTTTGTCCCATTGCCACCTGGAAAGGAGTGTAACCTGTGCTGGAATGTACTGTGTTGTTATAAGAGACTTCTGCAAATGGGAGTAGTTCGGTCCAATTGTCTTGCTGGTAGTTAATGAAGCAACTTAGGTACTTGTCCAGTACTGAGTTCAACCATTCAGTCCCACCATTCATCTGCGGATGATGACTAGATGACAACCCCTGAGTGGTCCCCCAAAGTCCCAGGAATGCTTTCCAAAGCTCTGAAGTGAATTGTACTCCTCTATCTGATATGATTCATTGTGGGGCCCCATGAAGTTGATAAATATGTTGGACAAACAGCTTTGCATTGTCTTTGCATTGGGGATTTTTTGGCATGGGATAAAATGTACTTGTTTAGAGAACAAATCCATCATGACCCAAATGACTGTGTTCCCCCCACTTTCCAATAACTCCACAATAAAATCCATAGAAATTTCTTTCCAAGGTGCTGATGGGGTCGCTACTGGTTGCAACAAGTCTGGGGTCTTTTCTTGTCTTCTCTTAGTGACAGCACAAATTGGACAATTATCTAGGTAGCTTTCAATGTCCTTTTTTATTGATGGCCACCAAAACTGCCATTTCACTAGGTTTAAAGTTCTTATGAATCTGAAATGACCAGCTGATTTTGAATCATGGCATAGCTGCATAAATGTCAGTCTCTGGCTTTTTGGGATGTACAGCTTTCCTCCCACCCATGGCAAACCATCGGTCATGGTGCATAGATTCTTCTGCTTAGGAACCATTTGTTGGTTTCTAGCGCTGTTTTGAATTCAATCCCTGCTTGGCTTGCTAGAGGCTTCTGGAGTTTGGCTTGTGCTCAGTTGGTGACTTGTACTGCTAATTGTTTTGATGGCATGAGTGGGTCTGTTATCTCTGTTCTGTTGCTGTTTTATTGGGGAAATCTGTACAATGCATCAGCTAAGAAATTCTTTCCTCCCGGCAAGTACTTTAGAGCAGGGCTTTTCAACCTTTTCACCCATTGTACCACTTTTAGGATAAGGCAATATCTGAGTACCACCAGTCACCCAGCAAGGTGTCACAAAGAGCCCTGGGTCACCCCACTACACACTTCCATCCTTGTAGATGTAGTTCCATTGAGGACCACATGCTGAGTACAGCCGGTCAGCCATCTACAAATCCATCTGGTGGTGATGCTGTCTACTCTAACCCACATTTTCCTATCTTATCAGGTAGTAGGTTGTGGTATACTTTAAAAGAGGGCGGGAGGGACAATGGAAGGGAGGGAGGGAAGGAAGGAAGGGACAAAGAGGGAGGAAGAAAGGAAGAAAGGAAGGAAAGAAGGAAGGAAGGAACAATGGGAAAGAGGGAGGGAAGGAAGGCATCGACCGCAGTCCCACCCCTCTCCACCAGAGACCCACAGATTCTTCCCCCCCAGGCACCCTGCAACCTGAATGATGAACTGTTCACACACCCCTGGCCATTGACTTCGCTTGTCAAAAAGTTGCAAAAGGTGATCACATGACCCTGGGGATGCTGCAACTGTCATAAGTGTGAAAAATGGTCATAAGTCACTTTTTTCAGTGCCGTTGTAACTTCGAACAGTCACTAAGCAAATAGTTGTAAGTTGAGGACTACCTGTACTTTATCATTTTTTCCCTTTTTTGTCAAGTTTTTGACACTTGCTTGGTGACTGGTGGTACTCGGATATTGCCATATCCTAAAAGTGGTACAATGGGTGAAAAGGTTGAAAAGCCCTGTTTTAATTGATTCTGGGGCCACCACAGATTTTATGGACACAGCATTTGTGGCCAAATGGGCTGTTCCCCAGTGCCTGGTGGAACCGCCCATGTTAGTGGAGTCTATTGATGGTTGAGTGCTCCTGTCTGGGCCAATTAAGGCCACCACGCAACCGTTATGTATGGCCATCAGTTCACATGAGGAGGCCATCCAGTTCTATATCACCTCAGATCTGCATTTCCCTGTGGTCTTGGGACTGGCGTGGCTCTGGATGCATGACCCACAGATTTATTGGTCACAGAACTTGGTTACCTTCCCAAGCTTACAGTGTGTGGACCACACCTGCCATATCTGTGCCGGCCAGGTGGAGGGTCCCCCAGGGGTTTCCTTGCCCTCTGAACTGGCAAATTACACTGATGTGTTCAGCGAGACTGAGGCGGATCAATTGCCCCTGCACAGGGCCTATGACTGCCCCATCAATTTAGTTCCTGACATGCTTCTCAGCAGGGCATTTGTGCTCCATGTCGAACCCTGAGTTGTCCGTATTGTGGGACTTTCTGGACAAGAATTTGGCTCGGGGTTTTATTCGGCCCTTGTCCTCGCCAGTGTCTGCACCTATGCTCTTTGTCAAAAAGTAGTCTGATGAATTGTGTCTATGCTGTGATTGCAGGAAATTAAATGCCATCACGGTGCGCAATCGATAGCCGCTGCCGTTCATCCCCAAACTCTTGGACTGGCTCCAGGAGGCAACGATCTTCATGAAACTGGACTTGCGTGGAACTTACAACCTTGTCAGAGTTTGGTCAGGTGATGAGTGGAAGACGGCATTTGGTACTTGGTACAGGCACTTCGAGTACACAGTGATGCCATTTGGCCTGACCAACTCTGCTGCAGTGTTTCAGCATTTTATGAATGACATTTTCTGGGACTTGTTAGATCAGTTTGTCATGCTCTACTTGGACGACAACCTGACCTACTCCCCATCGTGAGAGGAGCATCATCAGCATCTCCGTCAGGTCCTGCAGTGGCTCCAAGAACATCGGCTGTATGCCAGACAGGAGAAGTGCCAGTTCTACTGGGTGACCATCGATTTCCTGGGTCACTGCATTTCTCCTGAGGGCATCACCATGGAGCTGAGTAAGGTCAAGTCTCTGCAGAATTGGCAACCGCCACGTCATGTGGAGGATGTCCAGTGGCTTCTTGGGTTCGCCAACTACTATCGGGCTTTCATCCCCGGGTTTGCTACCATGACAGCCCCCCTCACTCAGCTCCTGCAGAAAAAGACTCAGTTTCAGTGGGGTGCTCCAGAACAACGGGCTTTCCAGGCTTTGAAGGAAGCCTTCATGAAGGAACCCATCTTGAAGCATCCTGACCCGCATCAGCCATTTGTCGTGGAGGCCTCTGACATTGCCATTGGGGCGGTGTTACTTCAGGCGATGATGTCTGGTGGTGCCCTCTTCCCTTGTGCATACTACTTGTGGAAACTGAATCCGGCAGAGCGCAACTATACTATCTGGGAGAAGGAGCTACTGGCCATCAAAGTGGCATTCAAGGCCTGGAGGCATCATCTCAAAGGGGTGCAGCATCAAATCGAGGTCTGGACAGACCATAAGAATTTGGAAAACCTGCAGACTGCTCGGAAATTGAACCAATGCCAGATTCGGTGGTCTCTTTTCTTTGTGAGGTTCAATTTCTGTGTAACATACATACCCAGCGGTCGCAATCAAAGAGCGAATGCTCTGTCCAGGAAGCCCGAATATTCCTGAGCAGAAGACAAGCTGCTGCCCAGGACAGTGCTCCCTATTGATTTTTTTGCTGCGGTATGGGAGCCAATAGATGTACGGGTTCAGATTCGGGAGGCCCAGCAGCAGGATGTGTGGCTGGCTCAGAGAAAGGAGGAGGTGGGGCCAGATTCCGCATGGAGAGTCATGGATGGACTACTACACTATCGTGACTGGCTCTATGTTCCGGGAGGACCACTCAGGGGACTCATCCTCAGCCAGTGTCATGATAATTTGGCAGCATGGCATTTTGCCCTGTTCAAGACCCTGAACTTGGTGTCCCATACCTTCTGGTGGCCCGAGTCTGACATGACATCCAGGCCTACATCACATCCTGCAACCCAAGTAGACAGGCCAATTCAGCGATGTGGGCCCCACCCAAATTACTGCAGCCCTTGCCAACACCCCAAAGACCCTGGGGGGCTGTGTCCATGGACTTTCTGATGGACTTACCCCCATCTTGCCTTGGAAGAGTGAGGAAGATTCTCAGGGATGACTCACACCCTGGACGGTATCTCTTTACTCTCCTACCATCCGGTAGGAGATATAGGAATATAGCCAGTACCAACAGGCTGAAGAACAGCTTTTATCCGTGGGCTGTTAGGCTTTTAAATGGGATATAATCTTATGCAGAGTTGACTTGGGAGGCCGGTGTGTGGTGTAGTTGGTTCACATAGTGTGGTGGGATGGAGGGTTTGTTGTCACTGTGTGTTGGGGGGAGAGAGCACAGGGGGAGGCTCAGCTAATCTCAATGTACACATGTTGTACTTTGACAATAAAAGGTTTATTTTATTTATTTATTTATTTATCTTCTGGATTCACGATGGTGTTCATGGTGGTGGACATGCTGACCAAGATGGCGCATTTCATCCCATGCCATGGCTTGCCGTCAGCCCATGCCACCTGTTGTATGTTCATCCAGCAGGTGTTTCGACTGCACAGCCTCCCTGATAGGGTCATGTCTGATAGAGGGGCCCAATTTACAGCCCACATCTGGCAGGGGTTGATGCAGATGTCAAGATCTGCCTCTCCTCCATGCATCATCCCCAAACTGACGGAGGGACTGAGAAGGTCATCAGGATCCTTGAGCAATATCTGCGCTGCTATGTAAATCAGCAGCAAAACAATTGGGCAGACTATCTGGTGGTAGCTGAGTTCACATTCAACAGCTCGCAGCACACCTCCACGCAGATGACACCATTCTTGGCCAATGTGGGATATCACCCCCAGTTTTCCCCTCTTTCCCTGCTAGACTCACTGGTACCAGCAGTGAACGACTACATGGCAGAGTTACAGGTGATCCATCGATTGCTGCGGCAACAGTTAGAGAAGGCCAAGGCCGACTACAAAAGGTTTGCTCATCGGTTGAGGTGAGATATGCCTCCACTAACGGTGGGAGATAGGGTCTGGCTGTCCACCAGGAAGCATTGCTATTTATATATGCCCTGTGAACCTCCCTGAGTCCCTTGGGAGAAGGGCGGTATAGAAATCAAATCAAATACAAATACAAATACCATCAACCCGGCCAGCCAAGAAGTTACACCACCGATATTAGGACCCTACCCAATCGAAGCTGTCATCAATCTGGTCGCCTATCGCTTAACTCTGCCACGTTCCCTATGGGTACATCTGGTCTTTCATTGGTCTCTGCTGGTCCCTGAGCAACCGGCATGTCCACTCTGCTGAGCAGAACCTCCCCCACCAGAACATCATGACGGAGACAGTGCTTCCAAGTATGAGGTTGCCAGCATTCGGGATTCCCGTTGGCTGAAAGGTCACTTTCAGTACCTGATCGAGTGGAAAGGCTATGGACCAGAGGAGTTCACCTGGGAGGATGTGACCACCATTCATGCTCCTGCCTTGGTGACCACCTTCCATGAACAATTCCCATCCCGACCACATCCGGATCAGCAGACCCAGGGGAAGGGCCCTGCGGTGTGGGATAGTGTTATAATTCCATGCCAGTCTGTGCTCCTGACAGCTGAGTTCGAGGGATCTGAGAAGAAGGAGGAGGGGTTTGGAGAGCCATCAGAGTCGAGAGAGGCTCTGATGCATTACAAGACTCACAATCAGAGGAAGAGCTTGGCCCCTCCAATCGTGTTCCGGATGAGGCTCAGCTGTGTGGGGAAGATGAGTCAGACTCTGAGAACTCACAGATGGAATCATTATAGACACTTGTAATAGAAGGCAGTTAACTAGAGCAGGTCAGAGGAAGACTATACAGCAACTCAGCGAAAGGAGGAGAAGGCATTGAGAAGCCACGCCTTGGGGCTGCTTAATAAAAAGGGAAGGTTTGGGAGGTGCTGGTTGCTGAAGGCAACCATTTGTAAAGAACTTCAAGGGAATCATGGTTCCAGCTTTCTTGGTAATTTGATAGACTATTAATAATACTAATTAGGAATACTGGTTTCTGGCAGTTATTTGGTTGGTGGGCTTCTAGAAAATAACTCCCATGGCATAAGAAGCTGCACAAGAAGTGACTGAAACCCACTGCTGGCAGGTGACACTTGGTGGGAAGGGAAGCCAAGGTGAAGGATCCATTATTCACTCACCTTAATCAAAGGACAACACTACTTGCTGGCCTCTTTACAAAAACAGATTAGAGTTTGTTACCGGAGAAGTGCAACTGATATTGAAATATTTTGCTGTCATTTTAATGATGGAAGGAATGTACCTAAATCTTGTTATGACAACTCCCAAGCTCCTTCCTGAGGAATCTCAGCATTAAAATTTAAGAGGTGCCACAAATCCTTTATTTCTCTTTTCTACTAAGTGGAGGGAAAAGCTACAGAAATCATCTGGACCGTTGAAAGATTCCCCCAACAAGCTTAACATGATTACTATACAAATTAAAACTTTGTTCTGACCCACCCCAAGTCTCTTTGGGCCATAGTAATGTGGGAAGTCAGCTCCCCAGAGAAGGAAATATTAAAAGGGCAGAAAAATGTTTCCTCAAAGATTCTTAAACAGGCAGGAAAACATGCCGTTTTTTTTTGATAGCCCCAGGTCGCCCTCCCCCAAGCAGAAACCAGTTCTGTACAAATGCAGATGTAAATCCAGGAAGGTTGCAGGCTCCCAGCTGCGAGATTAAGAAGACAAAGACACCTAAAATCTGCATACCTCACCCAAGCTCTTAAGAGTTATCAGCCCAGCCCCAGGGAAGCTGGACATGACCTTTGGACATAATAGGATTAACCCATCACCATCAGAATACCAGAAAGGCACACTCAGACTCAGGTCAAAAGTTCATGACTCAGGAAATAGCCTCAAACAGGAACAGGAAATCACTCCAAACAAAAGGCTCAAGAAGGTATAAAAACCCACACCCTCCCTTTTTTCTTTTTCTGCCAGACCATCTTCCTGTCTTCCTGTCTTTTCAATAAACTACAACCTTCTTCCTAAAGCAGTCACCATGTTTATTCCCAGCTTGGGTGGAACCATGATGAAGACTTTTCTTCCAACAGTAATACAAGCACAATTAATCACTTCAGTCATAACCTGTATCAAGAGAGCATGAGCAAATACATGAAGTCTCCAGGTAGGAAATTGGAAGGCCTTTGGGTGGAAAGAGATTGAATTACGGTTGCCCTTCTATTCAAGTTAAATGATCTATTGAATTACAGGCATCCCAGCTATTTAGTTCCTGCTCTCTAGGAGAACTGCATTCAATTCATTGAGCAATTATCTGTAACATGAGATAAAAATCTATTCCAGAAACATGCTCTAAAAGGTCAAAATGTAATCTCTGTCTTCAAAAAGACTTTCCAGTGTAGGTTTGATGTAATAAAGAAAGCAATGTAAGTACATTTTCTATGCATGCATCACCCAACTTAAAATCTTGTCAGATGCATGGGAGATCAGGGATAGAAATCTTAAATTCTGAAAAAAACAGGTTGCCTAATATTATTTGTCTGCAAAATTATTGAGTGTAGGGATGTGAATTTTATGTTTCATAATACAGGAAAAAATGGAGCACCAACAACAATGCAGTAATGGGGAAATTAGCAGAATACTGTATATACATAACAGAACTTTAACTAAATTTAAGCTGTAAATTCAAGTTATGGAGACAAGATTCATTATTTTTTTAATGTTGTGTGCTATCTTCTTAGGAAAAACATGTATGCCCTTAATGGATATGTGTATACAGTATTAATTAATTAATTAAGGATATATTAGCTTACTTAATTATGACACACTAAATTAATTTATTGGCTGAATGAAACATAAATTACCTGATCACATCTTAACCAGGCTGTTATGTAAACCAATCTGTTAATTTTTAATTATGGTGATAAAATGAATGGTATCAAGATTTTGTATGCAATATCTTTTAAGTCTGGTATAAACATGACGTGGCTGAAGAGCTATAGGTCACTGAGAAAGTTGTTAGAGATCAAGCCACTTATCTTCATTGAAACTAAGGTACATCTGGTGCCATTTTTCCTATGCCTATTTGACTTATTCAAAGATTCATGTAAACTAGGTGCAGCCTAATAGCATTGAAATGTCATATCTTCTTGTAAAGAATCCTTGTAGCAAGTCCAGAATAATTTGATAAAGCTTGATTATTTCTCCCATATTTTACTGCAATTCATTGTAAATGAAAAAATATGGCTTACATGTGCTAAGATGTAAACATATTTATGCATTTGTGAGAAACAAAGCTCACACTAAATTGTTGGAAATAATGTTTTTATTTACAAAGCATTTGCAAAGGCTGGTGGATCTCTGAGCTGCAAGCAAAAGACAGCCCACACCTACTTTACAGATTTCACCAGTTTAAATACAGTTCTATCACCAGCCACTGGTCCACCCTCCCCAGGCCTAGTTGATAGGCCTGGTTCAGTCACATGCTAACAGTCCGCCTATGATGTGCCATCATACCTATATGTTTAAAATTAGTTAAGCCTTTCTCATTACTCAGGGGCAGGCCGAGGAGTTTAGTCATCATCTGACGGACAAAATTGCTCAGATCCAAGCCGGTTTGGACTCTAAGTGGGCAGAGTCTGATGTGGAGGAATCGGACGGTCTTGAGCATGTTATCTGGACTGAGTTCGATCCTGTTTCCCCTGATGATGTGGACAGGATTATGGGGAGGCTGAGTTCCACCACCTGTTTATTGTACCCGTGTCCCTCTTGGCTGATTTATGCGGCTCGGGAGGAGACACGAAGCTGGTTCCAGGCAGTAATATCTGCCTCTTTGAGTGAGGGTGTCTTCCCCGCCGCTTTGAAAAAGGCGTTGGTGAGACCCCTTCTCAAGAAGCCTGCCCTGGACCCAGCGATTTTAAACAACTATCGTCCTGTCTCCAACCTTCGCTTTTTGGCGAAGGTTGTTGAGAGTGTGGTGGCGCATCAGCTTCCTCTGTTCCTGGAGGAAACTGATTATCTGGACCCGTACCAATCGGGTTTCAGGCCCAGCACAGAGAGGGCATTGGTCGCACTGCTGAATGATCTCTGGCGGGCTCGGGACAGGGGTTGCTCCTCTGTCCTAGTTCTATTAGATCTCTCAGCGGCTTTTGATACCATCGATCATGGTATCCTATTGCGGCGTCTCAGGGGGTTGGGAGTGGGAGGCACTGTCTTGCAGTGGTTCTCCTCCTATCTCCTAGGCTGCTCTCAATCGGTGTTGATGGGAGGGCAGAGGTCTGCCCCGAGGCCTCTTGTTTGTGGAGATCCTCAGGGGTCGGTTCTCTCTCCCCTCCTGTTCAACATCTATATGAAGCTGCTGGGCGAGATCATTTGTGGTTTCGGGGTGGGGTATCATCAGTACGCTGATGATACCCAACTTTTTTTCTCCACCCCGAACCAACCCAGTGATGCCCTTGCCGTGATGTCCCGTTGCCTAGAGGCAGTCCAGGTCTGGATGGGAAGAAACAGGCTTCGTCTCAATCCTGCCAAGACTGAGTGGCTGTGCATACCGGCATCTCGGACTAACCAGTCTATTCCATCTTTAATGATGGGAGGTGAGGTGTTGCCCCCTGTTGAAAGGGCTCACAACTTGGGCATCCTCCTGGATTTGCGGCTCAGTTTTGAAGACCATATAGGAGCCTTGATCAGGGGGGCCTTTGCCCAGGTTCACCTGGTGCACCAGATGCGGCCCTACCTGGACCAAGATGCCCTGCACACAGTCACTCATGCGCTCGTGACCTCCCGATTGGACTACTGCAATGCTCTCTACATGGGGCTGCCCTTGAGGACCACGCGGAGGCTTCAGCTGGTGCAGAATGCAGCCGCGCGAGTTGTTATGGGAGTTTCCCGATACTCCCATGTAACACCTCTTCTCCATGAGCTGCATTGGCTTCTGGTTGCCCTCCGGGTGAGATTCAAGGTGCTGGTAATGACCTATAAAGCTCTAAATGGCTTGGGTCCGGATTATCTAAGGGAACACCTGCTGCCGGCATCAACTTCCCATTGTCCTGTGCACTCCCACAGGGAGGGCCTTCTCAGGGTGCCGGCGGTTAAGGAGTGCTGGCGGGTGATCCCCAGGGGGAGGGCATTCTCTGTGGCGCGCCTGCCCTTTGGAATGATTTACCGGTGGAACTTCGGACTGCCCCCGATCTGCGTTCATTTCACCAGGATCTGAAAACCTGGTTTTTTGATCTATCAGGCCTGGACTGAATGGGTTTTAGCTTTTAATATTGTTTTAATTGTTGGGCTTATGTAATTTAATCTATTTTAATTTATACTATTTTTATATTGTATTTTATGCTGCCCTGTAAACCGCCCTGAGTCCTTCGGGAATAGGGCGGTATAAAAATTTAAATAAATAAATAAATAAATAAATAAACAAATAAATAAATAAATAAATAAATAAATAAATAAAAACTATTTGCTATGCCTGGAATGAGCTATTTTCTTCCCAGCCCCAAACCCACTTTTGTTGCTCTGAAATCCAAGGAACAATTGTAGATGCTATTTCATTCAGTTTAACAACAAGCTTACTTTTGCTGGCATGAAATGGAAGGGGAATGTTTGTGGCCAATCCTGTGTCTTGAAAAAAACAGAAATTTGGGCATAGAATTGATTCAATCATAGGGCTAAGCTTTAATTAGGTCATTTGTTTTGAGTTTTGTGCATTAAAGGTTTCCCCTGTCCAGTTATGTCCAACTCTAGGGAGTGATACTTATCTCTGTTTCTTAACCAAGGGATCCAGCATAATTCAAAGACATTTCTGTGGTCATACACCAAGGTGCACAGACACTGTTACCTTCCCACCAAAGTGGTATCCATTTATCTATTTGCATGCTTTCAAACTGCTAGGAGCTGGAGCAAGTAACAGGAACTCACTCTGTTTTGCAGCACTTGGGTCTTGAACCCAGGCTGAGCAATTGTGCCCCCATATGCATTGTATAAATACAATCTTTAGGAGAAAAGACTGAAGGTTAGTGACCATTTAGCTTATTCACCTCTCTCTACTCTAAAATAATCTGTAGAAAAAAATTTGAGAGATACTACATTATGATAAATGTATTGCTATATGCATTTCCTCCCCTCCCCATTTAAAAATACGATCCAACATTCATTAATTTACTGGAGGATTAATGGCAGTTCAGTTTAATTTATCAATTAATCCAGGTTTGGATGATACAGTTGATTTGTAGTTAAAGAGCCCAAAATATAATACATTATAATAGAGTGTGATTAATGCATTTTTGAATTACATTGTGACCTATACTGAGTGACACACTAAATCAAATTAAAATAGTGCTTTGTTACATATAATCAGTTTTAAGAGATAGCTTTGTGTAGCAAGAAAGGTGACTGGACCCAATTTTACAACATTTTTACCATGGTCATTAAACAAATCACTGCAGTTATTAAGCAAATCCAGCTTTCCCAACTGACTCTGCTTGTCATAGCCAGCTAGGAAGGACACAAATTATGATCACAAGATGCTGCAGTCATTGTAAATATAATCCAGGAGCCAAATGCCTGAATTGCAATTAAGTGATTACAAGGGGCAGTGCCACTGTTATAATTTCAAGGATGGGTTCTGAGTCATTTTTTATGAGGCCCTTGTAACTTTCACCCATCATTCAACTAACAGTTGTAAGTCAGTGCTATGCTATGCTTAGTCTAGGAAAAAGTAATAAGAAGGGCACTTTATGTGTCTTGTCCATGTCCATCCAGATTTCAGAAGAAAAAATGGTAGAATTAAATAATTTAAATAATTGATGATGCAAGCACATTGTAAGTAGATTCAAAAGCCTCCTCTGAACAACATAGTATTATGGGAAAAATATTTCTTTCAAGCTTTTCTGCACTTTACATGGTTCTTTTGTCAATCACCATTAATCTTATTTCAAGATGAAATTGATCTAAGTAATTAAAGAGGCAAATTGAGCAGTGTGATCTACATTAAAAAGGAAATAATTAACACATTTCAACTTTTAATTAATCTATAAAAAATTCAGTGTGCCATGGTATTAAAGTGAGAAGATAAATGAACTTTTTCTGGAATGAAAGCAATTACGGTTGCTTTTCTTCCCTTTTTAAGACATTGATTTTCAGCCTTTCCTAGAAATATAATGAGTTTTAAAGCTTCTTAGTAAAGTATTGCGCCTTTTTCCTTATTGTAGCATTCAGATGCTGAAAACTTAATTTACACGCTATAGTTTCTTTTCCCAAGAAAGTATAAAACAAGCTGTGAAGTACAGAATCTTAAAAAAATCCAAATCAAATGATGAAAGCAGCAAAGGCTTTTTAAAGGTCACTGTTCTCTTAAAACAATCACTCTCAACCAGTGGCTGGCTGATTGTATGGAAATTATGGGACTTGAAATATCTGGATTTGGGATAGACAGCATCACTATCAGATGGCTTTGTAACTGGCTGACAAACCATACTCAACAAGTAGCCCTTAATTGGCACTACATCTACATGGAAGGAAGGAAGCAGCAGCAGTCCTAGGCCCAGTACTTTTCAATATCTTCATAAATGACTTAGATGAGGGAACAGAAGGGGAATTCATCAAGTCTGCAGATGACATTAAGCTGGTAGGAATAACCAATAGCCAATTCAATCTTAGCTACTTTAAATCTGTGAACATCAGCTCCCAGAATTCCTCAGTCTGCATTGTTTATAAGAATGAAGATGTTTGGAACGTGGCTCAAGATCCAAAACAAACAAACTCACTTGGAATTCCAGCAACAAAGTTTTGTTTCAAAAGAAGCGTTTGCAAAGGCTTGGTGGACTGAAACACACACAGGAGTTCAGTCACACCTTACACAGCTGTTTGACACATTTTTATATCCTATCCCCAATGCAGATTCCTGCTCCCCTATCGCACTCAACACCCCTTCCCTAATCATCCAATAAACTTTCCAGACCACCTAAAACCACTGTCCTTCCCATGTTCCGGGAAGCCCCTTTGTCCGTATCCTATCTTTCACCATCTAATTTTCTGTTACCACAGTCCGTCTCCTATAGTTGTTTTGATATTTCCTCTTACAATTTGTAACTTCTGCTTTTCACATTTGTTGTCAATAATTACAGATAAAATATTACTTCTAATCTTCAGTTGGCTTCTGCTTCAACCTTTAGACTCATTAGAAATTTCTGAATAATACTTTTATTCCTTTCAGAAGAGAAACTATTATTTCTTTTCTTCTGAGACTATATTTATGTTGATACAATCTACAAAAGACAAACTAGAAACAAAAATTAAAATAAGCAAGAAAATGGTAAGAGAACACTTATCTGACCTTGATGAATATAAATCACCAGGACCTGACAGATTACATTCCTGAGTTCTGAAGGAGTTGGCAGATGTTATCTCAGAACCATTGCACCATATCTTTCAAAAATCCTGGAGCACCGGGGAAGTACCTGAGGATTGGAAAAGGGCTGATGTGGTTCCAATCTTTAAGAAAAGAAAAAAAACAGACCCAGGAAACTACAGACCAATCAATCTAACATCAATACCTGGGAATATCTTGGAAAAGATAATAAAAAAAACACAGATCTGCGAACAACTTGAAGCAAACAAAATTATAACTGGTAGCCATCATGGGTTTGTTAAAAACAGATCATGCCAAACCATACTTATTTCATTATTTGATAAAGAGACCAAATTAGTAAACCAGCGAAATGCTGTTGACATAGTATACTTAGATTTCAATAAGGCAGTCTACAAAGTAGACCACAATCTACTGCCTGGTAAGCTACAAAAAGGTGGAATAGACAACATCACCATCAGATGCATTTGTAGCTGGCTGACAAACCATACTCGAGTATGGAATACTGCAACCAATTTTGGTCACCATACTACAAAAAAGATGTAGAGAGTTTGGAAAAAATTCAGAGAAGAGCAACTAAGATGATCAAAGGCCAGGAGACTAAAACATATGAAGAACCGGCTGCAGGACTTGGGCTTGGCTAGTCTAAAGAAAAGAAGAAATAAGGGTGACATGATAGCAGTATTCCAGTATTTGAAAAGCTGCCACAAAGAAGAGGGTGTCAAATTATTCTCCAAAGCACCAGAGGGCAGCACAAGAAACAGTGGTTGGAAACTCATCAAAGAGAGAAGTAACCTGGAATTAAGAAGACAGTTCCTAACAGTGAGGACAATTAACCAGTGGAACAGTTTGCCTTCAGAAATTGTGGGCACTCCATCACTGGAGGTCTTTAAGAAGAGACTGGGCAGTCACTCGTCTGAGATGGTATAGGTTCTCCTGCTTGAGCAGGGTGCTGGACTAGAAGACCTCCAAGTTTCCTTCCAGCTCTATTCTATTCATTTGTTTTAGTAGACACAATTTAATTGATATCAGTGCTTATTTATATAGAGTTGTGTTTAATTTCACTATTTAACAGCTAAAGAGAAGTAAAAGAAACATATTCTGCAGTTGACAAATTATAGCAAATTTGAATTTTGAGTATGTTCATTTGTTGTTGTTAGCTGCGAAGTCATGTCCGACCCATCGCGACTCTATGGACAACATTCCTCCAGGCCTTCCTGTCCTCTACCATCTTTTGGGGTCCATTTAAGCTCACGCCTACTGCTTCAGTGACTCCATCCAGCCACCTCATCCAGCCACCTCATTCTATTGCCCTCGATCTTTCCCAGCATTAGGCTCTTCTCCAGTGAGTCCTTCCTTCTCATTAGGTGGCCAAAGTATTTGAGTTTTAGCTTCAGGATCTGGCCTTCTAAAGAGCAGTCGGGATTGATCTCCTCTAGGACTGACCGGTTTGATCGCCTTGCAGTCCAAGGGACTCGCAGGAGTCTTCTCCAGCACCATAGTTCAAAGGCCTCAATTCTTTGGCGCTCAGCCTTTCTTATGGTCCAACTTTCACTGCCATACATTGCAACTGGGAAGACCATAGCCTTGACTATACGCACTTTTGTTGACAGGGTGATGTCTCTGCTTTTTAGTGTGCTGTCTAGATTTGCCATGGCTTTCCTTCCCAGGAGCAAGCATCTTTTAATTTCTTGGCTGCAGTCCCCATCTGCAGTGATCTTGGAGCCCAGGAAAATAAAATCAGTCACTACCTCCATTTCTTCCCCATCTATTTGCCAGGAATTGAGAGGGCCGGATGCCATGATCTTGGTTTTCTTAATGTTTAGTTTCAACCCAAGTTTTGCACTCTCCTTCTTCACTCGCAACAAGAGGCTCTTTAGTTCTTCTTCACTTTCTGCCATTAGAGTGGTATCATCTGCGTATCTTAGGTTGTTGATATTTCTTCCGGCAATCTTAATTCCAACTTTTGATTCATCTAGCCCTGCCTTTCTCATGATGTGCTCTGCATATAAGTTAAATAGGCAGGGCAACAGTATACAGCCTTGCTGGACTCCTTTCCCAATTTTGAACCAATCAGTGGTTCCATGTCCAGTTCTCACTGTTGCTTCTTGACCCGCATATAGGTTTCTCAAGAGACAAATAAGATGGTCTGGTACTGCCATCTCTTTAAGAACTTGCCACAGTTTGTTATGATCCACACAATCAAAGGCTTTAGCATAGTCAATGAAGCAGAAGTAGATGTTTTTCTGGAACTCTCTAGCTTTCTCCATGATCCAGCGTATGTTGGCAATTTGATCTCTAGTTCCTCTGCCTCTTCGAAATCCTGCCTGTACTTCTGGTAGTTCTCGATCCACATACTGCTGAAGTCTAGCTTGTAGGATTTTAAGCATAACTTTACTAGCATGAGAAATGAGTGCAATGGTGCGATAGTTTGAACATTCTTTGGCACAGCCTTTCTTTGGAATTGGAATGTAAACTGATCTTTTCCAATCCTGTGGCCACTGTTGAGTTTTCCAAATTTGCTGGCAAATTGAGTGTAGCACTTTTACTGCATTGTCTTTTAAGATTTTGAATAGCTCAGCTGGAATACTGTCACCTCCACTAGCTTTGTTGTTGTTCAGCTTTTCTAAGGCCCACTTCACTTCACATTCTAGGATGTCTGGCTCGAGGTCAGTGACCACCTCATTGTGATTATCTGGGACGTTAAGCTCATTCTTGTATAGTTCTTCTGTGTAATTTTGCCACCTCTTCTTAATCTCTTCTGCCTCTGTTAGGTCCCTGCCATTTTGGTCCTTTATCATGCCCATTTTTGCATTAAACGTTCCCTTCATTCTCTCCAATTTTCTTGAAAAGATCTCTGGTCCTCCCTATTCTATTGTTTTCTTCTATTTCTTTGCACTGTTCATTTAAGAAGGCATTCTTATCTCTTCTAGCTATTCTCTGGAATTCTGCATTCAATTGGGCATATCTATGTTTTTCTCCCTTGCCTTTCGCTTCCCTCCTTTCCTCAGCTATTTGCAAAGCTTCCTCAGACAGCCATTTTGCTTTCTTGCATTTCTTTTTCTTTGGGATGGTTTTGGTTGCTACCTGTTGTACAATGTCGAGAACCTCTGTCCATAGTTCTTCTGGCACTCTGTCTATTAAATCTAATTCCTTAAATCTATTTGTCACCTGTACTGTATATTCAACAGGGATATGATTTAATTCATACCTGAGTGGCCTAGTGCTTTTCCCTACTTTCTTCAGTTTAAGCCTAAACTTTGCAAGGAGAAGCTCATGGTCTGAGCCACAGTCAGCTCCTGGTCTTGTTTTTACTGACTGTATAGAGCTTCTCCATCTTTGGCTGCAGAGCATATAGGCAATCTGATTTCTGTGTTGACCGTCTGGTGATGTCCATGTGTAGAGCCATCTCTTGGGTTGTTGGAAAAGAGTGTTTGCTATGACCATCGTATTCTCTTGACAAAATTCTATCAGCCTGTGCCCTGCTTCATTTTGTACTCCAAGGCCAAACTTGCCTGTTATTCCAGTTATCTTTTGGCTTCCTACTTTAGCATTCCAATCCCCCATGATGAAAAGGACATCATTTTTGGGTGTTAGTTCTATAAGGTGCTGTAGGGCTTCATAGAACCGGTCAATTTCATCTTCAGCACTGGTGGTTGGGGCATAGACTTGGACTACTGTGATATTGAATGGTTTGCCTTGGATTCGAACTGAGATCATTCTGTCATTTTGAGGATTGTATCCCAGTACTGCTTTTCCTACTCTTTTATTGACTATGAAGGCTACTCCATTTCTTCTGAGGGATTCTTGCCCGCAGTAGTATACCTGATGGTCATCTGAATTAAATTCACCCATTCCTGTCCATTTTAGTTTGCTGATACCTAAGATGTCGATGTTCAGTCTTGTCATCTCTTGTTTGACCACGTCCAGCTTGCCTTGATTCATGGATCTTACATTCCAGGTTCCTATGGAGAAAAAATCTTTACAGCATCGGACTTTCCTTTCACCACCAGACACATCCACAGCTGAGCGTCCTTTCGGCTTTGGCCCAGTCGCTTCATTCTTTCTGGCGCTACTAGTACTAGCCCTCTGCTCTTCCCCAGTAGCATATTGGACGCCTTCCGAGCTGAGGGGCTCATCTTCCAGCGTCATATCGTTTTGCCTTTTGGTACTGTCCATAGGGTTTTCATGGCAAAGATACTGGAGTGGTTTGACATTTCCTTCTCCAGTGGATCACGTTTTGTCAGAACTCTCGGCTATGACCTGTCCGTCTTGGGTGGCCCTGCATGGCATAGCTCATAGCTTCATTGAATTACGCAAGCCCCTTCGCCACGACAAGGCAGTAATCCATGAAGGGGATGTTCATTTAATGAGGCATAAAAATAGGCTTACCCACCCTCTTCTTTTACTCTTTAAAATACAGAAATTTTTTACTCAGCTGAATATAATTAGATACTAAAAGATTTTCAAGCTTCATTATAGATAATATGTATTTGAAAAATAATCAAGCATTATATGGCTACGTTCAGGATATAAATGGAGTTTAAAACATAAAATTAAATCTGGTTGGCTGCTGATATTTGAGCAAGTCTATTAAGTCAAACATAAAAACTAGATGTTAATTCATCTGTAGGTCTAAATCTTCCTAATGTTACTCATGTTTAGGGGAATACAAGATGACATCTGGATCTAGCTTTATATTTTAAGAACATATTTTACATCCCATGTTTGAAATAGTTTGAAATAGTTTATGATATAGAATTATTCGCAGGAATATAAACATATAACATCTTTCAGACTGGTAGGCATTTCTAAAATGTATATCTAAAATTAAAAAGGGGAGCTTAGCCCCACCACATTGCATTAACTTAAAGATCCATTATGTTCCAAGTGCAGATACGGTGGTTCAACATAAATAACCTTCTTATGATAGAGTTCTCCAGTAGATGGCTTCCAGTTCTGAATAAATTTGTTTACTCTGAAACCTTCATTGTCAGTGTTTGCAACGATAAAGCAACTCTGAGCACATCTTATACTGAATGATCCTTGTAATAAATCAATTCAGACTTTGTATCTGCTGTAAGGAGGTACCTAAATTAGTGTTTCTCAAACTTGGTAACTTTTCTGGGATTACAACTCCCAGAACTTTCCAGCCAGCAATGAGACTTGAACTTCACCCATCTTAAATTTCCTAATTTGAAAAACACTGGTCTAGATTAAGCAGTATGATCTTCTTAGTATGATACATGAATTGAATGTTGATCTATCCTGCCTCCCACATGCAGTGATCATATAAGCTTAACTTTTTTTTAGATTTTTAATCTTTAAAAGATAAAGATAAAGGTTTCCCTGTCTGGTCACATCCAACTCTAGGGGATGATGCTCATCTCTGTTTCTTAGCCAAGGGAACCAGTGTTTTCCATGGTCATGTGGCCAGCATGGCTATGCACAGAATGTTGTTGCCTTCCCACCAAAGTGGTACCCATTTATCTACTTGCATTTGCATGCTTTCAAACTACTAGATTGACAGAAGCTGGAGCAAGTAACAGGAATTAACCCCAACATGCAGTATTTGGGTCTCGAATTTGGGCTGTCAGCTTTACAGCTGACAACCTGAGTGTCTTTAGGCAATAAAAATACCTATTATGCCTTCCTCCTATTGTTTTCCCCACAACAACATCCATGTGAAGTGGGTTGAGTTGAGCACGAATGACTGGGCTAAAGTCACCCACTCAGTTGGCTTTCATGCCTAAAGAAGAACTGAAACTCACAGTCTCCTGGTTTCTAGCCTAGTGCCTTAACCACTCTATCATATTACTGTATTACTCTGACTTTCTGAATTCATAGTACACATTGAATTATAAATAATAATTTTATTGGATTCATACAGTACTGTTAAATAGCGGGTTCTTTGGCGCAGGAATGAAGACGTGGAACGGAGTACAGGGTAACTCATTGTTTATTTCGTGCTGGAACTGTACTGAGGAAATGGCTGCAACTAGCTGCAATATATAGTCTAGCCCCTAGGTGGCAGCCAATAGGTTTGAATCAACCATTGCCGCCTGGAGCTAGCCAATTGCAGCACAGGAGACTTGTAGTCTGGGTTGCTGGAGAGCCATTAGCTGCTCCAGCAACCCACGTGGTATTCCCTCAAAAAGCCCAGTACATAACACCCCTCCCCTCTTAGATCAGACCATAATAACTCCAATTAGTTTCAACAATTGTCAAGATTCAATATCCAAACACACTAAAGTAAAAGTGATAATAATAATAAAAAAGACAATGTGGACTACACTGTTATTAAACAACGTCTGAATGAATAGGCTACCAAAATGGTACTTTTAACAGTTACATCATAGCACTAGTTTCTGTAGTCTAGTGCAGGGGTCAGCAACCTGAAACAGTGAAAGAGCCACTCGGAACCGGTTCCCTCACAAAAGAAAAAAACTGGGAGCCGCAAAGAAGGACACGCATGCGCGCACATGCTCAAAACAAGAGGCTTGAGACAGAATAGTGGAGACAAGCAGCCGCCCTGCCCCCTCTGCTCTCATTCACTCGTCTTTGCTTGGAAAAGCTTCTCTCTCCCTCTCATTCACTCATGTTTTGTTTGCAAAAGCTTCTCTCTCGCTCTCTCATTCACTCACTTTTGCTCTAAAAAGCCTCTTTCATGCTGTCATTCACTCACACTGCTCAAAAAATGTTTTTCTCTCGGTCTCATTCACTCACCAACTCAAAAGGCCAGCCGCGGCACCTCCATTGACTTCCATGGGTACGCTTGGCAATTAAAACCACTCCCGCTACTGTTGCTAACTTTTTCATTTGCTGCTTTTCACTTGACTTGCCCCATTCTCTTTGCGGAGGCTTGAAAGGGGGGACAAGCCACTTGCCACCCCATTCTCTCTGCGAAGGCTTGAAGCAGCCCTGCAAGCCCCCGCAGAGAGAATGGGGCGGCAAGTGGTTTGCCACCCCCTTCTCTCTGCCGTGGCTTGAAGCAGCAAGCCTCCGCAGAGAGAATGGGGCAGCAAGCGGTTTGCCACCCCATTCTCTTTGCGGGGGCTTGCAGGGCTGCTTCAAGCAGTTTGCCACCCCGTTCTCTCTGCGGGGGCTTGCAGGGCTGCTTCAAGCCTCGGCAGAGAGAAGGGGGCGGCAAACCCCCAAGGGGGTTTGCTGCTTTTCTTTCGGGGGATCTAGCCTCTGCCGCCCCCTTCTCTCAGCACCCCGAGACTGGCCGCCCCCAACTGTGCAGCAGGTAGAAATAGGGCCCACTCACCTTTCCAGTCCTCCCGTCTCTTCCTTCGCTTCCTCCGCTGCCACCCTTTGCAGTCTGAAGAAGCAAAGAGGTTTGTGGGCAGTCCCACAAATGGCCTGAGAAGTTCAACCAATCAATTCAAAGTTTGGGAGGGTTTTTTGTGAGTATTTTGAATTGATTGATTGAACTTTTTTACTCCCACTTTTTTTTTCAAAACTGCACATGGCGGAGGAGGACTGGGAGCCGCAGGAGACAGGTTATAGAGCTGCATGCGGCTCCGGAGCCACGGGTTGCCAACCCGTGGTTTAGTGGCAACAGGATTTACAACAATATATAGCTCTTTATTTTACAATGTAATCTGCAGGATATGAAGGAGGCTTGTGTGCCCTAGAGGAACATCTCGGAGTTCCCATCACTTTGTGGTCTACCAGCTTACCCAGTGAGCTGGGTAGACTTGTGTCCCTTTGTGCTCCTGAGTCAAGGGGATTCGATGCACTCTGGCTGGCCTCTCCAGGTTGGCCCACCCCAGAGTCAGACTGTTTGGCAGAGTAGGCACAGCGGTTGCTGAAGTTTGGTTTGCTTGCTCCTTCAGGAGGTCCATGTTGCACTCCAGAGCTCCCCAGTTGTCCCTCTGGTTCCACCTAAGTTATAAAGGAAAAGTCCTGGTAGTCCATGTGAGGGCTGGCTTGGCTGCAATTTTGAGGACCTTGGGAGGGACCTATGACGCAGTCCTTGCTTAGTGGCCATTCTGGAAACCATTTCCTGAACTGATTAATGTGTCATCTGACAACTCGCCCTCCCTCCAACCCCAGTCCATAAGATAGGGGTCTGGATGCCTTGGTGATTTGACCAGGAACCCACAGATTCCCATGACCATAGTTCCTGGCCCAAACCCAATCGCCCATGTGGAGCCCCCTTGGGGGTTTTGGTTGAGAGGCTTCTGCTGCCACTCTATCTGGATGCAACCTGTCCAGTTTAGTGATCAAATGCCTCCCCCAACATAGTTCTGCAGGATTTTTGCCTGTGGCAATGCAGGGTGTAGAATGCTGGCAGAGTAAAAAATCTGCCAATCTGTGATGCCAGTCACCTGTGACAATGCGCTTGAGTGCCTCCTTTGTTGTCCTCACCATGTGTTCTATTTGACCATTAGAAGATGGATGAAAAGGCGCAGATGTTGCATGTCTGATGAGATTAGCTCTAAGGAAGGCCTGAAATTCAGCAGCAGTGAATTGGGTCCCATTGTCTGAAACTAAGACATCTGGCAACCCATGAGTGGCAAAGAGTTTTCTCAGCACCTGGATGGTCCTAGCAGTAGCCATATTAGGAACTGGAATTACTTCCAGCCATTTGGAGTGGCTATCCATTACTATAAGGAAGAGCTGTCCCTGAAAGGGCCCAGTGTAGTCTATGTGAACCCTAGACCAGGGAGTGTGCGTTTCCTCCCACCTGTGAACTGGAGCATGTGGCATTTCAGGCTAGATTGCTGGTAAGTATAACAACCATGGACTTGAGCCTCAATGTCCTTATCAAGGCCAGGCCACCAGAGGTAGCTTCTAGCTAAAGCTTTCATTCTGACAATGCCTGGATGTCCTTCATGTAATGATTGTAAAACCCTGTCTCTTAAGAAAGTGGGAATTATGACTCTGTTTCCCCATAAAATGCACCCTTTATGGGCAGATAACTCATGCCTCCTGACAAAATAGCTTTGAAATTCTGAGCCTGGACTTTTTTCCAACCAGCCTGTGTATACCCATGACAACACTCTACTAAGTATTTTATCTGTGGCAGTTTCAGCAGTAATGTCGCCTGCATGGAGGGGAAACTCAGGTATGTCCTGTATGGACAATATTCTAGCAGCAGGAGCCGGATCTGGATCCATTAGTGGCAGTGGTAGTCTGCTGAGGTCATCAGCATGGCCCATTTCCTTGCCTGATTTGTGAATTAATTTAAAATTATATGCAGATAGGAAAATAGACCATCTCAACATTCTTGGAGATAGTATGTGGGTGGTTTGTTTGTCCATTGTGAAAAGTCCCAACAGAGGTTTGTGGTCAGTGTAGACCGTGAAATCTCTGCCATATAAATAGTCATGGAATTTTTTTATTCCAGCAACGATGGCTAGGGCCTCTTTGTCAATCTGAGCATAGTTGCACTCAGCAGAGGACAAAGTTCTTGAGTAAAATGCTATAGAAACCTGTTTTCCATTTTTTTCTATGTGACTTAAAACTGCCCCCACCCCATAGGGAGATGCATTACATGCAAGACATACAGGTTTAGACTCTTTGTAGTGAGTTACAGTGGACTTTTCTGACAATAGTGCTTTTAAGTCCTGGAAACTTTTTTCATGTAAGTTAGTCCATTTCCATGGAGCTTTCTTATCTAGAAGCCTGTGGAGGGGCTCTGCTATTGCAGCCTTATGAGGTAGAAATGTATGATAGAAGTTTAGGAGACCCAAGAATGCTTGTAGCTCTCCTTTTGATTTGGGCCTAGGAGCCATTTTAATGGCCTTCACTTTAGAATCAGTGGGGTGAATGCCATTAGCATCAATTCGGAAACCCAGGAATTCTGTTGAAGAAACCCCAATACTACACTTGGTTTTTTTTAATTTGTGGCCTGCTTCGCGAAGCCTCTGCAAAACAGCCCTGAGCCTACTGGCCAACACTTCTGGGGATTCCCCTGCAATAAGAACTTCATCAAAATATTCAGAAACCCTGAATACCCTTGAGTGTACGCTCCATGATTCCCTGAAAAATACCCGGTGCAACACTGACTCCAAACTGTAACTTTGAAAGCCCCCCTGTGAGTCACGATCGTTTGAGCCACAGCTGTGGCTTCATCAACCAGCAATTGCTGATAGGCCTGTGCTAAATCAAGTTTAGCAAAAATAGTACCCCCTTGCAAAGAGGCTAAAATATGGTTGACCACTGGAACCAGGTAAGCGTGTTGCTTGAGGGCTTTATTTAGAGTGCATTTATAGTCAGCAGAAATGCGAATTTCCCAGTTGGCTTTAAGTGGAGTGACTATAGGAGTTTCCCACTCCCCACCATCAACAGGCTGTAACACGCCCTGTTCTACAAGCTTATCAATTTTGGAATCAATTTTATGTTTTAAGGCAAAGGGGACCCTACGAGGCTTAACCCTGATTGGAACCACATTGGGATCTAGCTTAAATGAGATAGGCCAGCCTGTGTATGTTCCAAGTGTTGAATCAAAAACATCTGCATATTCCTCGCACACTGATGCGAAGTCTGCAGTTTGTGTCTGGTTTATGCCAGTAATCTGAATACCAAAGGCATCAAACTAATCGAGTCCAATGAGACTCATTCTCTGGCCCCCTACTACTATTACATCCAAGTGCCCCAAAAACCCTTTAAACTTTACCAACAAAGTGGCTTCTCCCTTAACTTTAACGTGAGCATTTTGAAAATCCATTAGGATTATATCTGAGGGTCTTAGTTTGGCCCAATTGTTACTGCACCTACACACAAAGTTAAAAGTGTCTTGAGAAATGATTGAGACTGCAGAGCCAGAGTCCAATTCCATCTTACATGGAACTCCTTGTAGCTCTACCATGAGCTTAAGTTTGGGTTTGAGGGGGCGTCGAGCCCTGGTGCGGCATACGCTTTTACAGCTTCTGAAAAATCCCACATTAACTGGACCCTGGGCCCCAGTACCTCTCCTAGTTGGTTCTTCCGACTGGTGTTTGGGTGGCCGGTCTCTGTGGTGGGCTCTGCAAACCACCGTGATGTGGCCTGTCCTTCTGTAAGCTCTACACATGGCTGCTCAAAATCTGCAGTTGGCGCGAGGATGATTGCCGCTGCACCCCTTACATCTTGGTAAGAGAACTGCCTTGTAACTGTCCTCTCGTGGCTGGCTGTTGCGGTGTTGCACGTTGGGTTGCTTTTGGAGTCAGTTGATTTCAGGTTCTTCTTCCTTGGAAGATTCACCAGTGCATTTGGCGTTCTCACGGTGGACTGTTTCTTCAAACGTTGTCAATTTGGCGGGCTGTACTTTTTGAATGATACACCTGGCAGCTTCGTCGGCCATCACCTCATCTTGTGCTTCAGAAAACATTAAATTTGGCCTAGCAAATAGTCTCTGCTGAAGCATTCTGTCCCATAGGCCGCAAACGAGCCGGTGTCGTAGTCGCTCTTCTAAATTTGAAAATTTGCATAGGCATGTGGCCTGCCTTAGGCCCGCTATGAACTCCGAAGCTGACTCCCTGGGAAGCTGCACTCTTTGGTTGAACTTGAACTGCCAAGCCATTTCAGACATTTTGGGCTGGAAGTGCCCGGTTAGCTTCTTTTTGAGATCGCTTTGATTGGTGTTGGCGTGAAAAGGTTCTCGGCTAAATCAAAGGTTGCTGGGCCGCACACGCAGAGTAGCGTTGCGACCTTCAGTCCTTCTTCCACTATCTGATTGGCTCTGAGGTAGTTTTCTAATTGCAATAAATATGATGGCCATTCCTCCAGGTGTTTCACATCGAATTCCCGCAGTTTGCCAACCTTCGGCATTCTTTCTAGCTGGTTCCTGCATTCTTCCGGATCCTGCTTCAGGCTCAGGGAATGAGTCCACTGAGCATGAGGTCGCTAGCGTAGCTTGCTAGCTGACCTTGAGGGGGGGAATGCCTCTTCTCTCTGGCGTATGCTGCCTTTCCCTTGTAGACTTCAGCTCTTTAATCAGTGAAGCAGGATCCCACCTTTGTCGCCACTGTTAAATAGCGGGTACTAGTAATGGTGTTTAAGGCCCTACATGGCATGGGTCCGGAGTACCTTAGGGAACACCTGCCGGCATCAACTTCCCTTCGCCCTGTGCGTTCCCACAGAGAGGGCCTCCTCAGGGTGCCACAGATCAGAGAATGTCGATTGGTGGCCCCCAGGGGGAGATCCTTCTCTGTGGGTGCCCCGGAGCTATGGAATCAGTTACCGGTTGAGCTCCGGATGGCGCCCGATCTTCGCTCCTTCCGTCGCGATCTAAAGACATTCTTATTTGAACAAGCCGGCCTGGCCTGATGGGGGATTGGTGGGGTTTTTTATTGTTATTTTAATATTTGTATTTACTGTTTTTAGTGGGCATATATTTAATCCTTTTTTAACTTTTCTAACTCTGTATTTTTTATTCTTGTCCTGTTCACCGCCCTGAGTCCTTCGGGAGAAGGGCGGTATATAAATAAAATTATTATTATTATTATTATTATTATTATTATTATTATTATTATTATTATTATTAATTATTATTATTATTATTATTATTATTATTATTATTACTTTGGTGCAGGAATGAAGACACGGAACGGAGTACAGGGTAACTCATTGTTTATTTCGTGCTGGAACTGTACTGAGGAAATGGCTGCAACTAGCCACAATATATAGTCTAGCCCCTAGGCGGCAGCCAATAGGTTTGGAGCTAGCCAATTGCAGCACAGGAGACTTGTAGTCTGGGTTGCTGGAGAGCCTTGGTGGAGCAGTGGGCTAATGCCTCCTTAAGTAACACCAGCTGCCTGCAATTAGTGCAGGTTCGCATCCCGCCAGGCTCAAGGTTGACTCAGCCTTCCATCCTTCCAAGGTAGGTAAAATGAGGACCCAGATTGTTGGGGGCAATTAAGCTGACTTTGTAATAATGCCGCTTGGGGTGTGTGTGAAAGCCCTAATAAGCAGGCATATACATAGAATGAAGGCTACTGCTAAGCTTGTAAGCCGCCCTGAGTCTTCGGAGAAGGTCAGGATATAAATGGAATTAAATTAGCTGCTCCAGAAACCCACGTGGTATTCCTTCCAAAAGCCCAGTACATAGCAAGTACTTTGAGATAAAATATTTTAGCTAAGTTTTAACCTAGTAGTCAGAGTTGTTGAAAGGATAAAATGCAATGAATATCCATGGCTCCATTTCAATTCACTACTTGTAATAAAAATGTATTTTTGCAGTAAAAAGGTTTTCCTATTGAAATAGATTAGCATTTAAAATAGCTCAGTTCTTACTTAAATATCAGATGACATAACCTAATTTAATATAATTAAAATATTGTAGTCATTACAATTATATAACAAAGCCACTATCCACAAGGCTAAAGAGATCAAAAGCAAAAGCAAATTAAGCATTTGTACTTAGCATTTCTTATTCTGCACTGCCCTTTAACTGAAACTTTCAGCTTAATTCAATTTTCAGTTCAATGTATGAACTAGTTCTTTACAGTTTTAAGCTTTAAATTCAACAATGGTGTGAACTGATTCTTTCCAAATGGTTTTAACCACCGTTAAAACATGCATGTTTATTCCACAATAGGCTATTTCAGTGTTTTGTCGTTACCATTTTTTAAAGCCATCTCAGAGTTTTCCTCTGATACACTCATTTCATGATAAGATCAGGTCAGGGAATTTTTCAGTCGATGAATGGCAGTCAGTTGCTTTATCTTCTTACAGGCTCTATCCATTGTCACTATACAAACTCATCATACCAGCATCACTGGGGAAGACTTCATAAACAAGGATAGAAGCAACCTAGAACTAAGGAGAAACTTCCTGACAGTTAGAACAATTAACCAGTGGAACAACCTGCCTCCAGAAGTGATGAATGCTCCAACACTGGAAGTTTTTAAGAAGAGACTGGACAGCCATTTGTCTGAAATGGTATAGGGCCATGGTGGCGAACCTATGACACGTGTGCCACAGGTGGCACACAGAGCCCTCTCGGTGGGCACACATGCCATCGCCCCAGTCCTAGGCCTTCATCTGGGTTTTATAAAACCTTTTCGCTTTAGGCCTCCGCCACTGTGTGCAAAAAAACCAAGTTTCAATCAATCAATGAATTTCAACTTCTCGTGGGAAAAAAAAGATCTTGGAAAGTTGGAATTGATTGATTGAACTTTTTAGTCCCATCCAGTCTGCCATTACCACCACAGCCACACCCATCCAATGGGTCATGCCCACCCAATCGGCCACATCCACCCAGTGGGCCACACCAACCCAGCACCCAACAATACATAAGTAGGTTTTGGGTTGCAGTTTGGGCACTCAGTCTCTAAAAGGTTCGCCATCAGTGGTATAGGGTTTCCTGCCTGAGCAGGGGATTGGACTAGATGACCTAAAATAATAATAATAATAATAATAATAATAATAATAATAATAATAATAATAATAATAATAATAATAATAATAGCAGCAATCCTTAGAAAGGTCACTGGAAAAGCAAGTGATATTCCTTTCCCCAGTGGCACTACCTCAGATAACCAATAACTACAAGGAAGGAGCAACTGAATGGTCACTGGAGGAAGAAAAGCTTCATTCCCTTCCTACTTAAGCAATTTTGCTTAATCTTAAAGGAATGCAAGCTCATTTAAGTGAAAATGAGCCACAGAAGTTGCAGAAAGCTGATTGGCAGGAAATGCAACTATGATGGGTGGAACATTCTGGGAGATGCAAAGCGGTGATTGGCAAGCTGGAGGGACTTCCATCTATTGACCAGGCAAAAGGATATTTTCTCAGTATCTAAGAGTTCCTCTAGTCCACGGGCTGGCAACCCGCAGCTCCAGAGCTGCATGCGGCTCTTTCAGCCGTCTCCTGCGGCTCCCAGTATTCCTCCATCATTTGCAGTCCTGGAAAAAAAAGTGGGATTAAAAAAAGTTCCCACCAATCAATTCAAACTTCTCACGAGAAAAAAAAAACCTCGCAAAGTTTGAATTGATTGGTTGAACTTCTTTGGTTTGTGGGACTGCTCACAAACCTCTTTTCTTCTTCAGACTGCACATGGCGGCAGCAGAGGAAGAGACTGGAGGACTGCTGGAAAGGTGAGTGTGCCCTTTTTCCGTCTGCTGCGCCTTCCTCGGGCTCCTTCGAACACACCACTGCCATCTCACCCGACTCTCTTCCCACCCCACTCTTTTACAGCAAGGCTGTCCAGCCCTTTTTCCAACTGCTGCGCCTTCCTCAGTTTCCCCTCCTCTGAACACACCACTGCTGTCTCGCCCAACTCTCTTCCCACTCCACTCTTTCGAAGCAGGGCTGTCCGGCCCTTTTTCCGTCTGCTGCACCTTCCTCAGGCTCCCCTCCTCTGAACACACTGCTGCTGTCTCGCCCGACTCTCTTCCCATCCCCACTCTTTTGAAGCAGGGCTGTCCGGCCCTTTTTCCATCTGCTGCACCTTCCTCAGGCTGCCCTCCTCCGAACACACTGCTGCCATCTCGCCCAACTCTCTTCCCACACCACTCTTTCAAAGCAGGGCCATCCGGCCCTTTTTCCATCTGCTGTGCCTTCCTCGGGCTCCCCTCCTATGAACACACCACTGCCGTCTCACCTGACTCTCTTCCCACCCCACTCTTTTGCAGCAGGGCCATCCGACCTTTCTTCCATCTGCTGCGCCTTCCTCGGGCTGCCTTCCTCTGACCACACCACTGCCATCTTGCCTGATTCTCTTCCCATACCACTATTTTGCAGCAGGGCCATCTGGCCCTTTTTCCATCTGCTGCACCTTCCTCAGGCTGCCCTCCTCCGAACACACTGCTGCCATCTCGCCCAACTCTCTTCCCACACCACTCTTTCAAAGCAGGGCCATCCGGCCCTTTTTCCATCTGCTGTGCCTTCCTCGGGCTCCCCTCCTATGAACACACCACTGCCGTCTCACCTGACTCTCTTCCCACCCCACTCTTTTGCAGCAGGGCCATCCGACCTTTCTTCCATCTGCTGCGCCTTCCTCGGGCTGCCTTCCTCTGACCACACCACTGCCATCTTGCCTGATTCTCTTCCCATACCACTATTTTGCAGCAGGGCCATCTGGCCCTTTTTCCATCTGCTGCGCCTTCCTCGGGCTGCCTTCCTCCATTGTTTTGCCCAGTGAGGTGGGCTTCAAAAGAGTGGGGGAGAGGGAGTCGGGTGAGATGGCAGTGGTGTGTTTGGAGGAGGGGAGCCCATGGAAGGCGCAGCAGATGGAAAAATGGCCAGACAGCCCTGCTTCAAAAGAGTGGTGTGGGGAGGGCATTGTTTCCCCCCCTCCTGTGTTTGTGTGTCGGACCAGCAGAAAGGGCTGGTAGAGGCAGTGGCAGTCCAGCATTGTTTTCCCCCTCCTGTGTTTGTGTGTTGGACCCGCGGGGAACGGCAGATAGAGGCAGCAGCAGTCTGGTGTGTGTGAAGGGGCTTGAAAGAACTATACCCATTTCCTCAGCTTCCACAAGCTCAAAAGAATCCCAGATTATATCAAGAGGTTCTGGCTGCTTATCTCTGCTCCAATTAGCATCTAAACCAAAATGAATATAATCAACCTTATCTTCAAGGAAATGTGCAACATTATTTGGATAGCCTGCTGGTTACTTATTCTAACCATTCAACCCAAGCAGAGTCCAAATTCATCCTAAATAGGATTTACAGTCAGAAATCCACAGTGACTGTGAACAGTACTTCGATGCTCTTATATTTGCTTTTAATTTTATGCACTATTGCTCCAGGCAATAATAGTATTGCATTTTCAGTACTGTATTTTATTTTTCCTGTACGCTTCTTATCTAAATTAGCTTCCTTTTTAAAATAATTATTTTATTTTTGCAATTGGTCACATATGCTACCAAAATATAAAAGAATAAGACAGGGTAACAGTTTAGAGTATTTTTTTACCTTGCCTACCTCAAAGGATTTATATCAAACTTGAAAGCCTCTCTCTCATCATAAAGGCATCAAACTTTATTTTTAGGTCTTAAATATAATGACAGATTCTCAAGGCATCACATTGTCTGCAGAACAAGTTGCAGAGACATTGTTACAGAGTCAACAAGTGGATATACAAAATAACAGACCTGTTTCATGCTACAATACAGCTAACAAAACAACAGCTTACCTCAGCCAAAAGCCACCTTAGAATTTGCTGTCCATCCAATATTGCTTCTGGAAGTCTTCCAGAGGAGTTTGGAAGGGTTCAAAATCAGTTATGATTTTACAATATTGTTGATGGATGGACAGCAATGGAAAAATGGACTGAGCTTGGACTAATTGAAGACAATTATGAATATGGCATGGTGATAAGCAGTGCTTTTTTTGTAAAATAAAAAGGTGCTGGAACTCACAGACGTCAGACAACCCACCTTGCCTACCCTACAAGGTTCCATCCAAAAAAGGTGCCGGAACTCTGTTCTGAGCGTTCTAAAAAAAAAAAAAAGCCCTGGTGATAAGACTCTGAATATCCTACTGCTGCCTTTATGATAAATGAAATATATCTTAATATTCCTTAACCAAATCTTAATTGAATTGACAGAGCACTGAACTTCTGTACATGAAACAGAGTAAGTCAACATCTTTTCATCTATTTTATAAGCAAGACACCTTGTGCTGGCACTAAAGATAGATTTATCAACATTTTTTAAAGCCAGACACAGAACAGGAATAATACAAAATGATATATTGACTAGATGTCTAAATACAAAACATGTTTTTCACTTATCAGAACAAAGGACTGGAAACCTCCTCTTTTTATTTTTTTTATTTTTTTTATTTTAATCCCATTTATATCCCGCCCTTCTCTGAAGACTCAGGGCGGCTTACAATTTAAGCACAAACCAATGTGCTTAGCAATAGCCTTCATTCTATGTATATGCCTGCTTATTAGGGCTTTCGCCCCCCCCAAGCGGCATTATTACAAAGTCAGCATAATTGCCCCCAACAATCTGGGTCCTCATTTCACCTACCTCGGAAGGATGGAAGGCTGAGTCAACCTTGAGCCTGGTGGGATGCGAACCTGCACTTATTGCAGGCAGCTGGTGTTACTTAGGGAGGCATTAGCCCACTGCTCCACCAAGGCTCTTTTTTGGATGTTGAACTCTTTTTGGATGTCAATCAAGCTACATTTTGTAATGAAGATAAAGATGGTTAGCAGAATGCATACTTGTAGATGCAAGCATCATTTATTAGTTCCCATTAGAAGCAAGTACCATGACAATAAAAGAAAACAAAGGATGATACCAGATGGAAAATGTAACTGAAACAAGAGCATACTAAGGTATAAGTGGATTTTTATGAAATAATAATAATTTTAAAAGGTAATAAAACTATCTATGTATTTCTTTTGGCAATTGTCATCCTTTCAGATTAATAATGCCAAGCTTAATAAGAAGGCACAATAGGAATACCAGAATATTCTTTATTGTAGTATGCTAAAATAAGAACCAGGATTTAACCAACTTTCTGCTAGTCCCATCTTATGCATATTCCACTAAACAAAATTGAGGCAGAATTATTTTGAGTTTCTGTCATCTTTCTCAGAGCTCCTTCTTTCCCTATTCCCCAAACCAGTTCTACATTCTTTGCATCACTTTCCCTGTCAGACATCATTCACCTTGGCACACAAAGACAGGGCAGACATTTTTTTCAAGGGCAATAGAGACAGAATTACTCATCCTCTCACTCTACTTGCAGATTGACTCAACATCTCACCAAAGTTAATAGACAACTCTGGGCAGAAAAGAGTTACATGGAGCTAGTAAGTGCCTGCTCCATTCCTATTACATGACAACTGTCAACTGGACAATCTAATGTACAAAAAACTTGGAATTCACTGTCTATGGATAGGAGTTGGAAGGTCACAGTGATGGTGTGATGGTGCTTGTGTGTGAATTTCAGATGAACTAGGTAGGCAAAGTGTGGTGCATGGACATCTGCATTATCTCCCATGACCTTTCCAGTTCAGGATAGCCCTAGTCAGCCAGCTTGAAGCATGATTGGTGGGGGAGAGAAATCACTTAAAGAAGCCAATTGTTGATCATTTGAAAATTGTATTAAAAGATAGAATACTGTCATACTCTTTATCCCCTCTCTGCAGTAAGCTATGTATAACATTTCTACTTTATTTGAATAATACTATATATAAATGTATAAGAAATCTTAATGCTCTACCAAAGGCATTTTAATCCTCTATTAAAAGCAGATGCTGGATATGCTATGATCACCACAAAGAAGCAAAATACAAAAAATGAAGATGCTATAAAAATGATTCATAGATGAATTATTTATTACTCTGGTAATCGTGATATCCATTAATAGCTGATGGCCGGCAATGTATCTTATTATTCTATTTGACAGTCATAGAACATTTCTCTATTATTAGAAATATATATATATATATATATATATATATATATATATATATATATATATATATATATATATATATATATATATATATATATATATACATACTTTCAGACAGCAGCCATACATTTATAAAGGACATCTGCCATTACAAGCACCAAGTTATTCTAGAAAACCAATAAATGAACTTTGTATTAAACAATATTTATTTGTAGTTGCCATTACCCAGTCTTTCAAATAGTATGGTTGATGAGAATACAGAATAGAAAAGCTAATATTGCCAAAATTTTCTAGATTGTCTTCATATTAATTTCACAAAAGGTAGAAAAAATAAATTTCCCCAATAACCAGTATATTTGGGGTGGTGGGCTTACAACATTCAGTTTTATTTTTACCTATTAAGATTAGGTTAGGTTGACATATCACAATAATTTATGTGGCTTGGTTTAGTTGTTACTGGTATCTATATAGGCACTGCAGCATGTCAGTCATAGGTTATTTAGATAACAAACCAAAGTTAAAGAAAAATACAGCCTAGCACAAGTTTTACAGCCTTGATGTTTTTTAGTAGTTTCCCATCCAAGTACTACATGAGTTTGGCTCTCCTTAGCTTTTCAACATCAGCCAAACTAGGGGTTGCTACTTAGCTGTACTATTTATTTACATAATGTTGCTTTTATTTAACTAGTAAAATAATTTAATTTAATAATAATTTGCACTTAGTATTGAAACTTGGAAGCACATAGAATGATACAATTCCTGGTACCAGAAATAAATGATTATATTGCCATTTCCATTGTCTCAGATTATAGAATATGCTAGCTAGATGTAACAGATATTACAATCCAACATCACATGATCATAAATGTTCAGACATGTGAATGGCTTTTATGCTTAAGCAATTATGGTTATTGTTGATACTGGAATTATGCCAGTAGGACGCCATCACAGCCAAGTTCCTGATTTATAGGAGAAAGTCATGTCAATTGGTTAAATCTGTGAAGTAATCTTCAAATATACAGTATGTTAGAAAAATATCACTTTTAATTGTCACAAATCACACTTTGAGCAGGGGACTTTGTTGCTCATAAAAGAAACAAAAATAAGTGATTAACTGAGGCTGGCTCTTATTGACAACTGTCCCCTTAGGATTTTGGATCATTGCTGTTAATGACCAGATTCCTGAAACTTCACTTAATCTCCAAAAAACTTTAGACCAAAGGAGGTGAAGTTAGGAGTGGGTAAATAATCCAACAGGAATTCCAAATATCTTTTTTATAACAGGTTTCCTGAGTTGTACCAGCTAACAAACTGAAGTCTTTAGAAGAGCTCATGCAGCAGTTGCTGAAAAGGCTTGCACAAAAATCAGCTAGTCAGGCTCTTCCAAGTGACAGGTCTTGAATAAAACAAAGTACTTTTCTTCTAACAATCATCTAATCTTTGCTGCCCCACATAAACCATTATTATAAAAATGAACTCATGCTTCAGCTTTGTAACAGCTGTGGTTAAAATATCTATCTATCCATCAGAAGAGCCACTAACTACACCACTAATGGCTGTAAAGTTCTGCATCCAATTCTTGAAGATCTGGGACTTTGCAGCACCACACAAACAAGTTACAAAACACATCTAGTAGTATTCTGTTATTGTACACAGTTAAGATCATCCTGGAAGAGATTGTTTATATAGCTGTATGCATTAGATTTCCCATCTGCTGTGGGGGGAAAAACTGTTTTAAACATGTTCACTATGCTATATGGGATTATTTTTCAGTTGTGGTGACCAATAGCAAATCTACATGCTTTTGAATAAAAAAAAATAGCCAGTTTCGTAGGGAAACATGACAAATTCTTATCAATCATCTGAATCATATCCAATATATTCAAGACTCTTAAAGGCATATAAATCATGCAGTTATAATTGGAACACACTGATAACAGGAAATGTGTATTTTAAAATGTAAGTTTAACTTGCTTACAGATTCAAAATGATTCAAGATCAATGACTTTTGCATTAAGCAAGAAGAACATTCTGCATTCTCATAGATTGTGCTAACTTTCTGAAACATCAATACACCCACATTTTAGTTTAGATAATAATTTTTATTATGTCGACTAGGGAACAAATTTGGATGAGATATGTGTAATTCTTTCATAGAAATTTTTATACTCTGAATCATAATGTTGGTATTTTCCCCAAAAAATAAATATCACAATTCTCTGCAAATTAAAATACAATAAAACTGATATATTGAACATTTTTCTATTTACACATTCTAAATAAATGCTCCAAAAATCCTAACATGTGGAACAGACTGATCTTATTCATGTTTATTGAAATCTTCTCTTGCTAATCTACAGCCTACAGTATCCTAATTATAACCCTCACCTTAGATATACCTTCTGCATTTCTCTTGCCCAAATTTTATTGTAATTAACATGAGGGATATGTGTGTGTGTGTAGGCACACATTCTACATAGCTAGTGTAGATGTCAGATAGGTTTGACTACAATTGTCTTAATTCTTAGCTACCCTGTGATTTTCCATCCAGTGTAAGTGGATTATTTCTAAAAGGATGAGAACATAATTACATGCCAGCTGAATATTATTGAAGTATAATCAAAAGTATTTCCAACTTCCAGAGCCATGTATACTAAAACAGAGGCTTCATTTATCTATACTAGTGCTGGTTATCTTGCAGTAGAACAAAATACCTAAACATTTTGGTCCTGAAAAGGAACGCAACACTTTTATGCCAAAATAGTATGAAACTTTCAAATAAGTACACTAAAATAATGTACCTACCGTATTTTTACATTTTTGTATGTCATATCATTATATTTATTTAGAAGTTTCTAAAAACTAGCTCAAGATGTCAAGTAGAATCATTCCTTTAGTAAGGCTGAACAATGAAGTATCATTATAAAGCTTCAGTATATTCATATTTATTTTGTGATAAATGATATATGAATTAATATAACATTAACAGCTTAATCAGAAGAGAAGTCAGCCATTTCTGCCTATGACAAATCTGACCTCAATAAATATGTGATATATCTTTGTGGCAGAATTTACTTACCAGTGTGTACTGTGGACATATGAAAGTGAGAACACAGCTAAGAAAAATGAATATATTGAACATCAAATAAGCAAGATGGAATGAAATATTTTCAAATGCAGGACTCACATAAAGTATTTTGTGTTCCTGTACATAAAAGTGCTTCCCCATTCCATCTAAAGCAGCCATAAGGGATTGGGTCAATTTAGCTATTATAGGCTGGTTTTACATTACTATGTGTAGGAGAAAAGTAGTCTGAGCTGGAAGGCAGAGTTAAATGTTTCATCAGTTTGGAGTCAGTTTTGTCACAAGAGATCCAAGTTCAGCCCCCCACCCACCCAGTGGTGGGATTCAAATATGTGAATAACCGGTTCTCTGTGTGGATGCTGCTTCCGGAAATCCATTCTGGGCCTGGGCAACAAAAAATTAGGTACCGGTTCTGCCAAACTGGTGCGAACTGCCACCATCCCATGAATACCACTGATTCTTATCTAGTACCAATTTAGCTTTGACTGTTAGCTAATTTGATTCTTGTGTATAGGTATCAACAACAAACTCTACTGTATTTTGAACTCAGTGAATGCTCCTGGTTATTTGTGCCTGACACTATGCATTATTTGGATGCAATAAAATACAGTAGTTAGCATTCAAACATGCTGAAAACAGAATGATAAAAATGTTATTTATTGTACTACATTTATACAACATTAATATTTAATTATATCTTTAAAACAGTATTTTACACTAAACTTAATAAATGTTTCACTCACTACAAGGCTGCAATTCAAAGTTTTAAGATTTAGGACTTACGTCAGAAAAGTAATGCATACAATCTATCAACACATTTATACTGAATTTAGCAGCAAAATAACAGCTTACAAATTACAGAGCTGGTCACACATTTTTAATATTTATCCATTCAAATATTATGTAAGGGCACCAAGATAATTGCACCCATTTACATTAGCATGCTTTTTAAAAAAATGTTCTCTATGTAACAGCAAGAATTTGGAAGCCGAATGGCAGGATTACAAAGCATGACCTGAGTGTTGAAGACTAATATCAACAAAATGTTTTTTCTACAATTTCTGTGCCTAGATTTTTCAACATTTGGCTCTGCTAGTTGGGGTTGCAGTTATAGTCCACATCATCACAGAGATCACAACTGTTATTCCTGTTCTTATCTATTAGCTACTTGAACTTATGCTCTGAATTTCTAAAATAAGACAGTTAGGATGTCATTACTTAATAGGATTGCTTCATCATGCTCAATTATCTGATTGGCAGAGTACAATATGAAGTATTCTAGTTCAACAGTCCCAACCTTTCCAGCTTGGCAACCCAGCCCAATGGAGCTCCTGTGAATGGAGCTTTGCATGAGCACAAGTGTCCTCCGCTCACACAAGTGGAGCTTCATGCGTGCAAATGCTTGCCCATCTCTCCCGCAGCCTGGTTTTGAACAGGCTGTGGCCTGGTAGTGCGCCGTGGCCTGGGGGCTGGAGACCCATGTTCTAGTTAGCTTGCCTCATGCAAGCACATTATATTTGCAATGTATCACGAGTTGACCATAATAGTCCTAGTGAAATTAATGGGACTTTTTAAGATGTGCTGCAGTAAGATCGGACTAACTGAATGGTAGCATGACTCTTCCATATTTACCAAATTCTTCCAGTTTAGAAATCAGTTAGCCTTTGTTAACATGAACAGAATATTCTGATTCTTCTGTTATTTCCATAAATAAATTCTAGTTGATTTACCAGCAAGAACTAAAGAATTAAAACAAAACAAAACTCAAGTATTTCCAGATCCAAAATTTTGCCAAATAACTATCACATCATTCTTTCTTCCAAAAATTATTAAGCATATCCTCTTCTTAAATACAAAAAGCCCTAACCTCCTAAAGCAATTAATTAATTCCAATCAAAGCTATTTGGTAACTATGAAATGGACCTACAGAGAATTAATAGTGCTTCCTTGACGGTATCCTCAAGTTCATCCCTCATACTTAATCACTTGAGACAGAAAGAATGCTAACATAGAAGTGGTTTCTTAGATTCTATAGAAAAAAACCCCAAATATGAACAACCTGTACAATGCAACTGCCTTTACTTTTTAAACAGAAATGATAAAAGGTCAATCTGAAGCAAGGCTATAATAATGTGGAACACAGGATGAATTAGTTCTTCTCAAGTCTGTTTCTAATGCATCTCTTCCTTTTTCTTACTTTATTTGTATGCAGTTCTACGCATTAACAGTCAATGCAGAGCTTCATTTATCTGGTAGCGAAGTGCGAGTGCTAGAATGCAACATCAGCAAAGCTCTGAAATGAAATTTTCTTTATGTCAAAAGAACAACATTGTCGCAAGCATTTGTGATATTATATCTTCCAATTTTTCTTGATCTTGAAGTAATGCAATAAAATAGGAGACATGGAGCATGCCGAGTTTGTACAGCTAATTGCATCCACAGTTTCAGTAGATAGCACGTGGATTTTTGGTGGAATAATAGGCCTCGCAGGCTGCTACATAAGCTGACTCTGGAAAGAAGTCATCATGATACTCAGCTAAGAACCTATAGAAGTAAGATATGTATGATTATTTGTTCTGTTAAATTACCCAAGCATTACCTTAAAATGCTTCTGAAAAACTGCTATAAATTAACCACGTACAAAGAACCCCATGCCATTAATCTTACAAATGGTTAATTGGGTGTGGTTCCCATTATATCCAATGGGACTTACTTTTGAACTTTGAACAGTTGCAAGTAATCCACTGAAATACTTCTGGAAATGCTTTTGTTAAAATGTAAGATCATTATTTGAACAGATTTTACTGATGTTTTTCTAATTTCTGTAATTTATTTGAAACTAAAATAATTAAATAATATTATAATTTTATATTTGATGATTAAATGCTTTTTTCAGCACATGAATTTTAAAATAAAGACCTTTGTTTGCCAACTAAGCAGCTTTGGGCTAACAAATTCCTCTAGATCAGGGGTGTCACTGCCGGCCCATGGGCTGGTTGCATCATGCAGAGGCCGCACCCACCCCAGCTCCGGCAATGCAAAAAAATTCACGATACGTTGCGACACGTCATGTGAAGCGGCGAGTTTGACACCCTTGCTCTAGATATATATTCGCTACTGTGTGCCTGCTTACTCTCTTGTAATCTCTTCCTCTCCAATGAATGTAAATGCAAACATTAATTCTCTTTTTGAATCCTAGAACCAAGTGAGCATTCCAAAAGGTATGGAAATGGGGGAAAGAGCTATAAGATTTAATCCTCTTATTCAGCTTCCTCATGAATCTAATTCTGGAAACTTTCACTGCCATTTGGGTTCACTTGACTCTTTGGGGTCATATCTTTATGACACTGTAAAGCAAAGGACAACTGGAGTAAAACTGTAGCACAGTTTCAGTCATGTGAGTTTTCCCTTAAGTACTGTTTCACTTAATAACCACGTGCCATGCTAAATGAGGAATAACCATATTACAAGGAAAGTACAGAAGCTAAAACTTTCTGATTAGAATCTTCTACTTTTCTCCTATACAGTGAATTAGCTAACAAATAACTCTCCTATAACTAAAATGTTTGTTCTGCAAGTTACTAGCTGCTCTTGAATATTCTAAATTTGCTATTATCCATAGGTTACCTTAGGAACAACTCAAAATGCTTTACTAAAGCTTTTAGATTTTTGTCAGAAAAGCTCATCTTCCCAAGTATCTCTGGAAGCTTTACTGTAAAAACAAAAAGGGAAAAAATGTCAACCCTTTCCCATTTGACAGTTTTTCTTTCAATTGAAAGCAATTTGCCATTAATACTTCCTCTTATTTGTTACTTCCACCTTTTTATATTCCATCTTTATTTCAAGCATTCATGCAATTATCTCTCCCCTCCCCTCCAAATCAGGTCTTGAAGTATTTTGCATTGAGAGTTAATAAGTGGTCTGAAATCACCCATGTTTTATAGAAATTGTTATAAAAATTGAAAGGGAGATTGAAATATAGTTCTGATTTTTTAAAAAAACCTCTTAAGGGAGATTTATATCTCTGAATAGATCAGATTATTTACAAGTACTGTTGCATATATGTACCTGAATGAACTAAATCCTATTAGGAATGCAGAATTAATTTCCAATTAAAAATCTCCAATAAATATAGTGCATAAATTAAAGTTATTACAAAAACCATTGTAGAAGTTCATATATGTTACCAAACATGCGCAGCAAATGTTGAGATCCATAAATGTAAGAAGGTGGTGGCGGCTGATCGCCTGGAGGATAGCTTTCTGGCATGAGTTTCCATGACAACACCTAAAAATAAAATTAGAATAAACTTTGTCTTGATCTAAATCTAATTTAAAATCATGTCAGGATTCTACTAAATATTGTCAAAATCTTTATCTTAGTAGTTTAAAATATATAAAATAGAAAACTTTCTAATTTGTACAACTTTCTTCTTTCTACATCAGAACCATTTCCAAAACTGTTTTTAAAAGTTTATTTATTAAATAAAACTCTTCGTATTTATTTAAAAATTAAATTTATAGAATTATGTACATAATTAGTTAAACAACTATAAGATATAAATTTTGTAATTCAACATACTAAGAAAGGAAGAGGTTAGTACATATTAATCAGTAAGCTAAAATGATGCAAGCTGCATTTCAATAATACCTGGAGAAATATAGGTTCCTAGTTCAAAAAAATCTTGATTCACTGCCTTGAATCAAGTCTTAAACAAGAAAAACTTACCTCATTCAATTCATTGTTTCTTCTGCCTTCAAATCCAGCAAATACTGCACTACCCTCTTTGCTAGGGGTCAGTGTAATAGGAGAGGATGACCCACTGTGTACAGGAGTTTCTTAAAGAAAAGAGTAGGACATTATTTTATGCATGGATATATAAGGACAAGAACTCTTATTCAGCCATGAGAGATTTCCTACAGCTATTAAGAAATTCCTTTGATCTTTTTATGGGTGGATGCTTTAAAAGTTTATGACTCCTGGAAACTGCTTGGATTCCTTCTCGCAGTTTTCTTGGCAAGATTTTCAGAACTGGTTTGCCTTTGCCTTCTTCCTAGCTGAAAGTATGTCTGGCTCAAGATCACTTAGCTGGCTTTGTGCCCAAGGTGGAACTATAACTCACAGTCTCCTGGTTTCTAGCCTTGTGCTTTAACCGCTGCCCCAAACAGGCTCTCTCCATTGACATAGGCAATCTTATTTTTATAAAATTTCAGTAAGTATAAATGCATGTGATACTACATTAGTATCTTTGACTAATATTCAAAATATATATGTATAATTTCTAATAATATGTTTAATCCTCCAGGATTACATATCCTCACACACTAATATCAAGGAGCTAATAATTCTTTGCTCTGAGTGTGTGTATCTTTCAATCAGTTTTGGATTCCTGGCAACTGCCTGGAATAGTTCCTGCAGTTTTCTTGGCAAGATTTTCAGAAGTGGTTTGCCATTTCATTTCTAGGGCTAAGAGAAGTGACTAGCTCAAGTCACTTAACTGACTTTATATCTAAGTCAAAACATTGCTAGTAGCTAAATCAAATTATTTTGCTAAAAACAAAGCAATAATGGATTCTGCAAAGTTATTAGCATAAAGCAAGTTGCTTCAACTGCTTCTACAAAACAATCAGACTTAAGTTCAAAGTCAACTGCCTATTGCTAAAATTTAAGAAAACTTTCTAATATCTGTCATTCAAAATTCTTGGTAAAATATTGATCTGCTTATATTTCTGAATCAACCTCTTCAAATGCCATTATTTGTTGCTAGTGAAGACACTTGAAATGCATGTTATCATACTACAAGCATGCTTTTTATCAACTGCAATTGTCTGCTGTTATTACAACAAAAATCAAATCAGGAGACATCCCCATGATAAATCCCACCCTGAAGCACAAACTTTCAAAATCTATTAAAATAGTGACATTGGTAATATAGGCTTTATTATAAAAAGCTTAAAGTATATATGCAATGCCTTTGAAAAATGTTCATTATTAGCACTCAAATTTATCATGCTGAAGCTTCATTGAGCTTGTTAAAAGACAACTCATGAACTGAAAATACTTTTTACATCATTGTTCCTTTTTACATAATCAGTTATCTTAACATAGAACTCACTTTTTTCAAGATGCAAAAACAATTTTGGCATTGAAGCAGGAGCCTCAGTATTCCGCCTTTTTGGCTGTGGGGAAGCACTGCTTTCTGACAACCTATCACAGTTGGATGTGTGACGTGTGGAACGCCTTAGAGACTGCAAGATTTCAGGTTCAGTTTTTCTGCGTTTTGGTGTTGCAGGTTCTCCTGTTGCAGGCTGACTATCTGTGGATTGTGGAGTTGATGGATTCAGAAGAGGTGGGCTTGGAGAAAGCTCTTCTTGATTTCTGATCAAATAAAAATATATGGTGAACTAGGATGGTGAGTGGTTATTATGGGCCAATATACAAGGCCAATAAAGAACACTTTAAATAGTAACTATTTAACTTTCATCATTATTGAAAAGTCTTCTTTCAGCTTACTGGCTGCCAGTAAAAATTATAGTTTTATGACTATAGTTTTTTTTAAAAGATAATGTCATTAAAACCATTCTATTTCTAGAAAGGAATGCAAAGAGAAAAACACAAACCCACCTGTTAGAATTTGCTACATTCTCTTTGATTGGTAGAAAAAATTTGGAGGATGTCACCTTTTTAAACTGTGCTTGTTCATAAGGATACAGTAGAATAAGAGGAAGAATGAAGTCAAAGGTTATTCTTAGGCCATCCACCATTTCTTTACATAATTCAACACTAGAAAAATAAGATTACAAAAGAAATAAGTACTTTATATAACAAAGTTTATGTTAATATTTATTTTGAAGAACGTCATAACAATCAGTATTATTTATTTATCAAATTTACATGCTGCCCTTCCTCCTCTTATATTGTCTCATACTGTTTTTAGTATTACTATTAATTACTATTACTATTAGCTCAAGCATCTATTTGGGGTCAGAATCACTCAATTAGAAACAAGCCAAAAATAATGCCTAGATAGCTATAAAGGTAAAGGTAAAGGTTCCCCCGCATATGCGTGCTAGTCGTTTCCAACTCTAGGGACCAGTGCTCATCTCCGTTTCAAAGCCGAAGAGCCAACACTTGTCTGAGGACGTCTCCGTGGTCATGTGGCCGGCATGCTATAGTGGAGTGATAATTTATTTTCTATGTGTTTTCTCTACATTAAAGAATTGGAAGTTGCTCCCACAATCTATGTGTTAATTAATCTGAGTACATATAACCTGATTTTTTGGGATGAAAGAGGCTAAGAAAGGAACCTTCCCTAGGATGAAACTCAAAAGTGATGGAATGATTTGGGCTAGAACTGAAAAGAAGGAATACATGTACTGCTTGACTTCTAACCAGTTGCTTAGCAACCTTTTGAAGTTGTGATGAACTGCCCCATAAGGCAGGGGTCCCCAACCCCTGGTCCAGGGACCGGCACCAGGCCATAGCATGCCAGAAACCAGTCTGCACGAACATGCAAAGCCCCATCTGCGGGATGCAGGTAGTACATGAAACCATGCCCCCATCAGTGTGTGGAAAAAACTCTCTCCACGGAACTGGTCCCTGGTGCCCAAAAGGTTGGGGACTTCGGCCATAAGGTACTTACGACCCAATTCTGAAGTTGTGATGGAAGACCCATTCCCCAAGTCATTTGACCACATTCTGGGTGCTCAGCAACTGACCTGCATTTATACCTGTTTGCAGCATCTTGCAGTCATGTGAATGCAATTTATCACATATTTGACAAAAACTGGCCTCTACATCCTGATTTTGGCAAAAAATGCCCCATAGGGAATAATAGATTCATTTAATAACTGCGTATTTGCTTAATGATCATGGATTCACTTAATGACAGCCACAAAGCAAAAAATTGGGTCAGTCACATGGATGACCCACTTTACGACTGACATGACTTATAATCATAATTGCAGAGTCCATTAGAGTCATAAGTCGAAGACTACTACCTCTAATGAAGAGCATTTTAGAGATCTGTATAAGAATGATAGTCATATGTTAAAGAGTGGAACATAAGAAATGCATGTTATGTCAATAAAAAAATGATGAAAAGAAAGTTATACTACAGTGTTATGAAAATGTTGAGAATTAGGCAAATATTGTAGCTGGATGTATTTGCCTTATTAAGTGGCTATATGACTTATTTAAAAGAACACCATTATTGTCCCTTTATATAAAGTGAATGCAAAACTACAGGTAATAAATTTATTTATAAATAAATATTTATTTATAAATAAATAAATTTATTTAGCTTGCTAATATCTAATTACTTGAACTTGAAGTTAAATCTTTCATTTTAAACTCTAACAGACACAAAATCAAATAGTGTTTGCTTACTTTTTTTCTGGTGGGATATAATGAAGATTCAGGTTGGAATGTGAAGTCATTTGATGGTGTCGGGATCTCTCATTGGCTGAAAAAGCTGCATTAATGGCAAAATGCTTTACGTATGATTCCAAGATGGTTATTATATTTGTCTGACATGGCAGTTTCACAAGCTAAATTAAAAAAAAAATAATTTACACATTTTCTGTTCATATTTCAAATAAGCATGGTACTTATACAGGCAAAATGGATTTTTTTTAAAAAAAAAGTTGGACACCCCCTCACACACCTTGCAGTCAAACCTATTCTCTACTCTCTTGTGACTCCACTCACTAGCCTACAATCTGGACAAACAAGAACAAATAAGCATCATAGGAGTACAGCATATTTCCCACCCCACTAAGTTTTATTTTTCTCATTCCTTTTCAAGCCTCATGTAGCTGGCAAGACCAAGGAATCAAGAACAACAGAGATGTCAATAGGTTATACTTAAAGCCAGGGTGGAATAAACACAGAATTATGAAAACAATAATAGCAATTTTGAAGCTTCATATACTTGTCCAAGTAGTCTCTGAGAATTGGACACAATTGAATGGAAGAAAAATTATGGCTGAGTCTCACTGGAGCAGTTTTTCCTATCTCGCTCAATAGTTGCCCTTGAATTACCTTTTTTGAAATAAACATGGAACTGACTTGACTCTAGCATTCCCACAATATCTTCTTTTTTGGAATTTTTTTTATCGTTTTTTATAGGGTTAAGGGGGGGTAAGGGGATGGGAATTAGGGTTAGGGTACAGGAAAGGTTGGGGGTGAGGGTTGGGGTTTCCCCCAATAACATTCAATATTTGGCAAACAGCATATTGTCTGGGTAAATATATATAAATAAAAGTAATAAAGCTAATAATTGATAATGATAGGTATAATAGATTATCTTAAACAATGTTTTAAGTATATAGTATTTTTCTTACTGAAATAAATTCAAAATTACATATCACATTCCTTTCTCTCTAACTCGCTTATCTAGCCACTGATAAAATTTATTCCAAGTTCTATAGTAAACTGAATGCTCTATCTCTTTAATCTCTAAAGTTTATCCATTTCTGCACAATCCAATATTTTCTTAATTAATACTTCTTCAGTCGTTAACTTTTCATTTTTCCAATATTGGGCATACATGATTCTCACTGCTGTCAATACATGTAACATTAAGTATCCGCTCTCCTTGTCATAGTTGGGACCTATCATTCCTAACAGAAACAATTCTGGTTTAAATTCTATTTGTTTTTTAATCATCTTCTCCAACCATAAGTGTATCTTAAGCCAAAACCTTTAACTTTAGGACATGACCACCAGATATGGTAATAAGTACCTGGTCTTTGATTACATTTCCAACACACATTTGAAGTATTTTTAAACATTTTCAGTAGTCTCACTGGTGTCATGTGCCATCTATAAAACATTTTATACAAATTTTCTTTATATGATACAGCTTTGGTTAATCTTTCTATCCCATAACTTCTCCCATTCTTCAAGCTCTATAGTATGTCCCACTTTTTTGCCCACATTATCATTGTTTCTTTAACTTGTTCCTCCTCCATCTTTAAGTTAAGCAGAAATCTATAGAGTTTTAAAATCAGCTTTTCATCTGTTTTTAACAATATAAGATCAAGTTCTGTCTGTTCATTATAGATCCCTGTTGTTTTCACATCTTTTTCATATCTTGATTGGATTTGTAGTTATGGCCACCATGTTAGGTCAATACCTTGTTGTTGTAAGTCTTGTCTAGATTTCAATCTTCCTTCATTGTCCAGTAAGTCTTTGTATGTTACAAGTTTATCATAGTTAATTAAGTTTGGGTAAGTATAAGCTTCCATTGTTGAAAGCTATTCAGATATCTTAATATAAATTTTTTCTTTTATTTTTTCCCATTCTATGAGAAGTGCATTTCTTATAGCATGGTTCTGGAAATATCTATGCGCCTTATTCTTCCCAAACCACAGAAAGGCCTGGCAGCCAATCTGCAGGTCATGCCCCTCTAGGTATAGTAGGCTTTTGTCTCTAAGTGTTATCCATTCTTTAATCCACATTAAAATAGCTGCTTGGTAATATAATTTCCAGTCTGGGAGTCCAAATCCTCCCCTTTCTCTAACGTCCTGTAGCAATTTCACTTTAATTAGTGTTTTTTTCCCTTCCAAATAAATTTCAGTATTATGGTATTCAGTTCATCAAAGAAGGCTTTTTCTAATTTTACCAGAGTAGTTTGAAATAAAAAAAGTATTTTCAGTAAGATATTCATTTTAATTGTAGCTATTCTCCCCAGCATTGACAGTTGGAGATTTTTCCACTTTTCTAAGTCCAGTTTTATTTGTTTTAATAATTTTGGATAGTTGTCCTCTTTTACTGTTACACATCTTGCTGTTAAGTAAATTCCCAGGTACTTAACTTTTTTAACTATTTGAAGATTTGTTCTTCTTGCAAGTTCCATTTTCTGTTAAGTTCCTTGTCAAAATGTTAGTCTTTTCTCTATTTATTATCAGGCCTGCGACCTCACCACATTGTTCTATTCTGGCCAACAATTTCGTGCTTGTTTCCAGAGGTTCTTCCAATATAAAGACCAAGTCATCCGCAAATGCCTGTAATTTATATTTTTCACCCTTTATCTCCAGTCCTTTAATCTCAGCATCTTGTCTAATATTTCTATTCAATACTTCCAAGGTTAATATAAATATTAATGGGGATAAAGGACATCTCTGTCTTGTGCCCTTTTTAATATTAAAATTTTCTGTGTAGTCTCCATTTACGATTATTTTAGCAGTCTGTTCCCACAATTTCTTGATCCTTAAAGCTAAGACTTTAAAGGTAAATTGAACAAACTCATAGATAACAAATATATCAATGGTTATTACTCTTAGTCCTATTTCCAAGGTAAGAAATGTTCAAATATCGGTTGCAGGAAAACCACAAGCAAGAGAAGAATATGTCTTCATTTCCTGTTTGTGAGCTGCCTACAGGCAATCGGTAAGTCCATTACTGATTGCCTGTACAAACCATAAACAAAATGTTACACTAAGATGGACTTTGGCCAGAAGGGCCAGTTTTAGGTCTTCTATCATTAAATCTCAGATCAGAAAAGCTGCAATAAGAATGGAAATAAAAGGGTGAGTTCATAATTTAGAATTAACAAACAAGCTGCCTTTCTATTTTCACTAAGGGAACTGAGTTTACACTTTTCTCATATAAGTATTAAGTCCTTATTTTTTTAAGCTTAGTAGCCTAATTTAAAGCATGAGTATGAAGTTTCACCCTTGTTGATATATGATTGATAAGGAAATGAATTAAATACAGATAAATAAGAAATTACTTTAATGTATTTAATAAGATAAATGTCAACTTTGAAAATGAGCGTAGCTGCAGCCATTTTCCCTACTCATTTTCGGTTGACACATAGCACAGAAGGAGGGGGTTTACGAGGTGCTTTGCTAGACTAAACAGATTTTCTCCTGTTGGAACCAAGGTCATTGGCTGCTCCTGGGACTGCAGGCTGGGCGTTTCGTGAAAAGCCCGCCAAGAAGATGTATTGGGGAACGTAGTAGCTTGCATAGCTTTAGGGGTGGGATTTCTTAACTTTGTATTGGGGATTGTTACGTGTCTATTCAGACTTGGTTTCACTTTTGATGTGCCAATACTTTTGATGTGCCTCGGAGTTCTGCTTTATTTGTCTCTGTCGGAACCATGACAATAAATCTATTTTTCCTTGACAACATCCAAGAATTTTAATGTACCAATGCTACTACTATGCCATCACAAGGCTAATGTACTCTCAGACTACCTGTGGAATAGAAAAAGCAGTCAAAACAGAGAATCCTGAAGATTTAAACTTACAGTTAATCTACTTCCTTCAAAGTCTAATAAAACAAATTGCTATTAAATTGTACTGTAGAACACCTTTTCACTAGTTTCCATATTTGCTTGCATATGCACAATTTGCCAGATATAAGACAGATTACCGTATATACTTGAGTATAAGCCGAATTTTTCAGCCCACTTTTTGGGCTGAAAAATTCCACTTCGGCTTATACTCCAGTCAACAAAAAAAACTTACCGAGGACTTGTGCGCGGCCGAGGCTTTGGTGCTTCCGGGATCGCCCGCACCTCTCCCAAGCCACCGCCGTCCGAGACCTGCCGAAGTTTGGGGAGGTTTGGGGAGGTGCGCGCGCACCTCCCCAAACTCCGCGCCTTGCCTGCCTGCTTCTTTCCGCAGCGGAAAGAAGCAGGCAGGCAGGGCGCGGAGGAACGGAGACTTGCCGACGTTTGGGGAGGTTTGGGCGCCTCCCCAAACCTCGGCAGGTCTCCGTTCCTCCGCGCAGACCTGCCGACGTTTGGGGAGGTTTGGGCGCCTCCCCAAACCTCCCCAAACCTCGGCAGGTCTCCGTTCCTCCTGCCGACCTTTGGGGAGGTTTGGGCGCCTCCCCAAACCTCCCCAAACCTCGGCAGGTCTCCGTTCCTCCTGCCAACCTTTGGGGAAGTTTGGGCGCCTCCCCAAACCTCGGCAGGTCTCCGTTCCTCCGCGCAGACCTGCCGACGTTTGGGAAGGTTTGGGCGCCTCCCCAAACCTCCCCAGGTCTCCGTTCCTGTTTGGGGAGGTTTGGGCGCCTCCCCAAACCTCCCCAAACCTCGGCAGGTCTCCGTTCCTCCGCGCAGACCTGCCGACCTTTGGGGAGGTTTGGGCGCCTCCCCAAACGTCCCCAAACCTCGGCAGGTCTCCGTTCCTGTTTGGGGAGGTTTGGGCGCCTCCCCAAACCTCCCCAAACCTCGGCAGGTCTCCGTTCCTCCGCGCAGACCTGCCGACGTTTGGGGAGGTTTGGGCGCCTCCCCAAACGTCCCCAAACCTCGGCAGGTCTCTGTTCCTCCGCGCAGACCTGCCGACCTTTGGGGAGGTTTGGGCGCCTCCCCAAACGTCCCCAAACCTCGGCAGGTCTCCGTTCCTGTTTGGGGAGCTTTGGGCGCCTCCCCAAACCTCCCCAAACCTCGGCAGGTCTCCGTTCCTCCGCGCAGACCTGCCGACCTTTGGGGAGGTTTGGGCGCCTCCCCAAACCTCCCCAAACCTCGGCAGGTCTCCGTTCCTGTTTGGGGAGGTTTGGGCGCCTCCCCAAACCTCCCCAAACCTCGGCAGGTCTCCGTTCCTCCGCGCAGACCTGCCGACCTTTGGGGAGGTTTGGGCGCCTCCCCAAACGTCCCCAAACCTCGGCAGGTCTCCGTTCCTGTTTGGGGAGGTTTGGGCGCCTCCCCAAACCTCAGCAGGTCTCCGTTCCTCCGCGCAGACCTGCCGACCTTTGGGGAGGTTTGGGCGCCTCCCCAAACGTCCCCAAACCTCAGCAGGTCTCCGTTCCTGTTTGGGGAGGTTTGGGCGCCTCCCCAAACCTCCCCAAACCTCGGCAGGTCTCCGTTCCTGTTTGGGGAGGTTTGGGCGCCTCCCCAAACCTCCCCAAACCTCGGCAGGTCTCCGTTCCTGTTTGGGGAGGTTTGGGCGCCTCCCCAAACGTCCCCAAACCTCGGCAGGTCTCCGTTCCTCCGCGCAGACCTGCCGACCTTTGGGGAGGTTTGGGCGCCTCCCCAAACGTCCCCAAACCTTGGCAGGTCTCCGTTCCTGTTTGGGGAGGTTTGGGCGCCTCCCCAAACCTCCCCAAACCTCGGCAGGTCTCCGTTCCTCCGTGCAGACCTGCCGACCTTTGGGGAGGTTTGGGCGCCTCCCCAAACGTCCCCAAACCTCGGCAGGTCTCCGTTCCTGTTTGGGGAGGTTTGGGCGCCTCCCCAAACCTCCCCAAACCTCGGCAGGTCTCCGTTCCTCCGCGCAGACCTGCCGACCTTTGGGGAGGTTTGGGCGCCTCCCCAAACGTCCCCAAACCTCGGCAGGTCTCCGTTCCTGTTTGGGGAGGTTTGGGCGCCTCCCCAAACGTCCCCAAACCTCGGCAGGTCTCCGTTCCTCCGCGCAGACCTGCCGACCTTTGGGGAGGTTTGGGCGCCTCCCCAAACCTCCCCAAACCTCGGCAGGTCTCCGTTCCTGTTTGGGGAGGTTTGGGCGCCTCCCCAAACGTCCCCAAACCTCGGCAGGTCTCCGTTCCTCCGCGCAGACCTGCCGACCTTTGGGGAGGTTTGGGCGCCTCCCCAAACGTCCCCAAACCTCGGCAGGTCTCCGTTCCTGTTTGGGGAGGTTTGGGCGCCTCCCCAAACGTCCCCAAACCTCGGCAGGTCTCCGTTCCTGTTTGGGGAGGTTTGGGCGCCTCCCCAAACCTCCCCAAACCTCGGCAGGTCTCCGTTCCTCCGCGCAGACCTGCCGACGTTTGGGGAGGTTTGGGCGCCTCCCCAAACCTCCCCAAACCTCGGCAGGTCTCCGTTCCTGTTTGGGGAGGTTTGGGCGCCTCCCCAAACCTCCCCAAACCTCGGCAGGTCTCCGTTCCTCCGTGCAGACCTGCCGACCTTTGGGGAGGTTTGGGCGCCTCCCCAAACGTCCCCAAACCTCGGCAGGTCTCCGTTCCTGTTTGGGGAGGTTTGGGCGCCTCCCCAAACCTCCCCAAACCTCGGCAGGTCTCCGTTCCTCCGCGCAGACCTGCCGACCTTTGGGGAGGTTTGGGCGCCTCCCCAAACCTCCCCAAACCTCGGCAGGTCTCCGTTCTTCCTGCCGACCTTTGGGGAGGTTTGGGCGCCTCCGCAAACCTCCCCAAACCTCGGCAGGTCTGCGCGGAGGAACGGAGACCTGCCGAGGTTTGGGGAGGTTTGGGGAGGCGCCCAAACCTCCCCAAACAGGAACGGAGACCTGCCGAGGTTTGGGGAGGTTTGGGGAGGCGCCCAAACCTCCCCAAAGGTCGGCAGGTCTGCGCGGAGGAACGGAGACCTGCCGAGGTTTGGGGAGGCGCCCAAACCTCCCCAAAGGTCGGCAGGAGGAACGGAGACCTGCCGAGGTTTGGGGAGGTTTGGGGAGGCGCCCAAACCTCCCCAAAGGTCGGCAGGAGGAACGGAGACCTGCCGAGGTTTGGGGAGGTTTGGGGAGGCGCCCAAACCTCCCCAAAGGTCGGCAGGAGGAACGGAGACCTGCCGAGGTTTGGGGAGGTTTGGGGAGGCGCCCAAACCTCCCCAAAGGTCGGCAGGTCTGCGCGGAGGAACGGAGACCTGCCGAGGTTTGGGGAGGCGCCCAAACCTCCCCAAAGGTCGGCAGGAGGAACGGAGACCTGCCGAGGTTTGGGGAGGCGCCCAAACCTCCCCAAAGGTCGGCAGGAGGAACGGAGACCTGCCGAGGTTTGGGGAGGCGCCCAAACCTCCCCAAAGGTCGGCAGGAGGAACGGAGACCTGCCGAGGTTTGGGGAGGTTTGGGGAGGCGCCCAAACCTCCCCAAAGGTCGGCAGGAGGAACGGAGACCTGCCGAGGTTTGGGGAGGTTTGGGGAGGCGCCCAAACCTCCCCAAAGGTCGGCAGGAGGAACGGAGACCTGCCGAGGTTTGGGGAGGTTTGGGGAGGCGCCCAAACCTCCCCAAACCTCGGCAGGTCTGCGCGGAGGAACGGAGACCTGCAGAGGTTTGGGGAGGTTTGGGGAGGCGCCCAAACCTCCCCAAAGGTCGGCAGGAGGAACGGAGACCTGCCGAGGTTTGGGGAGGCGCCCAAACCTCCCCAAAGGTCGGCAGGAGGAACGGAGACCTGCCGAGGTTTGGGGAGGCGCCCAAACCTCCCCAAAGGTCGGCAGGAGGAACGGAGACCTGCCGAGGTTTGGGGAGGTTTGGGGAGGCGCCCAAACCTCCCCAAAGGTCGGCAGGAGGAACGGAGACCTGCCGAGGTTTGGGGAGGTTTGGGGAGGCGCCCAAACCTCCCCAAAGGTCGGCAGGTCTGCGCGGAGGAACGGAGACCTGCAGAGGTTTGGGGAGGTTTGGGGAGGCGCCCAAACCTCCCCAAAGGTCGGCAGGAGGAACGGAGACCTGCCGAGGTTTGGGGAGGTTTGGGGAGGCGCCCAAACCTCCCCAAAGGTCGGCAGGAGGAACGGAGACCTGCCGAGGTTTGGGGAGGCGCCCAAACCTCCCCAAAGGTCGGCAGGTCTGCGCGGAGGAACGGAGACCTGCCGAGGTTTGGGGAGGTTTGGGGAGGCGCCCAAACCTCCCCAAAGGTCGGCAGGAGGAACGGAGACCTGCCGACGAGCCGCGGCCACACAGGGTATTCCTGTGTATTCAGGCTTGCAAAATGGCGGATCGAGCCTCTGCTGGCGGCAGAGGCTTGCAGAACGGCGGATCGGCTTATACTCGAGTCAATAACTTTTTCCAGTTTTTGGGGGTGAAATTGGGGGTCTCGGCTTATACTCGAGTCGGCTTATACTCAAGTATATACGGGTAAATTCAGTAGAATTTCCTACCAGGTGACTATATATAAGTGTACTTATATATAGTCACCTGGTAGCAAATCCTACTGAATTTAATCTGTCTTATATCTGGCAAATTGTGCATGTGACTGCACTGTCAAATAATGTTATTTTTTGCATACAAGTGTTTAGTATTACTATATCCAATTATTTTAATTTGCATAAAATGTTTCATACCCGTTTTCGCCTGTTAATATAGTAACAATCCTCTTCAAGTTTCTTTTTCAAGATTTCAGGAATTTCAATGTTGATTGCTCTTTCTTCCATATCTCTTTTAGCATGAGTCTCTTGCTCTTCTTTCTGTATCAATATAATCAACATTACAAAAACTTGAATTTACTTATGCTACATTAAATATAATAAACTATTAGGAATTTTTAAACTGTATAATGAGGCATATATCAAAGCCTGATAAATCCTGAAATCACAAATTTGGATGTGAGAAAGGTTCCGTTGCTGATAGACACCCTGGAATTTTTACATATATTTTAGTTTTAGTTTTTTCCCATACTGTTATGGGAAAACATATAAACTAATATATAAAACTAATATAGTGATTTTGGAAATACTTATGAATTTTATTTTTCCCTTACCACAAAAAAGCATACCACCCCAATTGTAAGTCATGTCCCCCTAAATATAACAACCTTTTATTCCTGAGAGTTATCCATTCTTTCATCCATGTTAATACAGATGCTTGATAGTACAAAGCCCACTCTGGTAGCCCAAAACCTCCATTTTCCTTAGCATCTTGCAACATTTTCATCTTTATTCTAGCTTTCTTTCCTTGCCAAACAAACTTCGAAATTAATGAATTTAAATCTTGGAAGAATTTTTTCTCAAGTTTTATTGGAATTGTTTGAAATAAAAATAAAATCTTCGGCAATATATTCATTTTAACTGTAGCAATTCTTCCTAGTATTGACAGTTGCAAATTCTTCCACTTTTCCAAGTCTAATTTTATTTGTTTCAATAGCCTTATATAGTTGTCTTCTTTTATTGTTGAGCATTTGGCTGATAAATATATACCCAAATATTTAACCTTTTTCACTATCTGTACCTCTATTGATTCTGACAATCATTTTTTTTGCTTATCTGTAAAATTCTTTACTAGTATCTTAGTTTTTTCTTTATTTATTTTTAATCCCGCTATTTCTCCATACTGTTCTATCTTTCCCCATAATTTGGGAATCTTCTCCAGGGGTTCTTCCAAAATAAATACTAAATCGTCAGCAAATGCTTGTAGTTTATGTTTCACCCTTTATCCCCAACCCTTTAATTTCTGTATCTTGTCTAATATTTTGATTTAAAACTTCCAAGGTAAAGATGAATAACAGAGGGGATAGTGGGCATCCTTGCCTTGTGCCTTTCTTTATCTCAAAGCTCTCAGTACAATCTCCATTCACAATCACTTTGGCTGTCTGTTTGTTATATATTGTTTTTATCATATTTATAAAATTCTGTCCAAAGTCCATTATTTGTAATTGGTGAATCATAAATTGCCAGGAAAGGTTATCAAATGCCTTTTGGGCATCTAAGAATATTAGTGCCATTTGATTCCCTGGGTGTAGCTCATAATATTCTAATACATCTATTAACACTCTTAGATTATTTTTAATTTGTCTCTTTGGTAAAAAGCCATTTTGATCTGGATGTATAAATTCGACTAAGTATTTTTTCAGTCTCTCGGCCATTATTGAAGTAAAAATTTTATAATCCACATTGAGCAGTGAAAACGGTCTATAGTTCTTAATCTGAGTCAAATCGGAATCGTCTTTTGGTATTAGAGTAATATTTGCTTCCATCCATGTAAATGGAAGTCTAGCTTCTAATAAAAGTCCATTACAAACGTCTTTCAATGGTTCACTTAGTATCTCTTGGAAGTTCTTATGTAGCTCTGCTGGAAGCCCATGGGGACCTGGTGTTTTTCCATTTTTTTTGTCTTTTTATGGCCTCTGATATTTCCATCATTTTAACCCTTTCATCTAACATAATTTTAAATGTCTCTGAGATCTTTGGAAGATTATTTTCTTCCAGATATTTTACAGTTTTCTGTCTTGAAATTTCCTCCTTGTTATACATTTCCTTATAGTATTCTTTGATTATCTTTTTTATTTCTTCATTTTTATATTGTAAATGACATCCAAATTTGGTAGACTTTGAAAAAATTTGGACATATAGAGATATTCTAAATACTGATGGGATATTAAAATCGAAACAAGAACTGGAAAATCAGGGTATCAACCTGTCATGGTGGGCACAGCTACAAATGCAAAATAGATATGAAAAAGATGTGAAACTGTATGGGTTTTATAAAGAACAAACTGTATTTGATAAAATATTGATAACTTCTGATGAGAAACTAAGAAAATGTATATGTGTTTAATTTTTTTAGTAATTTTTAAATTAATGTTCTAACAATTTGTTCAGAAAAGTTAGTTAGTCATCACGTAACTTTCCTATCTCCCTGCATCTCCTTGCCTTTTTAAAGAGCAGGTAATATACTCCAATTCAACTCAATATATCAACTATGCAATATGTAAAATGCAAACTGTCTAGAGGGCTTCTGAGTTTTTCTTTGTTTTATTGGACAATGGATATGTCTGAACCCTGTCTGTCTATGGGCATAGGGATTCCTATTCTTTTTGGATTCTGCCATTTCTCTGGCAGAAGGGCAAGCTTGGGGTTGTTACAGTGTATTTCCTTTGCTTTGTTCCTTGTTCTATCCTCTTTGATGTTTCTTTCTCGGGGTGAGAATGGAATGTGCCTTGGGCCATCTGCCCAATTGAACCATCCAGATGGACGGTTGGGTGGAGTTTTCATTGACTCTTTTGACATTGATTTGCGTGGGAAACCCTCAGATCCTGCCTTCTACTACTGCTATCAATACCTTCCAATAAAAGTTCCTTTTGAGATGATGTCCATTTCAAGAGTTCTGCTTTCTTCCTTACATTAGGCAGGATCTGCAAAGTGGTCAACCTGGAGGGAAAACCCCTACTGTGGAGACCGTGCAAAGGATGTTGAACCATGGCGGTGAGAGAGGAGAAAGCAACCTCTGCGGGGAAGCTCTTCTCAAGGTTGGCCTGAGCGGCAACAGCTCAAATTCCTCCAGCTTGTCTGATGAAGTCATGACCAGAGAAAGTCGGGAAAAGTCGAGATGGTCAATTAGCATTTGGAAAAAGGAAGAATGGGAAGTGAAAGCCAGAAAGGTGACCCCCAAGGTAGCCATCAACTGGGATGGAAGCGAGAGATGGAGAAGTCACTCAACCTCAGCAAATAGGATAATGAGAGACCAACCAGGTCTGATCGCTCCCTTAAACAAGCCATCAGCTTGATGGTGGAAGCTTTCAAGACACTTAAGGAGGAGGAAGAAGACCCCTGCCGAGACTCAGTGGTGCCAAGACTGGTAGAGGAGGAATGCTGGGAGGGTGAGTTGGCAAACCCTGGCCCCTCTACCAGTGCCTCAGAAACTATCGAAGTAATGGCTGCAGCAGCCACTCCAGCACAGGTCACCCCAGCTGGGGGAGACAGGCACCGAACAAGACAAAGGAGGACCCACCAGCTTGACTGGATGGTTCCACTCTTGGGATTAAAATACGACGGGGCCTCAGCAGTTGGGATTTTTCCTAGCCCATGTCCTCAGTTACATAGAGGAATACAGGCAAGATATCCCCAGTGACAGAAGACAGGTCAAGGTAGTAACCATGGCCCTGGAGGGAGCAGCTGCTCGGTGGATTGTGACCCTGCATAATGCCAATGCCCCTGAGCTCCAAAACTTCAATCAATTCATGGCTACCCTGAGGCAGAGGTTCAAGGACCCCTTAGCTGACCAGAAAGCCAGAGAATGCATCAAAAGGTGAGGCAAGGTCGTTGCCCGGTAGACGGGTATATGGAGGAGTTTAGAGACTTGGCATGCTGCCTCAATTGGCCAGAAGAAGTCTTAATGGGCCACAAGACCGGCTGAATGATGATCTGTACCACGCATCCTGGGGACATCCGGATCACCTGCACGACTGGTGTATCCTGGCCAATCGACAAAGCCCAAAGTCAGCAACACCTGGGACATACTGGAGATGCTCCCCTCCCAGAGGGAAAACAAGAGGTGACAAAACTCCCACCGCAGCACCATGTTCAACGGCCTACTTCAAGTGTGGTAAAGAGGGATACTGGGCTGCCCATATGCAAACCTGACCGGTCTGGTGGAGGCAATCCTGGGAACATTCCTCAATGACCCACGGAGACTGCCATGAAAAGCGCTGAGGTCATTGAGGTCCAGTTCCCCAGAATCCCTGGGGAAGGAACTCCGGCTCTGACAGGAAAACCACCCAACTCTCCTGCCAGCGACTCCGAGGATAAACCCCTGGTAAGTGGACCCATTGCACCCCTCACCAGAACAATAGAACTGTTAAGTCCAGGGATGCCGAGAAAAGTAACTCTGAAGGTGTTGCACCACTGCTTAATAAGCCCAACCTTAGTGGAAAATCTAGGGATTCTGGTGAGGAGGCTGAAGAAACCAATTTCATTTGGCCAGTTAGATGAGCATCTCAGGAGGTGTCCCAGCCACCCTTGCTACGCTGCCAGTCCAGCTCACAATGGGGAATCATACAGAGACTTTGACTTTTATAGTGACCCCTGGCATGGAGCAGCCCCTAATATTGGGGATGACAGGGTTCAGGAAGTGGAACCCAAAGTGGAATGGAGGACTGGAGAGTTGTGATTTGCAAAAGAGAGGCCCACTGTATGGGGGGGACCCACAAAACAAAGAGGAAAGAAGCTCCAGAGCTGGTAGCAACTGCAAAAGATCGGGGGTTGGAAACAGTACCCAAGGAATACTGGGATCTAGCTGAGGTGTTCAGTGAAGAGCGGTCCAATGATCTACACCCCCCCCCATCGGCCCACTGACTGTGCCATTGAGATCCTACCGGGAGCCAAATTGCCTAAGCCCAAAATGTATTCCATGACTCCCCGGGAGCTGGAAGAGTTACAGAAATTTATAGAGAAAATGTTGGCGCAAGGTTTCATACAGCTGGCAAGACCAAAAACTGTGGCCCCGGTGCTGTTCTGTGAAAAGAAAGATGGATCTCTTTGCCTCTACATGGACTATAGATCTTTGAAAATGGTGTGCGAAAACAATATCTATCTCTTACTGCTAATGAAGGACCTGTTGGCCCACCTAGCAAAGGGGAAGATATTCTTGAAATTAAGACATATGGGAGGCATATTACTGGGTTAGGTTCAAGGAAGGAGACGAATGGAAGACAGTCTTTAACTGCCCACTTGGGTGTTTCCAATTCAGGGTGCTCCTGTTTGGACTGCAGGGAGCACCAGCAGTGTTCATGCAATTGATAAATGAGGTCCTTCAGGAGCACCTTTACAAAGGGGTTCTCGTGTATTTGGTGACATCTTAATTTTCACCAAAACAAAAGAAGAACATACCAAACTAGTCAGAGCATTTCTAAATAAACTGCTGGCTGCCTGGCTTTACACCAAACTATCAAAGTGTGAGTTCGATAAGGAAAAAATTGGATATTTGGCATATTGCATATCCCATAATGGGTAGAGATGGACCCAGAAAAGGCCCGGTCAGTGCTAGAATGGGTACCACCACGCACAAGGAGGCAGTTGCAAAGTTTCCTGGGGTTTGCTAACTTCTACTGACAATTCATCCCCTTTTGCACAAATAGCACTCCCCATTACCAATTTACTAAAATTGAAGGGGGAGGGCAAGCCAAAACCTAGTCAGCCCCTAAAATGGACTATGGAGTATCAAGCTGTGTTTGAGAAACTAAAGAGACTTTTCTTAGCCAAGCTGGTCCTAAAGCACCCAGACACAAAAAAACCTTGTCATTCAGGCAGACGGTAGTGATGTAGCAGTAGGCGCAGTACTGCTTCAAGAAAACCAAGAGGGCCAGTTACAACCTTGTGCCTACACATCGAGAAAACTCTCAGAAACTGAAAGAGGTGGGCAGTGTGGGAAAAGGAAGCCTATGCCGTGTGCTGGGCCCTCCTCACATGGAGGCAATAAAATCCTGGAAGGAAATAAAATCCTTTTCCAGGTATGGACTGATCACAAAAATCTGGAAGCTTTAAAAACCCCAAGGAAACTGTCCCCCAAACAGGCAAGGTGGTCCCAACACTTCCACCAATTTAACTTCACTATCAAATACCTGCCTGGGGGAAAGAACTTCCTAGCCAATGCCTTATCATGGCTGCCACAATATAATAGTACAAAAATGGAGCTGGTGAATCCTCTCATGTCTTCTAAGCAGTTAGTGGCTCCAGTAAGCACAAGGGCACAAGCAAAAAATTCAAAACCCCTAGACCACGCAGCAGGAATAGAGTTCAGACAAGCTCTGGAAACGGATGAATGGTTGCTGAGTCATAAAAAACTCTGCTCAAGGGATGACGGGCTGCCATGGATGAAGGGCAAGCTATATGTGCCCAAAGCCTAAAATTCATACAACACTGTCATGACTCAAAGATAGCTGGACACTGGAGTTCGTGAAGATGCTTCACTTAGTGAAGAGGCAGTTCTGGTGGCCATCCATAAAGAAAGACATTGAAAGCCATGTGGCTAGTTGCCCCATTTGTGCAGCTGAAAAATGGAGGCAAGGCGAAACATCGGGCCTATTAGAGGTGGTAGTGAGCCTGTCAGCACCTTGACAAGAGATTTCCATGGACTTTATTGTGGAGCTACCAGAGATTGCAGGAAACACGGTCATTTGGGTTATGATAGACCTATTCTCCAAGCAGGTGCGCTTCATCCCATTCCCTAAAATTCCCACAGCTAAGACGCTAGCAAAAATGTTTGTACAGCATATGTACCGATTGCATGGGGCTCTGCAATGCATAATTTTGGACAGGGGGTGCAATTTACCTTAGAGTACCGGAGAGCCTTTTCAGACCTCCTGGGTACTGCTCAGGGCCTGTCATCTAATCATCATCCGCAAATGAATGGTAGGACACTATTGGAACAATATTTAAGATGCTTTATTAATTATCAACAAGACAATTGGACTGATCTGTTTCCTTTCGCGGAAGTAGCTTTCAGTAATGCTATTCACTCCAGCAGAGGTTATAACCCATTCCAGGTCACAATAAGACAAAGCTTCAACCCAGTGCCCGAGTTGCTGGTCAACGAACCCACCATCCCCTCACCCAAGAAATGGATTGCACAGCACCAAAATAAGTGGTCGATAGAACCATGTCTGTCTATGGGCATAGGGATTCCTGTTTTTTTCAAGTTCTGCCATTTCTCTGGGGGGAGGGGGAACTTGGGGTTGCTACAGTGTATTTCCTTTGCTTTGTTCCTTACTCTATCCTCTTTGATGTTTCTTTCTCGGGGTGTGCCTCCAGCCATCTATCTTATCTCTGAACAGAAGAAGAGACATGGAGACTTAACAGCCTTGGAAGCGGTGCCTTATCGCTCCGTTCCCACATTTTCACACCTGCAGATTGGTCCATTGGAGTTTTCATTGACACTTTTGACATTGATTCATGCGGGAAACCCTCAGATCCTGCCTTCTACTACTGCTTTCAACACCTTCCAGTAAAAGTTCCTTTTGAGATGTCCGTTTCAAAAGTTCTGCTTTCTTGGGAGGCTTAATTGAGGCAGGTCCTTACAGGATACCAGTAACCTGATCATTTCTTTTAAGAATTCTTGTCTAGATCTAGGGTCATAGATTAGGGTTAGGAATTTTCCAAAGTTCTGGATCCAGCCCCAAATCAAAAGTTGTAATACCCATGTTCCCCCGAAAATAAGACCGGGTCTTATATTTATGTTTGGTCCAAAAGACCCATTAGGGCTTATTTTCGGGAGATGTCTTATTTTTCCATGTACAGGAGGTGGCTAGTGCATGGGGACCGAAGGCATCCAGCAGCAGCTGCAGCTCACTAGCCCCTTGCCCAGCAAAGCCTGTGCAGCGCTGGTAAGTGGGAGCGCTGCTACCACTAGGCAGGCCCCTGCTGGTCACGCATGGCCGGCTGCCCACTTTGCTTGTGGCCACAATGGGGCAGAAGGCCATGCCATGAGGTGAGGCAAAGCAAGTGGCAGGGGGATTGAACTGCCCCATGTAACCACTCACCTCAGGGCCCCCGCAGCCAGATCACCCACACCCTGCCACCTGCCTCACCTCACAGAGGCACCAACAGCAGCAGCCCTGTCCAGCAGGAGCCCACATGGCTGCCTACCCACTCCGTCCCACCATCTGGTTGCTCATGTCTGCAATGGGGCAGGGAGCTCATGGTGGTGGCACCAGTGCGTGGCCTCCTGCCATATTGCAGCCATGAGCAACCAGACAGTGGGAATGGGTGGATGGGTGGCTTGTGCTGGATGGGGCTGCTGACAGTGCCACCGCCATGAGGCGAGGCAGGTGGTAGGGCGTGAGTGGCCTGGCTGCAGGGGCCTGAGGTGCACGGGTGTAGGGCACGTGGGGCAGCTCCACTCACCACTTGCCTCGCCTCACCTTGTGGCAGCGGCACTAGCCTGCTGGACGTGCAGCACAGCTGCCTGCTGCTTTGCAGCCATGGGCAAGCAGACGGTGGGACAGAATTGGCGGGCGGCCAGCCATGCCAATTAACTGGGGCTTATTTTGGGGGTAGGGCTTATATTAGGCTCACACTAAAAATCATGTTGGGGCTTATTTTCTGGTTGGGTCTTATTTTTGGGGAAACACGGTAAATATACATATTCCATAATGCAAATTTGAACTGACATTAGATAATAAACATTGCCTTATGGAGAAAAATCTTCATATATTTGTAATTTCAAACTAAAATTACTAAGACTTTTTTTACAGATAATTCTTGACTTACAACCACAATTATCTGGAATTTTGGGTGTAAGTCATTTGATCATAAGTTGAATTAAGTGACTGGACTTCGTTTAATTATTGTTTTTATGATAGTCCTTAACTGAATCACTGTAGTTGTTAAGCAAATCACATACCTAGGCAAATCATATGATTAGTCATAAGTTCAAATCCAGCTTATGCAATAGGCATTTTTGCCATGACTGTAGGATACTGCAGCTGGTTGTCATGTGACCACAGAACACTGTGAGCCAATAATTTTGAGGACTGTTCATAATATTGAGTCTATCATAAACTGGAACAATCACTAATCAATTGGTTGTAAGTCAAGGATAACCTGTAGTTCTGACTAATTTAACAACTTACTATCACATTTTAACCCAAATGTTATAATGTCTCTATATTAACCTATATTTTTAACAATATACTTCTGAACCTGAAAATGTTTTATAAAATCATATGAATTATTGAGACTTGTTTTATAAAACAAGGTACTTTTAACAGTTTCCTTTTTTGCTCACCAGCATCTGTATAGCTTAATTAACCACTCTAAAATTATTATTCTTTCTTTATTCTTAAATTGTTTTGACAAAATTTATATAAACATACCATTTCTATCTTTTCATCAACGTCACTTTCTTCACTCTTTAGCTCCTCTTCTGTTCCTTCATCACTATCATCATCATCAGAACTACTTATAGCTGTTTAAAAAAGAAATGAATTACCTTTCACATTTGTCACAATGTAATATTTAAGAGAGTGATATTTGACAAACAGAAGTTAAATTTCAAAATCAAAATAGCATATTAACTAGAGGTTCTAACTGAATTACACAATTTAAACAAACCACAAAAAATGTTTAGGCTATTTAGTTCAAAATAAATAATAGGAATTGGCAGTCTACCTCTTCCAAGATGTAGATGTTATGGAATTTGAATTGGTTTCATGGGAGTATCATATTGGGCACCACTTTACTGTGATTTTGAAGCATTTTTAATGACTGAAGCATTAGACAGGTATGACAAATTACTTACATCTTGTAAGATTATTTGAGATTCTTTTGAGCTTGTGGAGCAGGCAGGAAGCAGGTGGGCTCTTCTAGAGCATGAGCTCTGCTTTCTGCAAGCTGGATCAATGAATTGTGTGGATGAACAATATGTGGTTAACTTGGGAGATGGTAAAAATTTAAGAAAGGGATAGTGCCATTGGTCTTGAAAACATTGATTACATAATCATTTCTAAACAGATCATCTCTTGATCCAACCATTCAATATCCTGGTCAATGTCCAATCTTTTCAATATGGTTTCAGACTTGATCTGGAACGGAAACAACACTGGGCACCATTGTGAATAATGATCTGTATCTGGAGGGAGGGAACTGCATTCCTTCTGGTTTCTCTGGCATTTGATACTATCGATCATGCTATCCTAATAGATAGCCTACAGCATTTAAGCACTGCAAACACTGTTTTCTTTTGATTCCACTCCTTCTTTAGCAGGTAGCTTTAGTTACTAACGATGAGGAAAGTAGTTGTTCCAACATGAAACAGAACACAATAGAATAGAACAGAACAGAATAGAATCTGGAAGGGGCTTTGGAGGCCTTCTAATCCAGCCTCCTGTTTAAGCAGGAGAACCTATACCATCTCAGACAAGTGACTGTCTAGCCTTTTTAAAAATCTCCAGTGATGGAGCGCCCACAATTTCTGGGATCAAGCTATTCCACTGGTTTATTGTCCTCACCTTCAGGAAGTTTCTCTTTAATTCCAGGTTGCTTCTCTCTTTGATCAGTTTCCAAATATTGTTTCTTGTCCTGCCCTCTGGTGCTCTGGTGAATAATGTGACCCCTTCTTTGTGGCAACACCCTGAAATACTGGAAATCTGCTACCATGTCTCCCCTATTTCTTCTTTTCTTTAATTAGCCAAACCCAAGCCCTGCAGCCATTCTTCCTATGTTTTAGTCTCCAGGCCTTTGATCATCTTAGTTGCTCTTCTCTGAATTATTTCCAAACACTCAATATCTTTTTTGTGATATAGTCACCAAAACTGGCTGCAGTATTCCAGGTGTGGTCTTACTAGGGATTTATAAAACGATATTAACACCTTGTGTGATCTTGATTCTATGCCTCCGTTTAGCCAACCCAGGATTGTATTAGCTTTTTTGGCTGCTGCTAGACATTGGTGGCTCATGGTTAAGTGCTCGTCTACTAGGACTCCAAGGTCCCTCTCATAGTTAATTAGCCAAATCCAAGCCCTGCAGCCATTCTTCCTATGTTTTAGTCTCCAGGCCTTTGATCATCTTAGTTGCTCTTCTCTGAATTATTTCCAAACACTCAATATCTTTTTTGTGATATAGTCACCAAAACTGGCTGCAGTATTCCAGGTGTGGTCTTACTAGGGATTTATAAAACGATATTAACACCTTGCGTGATCTTGATTCTATGCCTCCGTTTAGCCAACCCAGGATTGTATTAGCTTTTTTGGCTGCTGCTGGACATTGGTGGCTCATGGTTAAGTGCTCGTCTACTAGGACTCCAAGGTCCCTCTCATAGTTACTGTTTTTAAGCCAGGTCTCACCCAATCTGTACTTGTACCTTTGATTTTTCCTGCCTAAATGTAAAACTTTGCTTTTCTCCACATTGAAACTCATTTTGTTGGATAGGGCCCATTGTTCAAGTTTGTCAAGATTTTTTTGGATCCTGAGTTTGTCTTCTGGGGTGTTGGCTACTCCTGCCAGTTTGGTGTCATCTGCAAATTTAATGAGTTCCCCTTCAATTCCCTCATCTAAGTCATTTATGAAGATATTGAAGAGTACTGGACCTAAGATGGAACCTTGTGGTACCTCACTGCTTACTTCCCTACAAGTGGATGTAGTGCTGTTGAGGACTACTCATTGAGTTCAGTTTGCCAGCCAGCTACAGATCTATCTGGTGGTAATGTTTTCTATTCTACCTTTTTCTAGCTCACCAAAGACTTACCATGCATAGGAAACCACTACAGAAGAAATCCATTAGTTTGGGACAAGTTATCATCAGTATGTTAATAACAAGGGCAATTCAGAAATAAATCTCCGTTTGAGCATGTGTGAGAAATAAGAGGGGGATAGCAATTTACATCCTATGGTGCCATGTGCAGTAGTTCAGTAGGCAGTGAGGAGTGGAAGAAGGAGCCTGTGTTGCAGTTGACTCATCTGCTAGATCAATTGAAAATGAATTCTGCCATAGAAAATCCCGCCAAATGTGAAGATGCCAAAGGAGTACTTTAGTGAAGTTCATGGTTCAACCATCAAGTTTATTGTGAAACGTTATGAAAACTCAGATGAGCCATCCATAACAAGCGTTGCAGCATGCTGACTTCCGTTGTGGTGTTGGTTCATGATAATGCTCATCCACACACCACTAGACATACCCAAGAACTTTTGAAGCAGTTCCATTAGAACATTTTTGTTTTTTTTATATTATTTTATTAGTTTTCCAATATTTACAATAATATCTTTAAAAAGCAACGTGGTGTCCGAGTTACAATAGTTCCATTTCAGACTACATATTGTTACAAATCTCCACGTTATTATAACCAATGCTTCCTCTCTCTTTTTTCTTCAATATATACTATCTCTTATCTAAATTAACATATTTCTTATTGCTATCCATCAATCATTTAATAGTTTATTTTATTTTATTTTTTGAATATATATCCATCAATCTTTTAGTATATTTCATATTTTAACATCCCATCTTTAAAACATCAAACACCTTATCTATTTTTTCTAGCTTTAATTTTACATTGATATTAAAATTAAAAATGTTTAAGATTTCTCAATTTCATATTACTAAATAACCTCTTTTTCCTTTAGACAATTCTCTTCAATACCTAGTAATGTAATCCAGTTCTCATTTATCTCATTTCCATATCTATATCAATTATACAATATTTAAAATAGTAGTCATTAAGATACAAATCACAAGGAGAAAAAAGAAAAAAGAAGAAAAAAGAAGAAAGAAAAAGAGGACAATAAAATATTCTTGTTTCTCATTTATATTAATTAACCAAAATTTGTTCCATTTTAATATTCAATACATTCTTCATATCTCTGCATCCAAATATATTAGTAACATTCTATCATTCTTAGCATATATACATCTTAACCCATATCATTTAGAAAAACTCAATATTTCAATGTTAATATTCATACATTTGTATTTTGTTTTTTTATTATTTTATTAGTTAATCAATATTTTAATCTACTCATCAAAACATTCTCGTAATCCCAGTACCATCCTGTCTATTTTAATATTATCTATTTCAGGCCTCTTTAAAATGTTCATATTTCTTCAATCTTATTCTTGCTTTCTTCCTTTGCCATGTCATTTTACGCTTCTTTGCCTCAGGGTCATCAAAGCATTCTTGTATTACTATATCATATTGATGTGGACCCTCAGGCTCCACCTTTGAAGAATTAAAGAATCTGCCAACAGCACCAAATCTTAGTATTTTCACCTCTTGATACAATTGTCCTGGTCCAAATAAACTCCCTTCCATATTTTCTCCATCTCCATCTTCGAAAACCTGTATCTGTTGACTATTTAATTCTTCTGCCAATGTATTTAATTGTTCAATTTCTTCTGTTGAGTTCTGCCCCAGTAAAATATTAGTTGTAATCACAGTTTGAGTTTGTTTCATCGAGATACTTTCTAGTTCTTTTCCAAAAGCTCTTATTTCATCACCAGCTGTAGAAAGGAGCTGATAAGTTTGGTAAGATATTTCCCACAGAGCATGAATTTGTTTTTGCAACTCTTCCATTGTAACTTTCACATCTGATGTTCAAGGTTACTCTTTATCTTGTTTTCTTAAATATTTTCTTGGTGTTTTTTTAAAGAGAAAGTCAGAATTGCAATTTCAAATTTAGCCACTGAGTGTCCCCCAAGTACTTTAAGAGTTCTTTTCTTTTGTTATTTCTTTCTTAAATGTTCTTTTGTTTCCAAAAAAACACCCCTGAATTTGTTTGCCGCCTTCCAAAGGGAGGGTTAAATTCCCCCTCCCTCTCCACATGGGGGAAAGTACTTAGCAGCTTAATTAGGTGAAAAGAAGATGATTAAGGTACAAGAGAGGAATCTTACCCTCCTCTCTTCCATGCTGTTTTAATGTTGCCTGATGGTAGCTTTGACTTTGGCTGTCTGCAGCCTAGGAGCTGGCCATATTCCTATAGTCAATCTTTTGTCCGCCAGTACAAAGGGAATGCAGGCACTAACGAGGGAGTTGCTGCCCCCCCTCATTTCTGGAAAAGCCCCTTCTGTCTGGACACCCCTCCAGGGCGACTCTTCGGTCCTTTTAGGACCCCCCAGCGATGCAAATCTGGATGTGGAAGACGGGAGCCATCCTCCAGGTGTCCATTTACGGCTGTCGGCAAACCGGAAGCCTCCATTAGGACATTTTTGATCACACACCCCCTATAGCCCAGATTTGGGGCCGAGCGACTACTACTAAGAAATTTCAAATCTTGTAAGACATTATGACAAGTGCCTCAATTTGAATGGCAATTATGTTGAAAAATAATGTAATCTTGTAATTTTCTTTTTTTAAAAAATATGTTTTATTGATTTTTAACATACACCTTAATATTTCATAAACAGCATGTTGTCTGCGTTAGTGTTTAAAAAACCATCAATAACAATTAATTTCTATAATTCTATATAGTCCATATAATAGTTTTACTTAAATTCCTCTTCTTCCAATAACCTAAAATTAATACAGTTCTTATTTAAATAAATGACAAATAAATATAGACATTTTCTCATGTTTCTGAAAATAAAACCACATCAATATAAAGCTTCTTTTCATTGATCATCTTGATTGCCTTGTCATAAGTCCTGTTTACAAAATTCTTATTTAAATTTGTTTTCCCACAATATTCAAAGCATTCTTACTGGTTAAGAGTTTCTCAAAATTAATTACACTTAAGTATTTAAGTCTTTTTTCTCATACAAGCCATCATATTTTTACATTTCTCATATCTTAAAGAAAAATAAGGAAAAAAGAAGACAAAACAGAGAAAACATTTCTTTTATATAAACCTTCCAACATTTTTATATTTCTCATACCAAAAAACCAAACACAAAAGAAAAAAAGAAGACATACTATGTTACTTGAGGGTTCATCCCTCTTAAACTAATCTTCATTTATATTCAAAATTTTTCTATTTCTTTCACCATATTCAAACAAATGTTTAATTTTTAAATACGCCCTCTGGTAATTCCCATCATCTAATTTTGGGCACCAGGGACTGGTTCCATGGAGAGGTTTTTCCGCGGCCCAGAGAGGGTATGGTTTTGTGTGCTGCCACAGATGGGGCTTTGCTTGGTTGTGCGGACAGGTTGCTGCCATGTCGCGGCCCAGTACTGGTCCATGGACTGGAGGTTGGGGACACTGGATTTAATTTCTTAATTCTCACTTTAGCCTTTTTTTCCCCCCAACATCTTTTCTGTTCAATATACTTCGATGAATCAAAGAATCTTCACATAATCTTATAAATGTTGTTGCAGGTAGAAAAGGCAAAACAGGTGAGATGTTTTTATAGGAAGGTTTTGCCCCTTCATATTCATTGAAAATCTTTTCCTTCCTTTCTTGATTTTATTTATTTTTTTTGTCTCTCAAGTTCTCATAATTCTCCTGGCAAAATCCATTTTGCCAAATCGTTTTTCTTGTCCTCAAACTTATTTTGTAATCTTAAAGTGTAGTTTGTCTTTTCCATGTCCAGAATTTCCTGTATTTTTTTCTATCTAGGTTAAGTCATACTTCCTTCTATTGTTAAATTCCATCTTGAAATCTCTCTCCTCTGTCTTGTATTCAGCTGTCTGTTTTTTCTGCTCACTCTCTATTTTTATTTTCTGAGAATTTTTATGTTGTAAAGTTAAATTGGAGATGTGTTCATTTATGTTTTCAAAGTTATTTTTAATTTCTTCGTGGTCTGAGATTGCTGTTGTTTGGATTAGTTTCAACATAGCACAGATCTTCTTCTGGAAAGTATTTGTTTTTTCTTGGTATATTCTTTCTGCAGACCTCTGGTTTTCCATGATAGCTAAAAATCAGGGTTTTCCTTTCTCTGCAGACAGGCTTAGAGTCACAGTTGAGTGGGTATTTATAATCCAGAAAGATCAATTCTTTTTTTTAAGTTTATAATTCTCACTTTGTAGATAGCCCAAAGTGTTTTCTTTTTCTCATAGCTGTTCTCTGTTATTAAGACACTGAAGGTCACCAAAATCAATTTTATCTTTTCCTGGGTTTCCCAGTCCCTGTAATAGAGCAGCTGCTGTTGTATATTTTCATCCACCACTAGATATCAGCACCAGTCAGTAATAGACAATTGTTTACTTCTATTTTCATGCTATAAAAGAAAAACCTTAACAGATTCCACTGATTTCAAACTTATCCAAATTAAGTCTTATATTCTTTTCATTTCAGTATATTTCTGTTCCCCCTGAAAAGTTTAATTCGCCGCTTCCGTATGCAGGAGGATAGGGCAAAGGTTCCCCTCTTCTCACTTTCGGAGGCTTTTTGTTTCTTGGTTTTGTTTTTGTTTTTCCCAGGAAATTAATTTTCAAGTAGAAGAGAGAAAATCACTGTTCTTACCCAGTTCCAAACAGGTTGTTTACAGTCAGCTTGAAGTAGTACTTTTGGACTTTGGTTGCTTGTAGTTTGGGCTAGACTTGAAAGTTAAGCTAGCCTTTCCCCTGCCGGTTTCTGGAGGGCTTTTCCCGAACTGATTGGATTGACCGCCATCTCTCCATAGTTGGCAGGACGACCACCCTTCTATATTGCCTCTACGTGACAACTTCAGGCCCATTTAGGGTCCCCTGGCAGGCAGAAATCGGCCATAGGGTGCAGAGCCTCCGATCCCTTGGCTGCTACACAAAACCAGAAGTCTAATGTTGTAGTTTTCTGATGTGTATAATAAAAGTTCTGTATCTGCGACTGTCTGTCATTGATAATCAAACTGAGATTTATTTCCAAATTGCCCTTGTATATTGCCATCCCAGGCCAAGCTAGGATATTATGAAAATCCTGACCTGATGGCTGGAAAGTGCAAAGCAAGTTCTGCAAGATAGAATTCTGTCTATTGTTAAGAAATCTAGCTTTATTTTGGCTTTGATTTAAGCTCCTGGTGGATATAGTGATCCCCAACAATCTGAGTCCTCATTTTATTGACCTTGGAAGGATGAAAGGCTGAATCTATCTTGAGCCGATCAGGATCCTGGCTGTGGGCAGTTTGTCTGCAATACTGCATTCTAAATATTGTGCCACCAGGGCTCAGTCCACAGAGAAGGGGAATGAATGGAAAGTATTTCAGATGGGATATATATATATCCATCTGCTATGACTTGTTGACGAAAGCCTACTTTTTGCTGGATATTTTAGTGCTTTGACTCTTTTCCTGAAATAGAATAGAACAGAGCTGGAAGGGACATTGGAGGTCTTCTAGTCCAGCCCCCTGCTCAAGCAGGAGAATCTATACCATCTCAGACAGGTCATTGTCTAGTCTCTTCTTAAAAATTTCCAGTGATGAAGTGCCCACGATTTCTGGGGGTAAGCTGTTTGACTGGTTGATTGTCCTCACTGTCAGGAAGTTTCTCCTTAATTCCAGGTTGCTTCTCTCCTTGGCCAGTTTCCAACCATTGTTTCTTGTCCTTCTCTCTGGTGCTCTACCCCTCTGCCTTGTGGAAGCCCCTCTGATACTGGAATACTGCTATCATGTCTCCCCTATTTCTTTTTTTCTTTAGACTAGGCAAATCCAAGTCCTGCAGCCATTCTTTGTATGTTTGTGCCTTTGGTTTTTCCTGCCTAAGTGTAAGACTTTGCTTTTTTCCACATTGAAACTCATTTTGTTGGATGGGGCCCATTGTTCGAGTTTGTCTAGATCTTTTTGGATCCTGAGTTTGTCTTCTGGGGTGTTGGCTGCTCCTGACAGTTTAGTGTTATCTGCAAATTTGATAAGTTCCCCTTCTATTCCCTCATCTAAGTCATTTAAGAAGATATTGAAGAGTACTGGGCTTAAGACGGAACCCTGTGGTACCCCACTGCTAACTTCTCTCCATGTGGATGTAGTGCCATTGAGGACTACTCATTGAGTATGGTTTGTCAGCACAGATCCATCTGGTGGTTATGTTGTCTACTCCACCTTTTTCTAGTTTACCAAAGAGTAGGTTGGTCTACTTTACCAAATGCCTTGCTGAAATCTAAGTATACTACATCCACTGCATTTTGCTGGTCTACTAGTTTAGTCACTTTATCAAAGAATGAGATAAGATTGGTTGGGCATGATCTGTTTTTAATAAACTCGTGCTGTCTACTAGTTATGATTTGTTTGCTTCTAGTTGTTCACAGATCTGTTTTTTGATTATTTTTTCTAGGATCTTCCCAGGTATTGAAGTTAAACTGATTGGTCTGTAGTTTCCTGGGTCTTTTCCCCCCCTTTCTTGAAGATGGGAACTACATCTGTCCTTTTCCAATCATCAGCTACTTCCCCAGTGCTCTAGGATTTATCAAAGATGTGGTGCAATGGTTCTGAGATAACATCTGCCAGCTCTTTCAGAACTCTGGGATGTAATCTGTCGGGTCCTGGTGATTTTTACTCAACGCCCTGAGTCCTTCAGGAGAAGGGCGGTATATAAATCAAATAAATAAATAAATAAATAATACTCGTCAAGGTCAGATAGTAGGTCTCTTACCATTTTCTTGCTTATTTTAATTTTGTTTCTAGTATGTCTTTTGCAGTGGGTTTTTTTTTGGTATTTTGGGCTATAGTTTCTTTTTGTGGGAAGACTGATTCAAAGTATGAGGAAAGCAGCTCTGCTTTCTCCCTGTTGCCTATATAACTTGCCATCTTCACTCTTTAGTGGGCCTACAGTTTCCTTGATTTTTTGTTGTTAATATGTTGGAAGAAACTTTTTATATTGTCCTTGATTTCTGTTGCGGGTTTTTGTTCATTGTGAGCCTTTGCTTTCCTGACTTCTTCTTTGCATTTTCTGGCTATCTGCTGATAATCGGCCTTGGTTATATGCCTCTCTTTCCATTTTTTTTTGTATTTGACCTTTTTGTCTTTCAATTTGCTAGAGATCTTTGTGCAGCCATGCTGGTTTCTTCTTGGATTTCTTGTTTTTCTTTCTCAGTGGTATTGTGGTGGTCTGGGCTTTTGTGATCACATTTTTCAGGGTTTCCCACACTTCTTTTTTTAAAAAAATTTTTTATTGCTTTTATATAAACATATATTTAAACAAAAAAATACATATAAAAACAAGACATGACATAAACAATACAATCAACAACAAAAATACAAAAAGAATACTTAACTTCCATTATTCCTAATCTTTCTAATCATTTTCAGGTGACTTCCTCGAATCCCCCCTATCTGCGTTTCTTCGTTAATCCTCATTAGCAATTTCTATTTCATAATTTTAAATATATTTAATATCTACCTATACTTAATTACTTATCATTTAACAATCATTATTTCATATTATCCTTAATACTAAACATTAAATTCTAAAACTACAACCTATAAACACCTCCAAGTCCATTTCAAACTAGATGGTATAGCAATATTTCTTCAAATAATCCTTGAATTTTTTCCAATCTTCTTCCACCGACTCTTCTCCCTGGTCACGGATTTTCCCTGTCAGTTCAGCGAGTTCCATATAGTCCATCATTTTCATCTGCCATTCTTCCACCGTTGGTATTTCTTGTGTCTTCCAATTCTTAGCTATCAAAATTCTCGCCGCTGTTGTGGCATACAGAAAGAAAGTAACATCTTTTTTGGGAATTTCTTTTCCGACTATACCCAATAAGAAGGCTTCTGGTTTCTTAATAAATGTATTTTTCAAAACTTTCTTTAATTCATTATAAATCTTTTCCTAGAAGTCTTTTACTATGGGGCAAGTCCACCACATGTGGTAAAAGGTTCCTTCTACAGCTTTACATTTCCAGCATTTATTATCATATGTATGATAAATTTTAGCAAGTTTAACCGGTGTTAAATACCACCTATACATCATCTTCATCATATTTTCTTTCAAAACATTACATGCTGTGAACTTAATACCCTTTTTCCACATAATCATAATGTTATGCCCCACATCATTAGCCCAATCAATCATCACTGATTTCACTTGTTCATCTTCTGTGTGCCACTCCAGCAATAAATTATACATATTGGAAAGATTCTTTAATTTTGTATCTATCAGTAACGTTTCCAATTTGGATTTCTCTATTTGAAAACCTCTTTTTTTATCCATTTTATACACTTCATTCATTTGGTAATATTGAAACCAATCATCAACATTATCTTTCAACTGCTCATATGTTTTTATCTTAAATTGGTCTCCTTCTTGTACCAATATATCCTTATATTTCAGCCACTTGGTTTCCATATTTGACCTTTTCTGAGTCTTAGCCTCTAGTGGCGAAATCCACCTGGGTGTTTTACTTTCTAACAGGTCTTTATATCTCATCCACACATTAATCAATGACTTTCTAATTATATGATTTTTAAAGCCTTTAAAGCCTTTTAAAGCCTTATCGTACCATAAATATGCATGCCATCCAAATACATTGTCAAAACCTTCCAAATCTAATACATCTGTATTCTCTAACACAAACCAATCTCTCAACCAGCAAAAAGCAGCAGCTTCAAAATAAAGTTTCAAATCTGGCAGGGAGAAGCCCCCTCTATCTTTTGAATCTGTTAATAACTTGAACTTAATTCTAGGTTTTTTCCCCTGCCAGATAAATTTCGATAATGCCTTTTGCCATTCTTTAAAACAATTCAACTTTTCAATAATTGGAAGTACTTGAAATAGAAACAACATTTTTGGCAATACATTCATCTTAACAACTGAGATTCGGCCCATCAAAGACAATTTCAAATTTGTCCAGATATCTAGATCTCTCTTAATTTCATTCCACATTTTGTCATATCTTTATACAAATTCAAATTTTTTGCCGTCATATTTACACCCAGATACTTCACCTTTTTTACAAACATCAAACCAGTGGCTTCCTGTAACTTATTTTTTTCCTCTAATGACAGGTTTTTCCCTAAAACTTTGGTTTTACTCTTATTCAATTTAAAACCTGCAACATGTCCGAACTCTTGTATTATTTCCAGTGCTTTAATTGCACTGGTCTCTGGATCTTGTAATGTTAACACCAAATCATCAGCAAAGGCTTTTAGCTTATATTGTTTCGAACCCACTGCAATCCCTTTCACACCTTCCTCTTTCCTTATCATATTCAGCAAGACTTCCAGAACCGTAATAAACAACAGAGGGGAGAGTGGCCACCCTTGCCTGGTACCCTTTTCAATTCTAATTTCCTCTGATACCACATTATTAACTATGATTTTTGCTTTTTGCTCAGAATAGACTGCGTTTAAACCATTCATAAAACTCTGCCCAACCTCCATATTTTCAAAATTCTTCTTCATAAAACTCCAAGAAACGTTGTCAAAGGCCTTCTCCGCATCAATAAACATTAATATAGCCTTACAGTTCTTTTTGGCCTCTAACCTTTCCAAAATATCTACTGTATTCCTAATGTTATCCTTCATATGTCTACCAGGTAAAAAACCTGCTTGATCATGATGAATAAGATCTTGAAGGATCTTCTTCAATCTTGTAGCCAAGATATTTGCGAAAATTTTGTAATCCACATTTAACAAGGAGATTGGGAGGTAATTCTTTACTTGAGCTCTGTCTGTATCTGGTTTGGGTATCAGCGTAATAAATGTTTCTCTCCAGGTCTCAGGTGCCTTAGCCCCCTCTAGTAATTCATTGCATACTTCCATCAGTGGCTGAATCAGCCAGTCTTTCAATGTTTTATAATATTTTGCTGTCAATCCGTCAGGTCCTGGTGCCTTGCCAATTTGCATTTGATTAATTGCTGCTTTCAATTCTTGTCTTGTAATCCGGTAATTGAGTAGGGTCCTTTTCTCTTCAGGAATTTTCTGCCATCCATATTTGTCCATCCACTGCGATAATCAAGTTCGCAGATGATACAACTGTGGTGGGTCTTATTACAGGTGGGGATGAGACAGCATATAGGGCGGAGGTACAAAAACTATCCATATGGTGTAGTAACAAAAACTTGCACCTAAACATTGGCAAGACGAAAGAGATGGTGTTAGACTTCCAGAGAAAAAAGGAGGAACCTGCCCCACTTGACATCGGAGAGAAATGTGTAGAGAGAGTTTCCTCCTTTAAATTTCTGGGAGTCTACCTCTGTGAAGATCTGACCTGGAAAGTTAACACAACTCAGGTGGCTAGAAAGGCCCAACAGAGGCTTCACTTTCTTAGGGTCTTGCAGAAGAACAGGGTAGAACAACAGCTAATGACCCTCTTTTACCGGTTTAATATAGAGAGGGTCCTCTCGTATGGTATTGTGGTTTGGTATGCTGGTCTGACAGCCGCGGACAGGAAAGTATTACAGAGGGTAGTGAGCACAGCACAAGACATTGTGGGCTGTTCCCTGACACCACTGGATGACATCGCCAGGGCTCGTTGCCTTGGAAGAGTGAGGAAGATTCTCAGGGATGACTCACACCCTGGACGGTATCTCTTTACTCTCCTACCATCCGGTAGGAGATATAGGAATATAGCCAGCCGTACCAACAGGCTGAAAAATAGCTTTTATCCGTGGGCTGTTAGGCTTTTAGGCTGTTAGGCTTTTAAATGGGACATAATCTTATGCAGAATTGACTTGGGAGGTCGGTGTGTGGTGTAGTTGGTTCACATAGTGTGGTGGGATGGTTTGTTGTCACTGTGTGTTGGGGGGAGAGATCACGGGGGGAGGCTCAGCTAATCTCAATGTACACATGTTGTACTTTGACAATAAAGGTTTATTATTATTATTATTATTATTATTATTATTATTATTATTATTATTATTATTATTATTATTATTATTATTATTGTCCAATAACTGTTCTGTTTTAATTAAGTCCTCTTTTTCTTTCTTATATAGCTGCTTATAATATTTCTGAAAACATTTCCTAATTTCGGCAGGGTTCTCAATAGTCTTTTCCTCTTGCATTATCATAGTTATTGTACTTTGTTTCTGTCTCTTTTTCAACTGCCAAGCTAGTAACTTGCACATTTATTTGCCGATTCAAAAGACCTTTGCTTCATCATTTTTATTTTCCATTCAATTTCTTGATTAATTATCTGAGAGAATTGTGATTGAAGGGCTTTTATTTCTTTTTGAACCTGTTGATTCTTAGGATTACTCCTCAATTTTTTCTCTTTCTCTTTCAATTGGTTCAAAATGATATCTTTCTTTTCATTTTGAGCCTTCTTCCTCATTACATTCTGTTGAATCAAAAAACCTCTCATGACCGCTTTACTTACGTCCCAAATGACCCTTTTTTCTACCTCTGTATTCAAATGTATCTCAAAATAGTCTCTTATGGTTTTTTGGGCCTTCTCAACAATCTGTTCACTTCTCAGCAAGGCATCATTCATACTCCATCTAAACGAACCCTGTAGAAACAGTTTTAATTCCAGCAGCACAGCATTATGGTCAGAACAAGTCTTTGGGCAAATCTCTGATTTGTTTATTCTCGTGGCCAAATCTCTTGTCCATATATAATCGAGACGGAACACGATTTATTTGCATCAGATAAAAATGTGAAGTCTTTCTCCAATGGGTTTTTCAATCTCCAAGTATCAATCATATCAAAATTATCCATCATTTCAAAGAAAGTCTTTGGTAGTCTTCCATCAAATCTTCTGTCTTTGTGATCTATCCATCAATGTGGAGACTACTCCATTCAAATCTCCCATCAATATTATCTTATATTCTATATAATCCAAAAGTACATCATGTATCTTCTTGTAAAATTCAGCCTTACCTTCATTTGGTGCGTAAATTCCAAGCATGAGCAACTTATCGCCTTATGCTGTTATTTCAACTGCAAGATATCTTCCCTCCTAATCTTTAAACAATAATTTTGCTTCAAATTTCTCTTTAACATAAATCACTACTCCTCGTTTTTTAACTTTGTCTGCCGAAATAAATTCTTGACCTAATCTTTTATTTTGCAAGATTTTTCTATGAGTTCTCATCACATGTGTTTCTTGTAGGCATATCACATCCAAATTCTGTTTTTGCAACATGTGATGGATTCGGTTTCTTTTAGGTTTCGAATTTAAACCATTCACATTCCATGATAAAATTCTTAGTGCCATATTGTTTTACTGTACTGCTCTTGGCTTAGCTCCTGCCCCGGCTGCTAGCAACCCTACGTCGAAAAGAGGTGGTAATTCCAGTTATGGACCAGGTCTTGCTCCTGCTTCCAATTCGAGATCTTTTACGTTCTTCTCCAGAAATCTTTCCTTCTCTCCCAATGTTCGAATTCAGATCTTCTTCTGTTGATATTTAAAATATAATCCTTCGGGGAATTCCCAACGAAAATAGATCCTTTTCTTTCTTAAGGCACTAACCAAATCTGTGTATTTGCTTCTTAAATCCAAGAAAATTTTTGGGATATCCTTAAAAAGGACCACCTGTTGCTCTTGGACTTTCAAATTCTTTTGATAGTGAAGTCCCAAAATTTTATCTCTTTGTTCTTTAGTTTGAAAAACCACCATACAATCACTTATAAATTTCGAATCTCTCTTCTTTGGTTTCGCTCCAAATCTATAGGCCTTCACTATTATTGTTTCCAATTCTTCTTTTGTCAAATCCCACGATGCTTCAAATTCCTGGATTATTGTTGCCTTTAAGTTATCTTGTTCTATTTTGGGAAAACCTCGAATTCTTAAGTTCATTTCCCTCTCCTTCATCTGCAGGAAAGCAATTGCTACCTGGGCTTGGTACTGTTGTCTTTCCAAATCCTGGACACGTCCTATTTCCAATTGAGTAACTCTTGTATCCACTTCTGAAACTTCTGTCTTAACCTGTTGAATTTCCTTATTCAGGAAGCCAATTTCCTTTTTTATCTCTTTAAATTCCTCTGTATGTTTATCCTGTGTCTCTTGCAAGCTATCCTGCCCCTCCTTTAATGTATTTAACATTTTGAGCACTTCCTCTTCAAAGGTTGGGGAGGCAGAAAGTTTCCTTCTTGTTTTTGGTGCAGTTGTAGCCTCCGCAGCCATAACAAACTAAAGGCTCAACAGTTTAAAATGTCAAGGTCTCTATTTTGTCACTAGCAGTCAGCCAGTTGCCACAGCCAGAGCACCAGTTCCGCTCAAACAGGCAGTTTTACCAGTCTTCTTCTTCTTCTTTTTTGAAGCAATTTATGTTACAAAGCCAATAAAAAAGTCAGTATGTAGCAAGTCTAATTCTTAGAGGTTCGACTGCAACAGTTCAGACCGTCACAGTAACATCAAAAGTTCCAATAGGAAACGAGGATCAAAGACTTCCAATCTCTTTATTGCATCACAATAGAGTCTGCTGCCTGACCAGGTCTCCCTCCCAGGGAGAGAGTCGGCTTAACTTATATTTTTTTTCCACAGCTTTCCCACACTTCTTGGGTTGTTTTCCCCTTTAGGATTTTCATCCATGGGATCTTTCATAGGTTCTCTCTGAATTTGCTAAAGTCGGCTCTTTTGAAGTTTAAGACATTGGTTGGATTGTTTTCTATTGCTAGTGTTTGCATTATATTAAATTCCAGAATCATGTGATCACTTTCACCCAAGGTTCCAGCAAGTTCAATTCCCTCTATACCACGGGTCGGCAACCCACGGCTCCGGAGCCGCATGCGGCTCTTTGAGCCGTCTCCTGCGGCTCCCAGCCGCCCCCGGTGCGCGCGCACCTCTTCGAACAGGCAGTGGTGCGCGCGCACCTCTCCCAAGCCGCCGCCGTCTGGAGACCTGCCGAAGTTTGGGGAGGTTTGGGGAGGTGCGCACGCACCTCTCCAAACCTCCCCAAACGTCGGCATGTCTCCGGACCTCCGCGCCCTGCCTGCCTGCTTCTTTCCGCTGGCTGGCTGCCCTACGACGTAACCCGCTTCATGATCGAATGCGACGCCTGCAAGGACTGGTTTCACGGCAGGTAACACAAAGCGATCGGGCCTTTCCTCCCCCCCTTTCCCTCCCCCCTCCTGCTCTAGGGCAGAGATTCCCTTCCTATCGCTTGGGCCCTTTCGTCTCTTTGGCTCGCCAGGGCTGGAGTGGCGAGAGCGAGCGGCAGAGGAGAGATGGTGGGCCCCTGGCTGCCGCTTCTGCTCTGTGCAGTTTTCCAACAGGCCTTTTTGGAGAAGAGGAGGAGGAGGAGGAGCCACTCTCGTTTCCCTCTCTTGTATTTTTTTGTGTGTGTGTGGTTTTGTTTTTGTTTCGTAAATTGTCGAGCCCAGGCATACACAATGGACTTCCCCCCCTCCTTCCCGGGGCTCTGGTGTCAAGGGGCTGCGGGTAGTGGTTTTGGTGAAGGAGAGAGCTATTGTCCTTCACTCGGGGAGGGACGGCGGGAGGACTGGCTGACTGACTCGCTTGTGCTATAAAGGGTGTTTCTCCCCCTTTTTTTAAAAAATTTTTTGGAAATTATTATTTTATGAGCTCCTGGTTTCTGGCCGGCTCCCTCCCTCCCCCGATCGGGGGTCTTATTGGGTGGATTCAATGGGGAGGGTTAAGGATTTAAGGTTAGATGCTCCCCTCCCCTCACTTTCTCCAGAGAAGGCATGGAGAGAGCAGAACCGAGGGGGGGGGAGGTTGAGGAAAGCGGTTCCACAATGTCTGGCTAAGAGGGAAAAGCCAGCGAGCCAGTCCCGGGAAAGATCCCTACCGAGCAAGCGGGAACTGCAAGGACTGGGGCAGCGGAGGCGGCTCCCGGAGAGCCCGCGCTCCGGGCGGTCACTTGCTTCGCGTCTCCTGACGGAAGGGGGGGTGACTGGAGCGGGCGTGTTTCCTCGCCTGCTGGGTGCCGCGATTTGCCCGGGGAACGTGCGGGCCCCGAATGGCAACGTGGAGCGAGGAAGCGGACAGCCAGGGCTTCCCCGAGAGCCGCAGCCACACAGGGTATTCCTGTGTATTCAGGCTTGCAAAACGGCGGATCGAGCCTCTGCTGACGGCGGCAGAGGCTTGCAGAGCGCGGATCCAGCCTCTGCTGGCGGCAGAGGCTTGCAGAGCGCGGATCCATTCTCCGCCGCCGACAGAGGCTCGATCCGCCCTTCTGCAAGCCTCCGCCGCCGGTTAATACCCTGTATTCAGCTCTGGGAAGTGGGGGGAAGGGGGAGGGAGGGGGAGTTTGGGGGGAAGGGGAGCTCCACGGTTCAAAAATAAAGCCCTGCCGCTCTTCGCGTTGCTTGCCCGACTGGCTGTCATGGGACCGCACGGATCGCCTCGCTCCCACCGGAAGCTGATTCCTTCGAGTTTGGTCTCGAGCGATTTTGCATTTTCTCCAGTGCTGAAAGCCACTCGGGGAACTTGAGTTACCGGCTCCCCGATCGCTCCACCCTCATCTTCTCTTCGTTCCCGCTTCCCCTTCCGAAGGTTCCTCTCGCCGTCCGTGACTAAAGTCCCACTCCCACCCCCCGCGGCAGGTTGGATCCCCCCAACTATCTTGAGTAACTCCTAGAGCCCCACGCTGCCCTCCCCCGGGCCACCGCAGCCGGAGAGGACGGCTCTGAAGTTAGATATTCCACCCGTAAGTCGCAGAGGGACCCCGGGTGTTCATAATTGATCCATGAAAACCTAATACCGAATAAAAGTATGATACATCAATAAAAAGATCCAATTTGATTTCCCCCCCCCGCCACACACACACACACACAGGTTGGAGACCCTCCGATGTGGCTTGGGCACCCAGAGGCTCCCGCTGCCCCCTTTTCTCCACCGGGCGAGAGAGGCAAAATGTGCACCAGCCCTGCCCCCATCCACCTCCAGTATGGATGGCTCTGCCAAAAGAAAAGCAGCCGAAGCAAGCGTCCCATTGAGAGAATGGGGCGGCAGAGGCTTGCAGAACGGCGGATCGAGCCTCTGCCGGCGGCGGAGGCTTGCAGAACGGCAGATCGAGCCTCTGCTGGCGGCAGAGGCTTGCAGAACGGCGGATCGAGCCTCTGCCAGTGGCAGAGGCTGGATCCGCGCTCTGCAAGCCTCTGCCGCCAGCAGAGGCTCAATCCGCCATTTTGCAAGCGTGTCTGCCGGCAGAGGCTGGATCCGCCATTTTGCAAGCCTCCGCCACCCCATTCTCTCAATGGGAGTCTTGCTTCGGCTGCTTTTCTTTTGGCAGAGCCATCCATACTGGAGGTGGATGGGGGCAGGGCTGGTGCACGTTTTGCCTTGTTTTGCGCATGCACGTGTGTGCATGCACGCGCACATTTTGCGGCTCCCAATTTTTTGTGTGTGTGACGGAACCGGTTCTGAGTGGCTCTTTTCCTTTTTCCGGTTGCCGACCCCTGCTCTATACATTCACTTTCAAAACCTGAACTCAGAAGCCTTGTGAAACTTCTTTAAAGGACACTTAATTCAATAATATAAAAAATAAGTGACCTAAAAAGGATCTCAGAATGTATATTTAGTATGGGTTTTTTTAGTATTTTTAATGTACTGGTTAAATTCAATTATCCAAATAGATACTAAAAAGAGAGAAAAAAATCCATGGTCTACATTCTATATATATGGTTATATTTGTCTTTTTTATACTACAACTACCTTAATCAACTTTACTTTTAAGTTGCAAGTATCTGTGGAACAGAACTTAAATTATTTTCCTGCTTATCAACTATAGTAATATTTAATTGTTATATACATTTTTAATTAGATAGCACAAGTATCCCCTATATGCCAACTTACAATTTTCACTACTCCTTTCATTCTCTTCAGTAGGAAGGAGCTTCAGCACAGAATCAACGCCTGGCAATCTGCAACGCCCTTTCTTTCCTTTTCTTCTCCTAAAGAAGATTGAAGATAGGCTACCATTTAGCTAACATGATTTTTCACCTGCTTTATAAAGCAGTAAAAGTAAAAATCAGCATTGCGGAAATGGGGCATATTTGTGTTTCTCTGACATAAAAAACATAGATTTCAAATATATAGGGGTCAATTCATATACAATATGTATTACAGTAACATATCTTTTTTTACCAGTCTATAGTTTACCATTGACCAGAGCCTAGTTTACTTTTGTCTAATAATCTCTATCATCCTATCTAAGTCAAACTGAAACCATTATTTTAAGAATAAAATAAAAATAAATCAGCAGGATATAGAGATCAAGTAATTCCTTCTTCCATAAGAACAGCAAAAAAGGAAAACCTGTCTTGTTTTTTACCTGCTACTAATAAGCATTCTCCCCATTTTATAAAACTTGTAACCAGAAATGATTCTCCTGCCATTATAACAGCAACATGTGACTTTATAAGGGCACCAAATATTTTAGAGTAAAAATATTGTATTTAAAAAAAACAGGAAAAATAATCTGCACATATAGATAGCTGCACCAGATATCCAGGATTAAAAATTAGAGACATTATAGCCGATACTGAAAGGGACGCAGTGGCTCAGTGGGTTAGGACGCTGAGCTTGTAGATCAGAAGATCGGCAGTTTGGTGGGTCGAATCCCGAGTACCGCGTAACAGAGTGAGCGCCTGTTACTCATCCCAGCTTCTGCCAACCTAGCAGTTCGAAAGCACGTAAAAATGCTAGTAGAAAAATAGGGACCACTATGGTGGGAAGGTAACAGCGTTCCATGCGCCTTTGGCGTCTAGTCATGCCGGCCACATGACCATGGAGACGTCCTCGGACAAGTGCTGGCTCTTCAGCTTTGAAACGGAGATGAGCACCAGCCCCTAGAGTCGGAAACGACTAGCACGCATGTGCGGGGGAACCTTTACCTTTTACCTTTATAGCCGATACTGAAATTAAGTCATTTGAAAATGACTTAAATATTTCAAAAAAACCTGTTAACCATATTTGATCCTTACATGCGAGCCACAGCTTTTCTTGCCAATTTGCGCTGTAATCTGCGATTTTCATCAGTGTCACGAAGTACATGATGTTCAGCTGCCCATCTGTCCCAACTAAGTAGTTTTTTTAAAAAAATAAAATAAAATAATTATTTTATTATAAAGGATGTCTATCAAGCTGATTGAATGTATAAGATAAGCAGCAAATGAATTTGAACATTACTGTGCATATATCTCCTAAGCTTCCAACTAATCTGAAGTGGCACTCTGTATGGAGCAGGTAAGATACATTATGGATTCCATTAATACAAGTAGTCCTCAATTATTATCATTTGAACATTGATGTCACTATACAAATGGCACAAATCACCTGGGGATTTTGTAAAATTAAGATAAAATTAACAGAATTGTCTCATTCCAGTTATGTAAGGCCACCATTTTAGAGGGGGATGCTGAGATGGAAATTTGATTTGCATATAAGATCTACTGAATCAAGATTTCATATTACTTAAAATTAAAATCAGAAACATCCTAGCAACCAGGCTACTATACAGATTACTTTGCAGATTAACTATCAAGGACTTATGATTTAGCAGCACTTTGTACCAGCAGAAGCTTCCAAATCATTTTTAAAGTCAATCAGAACATATTAGAGTCCAAGCTTCATCTAGAGTAGTATGAATTATATCTGAATTACTAATTCTCTCCTAGTTGGTAATATTGTATGTTTTTATTCAAATATATGCTCACCTTCTATTCCAACCATTAAAATGGATCAGATATTCTGGGATCTTTCTTCCTTTCTCATCTTTTCCAATAACAATATCAACAATCTAAAATCAAACACATGTATGCTTACACAAACATTTTATAGGCATTATTATTATTTTTACAATTCATTGTTTTATAACGTAGGAGTATAAACAAAGCAATTAAAAACATATTCCACCACTTCATTTTAAAAGATTAAATATATTTCAGAGATTAAATGCAGTAATTGGATGCAATAACATCTCTCCATTACAAAAAAAATTAAACTGCCTGGAATAAACTACCTCAATTTGCAACAAATTTAAATAAATAACTCTAATGAGTTTTGGTATTTACTTCCTTTAGAACAGGGGTCCCCAACCCCCGGTCCATGGACCAGTACTGGTCCGTGGCATGCCAGCAACCCGTCTGCACAAACAAGCAAAGCCCCATCCACAGGATGCAGGCAGCACACAAAGCCACGCACCCTCGGGTCCATGGAAAAACCTCTCTCCACGAAACCAGTCCCAAGTGTCCAAAAGGTTGAGGACCTCTGCTTTAGAAGTCAATAAGGTATAGGTGATTGAAGTAGGCAATAACATCACACAGCCTGCCACAGCAATATATTCATAATGATATCACTACATGATATTTGGGTGTTATTGTGATCTGTGTCATATAGAATGGGTCCAAAAATATTATCAACAGGAAATTATCTGTGAATATAAATTGTCAGTTATTTTTCAGTTATACGTTTGTTCTAAATATGTATTATTAATTGGTACTTGTCATTGGCTTTTCAAAATTTGATTTCTTGCCTACTTTAAGAAATTCATTAACTCCTCCTCCCAAAAAAGTAGAAGTAATACCAATTTGCTTTAAAAACTCACTACTATTTATTTGGAAAACTCTTTATGAACAATTAGCACATCTATATTATTGGCTAATCATATATAAACTGAATTCTGTTGTGAAATCCGTATTATCCCTACTTCATTTCATTCTCAAGCAAGCCAGATGACAGAAATCCAGTAAGGAAGGGGTCCCCAACACCTGGCCCACTACCAGGCCATGGTTTATTCAGAACTGGTCTGCTCAAGCAGCGGGCTGGCATGCTTGCACGTGCAGCTCAACTTGTGCAAGCGATGGGCCGGCATGCATGCACCACAGCACAACTTCCACAAGTCGAGCAGTGTGCACATGCATGCCAGCTCACTGATTGCGCGGCCCAGTTCCCCTCTCCCTCCCAGCCAGGTCACCAAGCCGCAAAGGTTGGGGACCACTGCAGTAAGGGAAGCATTACTCCTCTTCAAGCTCAGCCTTCAAGATAAAGTAGAAATCAACTGCTTCCTCTTGAAATATTTTGGATGTTTGTTCCCTTATCATCCTACATTATTATTTGAAAACTTGCAGGCTATATTTGGCCCGTATGACGTGGTTCCTGGAATTCAGGCATTGCACTTTGAATCAAATTCTATATAGAATAATAAAGGTGGAAGGGATCTTGGAGGTCTTCTATTCCAATCTCCTGTTCAAGCAGGAGACCCTGTACCATTTTTAGATAAATGATTATTCAATCTTTTCTTAAAAACCTCAAGTGATGGAGCACCCACAACTACTGAAAGCAAGCTGTTCCATGGGTTAATTGTTCCAACTGTCAAGAAATTTCTCCTTAGTTCTAGGTTGATTTTCTCCTTGATGAGTTTCTATTCATTGCTTTTTGTCTTGCCTTCAGGTGCTTTGGAGAATAGATTGAACCCCCCTCTTTTTTATGGCAGCCCCTCAAATATTGGAACACTGCTATCATGTCACCTCTAGACCTTCTTTTCATTAAACTATTGACATACCCAATTTCTGCAATCATTCTTCATATGTTTTAGCTTCTCTAATCATCTTTGTTGCTCTTCTCTAAACTCTAGTTTCTAGAGTCTCAACTTCTTTTTTATATTGTGGCGACCAAAATATATACCAATTTGCAAAATCAAAATTCAATTGCACACCTTAATTTAGAATACAAGGCACTTCTGCGCAAGTTAGCTCCATTACAATGCTCAAATCTTTATCAAATAACTGTCACCAGTGAACATCTCAATTTTACAAAAATAGGAATATGTTAAACCATTCTATTTTTAAATTATGCTTATCTATATCTATATCTACATCTATATCTACATCCATCCATCCATCCATCCATCCATCCATCTATCTATCTATGATAAAGCATCAAATCATAAGAATAAAAAATATCTTGTGAAAAAGGATTGGAAAGTGAAGGTGAATCTTGCTTTGTTGTAGACCCTCAAAGACTGTTATTGGTGCATATGATGCACTAATCCACAATTAAAGTGCTGCATGCTATATAAACCTAGGACATATATTGTATAGTTTTTTTGGCTTTCCAAGAGACTAAGAGTGGAATGGAATGTGGGAGGCCTATAATGTTTACCTCCACTGTCAAATCAGTATTCCCAACAAAAGGCCAATCCTCATTGAGGGAAAAAATTAATTCTAGAAATAAACCACTAGCTAAAGAAAACTTTGGTTTCCTGGATTATGGACTGCATTTTCTACAAAAAGGACTCTTGGCAAGGGATGGGCTGCACCTTACGAAAACAGGGAAAAAGGTACTCAGAAAAAGACTGGCCCAACTCATCAAAAGGGCTTCAAACTAAAATTGAGGGGGAAGGGAGACCAATTTTTAGAATGTCTAGAACACAAAACCAGTCATACACTGAGCAAAAAAAATATTTGATTCCCTGCTGATTTTGTACATTTGCCCACTGACAAAGAATGATCAGTCTATAATTTTAATGGTAGGTTTATTTTAACAGTGAGAGACAGAATAACAACAAAAAAATCCAGAAAAACACATTTCAAAAAAGGTATAAATTGAGTGGCATTTTAATGAGTAAAATAAGTATTTGACCTCTTCGCAAAACATGACTTAGTACTTGGTGGCAAAACCCTTGTTGGCAATCACAGAGGTTTTTTGTAGTTGGCCACCGGGTTTGCACACATCTCAGGAAGGATTTTCTCCCACTCCTCTTTGCAGATCTTCTCCAAGTCATTAAGGTTTTGAGGCTAACATTTGGCAGCTCAAACCTTCAGCTGAGATAGGGAGTAATAAGAAAAAAGAAACACTCAAACACAATCAAGAGATACAGGAAACATACCCACGGACAGGCATACAAGTCGTAAATGCTTATATACAAATGCTCAAAGCTTGGGGAACAAACAGGATGAACTAGAAGCAATAGTACATAAGGGTGGGTATGACATAGTTAGCATTAAAAAAACCTGGTGGGACGAAACCCATGATTGGAATGTACTGATGGATGGATACAAATTGTTTAAAAGAAATAGATGTACAAAAAGAGGACGGAAGTTGTACTATATGTAGGAAAACACTACATCTCTACAGAAAAGATAAAATCCCTCCAGAAAGTATATGGGTTGATATAAAAGGAAAAAAAGTGAAATTGCCATGAGTGTATATTACAGGCCACTCAACCAATCAGAAGAAATAGATGAACTCTTTGCCAACCAGTTATCAAGCATATGTAGGAAGCATACCTCAGTAGTAATGGGAAACTTCAACTATCTAGATATCAACTGGGAGACAAACTCTGCAGAAGTGGGAGATTGAACAGATTCTTAACCAACCTTACTGACAACTTTATCATTCAAAAGGTGGAGGAGGGAACTAGAAGTAAAGCTTTACTGGACCTAATTCTAACTAATAAAAAAGTGATAGAGGGAGTTGAGGTTGCAAGAACCTTGGGTGAAAATGACCACATCATACTGAAATTTGATATAATGCAAACACAAGCAATAGAAAATAATTGAACCAGGGTCTTAAACTTCAAAAGAGCTGATTTTAACAAACTCAGAGAAAACCTAGGAAAGATTCCATGGACGAAAATCCTAAAAGGGAAAATAACTGAGAAAGTGTGGGAAACTCTGAAAAAGGCGATCATAAAAGCCCTGTCCAGCACAATACCATCAAAAAAGAAAAACAAGAAATTCAAGAAGAAACCAGTATGGCTACACAAAGGTCTCTCTGACAAACTGAAAGATAAAAAGGACAAGTACAAAAAATGGAAAGAGGGACACATTTAGAATTAGAAAAGAATAGACCTGGAAGGGACCTTGGAGGTCTTCTAGTGCAGTCCCCCGTTCAAGCAGGAGAACCTATACCACGGGTCGGCAACCCGCGGCTCCGGAGCCGCATGTGGCTTTCAGCCGTCTCCTGCGGCTCCCCGTCCTCCGCCATGTGCAGTCTGAAAAAAAAAAGTTCAACCAATCAATTCAAATTTCTCACAAAAAAAATCTTGCGAATTGATTGGCTGAACTTCTTTGGTTTGTGGGATTGTCCACAAACCTCTTCTTCAGACTACACGTGGTGGCAGCAGAAGAGATGGAGGACTGCTGGAAAAAAGGTGTGTAGGTTGGTCAGATGGGGTATAGGGGGGACACGTAGGCTGACTGAACACGCGCGTGAGGCAGAGGTGCTGCTCAGGGCCGGACGGGAGGCCGGGAAGATTTCTCCCCCTTGCCAGGCAAGCAGAGCCTGAACAAACGCGTGCGCGAGGCAGAGGTGCAGCTCGGGGCTGGAGGGGAGGCCGGGCAGATTTCTCCCCCTTGCCAGGCAAGCGGAGCCTGAACAAATGCGCGCGCGAGGTACAGTTGCAGCTTGGGGCTGGAGGGGAGGCCGGGCAGATTTCTCCCCCTTGCCAGGCAAGCAGAGCCCGAACAAACGTGCGTGCGAGGCAGAGGTGCAGCTCGGGGCTGGAGGGGAGGCCGGGCAGATTTCCTCTGCTTGCCTGGCAATTAAAACCACTCCTGCTACTCCTTCTACTGCTAACGTTTTCACTTGGTGCTTGGTTCCGATTTAACCTGAGAATCCCCGGATGTCACTGCTGGGGGTGGAGGAGGCTGCCCAGGTTCGGCCTTAGCGGAAGCCAACAACAGTAGCGGTGGAGGCGGCGGCGAGAGAGAGATGCTGGAGTTCTGCCGCATCTCCGTCAGCCTTCGCCTCCCCCGCAGAAACAAATCCCTGTGCCGGCTCTCATGGCAGCAGTAAGCCCCAAGGAGCAGGCAATCGCTCCGGCCGCGGCGGCTGCTGTTGGGGCCGCCCAGTGCAGTCTCCTTCTCTTTGTTTCAGTTTGCTTTATGCATTTGGAACGAAGACACAAGATTTGGTGTTTCTCCGCGCCCGCTCATCAGCGGGCGCAGAGAAACACCCATTCCCTCTGCTGAGCCATCCCAGTTACTTCCCTGGAGCACCTTCATATCTTGCAAGGGCTCACAGGGAATCCGCGTTTCTCCACACGCGCTGATCAGCGGGCGCGGAGAAACACCCATTCCCTCTGCTGAGCCATCCTAGTTACTTCCCTGGAGCACCTTCATATCTTGCAAGGGCGCACAGGGAATTCGCGTTTCTCCACACGCGCTGATCAGCGGGCACGGAGAAATGCCCATTCTCTCTGCTGAGCTGTCCCAGTTGCTTGCGTTGCAGAAGGCAAGCATTTGGAATGAAGACTCGAGATTCGGTGTTTCTCCGCATGCGCTGATCTCACGCTCCTTACAGTCTCCCTCTCTTTGTTTCAGCTTACTTTCTGCATTTGGGATGAAGACTCGAGAGAGGGAAACTGTAAGGAGCGCGAGATCAGCCCGTGCAGAGAAACACCGAATCTCGAGTCTTCATTCCAAATGCTTGCCTTCTGCAATGCAAGCAACTGGGACAGCTCAGCAGAGGGAATGGGCATTTCTCCGCGCCCGCTGATCAGCGCGTGTGGAGAAACACGGTTTCCTTGTACGCCCTTGCAAGATATGAAGGTGCTCCAGGGAAGTAACTGGGATGGCTCAGCAGAGGGAATGGGTGCTTCTCCACGCCCACTGATCAGCGCATGCGGAGAAATGCTGAATCTCGTGTCTTCTTTCCAAATTCTTGCCTTTTGCAACACAAGCAACTGGGATGGCTCAGAAGAGGCAATGGGCATTTCTCCGCGCCCGCTGATCAGCACGTGTGGAGAAACGCGGATTCCCTGTGTGCCCTTGCAAGATATGAAGGTGCTCCAGGGAAGTAACTGGGATGGCTCAGCAGAGGGAATGGGTGTTTCTCCGCGCCCGCTGATCAGCGTGTGTGGAGAAACGCGGATTCCCTGTGCGCCCTTGCAAGATATGAAGGTGCTCCAGGGAAGTAACTGGGATGGCTCAGCAGAGGGAATGGGTTTTTCTCTGCGCCCGCTGATGAGCGGGCGCGGAGAAACACCAAATCTTGTGTCTTCGTTCCAAATGCATAAAGCAAACTGAAACAAAGAGAAGGAGACTGCACTGGGTAGCCCCAACAGCAGCCGCCACCACCGAAGCCATTGCCTGCTCCTTGGGGCTTACTGCTGCCATGAGAGCCGGCACGGGGATTTGTTTCTGCGGGAGAGGCGAAGGCTGACGGAGATGCGGCAGAACTCCAGCATCTCTCTCTCGCCGCCGCCTCCACCGCTACTGTCGTTGGCTTCCGCTAAGGCCGAACCTGGGGAGCCTCCTCCACCCCCAGCAGTGACATCCGGGGATTCTCAGGTTAAATCGGAACCAAGCACCAAGTGAAAAAGTAGCAGTAGAAGGAGTAGCAGGAGTGGTTTTAATTGCCAAGCGTCCCCATGGAAGTCAATGGAGGTGCCGTGGCTGGCCTTTTGAGTTGGTGAGTGAATGAGAGTGAGAGAGAAACGTTTTTTGAGCAGTGTAAGTGAATGAGTGTTTGAAAGAGGCTTTTTAGAGCAAAGGTGAGGTAATGAGAAAGTGAGAGAGAAGCTTTTGCAAACAAAACATGAGTGAATGAGAGCGAGAGAAGCTTTTCCAAGCAAAGACGAGTGAATGAGAGCAGAGGGGGAAGGGCGGCTGCATGTCTCCCCTTAAGCTCCACTGTTCTGTCAATCAAGCCTGTTGTTTTGCGCATGCGTGCGCATGCACGTCCTTTGCAGCTCCCAGTTTTTTACTTTTGTGAGAGAACCGGTTCCGAGTGGCTCTTTCACTGTTTCAGGTTGCCGACCCCTGACCTATACCATCTCAGACAAGCAACTTGTCTCAGACAAGTGACAAGTGATAGAGTGCCCACAATTTCTGAAAGCAAGCTGTTCCACTGGTTAATTGTCCTCACTGTTCGGAAGTTTCTCCTTAATTCCAGGTTGCTTCTCTCTTTGATCAGTTTCCAACCATTGTTTCTTGACCTGTATTCTGATGCTTTCGAGAATAATTTGACCCCCTTTTCTTTGTGGCAGCCCCTCAGATACTGGAATACTGCTATCATGTCACCACTATTTCTTCTTTTGTGGACATATTATATTTAGATTTCAGTAAGGCATTTGACAACCTGATGCTTAGTAAGCTAGAAAAAGGTGGGATAGACAACATCACCGCCAGATGGATGTGTACCTGGCTGACAAACCGTACTCAGCAAGTAGTCCTCAATGGTACTACATCCACGTGGAGAGAAGTAAGCAGTGCAGTACCACAAGGCTCTGTCCTAGGCCCAGTACTCTTCAATATCTTCATAAATGACTTAGATGAGGGAATAGAAGGGGAACTCATCAAATTTGCAGATGTCACTAAACTGTCAGGAATAGCCAACATCCCAGAAGACAAGCTCAGCATCCAAAATTATCTTGACTAACTTGAACAATGGGCCCTATCCAACAAACTGAATTTTAATGTGGAGAAAACCAAAGTTTTACATTTAGGCACGAAAAATCAAAGGTATAAGTACAGATTAGGTAAGACCTGGCTCAAAAACAGTAACTGTGAAAGGGACCTTGGAGTCCTACTGGACGATCACTTGACTATGAGCCAGCAATGTGCAGCAACAGCCAATAAAGCTAATATAATCCTGGCTTGTATAAATAGAAGCATAGAATCAAGATCACACGATGTATTAGTACCACTTTATATAACCCTAGTACAGGGGTCAGCAACCTGAAACAGTGAAAGAGCCACTCGGAACCGGTTCCCTCACAAAAGGAAAAACTGGGAGCCGCAAAAAACTGTGTGCACATGCGCGTACATGCGCACATGTGCAGAACAGGGTTTGACTGAAGAGTGGAGCCAAGGTGAGATATGCACCTACCCTGCATATTTGAATTGATTGGTTGAACTTTTTTAGTCCCATTTTTTTTGTTGGACTGCACATGGTAGAGGACTGGGAGCCGCAGGAGACGGCTGAAAGAGCCGCATGCGGCTCCGGAGCCGCGGGTTGCAGACCTGTGCCCTAGTAAGACCACCCCTGGAATACTGCAGCCAATTTTGGTCACCATACTACAAAAAAGATGTTGACACTTTAGAAAAAGTTCAGAGAACAGCAACTAAAATGATCGAAGGCCTGAATACTAAAACATAAGAACAGCTGAGGACTAGGGTTTGGCTAGTCTAAAGAAAAGAAGAAATAGGGGGGATATGATAGCAGTATTCCATTTTTTGAATGGCTGCCACAAAGAAGAGGGCATCAAACTATTCTCCAAAGCACCAGAGGGCAGGACAAGAAACAATGTTTGGAAACTGACCAGAAAGAAGTGTGAGAAGTCAGCCCCCCAGAGAAGGAAATATTAAAAGGGCAGAAAAATATATTTTCTCAAAGGATCTTAAAAAGGCAGAAAAGCATGCCCAGTTTTCTTAATAGCCCCAAGTCTCCCTCTCCCTAGCAGAAACCAGCTCTGTAGAAATGCAGATGAAATAATCCAGGAAGGTTGGAGGCCCCCAGGTGGAAGATTAAGAAGACAAAGACACCTAAAATCTATATATCCCACCCAAAGTCTAAGACAGTACATAATAGGATTAACCCACAGATGCCAATGGGACACAGGTCAAAATACATGACACAGGAAATACAAAGCCTCAAACAGGAACAGGAAACAACCTCAAGAGCCCCAGAGGGTATAAAAACCCACTCCCTACATGTGCTCACTCTTTTCTTCCAGAGCCATCTTTCTGTCTGGCTCTCCTCTTCAATAAACTGCAATCATCTTTCTAAAGCAGTCACCATGTTGTTTATTCCCGGCTTGGACTGAACCATGATGAAGACTTTTCCTTCAACAGAAACAACCTGTAATTAAGGAGAAACTTCCTAACAATGAGGACAATCAACCAGTGCAATGGCTTGCCTTCAGAAATCGTGGGTGCTCCATCACTGGAGGTTTTTAAGAAGAGGCTGTCACTTGTCTCAAATGGTATAAGTCCTCCTGCTTGAGCAGGGGGCTGGACTAGAAGACCTCCAAGGTCCCTTCTAGCTCTATTCTATTATATTCTATTCCATAACATTGCCACCACAAAAGACAATTATTTTGCCCTTGAATTTTATCCACATAATCTTATGGAGTGATACACCTAACCAGTGCTTTTTTTGTAAAAGAAAAAGGTGCCGGAACTCACACATGTCATACAACCTGCCTTGCCTACCCTACAAGGTTCCATCCAAAAAAGGTGCCGGAACTCCGTTGTGAGCATTTTATGAGAAAAAAAGCCCTGCACCTAACTCATGGGCGGTCTGTTTGGTTAATCATTATTAAGCAAAATGTTAAGAATATTGTACAAATATAGTCAAGTACAAACCACAATGCTCTGAAATGAAATCTCACTTCCTTTTTTTAAAAAAAAAACTTGCATAATCAGCAAAAATGGCTGTCATGGTTCTGACAGATTCAATTCTTCAAAGAATTGCATTGGTACTGAATAGATTTTAAGCCAGTGCACAGAAATAAATATTAAAAAAATCTATTTTCAATTAATCAGAAGAGATAAAAACCTGGCATTCTATGTTTAAAAGCAGTTTTCAAACATAGGTATACACTATTGAGCAAACAGGCATGAAATGCCGGAGTCAGTTCAGCTGTGTGCATTAAACTAGCACTGTAGCTGGATTGTACTATAAACAGAAATACCTCATTGCCAAGTGTTTGCCTCTGATTAGGAACCGAAGAACGTGTTTATCTCACACTCATCAGAAAATAAAAAATAATAAAATTGTTACCTGCACACAGAGTTTGCCTATTGTAACCAACCATTTACTACTGTTATCCCTGAGGGTCACACTAGTTGTAAATGGACATCCTAAAGGAATTTGTGGCCCTTTTGCAACAAATACGATTAGGCGTGGATGGAGAGAGAAAGCTTTCTTTCATTCAGGGCCATCTCTTCCCTTATCCGACGCCGTACGTTTGCATGCAGCGCCCGCTTCAAAGTAGAAGCACCCCCAATCTTAACAATTTTAAATCCTACTTTTTTTTAAGGAGAAACGGAAATGGAAGAGAGCTGCTTCCTCTTTCCGAGCTCCTGTCAGAAACCTCGCAAGTGGCAACAACGACACAAACAACGCCCGGAAGCGCCAGAGAGAAGGAGGTGGCTTCCGTTAGGAGGAAGCGGTTGGCGCGTGGGAAAAGAAGGGCCGCGCATTAAGCGGAGAAATCCCACCTTGGCATCATAAAGCACCTTCGCCTTGGTCGGGTCCGGCTCGAAGCAAAGAACTCTCTCGCCTTTGTAGAATTTAAATTTCATTCCCCGCGAGGTCATTTGTTCATCATGGCGAAAGGCAAAGCTAGCCACGCCCCCAAGGGAATGGGGAGAGGGAGGCGCAGCGCGGGCCGCCCAACTCCTGCTAATACTCCGCGAGGAAGGCATCCTCGAGACGCAGGCCTGCGTGAGCGAAGAGAAACAGGCTGTTTTATCTAAGCGTGCGGCGTTGTGCGTTGTGCGAATTCCTTCGTCTTGAGAATCAGTCGTCCCAAACTGCTTACCTCGGACCATAGGAAGGCCGCCTGTTTCCTCGGAAGCGTGCGTGAAAATAGAGTCTTAAGTCTAAATCCAAATTTGAAGCTGTGTATGAAGTAAGAGATCTCATCACCCTTGAAATAAAGAAAACAGCCAGCACCGTCTCCATTTGAGAGAATAACATTTCGTCTTGTTCTGCCTTCAGGTACTTTGGAGAATGTTGACCGTCCCCCACTTCTTTGTGGCAGCCTCTCAAATATTGGAACACTGCTATCATGTCACCCCAGCCCTTCTTTTCATTAAACTAGACATACCCAATTCCTACAAGTGTATCTTTTAGCCTCCAGTACTGCAATCATCTTTGTTGCTGTACTCTGCACCCTTTCCAGATTTCCAACATCCTTTTTATATTGTGACCAAAACTGTAGTGTGGTCTTACTAAGGAATTATAAAGTGCTAGCGTATCATTTTTTAAAAAAAAAATATTTAAAAATTTTCATTTCTACATTGAACAGTGTGTTGTCTAGGCATGCAAATATTAAAATATAATAATCACATTCATAATCTTATTAAAATACAATCATATACTAGGAAATAGCAATCAAAATATTAAAAATAGTATTACATTAACATTAGTTATATAACAATCAAAGCTTGCTCATATAATCCACATATTCTCATATTTCCAACTAACCTCTGATTTTATCAGCTAACCATTGGTAAAATAAGTCCCATGTCATATAATGTTCTGTTTCTTCTTTTTCTTTAATTTTTAATGTTAACCTATCCATTTCTGAGAATTCCAGTATTTTTTAAATTATATTCTTCTCCTCTGTAGGAGTTTCTTCATTTTTCCAAAATTGTGCATATACTATCCTAGCTGCTGTTAAAATATGTAAAATTAAGTATTACCTTTATTGTAATTTCCTAGTAACATGCCCAGTAAGAATATCTCTGGTTTTAGATCTATATGTTGTTTTGTCATTGCTTCCAACCATACATGAATTTTATTCCAGTATTTTTTTGCTTTGGGACATGTCCACCACATGTGGTAATACGAATCTGGTATTTGATTGCATTTCCAACATTTGGCAGATTTATCTTTATACATATTTGGTAGTATAGCAGGTGAAAGGTGTCATCTGTAGAACATTTTATAAAGATTTTTTTAATACGCTGTTGACATTGTAAGTTTATAGTTTCTGTCCCACAGTTTCTGCCATTTATCTAATTCTATTGTATACCCAAAATTTTTAGCCCATATTACCATTGTCTCCTTTACTTGTTCTTCCAATTTAGTACTTAATAAATAATTGTATATCCTTTTAATTAATTTCTCATCTTTTTTTTAAAATCTTTTTATTAGTTCTTTTTTCCTTACATACATATGTTAATTTTTCAACACAGCATGCAGTCTGGGTTCAAAAGCGCTAATACATAGTCAAGTCCTAATTTTTGGTTCTTTCCTCTAGCCATTTGTAGAATGACTCCCAGGTTTGGTAGTATTCTGTTTCTTCTCTATCTTTCAATCTCATAGTTAATCTGTCCATCTCAGTGTATTCCAATATTTTTTAGATTACTTCTTCCTCTGGTGGTATTCCTTCACTTTTCCAGTATTGCATGAAAACAAACTCACTTTGAATTCCAGCAACAAAGTTTTATTTAAAAAGAAGCATTTGCAAAGGCTTGGTGAACTGAAACACACGGGAGTTCAGTCACACCTCCAAGAGCTGTTTGACACATTTTTATATCCTGCTCCCGACGCAGATTCCCCCCTCCCTTATTGCACTGAACACCCCTTCCCCAATCATTCAAAAACTACTCCGGACCGCCTAAAACCACTGTCCCTCCCATGTTCCAGGAAGCCCCTTTGTACACATCCTATCTATCACCATCTAATTTTCTGTTAACAAAACTCGGCTCCTATAGTTATTTCTGTATTTTCTCTGCTTGCAGTTTAGGTTAGCTACAACTCGTCAGAGTTTATGACTTTCAGGTGGCTTCTTCTATCGATCTTTAAACTCATTAGAAATTTCTGAATAATAATCTGTTCCCTTCAATCCAACCTTTCTTTTCTTTATCCTTTCAGAAATTTATAGACAAACAAAAAAAAATACACTTTGCATATAAGTTTATACTTATATGTTGGCAAGCAAGCCTAACCTATAGCGATCCCAGTTATAAAAGGGGTTCACACCCATTCTGATAGTTCTTGTTCTACCTCTTTGGGATGTTGTTCTTCCTCCTCGTTATCCGTAAGACACATCATTTCCTCATTTTTATATGGTGGGGTTCTTCTAAAGGCATTCTTTTAGTAATGGCAGTTTCTATTAATCTCTGTACCAGTCCTCTTATGTTTGATTAGCCTGTATACACCTTAAATCTATCCATTCTATATTCCGTAGAATTTGGATATCACTATCTCCCAATATAACCGAATTTAGATCAGATTGTGTTCCCGCTGACTAAATTTCAATTTCTCCTATAATTGGGTATGTGGCCTAAAGAGTCTGTTGATGTCAGACCTTTACATATTTTTAACCAATCCTCCACTATTACTATGTCACAAGGTTCTTCACAGGGACAGACTGGTCCACTATCCCAACAGTGATTAGAAAAACAACATTCAGTGACACAATTGCAATCACAGAACCTATACATTATGAAGAAGTTTGTAGAATGTGGAGGTCCACAGCTTCTTCTGGAATGGAATAACATAGGCCATCACTCAGAGTGAAAAAGCCAGAAAGCTGCTACTCCTGCAATGAGAAAAATCACAAACAAACCCAGGCTATTATTTCTTCACCCCACAATGACCACATCAGTTTTTGGTAATTTTTATTCACAGCGGGTCTTCTCCAGGAATTATTTTCCACTCTTTTAGCTCCACCCTTTCTTTTCTTTCGAACTGCTGTTTCATTTGTTAGGAGGACTTAGTAGGGACCACCCCAGGCTGAAGTAAGTTTTTCTTCACACCAGCTTTTTATCAGGACCCAATCACCAGGCTGAAATTTGTGGACAGCAAACTCCAATGGAGGTGTCTGAGCTAGCAATCCTTGCTTGCTGAGAAAAGACAAAGCAGAAAACAGCCCCGGTATCTAATTCTTTATAAACGTCATTTGTTTCATATTATGGAATTTCCCACTTGAGGTAATTTAAAATCAACTTGAATGCACTGAAATAGCCTCACCATTAGATGTTATAGAGCATTTTATGTATTTGTTTACATATCACATATTAACCAATCATATATTAACCATAAAAAAGTATCAGTTGTCTCTCCCTTCAGTGGCTGCTTCTGTGTCCAAGTTTTATTCCACCAACTACTTTGCTATGAACAAGTGTTTACCCACACTTGATAAGAAATGCTAACCACCAAGACTTCCCCAAATGTCAATTTTAGACAAAAATGCCACTGGCTGCCTCTTTTCCTCCACTTCTGGGTAAACCCCCCTTCCTCTAGCCATTCCTTTGTCTGTATTTACAAACAAATTAGTAAAGAGCCAACATAGGAGCGCTCATCAAACTCTGCTTGAGTTTGTTTGCACACAAATCTTTATTCAAAACAACATAGCTCATATATAATTCCCAAAATTTTCTCAACTCCTTCATTTTAAACAAGGGTTGAGTTACGATTCCTTCAATTCTCTTAGCTATTATTTTCTATCTGTGTCCTGCACACAGACATAAAAACATGAAAATAAAAACAACAAAAAGCAACCACAAAAATAAATAAACAAGCTTAATAAGATGTTCTGAGTTACTGAAATAGTTTTGTATCAAACTCTAGTATCAACTCTTTGCTCTTAATATAAATTTAGTCAAATTCCAATTTAATCAGATTCTATTCAGATGGAAACAAATTTCCATTAAGTAGGTTAAGACATTTACAGATCTAAATAAAACAATTCAGTCATTTCTTTTGGTTGATGGATATATAGGTGTATTCAAGTTCTCATATTTCATTTATTAAAAAATAACCTTATTTCTTACTATAAAAATGGGTATTAAATTTCACATCCACCCCACCTTCCTCAAACCAGAATTCTAAGCAGAGAAAAAAAATAGGTAAAAAGATCAGACACACACCCCTTTTCCTTTCTGTCTCTCTTGCTCTTAAAGCAACATACCAGCCAGGAGTGTGTGTTAGAGATAGGAAAAGAAGAAGAAATTACACAAAAAACTCACCACTAACAAAACAGTTTTTTCTCTTTTTCACATGCATTTTCCATGAATTTTCTCATACATCCTCCATGGGACTCTTCTCATGCAAATGCTTACTATTGCCTTTCCATTTCACTTTTATTGCAACAACTACAACAAAAAATCTGCAGTTTACTGTTTCTTTCATAGTCTGGGTGGGGAGAAACACTCTCTCACACACAGGATCAACATAGCCACACTGTCAGGACCCACCTCAATCCACATCTTAGGAAATAAGAACTCTTGGATGCAAGTTTAGTCCAAAAGGAAAATGTTTACTAGGAAGGAATCGATTGTGGGAATACAAGACGGAATCTGAGAAAAGTTACATTTCAATCCTATATAAACCATTCCCATTCCAGTCCCTCCCCTCATCCATTTGGTCAGGCTGTCGTCAGTTGCTAGGTGTCAGGTCCTTCCATGGGAAAGGGAACTCTCCTTGGTTTTATGGTTATTGCTTCCCTTTTCAGTTGTAAATGAAGATACAAACCAGATCTGTCTGTCCCCCTCCCTTCCCCCGTTAAAACATCCCCTGTTGTTTGAAAATCACTTTAGTAACCATCCTCTCCACCCCCCTCGGAGAGATGGCAGAATCCCCAGTAATAGCACGTTGTTCTACCTATACAATTATGAAATGTGATATAAATGGATTCTGACATTCGGCTCTCCTTTCAGAAAAAAGATGAGTCCATCTGTGGGGAAAGAAAACATATAAATGTTAGCCTGGTTTGTTTGGATATTCTGTATGAAACCTCTTAAGCAACTTAGGTGCTTTAACATGGAGTTTGTTAACCCACTCATTTTCTGAGGAGGGGAGGTGTTTCCATGCCACTAAATATTGTATCGTTCCATGGTGTTTTCTGGAATCTAAGATTTCTTTCACTTCAAAATGTTGTTCTCCTTCCACCATGATGGGGGGGTGGTGGTGGTGGGATTTTTTCTCGTAGTGGAGATTGTTGTTCTCTCTTTAATAGACTGCAGTGGAAGGTTGGGTGTATTCGTCTAAGATTTTTGGGTAGTTCTAATTCAACTGTTACTGGGTTTATGATTCTTTTAATTGGAAAGGGTCCAATATATTTTGGTCCTAGTTTTTTACAGGGTTGGAGTGATTTCAGGTATTTTGTGGATAAATATACCATCTCTCCTACCCTAAATGGTGTGGGATCGGTTCTTTTTTTGTCTGCCTGTGTCTTGTATGCTTTTCTGGCATCTTCCAACGCTTTCCTAACGATTGGCCATGTATTTTGTAATTGAGCAATCCATTCCTTCAGATCAGGGATAACCGGTTCTTTTGGGGTTAGTTCTGGTATTGGGTTGAAACTCTGGCCTGTAGCTACTTGAAAAGGAGTGTAACCTGTGCTTGAGTGGACTGCATTATTATATGCTACCTCTGCAAAAGGCAGTAGGTCCGTCCAGTCGGACTGCTGAAAATTAATATAGCATCTCAGATATTGTTCAATTAAGTCTTTCAGAAGCTTCGTCTGTCTGAGGATGGTGACTAGATGACAGTCCTTGGGTGGTTCCTAAGAGGGATAAAAATTCTTTCCAAAATGCCAACGTAAATTGCACCCCTCTGTCAGATATGATGCGTTGTGGTACCCCGTGCAATCTGTAAATATGCTGTACAAAAAGTTTTGCTAATGCTTTTGCAGTCGGGATTTTTTGGCAAGGTATGAAGTGTACTTGCTTAGAGAACATATCTGTGACAGTCCAGACTACGGTGTTTCCATTACTTTCTGGCAGTTCTACGATAAAATCCATGGCTATTTCTTTCCATGGGGCTGAGGGGTTTGCCACCGGTTGTAACAGACCTGGCGGTTTCCCTTGCAGTCTTTTGGCCATCGCGCAAATTTGACAGCTACCCACATAGCTTTCTATGTCCTTTTTCATAGATGGGCACCAAAATTGCCTTTTAGTTAAGTGTAAGGTTTTCACAGACAAAGTGTCCTGCTGATTTTGTATCATGGCACAGTTGCATGAAATTGATTCTCTGTGTGGCAGGTATATATAGCTTCTCCCCCACCCACGGCAGTCCATCTTTAATTGTGCACACATGTTTATTTTTCTGGAACCATTCATCACTTTCCAAAGATTTCCTGAATTCTATTCCAGTTTGGCTATCTACCTTCGGCTTCATTTTTTCTTGTGCCCTGGTGGTGACTGGTGCTGCCAGTTGTTGTTCTGGTACAAGTGGTTTAAAGTCAGTAACTCTTGTGCTGTTATATTGGGGCATGCGGGATAATGCATCTGCAAGGAAGTTCTTTCCCCCCGGTAAGTGTTTGAGAGTGAAATTGAATCGGTGAAAATGTTGGGACCAGCGGGCTTGCTTAGGAGTGAGCTTCCTGGGCGTTTTTAGTGCTTCCAAATTTTTGTGGTCTGTCCAGACCTGGAAAGGTATTTTATTTCCTTCTAAAAATTGCCGCCATGTTAGTAATGCCCACCTCAACGAGAATGCCTCTTTTTCCCATATTGGCCAGCGTTGTTCTGTTTCTGTGAGTTTTCTGGATGTGTATGTGCATGGTTGCAATGTCCCCCCATCATTTTCTTGTAATAGTACGGCTCCTACCGCTACATCACTCGCATCTGCCTGTATTACAAAAGGTTTGTCGGGATCTGGGTGTTTTAGGACAGGTTCAGCAGAAAAAAGTCTCTTTGGCCTCTCAAATGCTGCTTGACATTCCATTGACCATTTCAGAGGCTGGCTGGGTTTCACGGGTGACCCCCCCTTCGTTTTCAACAAATTTGTGAGGGGCATGGCTATTTGGCCAAATGCGGGGATGAATTGGCGGTAGAAGTTTGCAAACCCCAGGAAACTTTGCAATTGCTTCCGTGTGCGGGGGGGTGCCCACTCTAGTACTGCCCTGACCTTCTCAGGGTCCATTTCGATGCCCTCTGGAGATATGCGATATCCCAGGTAGTCGATTTTTTCCTGATGGAATTCACACTTCGATAATTTAGCATATAAGTGGGCAGCTCGCAACTTCTTCAGGACTGCTCTGACTAGTTTGATATGTTCCTCTTTGGTTTCTGTGAAGATAAGGATGTCATCGAGGTAAACCAGGACCCCCTTATATAGGTGCTCTCTCAGCACATCATTAATTAATTGCATAACGACTGCGGGGGCCCCTTGCAGTCCGAATGGCAATACTTTGAATTGATAGCACCCCATTGGGCAGTTGAATGCAGTCTTCCATTCGTCTCCTTCCTTAATCCTAATACGGTAGTATGCTTCCCTCAGGTCTAGTTTGGTAAAAATCTTTCCTTTCGATAGGTGGGATAACATATCCTTCATTAGGGGAAGGGGTACAGATTACATTCACTAATTGTGTTCAAATTTCTATAGTCCACAACCAAACGAAAGGACCCATCCTTCTTCTCCCTGAACAGAACCGGGGCGGCCACTTTGGGTTTGGCAGGCTCAATAAATCCTCTTTCTAAGTTTTTCTTTATGAATCTCTCCATTTCTGCCATTTCCCTTGGGCTCATGGCATACATCCTGGGTTTTGGGAGTTTTGCCCCAGGTTTGAATTCTATGGTGCAGTCTGTGGGGCGGTGGGGGGGAAGCTCATCTGCTCTTTCCTCACTGAAAACCTCAGCCAGGTCCCTGTATTCCTCCGGTATCTCTGGTAATCCCTTCTCTTTCCCCACTGCTGCTGTCTCCTCCCTCTGGGTTGGGGGGGTGCTTTTGGAGTCTACGTTCTTCTGCCCCCCCTTTGGGAAGTTGAGTTCTGCTGTCCTCCAGTTTATCCCGGGGTTCCATTTCTTCAGCCATTCCAGTCCTAGGATCATTGGGCATTCCATGCCTGGGGCCACTATAAACGTTATGTCCTCCTCATGGGGCCCCAGTGATAGGTGGATTGGTAAAGTGGCTAGGGTGGCTGGTCCTCCCCCTGCTATTGTCCCATCTAATTGACTAAAAGAGATTGGATGTTTTAGCTTCCTCACTGGGATGCTCAATCTCTCCACCAGCGTTGGGCTGATAAGGCAGCGGATGCACCCAGAGTCTATCAGAGCTTTTATTTTGGCTGCTTCAGGCATAGGGGAAGCTAATATAGTCACTGTCTTAAGTATGGGTGGAAGGGGTCCACTTACCAATGGTTCTCCCTCTGAGCTATCTTCCGAGTTGTCCACCGTCTCTGCGGTGCAGGCCGGAGTCCAGTCCCAGTTCCTGGCAGGAATTGTGGACTCTACAGCCTCTGTCCCCTTCATGGAAGATTCTTTTGTGTTGCCTTGGGGCTTCCCCGGCTTCTTGGAGGATGATGCCTCTGGTTTTCGTGGGGGGGGCTTTTGAACGACATTCTGCAGCACGGTGGCCCTCTCTCCCGCAGTTGAAGCAACTTGTTGATTTTTTGGCTGTGGCTGGTGGTTTTTCCCCCTCGCGTGTTTGCTCGGGTGGCAGGCGGCCCCATGGTTTTCCTCTGCGGTGTCTCTTCAGTAGGTCTATTTCCACTTCCTCCGCCAGGATGTACCAGTCGTCGAGGTGGGGTGGGTCTCCTCGAGGCAGGCAAGCATCATACAGGTCGTAGTTCAGACCGTCTTTGAAATGGCTAAGGAGGATGTCTTCTGGCCAGTTCAGCTTGCTGGCAATGGCTCGGAATTCTTGGGTATAATCAGCCACTGCTCGCCTGCCCTGCCTCACCGTTTTGATTCTCTCCCGGGCCTTACGGTCAGCCAAAGGATCCTCGAACCGTCGCCTCAAAGATGACATGAATCGGTTGAAGTCGTTGAGTTCTGGGGCGTTGGAGTCATGCAAGTTCACCACCCAGTCTGCAGCCATCCCGTCCAGGGCAGATTGCACAATTCGGATGCGTGTTTTGTCACTGGGGATGTCCCGTCCATACTCTTCCATGTAGCTGAGGACTTGGGTTAGGAAAAATCCCAGTCGTGATGGCTCCCCCTTGAATTTGACTTCCAGGGGCGGGAGTCTTTGGCTGGAGCGTTGTCTGCGCCGTGGCCGGTATCGCTCCTCATCCTGGTCCCCATCTGTGGTTCTGGGGGGGGTGGGTACTGCTGAGGCAGCAATTCCTGTTCCATTGGACGGCCCCGGGGTTTCAGGTGTTGGATCCCCTCCGTTACCTTTCCAGTTGCGTCCCCAGGCGCTGCCTCGGTTGCGATTTTCAGCTCTCTCCTCCCTCAGTGAACTCAGGGTTGCTTTCATCAGATCAATGGCCTTTTCCAGGATCCGCTCCTCCTCGCTGGCGTGCAGGGAACTCTCCATCTCTTGCCTCCATTCCGGTTGGTGGTTACTACTCCTCAGGGTCTTTTCTCCCGAAGCCTTTTCCCACTCACTTTTCCTTCCAACGCCCATCGACCACCGGGGTTTTCGGTCGTACTGCTCTACCGCTTCTTCCCCGGGGGAATATGCTGCTTCAGCTTCCCATTGTCTCTGGGATTCCATTTGGGGGGAAGACTCCCCCTCCATGGGGCTTCCCTCCTCTCTTGCTTCGTCGCCAGACATTTGTATTTGTTGCAAAGTCCCCCGGTAAGGTTTTCCCTTCCAGGTTGACTCTTAAAGCAGATTCCGTCTACTGTCAGGACCCACCTCAATCTACATCTTAGGAAATAAGAACTCTTGGATGCAAGTTTAGTCCAAAAGGAAAATGTTTACTAGGAAGGAATCGATTGTGGGAATACAAGACGGAATCTGAGAAAAGTTACATTTCAATCCTATATAAACCATTCCCATTCCAGTCCCTCCCCTCATCCATTTGGTCAGGCTGTCGTCAGTTGCTAGGTGTCAGGTCCTTCCATGGGAAAGGGAACTCTCCTTGGTTTTATGGTTATTGCTTCCCTTTTCAGTTGTAAATGAAGATACAAACCAGATCTGTCTGTCCCCCTCCCTTCCCCCGTTAAAACATCCCGTTGTTTGAAAATCGCTTTAGTAACCATCCTCTCCCCCCCCTCGGAGAGATGGCAGAATCCCCAGTAATAGCATGTTGTTCTACCTATACAATTATGAAATGTGATATAAATGGATTCTGACACACACATTCACTTCCATCCAAACTGCTTGCATAAACACTTTCACATACAGATATTTCATTTCATACTTTCTCCTGACAAACCAATAACTATTATTATAATTTCAAGAAGCTGTTCACAAGCCAATGAGCTCCTTTTTAAAAAAAATCTTTTTCTTTGTAAATAAGGCCTTTTTATTAATTATTATTATTAGACACAACACAGACAGACACACATACACTACCTCCTCACCCCTCAAACAAAAATGGACTATATATTACCAACAGGCATATAAATAACCTATATGTTTAGTGCTTGACATAGCCAATTTTTAAAACTTCCATATTTTGAGTAAAATGCACTATTGCTTTTAATAGGATTTCTTGGCCATTCAAAGTAACAATATTAAGTCATGGTACCTTTACTCTTATTGAGGGTGTATTTGCTAATCTTGCTGGTGGCAGGTGCCATCTATAAAACATTTTATATAAATTTTCTTTATATGCAGTTGACATTGTCAATTTATAATTTCTCTCCCATAATTTTTGCCATTTTTCTAGTTCTATATTATAACCAAACTTTTTCACCCGCCTTGTCATTGTTTCTTTAGTTTGTTCACTTTCCATCTCCAAAAAGTTATACATTTTCTTAGTTTCTCATCAGAAGTTAACAATATCTTATCAAATACAGTTTGTTCTTTATAAAACCCATACAGTTTCACATCTTTTTCACATCTATTTTGTATTTATAACTGTGCCCACCATGACATGTTGATACCCTGATTTTCCAGTTCTTGTTTAGATTTTAATGTCCCATCAGCATTTAAAATATATATGTCCAATTTTTTCAAAATCTAACAAATTTGGATTTGAGAAAGCTTCCATCGTTGATAGCCACCCTGAATTTTTACATATATTTTAGTTTTGATTTTTTCCCATACTGTTATGAAAGCATTTCTAAGATAGTGATTTTGGAAATACTTATGTATTTTATTTTTCCCGTACCACAAAAAAGCGTGCCACCCCAATTGTAAGTCACGTCCCTCCAAATATAACAATCTTCTATTCCTGAGAGTTATCCATTCTTTCATCCATGTTAATATAGATGCTTGATAATACAAAGCCCGCTCGGGTAGCCCAAAACCTCCATTTTCCTTAGCATCTTGCAATGTTTTCATCTTTATTCTAGCTTTCTTTCCTTGCCAAACAAACTTCAAAATTAATGAATTTAACTCTTGGAAGAATTTTTTCTCAAGTTTTCTTGGAATTGTTTGGAATAAAAATAAAATCTTCGGCAATATATTCATTTTAACTGTAGTAATTCTTCCACTTTTCCAAGTCTAATTTTATTTGTTTCAATAGCCTTATATAGTTGTCTTCTTTTATTGTTGAGCATTTGGCTGATAAATATATACCCAAATATTTAACCTTTTTCACTATCTGTACCTCTATTGATTCTGACAATCGTTGTTGTTTTTTGCTTATCTGTGAGATTCTTTACTATTATCTTAGTTTTTTCTTTATTTATTTTTAATCCCGCTATTTCTCCATACTGTTCTATCTTTCCCCATAATTTGGGAATCTTCTCCAGGGGTTCTTCCAAAATAAATACTAAATCGTCAGCAAATGCTTGTAGTTTATATGTTTCACCTTTTATCCTCAACCCTTTAATTTCTGTATCTTGTCTAATATTTTGATTTAAAACTTCCAAGGTGAAGATGAATAACAGAGGGGATAGTGGGCATCCTTGCCTTGTGCCTTTCTTTATCTCAAAGCTCTCAGTACAATCTCCATTCACAATCACTTTGGCTGTCTGTTTGTTATATATTGTTTTTATCATATTTATAAAATTCTGTCCAAAGTCCCTTATTTGTAATTGGTGAATCATAAATTGCCAGGAAAGGTTATCAAATGCCTTTTGGGCATCTAAGAATATTAGTGGCATTTGTTTCCCTGGATGTAGCTCATAATATTCTAATACATCTATTATCACTCTTAGATTGTTTTTAATTTGCCTCTTTGGTAAAAAGCCATTTTGGTCTGAATGTATGAATTCGATTAAGTATTTTTTCAGTCTATCCACCATTATTGAAGTAAAAATTTTATAATCCACATTGAGCAGTGAAATCGGTCTAAAGTTGTTAATCTGAGTCAAATCAGAATCTTCTTTTGGTATTAGAGTAATATTTGCTTCCATCCATGTAGCTTCTAATAAAAGTCCATTGCAAACGTCTTTCAGCGGTTCACTTAGCATCTCTTGGTGGTTCTTATATAACTCCGCTGGAAGCCCATCGGGACCTGGTGTTTTTCTATGTTTTTGTCTTTATGGCCTCTGATATTTCCATCTTTGTAACCCTTGTCAGGGAAAATAAATTAATACTTCCCTATCAGAGAACAATGAACCGTGGTTCATTTGACGCATGGTAAAAATAAACAAAACCGAGGCATATTCTACTGTATATAAAACTTTAATTGGAAAGCAAAAGAAAACTCCTAACTGACTACATCCTCTCATCAGACACAATACAAAGAGAAGAGAAAAAAGTAAAGTGAGAAAACGTTTGTAGACATGCACAGTTAATAGCAGTTCTAGGCATGAAACCATAACATGGCTGGACATGTGACAATCACCTTGGTTACATTGATAAGATTACTATGCAGCTGGCAGAAAAACAGAGTGAGACGTGCGGAGCTGACAAACACTTCCCCTTCTTTTGTCAGTAACGCAGGTCTCAGATAAGGCATATCTTGTTGCACAGATACTCGTGCTGAGCTGTAGGAAGTGGTTTGTTCAGCATATCAGCAATCTGATCATGTGTAGGCACATACTGCAATTTTACAAATCCTTGTTTAGCTACTTGTCTTATATTTTGATAACGGATGTCAAAGTGTCTATACCTGGAACCTGTAAAGCGATTCTCAGATATATAAACCACAGATTCGTTGTCTTCCATCACAGTGATCGGTCGAATTGGGTGTGTCCAGATATCTGTGACTAAAGCATCAAACCACATTAGAGAATTACATGCATCTGAAACACAAGCATATTCAGCTTCAATAAATGAACAAGAAACAAAATTCTGTTTACGCACATGCCAGTAAACAGGACATCCATTTAAAAACATTATATAACCTGAAGTACTTTTACGTGATTGCTTATCACTCACCCAATCAGAATCCGCATAACAATAATAATGCATAGTCAGTATGTGTGGGTTCTAACAATAACTTCATGTTTTTAGTGTGTTTTAGATACCTCAATAATTTCTTAACACATGTCCAATGAAACTGTTTTGCTTTGCCTACGTGTCGTGATAGGAGATTAACACTAAGTGCAATGTCGGGTCTAGTCCAACTACTAATATACAGCAGCAACCCATTGATTGAGCGATAAAGTGTTTGATCTTTGAACTCAGGACTTGGTTCATGTGCCAAGTTGTGAAAATCGGTTTGCATGGGTATACTCACTGGTTTAGCATCCTTCATGTTGCAGTGATGCAATAGTTGTTCAATCTTATCTTCTTGTGTAAGACTGAACCCCTTTCCGAGTTTTGACAACTTGAACACCTAAATAAGTGTTAATATATCCTAAAGACTTCAATGTGAAAAACTTTTGTAACGCTTTAGCAAAATTCTCACTCATCTGCTTATCTGGACCAATATAAACAATATCATCAACATAAACAAGAATTATCTCATACCTCTTATCAGATCTTTTTGTAAACACGCATTCATCTATTTCGGACTTAATATTAAACCAGACTGTTTCAGACCATAAAGACTTTTGTGTAGAAACCAAGTATCTCCTTCTTGTTATCGGAAATCTGGAGGACCTTTCACATAGATTTCTTCATAAAGATCAGTGTGTAGATAAGCTGTTTCAACATCAAATTGGAAAGCCTCTAAACCAAGGATAGTTGCAGTGGTTAAGGTGATTTTCACACTCCCAGTCCGCACTGTGGGTGAATAAGTATTTGTATAGTCCTCAGGATAACATTGAGTGAAACCCTGGGCCACATGTCTGGCCTTATACAACAACTCACCATTTGGCTTCTTTTTAATTCTGTAGACCCACCGAGTGCCAATAACTTTCTTGTTTGCTGGAGGGCTTGCAGGCGAAAACACTTGAAGTTTCTTTAGACTGTCCATTTCAGCCTGCATTGCCTCAAACCATTTATCCTGCTCTGATTCAGGTAGATGTTTGATTTGTGTGAACTTCTCAGGAGGAAGTGTAACATTACAAATCAAAGGTAAAGGTGCTTTCGTTATTTGCCACGAATACCGTTTTGGAGGGATTCCTTTTGTGGTCCACTTGGAACGTTTCGGAACAACCGTCCATTCTTCCGTTTCGTCCTCATCTTCATCATCGTCGCCAGCGGCAGCATCGGCAGCTCACAAAGACGGAACAGTAGGTGGAGAAGAACTCGTGGAAGGAACATTCGCCTCTGCCTCTTGATCATCAGGCTGCGTGGCATTAGCAGCAGCATCTCTAGGAAAATAAACTCCAGGATCGTTAGAATGAATCCTGGACCAGTCAGCATCTTCCTCAAAAGTAGCGGATTGTGAAATCACTATTACATGAGAAGAGTCGATGTATTTGCTCCATTTTGAATTATCAATACCCATAAATCTAATTCTTTTTGCTGCAGTACCCCCTTTCCTTCTTTGAGCTAAAGGAATATTCACCATAGCGTATGAACCAAAAATATGCAGATGTGAGAGGTCAGGCTTGTGTCCATATAACATGAAATAAGGGGTTATTACACTACTCCAAGTACGGTTGATGATATGATTAGCATATTTAATAGCCTCACCTCAGTATGGGAGACTGAGGTTAGCATCTTCAAGTAGGCAACACATCATTGCAGAACCCCGTTTCTGCGTTCTGCCACTCCATTCTCAGCCGGAGTGTAAGGAGCTGAGGTCTGGTGTAATATGCCATTCTTACGCATCCAGTCCTGAAAACGCTGAGACATGAATTCAGCACCGTGATCACTCTGAATTCTGGCAATGCTGACTTTGTGTTGAGTATAGACAAGAGCGGCAAAGTCTTTAAATATCTGAAAGGTCTCAGATATTTCTTTCATAGGAAATACATATCCATATCTAGAGTAATTGGGTAAATCACCAGGGACAGATGGATTGACAGCTAGTTATTATAAAAAATTGCAGTCAGAAATGGTGGAGCCTTTGAAAGACCTATTTAGAACAATTCAACTTGGGGGAGTAGTGCCCCCATCATGGAGAACAGCTTTCATAACATTGATTCCAAAGGAGGATCAAGATCTTAGTCAACCAAAGAATTATAGATCAATATCTCTTTTAAACGCTGATTATAAGATATTTGCTAAAGTTTTGGCAAATAGAATAATGAATATAATACAACAAGTGATACATAATGATCAATTGGAGTTTATAACTGGTAGACAAATGAAGTATAATGTAAGACAAATTGTTAACTTATTCAAATATTTGGAAAGAAACAACCAAGTGTCTGCCGCATTGATATTTTTAGATGCAGAGAAGCTTTTGATCAATTGAATTGGCAACTTTTATTGAAAGTAATAGAAAAGATGGAATTTGGGGATTATTTTTTACAGGCTTTTAAAGCAATATATCAAAAGCAAACGGCACAAATAATTGTTAATGATAATCTAACAGAAATTTGTAAAATTGAAAAAGGAACAAATAAAACCTTTATTGTCAAAGCACAACATGTGTACATTGAGATTAGCTGAGCCTCCCCCTGTGCTCTCTCCCCCCAACACACAGTGACAACAAACCCTCCATCCTACCACACCATGTGAACCAACTACACCACACACCGGCCTCCCAAGTCAATTCTGCATAAGATTATGTCCCATTTAAAAGCCTAACAGCCCACGGATAAAAGCTATTTTTCAGCCTGTTGGTACGGCTGGCTATATTCCTATATCTCCTACCGGATGGTAGGAGAGTAAAGAGATACCGTCCAGGGTGTGAGTCATCCCTGAGAATCTTCCTCACTCTTCCAAGGCAACGAGCCCTGGTGATGTCATCCAGTGGTGTCAGGGAACAGCCCACAATGTCTTGTGCTGTGCTCACTACCCTCTGTAATACTTTCCTGTCCGCGGCTGTCAGACCAGCATACCAAACCACAATACCATACAAGAGGATGCTCTCTATAGTAAACCGGTAAAAGAGGGTCATTAGCTGTTGTTCTACCCTGTTCTTCCACAAGACCCTAAGAAAGTGAAGCCTCTGTTGGGCCTTTCTAGCCACCTGGGTTGTGTTGACTTTCCAGGTCAGATCTTCACAGAGGTAGACTCCCAGAAATTTAAAGGAGGAAACTCTCTCTACACAGTCCTCCCCGATGTAAAGTGAGGCAGGTTCCTCCTTTTTTCTCCGGAAGTCTAACACCATCTCTTTCGTCTTGCCGATGTTTAGGTGTAAGTTGTTGTTTACTACACCATATGGATAGTTTTTGTACCTCCGCCCTATATGCTGTCTCATCCCCACCTGTAATAAGACCCACCACAGTTTTATCATCTGCGAACTTGATTATCGCAGTGGATGGGTCAGATGATACACAATCATAAGTGTATAAAGAGTACAGGTAGGGGCTAAGCACACCGCCCTGTGGCGTGCCGGTGCAAAGCTTCAGGGGGGTGGACAAAGCAGACCCGACACTCACTGTTTGTAACCGATCCCTAAGAAAGTCTTGAATCCAATCGCAGATGGCGGGGTAGAATTTCAAGTCAGTCAGCTTCTCGATGAGAATGCTCGGCAAAATGGTGTTGAAAGCCGAGCTGTAGTCAACAAAAAGCATCCTGACGTAACTTCCAGGTTTCTCGAGATGACTTGCTACAGAGTGTAAAGCAGTAGCTATGGCATCATCTGTCGACCTACAGATGATGTAGGCAAATTTCCCCTTCAGCAAACAGGGCTACATGGATGGTTCACAGTAAGCTCTCCTCTTCAGCTTTCTTCTCTGCTCCACAGCTGATTCTCCTCTCTGTTCTGCAGATCTTTCTTCTATTTTTCTCTTCTCCAGTCTTTTTTATTTTTCTGACTTATCTTTCCCTCTTTCCCTCTCCTCCTATTGTTTTGTCTTAATTTAATATAATTTAGTTTAATAGCGTGAGAATGAAGGACTCAATGGAGAAGAGCCTAACACTGGGAAAGCTTGAGGGCAATAGAAGAAGGGGACAACAGAGAATGAGGTGGCTGGCTAGAGTCACTGAAGCAGTAGGCATGAGTTTAAATGGACTCCAGAAGATGGTAGAGGACAGGAAGGCCTGGAGGGATGTTGTCCATGGGGTTAGCACCACTTCTGCTAATCTACCCAGATTATCCTAATCTCACTTCACCTCCCATTATGACATTCATGTATATGGACACACATACAAACACATATCCAGAAGAAAGCAATAGAAAATAACTTCTGTACAGTTGCTAAAAAAATTATATGGCATGTCCATGTAGTCACTAGAATTGAGTCTAAGTTGATGCGTTGATGAGCCTTTAATCTTTAAAATACATAACAATATGCATAAATAGAGGTTTGATTAGAGTATAGAGATTATTGTATTTTTGAAGCATATTGCATTTTTGTTCTCATAGAGAAAATGGATATTCATCAGCTTGAACCCTAATTTATTTTTAATATGTGTTCTACTATTAATGGTCTATCAACAAAATATCTACGTAAGAACTTTGTTTCTTCTCATAGTACAGTTCATGGTTGATTCTGATACAGTAGTTCTAACTCCCATTAGAATTTTGAGTATCAGTGATTGATCAAGCTCCCAGTTCACATCAGAAAGTATTCAGCTGTTCATGCATTCCTCAGACAATACTTAGGTCAGGGTCCTTATATTCCCCCCCTCCCCAGAACATTTGAAAAAACAAAGATTAAAAAACAAAGATTAAAAAGAAACTTGTCTTCATTGCAATCTACTCATGAGCAATAGCAATAGCAATAGGACTTAGACTTATATACTGCTTCACAGTAAAGCACTGACTCTAAGTGCTTTACAGAGTCAGCATAATGCCCCCAACAGTCTGGGTCCTCATTTTACTGACCTTGGAAGGATGGAAGGATGAGTCAACCTTGAGCCAGTGAGAATTGAACTGCCAAACTGCATGCAGCTGGCAGTCAGCAGAAGTAACCTGCAGTACTGCATTCTAACCACTGCACCACCACTGCTCAAAGCCTCCAACATGCCTTGTATCTCACTAGTCCAAAGCTCAGCTATTTTTTTTTCTTTTGTACCCTGGTAATTTACTTTTTTTGTTGCTCCAATAACAAGAGGGAAAGAGAAAGATCATATCTCCGAATGTAAAATATTTTCTACAAGGGTCCCATCACATTATTATTCCATTAGTATAATATTATAGCCATCAGAGATCAGAGCGAGAAAAACAAGAAATCGAAAGCAAGCATGCATTAATAAAACAAAAAGACCACAATTGTACCGTATATACTTGAGTATAAGCCGACTCGATTATAAGCCGAGACCCCTAATTTTACCCCCAAAAATTGGAAAAAGTTGGTGACTCGAGTATAAGCCGAGGCTGGGAAATGCAGCAGCTCACGGTAAATTTCAAAAATAAAAATACAGGTAGATAACAATAAAATTGCTTTAATTGAGGCATGTGGAAAAGAGGGTCAACAAAAACAATATATTATCAGTATATTCAACAAAAACAATATATTATCAGTATATTCAACAAAAACAATATATTATCAGTATATTCAACAAAAACAATATATAATATTAAAGTATTAACAATAACTTTAAATGTACAAAAACCTTAACTCAATAAGCAACCAAGCTAAAACACAAGCATCAAAATCCTTCAAAACTGGATTCCTCCTCCTCATCTGTATCTGCAAACAGAGCTGCAGCTGTAGCTGGTGTGAGGTTATCATCATATACATTGTCACAGAGTTCGCTGTCATCACTATCACAGTTGTCCTCCTCATGCAAAGCAGTGTCTTCACTGCCATCCATAGCATTACTTATGCCACATTTCCTGAAGGCCTGCTTCACCATGTCCTCTGGAATCTCTTCCCATGCATCACGAACCCACTTTGCTATCAGTTCTATGTCAGGCTTCATCATATTTCCACCTTTTGTTAGTCGGGCTTGACCAGATGACATCCATTCGCACCACATCTTTCGCACACGGTCTTTGAAAGGTTTATTTAAACACACATCTAAGGGCTGTAATACAGATGTAAGCCCACCTGGAATAACGGCTAAAGTAACTTGAGAAGACTTTGCCAATGTTTTTATGTCATCAGATGTGTGGGCTCTGAACATATCCCAAACTAGCAATGATGGTTTTTTCTTTAAGGCTGCTCCTGGTCGTCCATTCCAAACTTCTTCCAGCCACTTTTTTGTTCCATCTTCATCCATCCAGCCTTTAACATGTGGGCGCACTGTAATTCGTGGTGGGAATTTGACCTTTTTAGGCAAGGTCTTTCTTTTAAAAATAATGACAGGCCGCAGCTTAGTTCCATTAGCCAAACATGACAGAACAACTGTAAAATGGTTTTTCTCATTACCTGTGGTTCTGAGTAAAACAGTTTTGTCTCCCAAACTTGCCACGGTTCTGTTGCTTGGAAGATCAAAGGTCATAGGTGTTTCATCCATATTCCCAATATCTCCCAGGTCATAGTTATGGATCTTTCTTTGTTTTATGATGAATGAATGGAATGACATCACTTTTTCATCAAGGTCTTTTGGCAACTTCTGTGAAATCTTTGTTCTTTGCCGCAAACATAGGCCATACCTATTCATGAAGCCAGTACACCATCCTGCTGACGCAACAAAATTTTCAATGCCTGGTACTTTTAATTTGTCATCTTTAGCCATTTGAAGGGCACGTAAGCGAATTCCCATGCGTGTTACGCAGTAACCATTTTGACGACACTCCATAACCCATTCATGCAATTCAGTCTCTAGAGCCACATATGGAGTTGTGAAACCACGTCGAGCTTTTTTTGCCTTTGGAATCTTTTCCAACTCAGCTTTCATTTTCCGCCACTCCCTCACTTGTTTTTCATCAACACCAAATTCCCTACTTGCAATACTGTTATTGCTTTTTTCTGCTCTTGACACAACCTTTAGTTTGAAAGCAGCTTCGTATGACCTGCGTCTTTGTTTTGGTGCAGGAGTACTAGAAGTACTGGGCTCCATTGGTGCAGGAGTACTAGAAGTACTGGGCTCCATTGGTGCAGAAGTACTAGAAGTACTGGGTTCCATTTCTAACAGGAATGGGGAGGTCTGCTAGGAAGGCGGCAGTCAAGCGTTGTTTCCCTCCTCGTGGGTGTGTGTGTGGGGGGGGTGGCAGTCAAGCGTTGTTTCCCTCCTCAGTCAAGCTTGTTTCCCTCGTGCGTGTGTGTGTATGTGGGGGGAGGGGCTTGTTTCCCTCCTCAGTCAAGCTTGTTTCCCTCCTGCGTGTGTGTGTGGGGGGGGAGGGGCTTGTTTCCCTCCTCAGTCAAGCTTGTTTCCCTCCTCGTGCGTGTGTGTGTAGGGGGGGAGGGGCTTGTTTCCCTCCTCAGTCAAGCTTGTTTCCCTCCGTCTCTCTCTGTGTGTGTGTGTGTGTGTGTGTGTGTGTGTGTGTGTGGCAGTAAAGCCTTGTTTCCACGTGGGCCCCGGCGACTCCGCTCCCTCCCCTCCCCTCCGGGCCGGGCTTCTCTCCGCCCGTCCGCCCGCTGGCTGGCTGGGCTGCTGCGCCACCGCTGGTCCCGGGCGAGGCAGCGGGCGAGCGAATGACTTTAGGCATTGGCAGGGCGGGAGGAGGGGGAAGGGCAGGGCAGGGCAGGGCAGGGCAGCGTCCTGTCCCGAAGGTGCCCAGACGCAACGCTGGGGTCTGAAAAAGGGAGCCGAGCTGCCAAACGGGACACGCGGCTCCGGGAAAGGGGGATTGATTCCCCGCCACCTCGCAACCCCGCCTCTCGATTCCACCCGGCCCTCCCGCCGCGCCTCCCCTCCGCGCCTCCCCTCAACGAGCGCCGGGGGGGAGTCTGTGTGTGTGTGTGGGGGGGTTAAAGTCCCCTCACCGATCTGCTGGAGAAGCGCTTCCGAGAGCTCCGGCTGAACATGGCAGCGGCTCCCCACCGGCGAAGGACGAGCGTCGAGTCTGGCGGGCCGGACTCCGGCGGGTCCCGGGAATCGCCCCCCGAAGGCGTGGGAGAGCCCGGGAAGACGGCCCAACCTGGAGGCTGGGGCTCTGGGCAGCGAAGCGGCGGCGTCTGAGCTGAGGCTTTCTCGGAGCGTGAGGCGCGCTGGCTTCCCACTCGCCCGCCGCGCAGCCCTGGGCGGCTGCTGGTCCCCTCCCCCTCGGCCCCGGGATGGCTTCGTGCTGACTGCTGACCTCACGTGTCTTGGGCTCCCGTCGGGACTGAGCGCGCGCCTGCCTCCTTCATGCGCTCTAGCGCCTTACGTTTCGCTTTCCTTCCCAGCCTTTACTTACGGTAAGCAGCCGCCTTTCTTTCGGAAACCCTGAGAGCTAGCTAGGTATTGCGCCCGGCTTGCCCGGTCGCCCGCCCGGCAGCGCAATCGTAGCGCCGGGTGTTTTTCCTAAGCTTGACCGGATGGAGTGGCGGTGGGGGGGAAAGCGCCGGCGGCGGTGAGTTGGGGGCGCAACGGGCGAGGCAGCGGGCAAGCGAGAGATGGGGGGGAAGCGCCGGCGGCGGTGAGTTGGGAGCGCAACGGGCGAGGCAGCGGGCAAGCGAGAGATGGGGGGAAGCGCCGGCGGCGGTGAGTTGGGGGCGCAACGGGCGAGGCAGCGGGCAAGCGAGAGATGGGGGGAAGCGCCGGCGGCGGTGAGTTGGGGGCGCAACGGGCGAGGCAGCGGGCAAGCGAGAGATGGGGGGAAGCGCCGGCGGCGGTGAGTTCGGGGCGCAACGGGCGAGGCAGCGGGCAAGCGAGAGATGGGGGGAAGCGCCGGCGGCGGTGAGTTGGGGGCGCAACGGGCGAGGCAGCGGGCAAGCGAGAGATGGGGAAGCGCCGGCGGCGGTGAGTTGGGGGCGCAACGGGCGAGGCAGCGGGCAAGCGAGAGATGGGGGGGGAAGCGCCGGCGGCGGTGAGTTGGGGGCGCAACGGGCGAGGCAGCGGGCAAGCGAGAGATGGGGGGGAAGCGCCGGCGGCGGTGAGTTGGGGGCGCAACGGGCGAGGCAGCGGGCAAGCGAGAGATGGGGGGGAAGCGCCGGCGGCGGTGAGTTGGGGGCGCAACGGGCGAGGCAGCGGGCGAGCGAGAGATGGGGGGGAAAGCGTCGGCGGCGGTGAGTTCGCGCCCTCCCGCCCTGCCTGCCCCCTGGCCGGTGCCTTCGCCCCGCAAGCCCCCCCGACTTGCCCGGAGGAAGCGGCGGCGGCGCGGCGCTGCGGGCCGGGAGGGGGGCGCGGCGGGGGCTGCCCCTCCTGCCGAGGAGTCGAGCCCGGCGGCGTGTGTGTGTGTGTGTGAGACCCGCAGGAATGGCTAGTTGCGTTTCTCTGTGTGTCAAGCCCCGTGGGTTCGACACACAGGAAGGGGGGGAATGCCGGAATGCCGCTTCCCTACCAGCCATTCCCGTGGGTCTGACACACGCACGCACGAGGGGGAGAAACAACGCTGGACTGCCGCCAGCTCTGCAAGGCTCTGCCGCTCCCTTCTCTCAGCAGCCTGTTCCGAACGAAGGGACAGTTCTTTTTTTTTGTTGACTGGAGTATAAGCCGAAGTGGAGTTTTTCAGCCCAAAAAGTGGGCTGAAAAATTCGGCTTATACTCAAGTATATACGGTATTTTAAGCCTATCTTCTGGAGTATTGGCTATTCCTGCCAGCTTGGTGTCATCTGCAAATTTGATGAGTTCCCCATCTATCCCCTCTTCCAAAGCATTAATGAAGATGTTGAAGAGCACTGGGCCCAGAACAGAGCCCTGGTACACCCCACTACATACTTCCTTCCATGTAGATGCAGTTCCATTGAGAACCACACGCTGAGTACAGCCTGTCAGTCAGCTACGAATCCATCTGGTGGTGATGCTATCTAACCCACATTTTTCTATCTTATCAAGTAGTAGGTTGTGATCTACTTTATCAAATGCCTTACTGAAGTCCAAGTAAATTATATCTACAACATTCCTCTGGTCCACTAATTTTGTCACTTGTTCAAAGAAGATTTGTCTAGCATGATCTGTTTTTGATAAACCCATGTTGACTTTTAGTGTTGACAATATCTTCGCGTTGCTTGCCCGACTGGCTGTCACGGGACCGCACAGATCACCTCGCTCCCACCGGCAGCTGATTCCTTCGAGTTTGGTCTCGAGCGATTTTGCATTTTCTCCAGTGCTGAAAGCCACTCGGCGGATCCCAGCCTCGGCTTATACTTGAGTCAAGAACTTTTTCCAGTTTTTGGGGGTAAAATTAGGGGTCTCGGCTTATACTCGAGTCGGCTTATACTCAAGTATATACGGTACCACTTTACAATGCTTTGGTAAGGCCACACCTGGAATACTGCATCCAGTTTTGGTCACCACGATGTAAAAAAGATGTTGAGACTCTAGAAAGGGTACAGAGAAGAGCAACAAAGATGATTGGGGGACTGGCGGCTAAAACATATAGGGAACGGTTGCTGGAATTGGGTATGTGTAGTTTAACGAAGAGAAGGATGAGGGGTGACATGATAGCAGTGTTCCAATATCTCAGGGGCTGCCACAAAGAAGAGGGAGTCAAGCTATTCTCCAAAGCACCTGAAAGCAGGACAAGAAGCAATGGATGGAAACTAGTCAAGGAGAGAAGCAACCTAGAACTAAGGAGAAACTTCCTGACAGTTAGAACAATTAACCAGTGGAACAACCTGCCTCCAGAAGTGGTGAATGCTCCAACAATGGAAGTTTTTAAGAAGAGACTGGACAGCCATTTGCCTGAAATGGTATAGGGTTTCCTGCCTGAGCAGGGGGTTGGACTAGATGACCTCCAAGGTCCCTTCCATTATTATTATTATTATTATTATTATTATTATTATTATTATTATTATTATTATTATTATTATTATATTATATTATATTATTATTATTATTATTATTATTATTATTATTATTATTATTATTTATATTGTTCCACTTCTTCTGTTATCTTCTGTGTTGTTAGTTCTTTGGTTGTTTGGGTATGTGTATCTAAGCTGGCATCTTGTTCTTTTATGTTAGGTCTTATTTTATCACAAGCTGAAAGAATGGTTTCATGTATTGCTTTCAACACGGAAAGGATCTTTTCCTGGTCTTCATCCATATTCTTTTAATAATGTGTTAAGTTGAGGACTTTAAAATCAGACGTTAAAAATAATTTTATAACTAAGTATCGGACCTCTCTTTCATGTGTTTATAGATAGTCTTTATAGTAGATGACATTTGTCAAGCAAGATTTTATAGTCCAAGTTTTTTCATCATCTCATAACCAATGTTCCTCAAATGAAGAGATAGGAAGGGAGTTCCCCACATATAACTCTGAAAGTCAGTAAAGGTTTACATTCATAGTTCAAGTAGGCCAGTTATGCCGCCCAACCATTATCTTTACAGCTGAGTTTCTCACAGGTGGTACCAAGGTCAAAAGAATCTTATCTAAAGTCTGGGTTTTGAACCACAAGATGTCACCAATGCAGCTTAAAGTTTTTTAAGTCCAAAATTTTTATAATCCTTTTTCCAATTTTGTTTCTTTTTTATAGACAAAAACAAGTCTCCAGTAAAAAAAACAGAAAACCTTTGGTTCCCCAAGTTTCAGGAACATATAAATCCAATTAGATTAAAGTTGTTCTTTTAGTGCTTTAATTCCCCTGGGTAGTCAGTCACCGTTATTCTTAGAGGGAAATTTCCTTCCCTCTCTCCTCACAGGGGGAAAGATACTTTGGGCAGCTTTTACAGGAAAAGAAAATACTTAAGGTAAAGAGAAGATCGTATCTCACCCAGTTTCATCTGCGTTGCTTTAGAAGTGCTTGGTGGTGAGTTTGACTTCAGCTGTCTACAGCTTTGTGACAAGCCATATTGCTATGGCTGGTCTTTCCTCCGCCAGTTTGGAGGGCTGCATCAGATTGGGTGGAAGGGCTGCTGCCCTCCCGTGATCAAGCAGGGGTGCCCTCCTTGCTTGTCGCCCCTACAGGGTAACTTTCGGCCCTTTCCAGGGTCCCCCAGCAGAACAAAACCAAACACGGAAGACAGAGCTTGAGAGTCCATGTTACCTGTGCTACACTGCCCAGCCCCCCAGCCTGCCCAGTTTCGGCAGGCAGCAGTGTGCTGTCCTCACTGCATGAAGAGGGTGAGCCAGGCAAGGCAAACCAGCGAGAAGCCCAACCTGCCTGGGTGCACATAGAGGCGGCAGCGAGCACCTGGAGCCTGGTGTCCTGGGTGAAAGGGAAGTGCTCAGAGCATGGTCAGCCTGCAAGGCAAAACAGTCACCAGGGACACCAGGCACTTCCCACCAACAATGTGGAAGGAAGGAAGGAAGGAAGGAAGGAAGGAAGGAAGGAAGGAAGGAAGGAAGGAAGGAAGGAAGGAAGGAAGGGATAATGGGAGGGAAGGAAGGAAGGATGGCACAATGAAAGGGAGGGAGGAAAGGAAGCAAGCAAGCAAGAGACAATGGCAGGGAGGAATGGAAGGAAGGGACAGTGAGGGAGGGAGGGAGGAAAGGAAAAAAGGGACAATGAGAGGGAGGGAGGGAAGGACGGAGGGAGGGAAGGAAAGAAGGAAGGAAGGAGATCGGAATGAAAGGAGGGAGGCAGGGAAAGAGGGAGGGTAGGGATGGAGGGAGCAAGGAAGGAAGGAGGGAGATTGGAATGAAAGGAAGGGTGGGTCTGAGGGAAGTCTTGCCTTAGCCCTTGGCCACTAGCAGTGCTGCTGCCCTTTCACCATCCCCTTGCCCCCTCCTCCTGGCCTATCCTGATGGTCTCCCATCCTATCGCTAAGGATGCTTTGGTTACAAAGCCAGGTCTCCTCACATGGAAAGGAAGTGGACCTCCCTCTGATCCACGCACTTTGCCCTCCTGCACCCACCACAACCAACCTGGCCAAGCAGCCTTGACTAGGAGGTAAGCACAGCCAGGCGTCCCCTCAGTGAAATGGGGCTGGAGTGGGTTGGGCTCAAGGGCTGGGCTAGGCACTTGCCCTCCACTGCCCAGGGCTCTGGGCAGCCCACACCACTGTCTGGGAATCCCCCATGCGGCCCAAGAGGGATGGCGAGGCTCCTCCGGTGGACCATGCCATGGTGCCCACCCCACTCCTACTCCCCTCCACTGGAGACCCCCGGATCCCCCTTACAGCCATGGCTGCACCTCCCACATGCGCCCTGCGATCTGAGTGAGGTTGAGCTGGCCACACCCCCTGGCCATTGACTTTGTCAAAAAGTTGCAAAAGGTGATCACATGACCCTGGGACATTGTGACCATCATAAAACCATCAGTTGCCAAGCATCTGAATTTAAATCAAATGACCCTGGGGATGCAGCAATAGTCATAAGTGTAAAAAATGGTCATAAGTCACTTTTTTCAATGCCGTTGTAACTTTGAACAGTCACTAAGCGAACTGTTGTAAGTTGTGGACTACCTGTACTTTATCATTTTTTTCCTTTTTGGGGGGGCGTCATCAAGGGGTTTTCCCAGTCTAGTTCTGATACTACACCATCCAGTGCTTCTTTGATCCTCTCTTCTTCTTTTTTATTTTTTATTTTAATTTTTATTAAATTTATTATTTAAAACATTGGGCACGGTACAAACGGACTGACATACCTTCTTGTCTACAATATTCATATATGTATATATACACATAAAATACACTTAAGATACATATCAATTATATATAATAATACAATACTTAGAGCAATCAACCAAACTATAAATTCTAATAGAGACCTTCCTTTTGTTCCCGACAAAAATAAAACTTATTCCAAATTTTGTAGTAACCTGATTGATCTTTATTTTTAATTTCCAAAGTTAATTTATCCATTTCTGCGCATTCCCAATTTTTTTTTAACAACCAAGATGAAGTAGAAGATCAAGACGGAAGGGAGGTAAGAGAAAGAGACATAAGACGGATAGCTATGGAAGGGAAAGCTTTAGGAGTAGAGGATAGAAGGAATAAACCTGGAGAGTCTACAGAGTCACATGGAGCTAGAGATAAAGATGCGAGAGTGCCCCGGACAATGAGATCTACAAAATCTAGAAATAAGTAAAATAAAGGGAGAAGAGTGTAGAATTTTGTCTTTAAATATCAACGGATTAAACTTGCCAATGAAAAGGCAGAATTTTTTTAATAAGCTCATTAGTCAACAACTAGATATTGTTGCAGTCCAGGAAGTCCATATAAAGGAACAACAAAAACATTTGCTAGCCCAACCAAAACTAGGGAATCTATTCGTTTCATTAGACCGACAAAAGAAAAAGAGAGGGGTGGCACTATATGTGAATCAGAAATTGGCAGCCAAACAAATCTATAATGACAAAGAGGGTAGAATATTGATAGTTGAGGTTGAAATAAATTATAGGAAGGTGATGATGGTAGAAATATATGCCCCGAATCGAAATCAAGAACAGTTTTTTTAAAACACTACATAATAAGATATGTAGTATAGATCATGATGCGATTTGTTTGCTAGGAGACTTTAATGCTATTTTAGATATCAATTTGGACTATATGGGCAATATGATTAGGAAAAGGAAAAGAAGAACATTACCGAGATCCTTTTTTAATTTGGCTAGAGACTTAAACATCCAGGATGTATGGAGGGAAAGAAACCGCAAGGCAAGACAATATACATATTACTCTAATCGACATAATTCATGGTCTAGAATTGATATGGTATGGATGTCAAAAGAAATTAATTCCGAGGTTAAAGAGGTGTGTATTGAGACAGGTACCTGGGCAGACCATAACCCTATGAAATTTAGCTGGAAAGGCTAAAAAAAATACCTAGATGGACCTTACAAAGATCAATTTTAAAAGAAGATGATTTTAAGTCAAAGATGGCAAGAGAATTAGATTTCTTCTTTAAGGAAAATAAAGCTGAAGACACCTCTGTACAAAATAATTTGGATACAGCCAAGGCGATAATGAGAGGGGTAGCAATGGCATATATGATAAATAAGAACAAGGGGAAAAAACAACAGAAAAGGTTAGAAGGGGAATATAAAAGATTAGAAACAATACTCCAACAAGAACCACAAAAAAAAGAATGTCAGACAATCAATGGATTTAATTAAACATAAACTTAATATTTTAGATAAAGAGAAACTAGCACAACAGATGAGAGGCATAAAACAGAACTTTTTTGAAAATGCAAACAAACCGGGCCGATGGCTTGCATACAAATTGAAAAAACAAAAGGAGAAAAGTTGGATTAGTAAACTATGTGATGACAAAGGGAAAATACACTATCAGGAAGAGGAGAAAAAACTATAGCCCAGGAATTTTACGAGCAATTATACAAAGATGATAGTCAGGTAAACGTGGAGAAAGTGGAGGATTGTTTCCAAAAAGCCAAATTACCTAAGGTTACAGAGGAAATCAGAAATATGTTGAACGAAGAAATTAGGTTGTCTGAGGTGATAATGGCCATTAATGAACAACAAAATAATAAAGCATCGGGTCCTGATGGTCTTCCGATAGAAATTTATAAGGAACAACAAAATATTTTAGCACAACCCTTACTGGAGGTGTTCAATGCGGTATTAGAAGATGCAAGAACGCCTAAATCATGGTCTGAGGCAAATATAGTCCTCATCCCGAAAGATAATACTGACCATACATTAATTCAAAATTATAGACCTATATCGTTACTCAATTCGGATTATAAGATATTTACAACAATCATAGCTGAATGACTTAAAAGATTCCTGAATGACTTCATACATCTAGACCAGAATGGTTTCTTTGCTAAGAGGCAAACTAAACATAATATTAGAGTAATACTGGATACGTTAGAATATTACGAACTACACAGCGGACAACAGTTGGCGTTACTATTTCTAGATGCCCAGAAGGCTTTTGATAATGTAAAATGGTCATTTTTATATCAACAACTTAATTTTATGGCTATGGGTGAAAAATTTATAAACATAATTAGAGCAATCTATACCAACCAGGAAGCAAAAGTAATTATTAATGGGGAAACATCTAGGAAATTTCGAATACAAAAGGGAAAACGGCAAGGTTGCCCCTTATCTCCACTGCTGTTCATATTGACACTAGAAGTCCTAACGAGAATAATTAGAAATGAACCACAGATAAAAGGATTAGATATTAAAAAGGAAACTTTCAAACTTCAAGCATTTGCGGATGATCTGGTCTTTATCATGGAGGACCCATATCACATGGGACCAAAATTACTGGAAGAATTAATTAAATATGGTGAAGTTGCTGGATTGATAATAAATAGACATAAGACGAAGATGATCGTTAAAAATATGACTAACAAACAAAAAGAAAAATTGGCTGGAATTATGGACATAGAAATAGTCAAAAAAATAAAATACTTAGGAATCAATATTACGGCTAGATGCACTTCACTTAAAGAAGATAACTATGATAAAACAGTGAAACAAATAAAGGGAGATTTGGAAAGATGGGGAAACTTGAACCTTTCATTATTGGGGAGAATTGCGGTTATCAAGATGAATGTCCTGCCCAAACTCTTGTTCTTGTTCCAAAATATCCCAATACAACTTGACTCAAAAATTTTCCAAAATCTGAACAAACTGTCATTAAATTTTATTTGGCAAGGGAAAAAACCAAGAATTAATATGAAATACTTGCAGGATACAAAGGAAAACGGGGGATTTGGATTGCCAGTCTGGGAGTTATATTACCATGCCACGGCGTTAAATTGGATTAGAGAATGGATAATTCTGAAAAATATAAGATTACTGACTTTAGAAGGTCAAGGATTTACAATTTGGTTGGCACGCCTTTTTATGGACTGAAAAACAAGGATTATTTTCACATTTTCAAAAACATCGGATTAGGCAAGCATTATTGAACATTTGGAACAAAATTAGAACTCACAACTATACTAAAGTACCAGTCTGGCTATCCACTCTCGAAGCGATTGTCTATCCAAATCTATTCAACTTGGGCAACATAATTTCATATAAGGACATCATGAATGATGAGGGGGAATTGAAGTCTAGAAATGAATTAGATTTACAAGGAATAAAACTGGATTGGTGGGCCTATTTACAGATTCAATCAAGATTCGGGAAAGATAAAAAAGAATGAGGGATAAAAACCCAGGAAACGGCCTTGGATAAAATATTATTGGGCCCAGATAATAAACAGATAAAGAAATTATATAATTTGCTTCTGGGATATAAGTTGTTCGAGGAACAAGTGAAGGACCCTATGTTGACTTGGGCTAAAAATTTGGGTCATGGCATTGATCTTGATACATGGCAAACGCTCTTTCAGCCGTCTCCTGCGGCTCCTAGTCCTCTGCCATGTGCAGTCCAAAAAAAAAAAGTAGGACTAAAAAAGTTCAACCAATCAATTCAAATATGCGGGGTAGGTGCATATCTCGCCTTGGCTCCACTCTTCAGTCAAACCCTGTTCTGCGCAAGCATGCATGTACGCACATGCACACACATTTTTTGCGGCTCCCAGCTTTTCCTTTTGTGAGGGAACCGGTTCCGAGTGGCTCTTTCACTATTCAGGTTGCTGACCCCTGAGCTAGAGCTGTTTGATGTTTCTGTATGTGAAATGGGGAGGGGAGAAAGAGCCCTCAGGGCCATCTACTTTGACCCCTACTAGCTAGCAAGGATGAGGCTCGAAGTTCTCAAAACATATTTGCACCAGTGGATTGGCTCCTGATGGACTGAGACATGGGGGTGGGGCTGGGAAAATGGGACTTTTAGCTTAATGCTTTTGTGTGGAAACTTCAGATTCTGCCTTACATGTCTGCAATCACTTTCTCTCAGTAAAAGATCCTTTTTGAAATGATGCCTGTTTCAAGAGTCATGCTTTCCTGAGGGGACAGCTGAGGCAAGACCTTACATTAGGTGGAATCTGCAAAGCAGTCAACCCGGAGAGGCATCTGCCCTACTGTGGGGATCATGTAAACCAGACATGTCAAACACAAGGCCCGGGGGCCAGATCCGGCCCGTGAAGTGATTTCATGCGGCCCGCAAAGCCATCCTGGAAACAGTGAGGGAATGGCCCCCACTGCCTTGGCCCTGGCCCAGAGACCCTCCTTCTGCCAGAGACCCTCAGATCTGTCCCACTCCTGCCCAGGCCCCCATAGGCACCCTTGATGCAAACGATGTAGAGCTGGCTACGCCCACCCAGTAGGCCACACCCACCCAGGCCACACCCATCTGGCCCCCTGAGGGCAACCGGAATGCTGATGTGGCCCTCAATGAAATTGAGTTTGACACCCCTGATGTAAACAATGTCTAGCCAAGACACCGACCAGGAAGAAATTGAGTGCTGGGGGAAGCCCCTGCTAAGGCTTACCCCAGCACAAACTCTGATGGATGGATGGAGGAAGCTGCCAACCTAGAGGACTCTTCTAAGCCAAGATGATCCATTGGCATAGGGAAGAGAGTTGACTGAAAAGGGAAGACCAAAGGGGTCACCCTCACCCAAGGCAGCTAGCGGCATAGATGGAGAGAAGAACTGGAGGCACTATACAATGATGATCTCCTCATGAAGCAAGCAATGTGCTTCATGATGGAAGTATTCCAAAGCTTGAAGGCACAGGAAGCTTTAGCCTAAATGATAGGGGACAACAGGATATGTGAATGATCAGTGAGCATAGGGGGGAAAACACCACCCATGGGTGCTTCAGTGGGCACTGCTGAAGCTGGGGCAGCAACTGACCCAGAGCCCCCCCCAAGGGACTCTGGAGAAGCAAATGTCCCAAGGGTGGTGATGGTGGGGCTCACCAGTGGGAGCAAAAGGCACACACCCCTTTGGAGTGAAGTTTGACAGAGACCCTCAGTAGCTCGGGTTTTTCCTAGCCCATGTCCTTACCTACATGCAGGAGTACGGACATGAGATTCCCTCCAAGGCAGCCAGAGTTAGGGTCATCAATGTCAATGCCCCAGAGCTGTGAAACTTTAATCATTTCATGACAGCTCTGAGACGGCAATTCAAAGATCCCCTGGCCAACCATAAAGCCCAAGATAGCATAAAAACTGTGAGGCAGGGGTGCTGTCTGGTAGCTGCATACACTGAGGAATTCCGGGACCTGGCTTGCCACCTTGACTGGCTGAAGGACATTCTTGTGAGATGCTTCAAAGACAGCCTAAATGATAATGCCTGCATTGTGAGCCGCCCCCCCCCCGCACACCTAAATGACTGCTGTGTACTAGCCAAGGAAGCTGAAATTGACCAAGCCTGAAATAAATATTGCTCCAGCAAAGTCTGGAAAGATCACCCCTGGAGAGGAGAAGGGAAACAACCAGACCTCAACCCCAGTCTGCTTCAAATGCAGGAAGGAAGGCCATCAAGCAGCCAAATGCAGGGCAAAAACCCTGGCAAAGAAAGAAGAGCATGAGCCAAGTGGGAAAACCGCCAAATCACAGCCTTGCATGAAGGAAACAGACCGGAAGAGCACCAAGGTCATGGAATTCAACCCCTTGCCCAAATGAAGGGAGGGAACTCTTAACTCCACAGGAGGAAGACCAAGGGTTCTTGGACACCGACTATGAGGCTGACCCCTTGGTAAGTGGGCCAATCACGCCAGTGACCATGCTCATAGAACTGGCACTGAGTAGGATGCTTCCTTAAGAGCCATATTAGACTCAAAGCGTACTAGATGTCTGGTTAGCCCAGCCTTAGTGGAGAAGCTAGGAATCTGCTTGAGAAGGCTAAAAACCCTTATCACCTTCTGCCAATTAGATGGGTCAGTCACAGGTGGCATCCTGGCCATTTTTGCCACTGTGCCCCTGGGGATGAAAATGGGAGCTCACTCAAGAGACATTAAGTTTCATAGTAACACTGGAAATGGAGAGGCCCCTCATCCTGGGGCTAGGCTGGCTGAAGAAATGGAACCCATAGGTGGACTGGAGAGGAGGGTTCTTAAAATTCCCAGGGAGAGGGAAAACCCCACAGTGCATTGATCATTGCACCCCTCCCTCGAGGGGTCCCTAGAAAGAAGCAGCCACAGCTGCAAGGGGTGAGAAAATATCAGACATACCAAAAAAATACCAGGACCTGAGAGATGGGTCAGATGAACTCCCTCCCCACCAATCCACTATCAAGATCTGCACTATCAAGATCTTCCCAGGGACCAAGTTGACAAAACCCAAACTATACTCGATGACCCCAAGGAAACTAGATGAACTGTCAGGGCCCACTTCAATATCTCATCCTAAGAAAGCAGAACTCATGGAAGCAGTTTCTTCCAAAAGGAACTTTTATTAGGAGAAGCTGATAGCAGGCATAATAGATAGGATCTGAGGGTTTTCCACTCAGATCAATAGGTTAAAAGACTCCCCAGCAAACCCCACCCCAATAGTTCATCCGGTCAGTTCAAATGGGCCAATCCTCAGGTGTTAAGTCCATTGTGGAAAAGTTGCTGGTAACACCGGTCTTTCCCAGGCTTGTAGTGTTGTTATGGCTTCGCACCTTCCCTTCCGAAATGGGAGATAAACCAGTTGGCTGGAGGCTCATTCCTTTCTCCCGCCAAGATAACATCAAGGGAGAAGCAGTTCAAAGAGCAAGTATGCAGAGAAAGCAAAAGAGGTACATTGTAGCGATAGAGAAAACAAAGAGACAGACCGAAGCAATTCCCCCCTCCTCTCCAGGAGTATGACAGAACCCAGAGTAATAGAAGAAATAGAATGAGAGAAAGCTCCCCTTAATAATATATAGGTTCTGACATGAACTATGGGCTTTCATTAATAAAAATTTAGCCCAGGGGTTCATCCAACTAACCCAACCTAGAGTAGCATCCTCTGTTCTATTCAGAGAAACAAAGGATGGCTCTCTTCATCTCTGCATGAATTATAGAGGATTGAATGCTGTGTGTGTGGAGAATGTGTACCCCCTTCTCCTCATGAAGAACATGCTATCCCACCTAGCCAAGGGGAATCTTTTTTCAAAATTGGACTTGCAGGAGGCTTGTTACCAAGTCAGAATTAAAGAAAGGGATGAATGGAAAACCATTTACAATTGGCCCGCAAGAAGCACCTGCAGTGTTCATGCAGCTAATAAACAAGGTGTTCCATGAACATTTATGCTAAGGGGTCCTAATGTATCTTGGTGACATTCTTATTTACACAGAAATGAAAGAGGAAAAAATTGGTCAGAGCCATATTGAAAAATCCATGCAGCCAAATTGTACGCCAAATTATCCAAATGCAAGTTTCATAAAGAAAAGATAGACTTCCTGGGCTATCGGATCTTTCATGAGGGGGTTGAAATGGATCCAGAAAAGGTGTGGGCAGTGCTGGAGTGGGTATATCCCCTGAACCAGGAAACAATTACACAGCTTCCTGGGATTTGCCAACTTTTACTGGCAGTTCATCCCCTCATTTGCTTAGATAGCCCTCCCCATCACCATCTTGCTAAAAAGGAAAGATGGGGACAAACCAAAACCCAGCCAACCTCTGTGAATTGGATTATGAAATGCCAGGCAGTGTTCAAAAAACTCAAAAGACTTTTCTCCACCAAGCCAGTGTTAAAAACACTCAAATCCTGGGAAAACTTTTGTCATCCAGGCTGATGCCAGTGATGTCATGGTGGGGGCTGTGCAATTGCAAGAAAATGAGGAAGGGAAATTACAACCATGCACATACACATCACGAAAGCTGATTGAAACTGAGCAATGGTGCTTAGTGTGGGAGAAAGAACTCTATGCGGTCAAATGGGCTCTCCTCATCTTGAGTCATTTCCTAGAGGGGAGTAAAATCCCATTCCAGGTCTGGACTGATAACAAAAACCTAGAAGCTCTGAAAACCCCTCAGAACTATCCCCTAAACAAGCACGATGGGCTCAGTACTTCCAACATTTCAATTTCATCTTACACTATTTACTAGGGTGAAAAAACTTCCAGGTCAACATTTTGTCAAGAATGCTGCAATATAACAGCTCCAAAGTGGAAGTAATTAAGCCCCTTCTCCCCTTGCCTCAACTGGCAATTTCAAGTAACCACCAGAGTGCAGCAGAAAGGGAAGCCACTTATAGACAGTGTCATTGCAGGAGACTTTTTAAAAGCCCTGGAAGCAGATGAGTGGTTCTGCAGCCACAGAAATCTATGCTCCATACAAGATAGATTAGCATGGGTAGGTGGGAAATTGTACATGCCAGCAAGCCAGAGGTTAAAAACCATGCAAATGTGCCACAATTCAAAATTGGCAGGACACCTTGGGTTTGTGAAAACCATACACCTCCTCAAAAGACAGTTCTGGTGGCCTTCTCTCAAAAAAGACATTGAGAGTTATGTGTCCCGCTGCCCTGTATGTGTGACCACCAATCGCAGACAAGGAATGACACCAGGTCTACTCCAAACAGTAGCTGAGCTCTCAGCACCCTGGAGAGAGATTTCTATGAATTTCATTGTGGAACTCCCCAAAAGCTCAGGAAACACAGTAATTTGGGTTGTGACTGACTTGTTTTCCAAGCAGGTCCATTTCATCCCTTGCCAAAATATTCCAATGGCTAAAGCATTGACAAAGATGTCCCTATACCTCATTTACTGCTTACAATGGGCATCACAACACATTATCTCAGATAGAGGGGTCCAATTCATGTCAAAGTTCCAGAGAGCTTTTCTGGACCTCCTAGGAAGCGACCAAGGACTTAGTTCTAGTCACCATCCACAGATAAATGTCAAGACAGAACGAATTAACTCAGTAACTGTTGTTTCATTAACTACTAACAGGATAACTGGATTGATCTCTTGCCATTTGCTGGAGTAGCCTACAATAACGCTGTGCACACCAGCATGGGCTTCATATCATTTTGAGTGGTGACTGGACAAGACTTTAACCCAATGCCTGAACTACCAGCCAAAGATGCCACCATCCCTTATTTAGAAGAGTTAAATTAAACCAATTACTAATTGACGATAAAGCCGCAGCCTCATAATATAATTTAAAGTTGGGCATTTTAAGACCACCTCTTTCATGTATATCTTGCATTATCTTAAGAGTAAAACTTAAGATAATGCAAGATATACATGAAAGAGGTGGTCTTAAAATGCCCAACTTTAAATTATATTATGAGGCTGTGGCTTTATCATCAATTAGTAATTGGTTTAATTTAACAGAAGGAAGATTACTGAATATTGAGGGATGTGATTTATTATATGGCTGGCATGCATATTTATTGTATGATAAAAAGGTGGATAATGTTTTTAAGACACATATATTAAGGTGTGCCCTGTTGTGAGTTTGGAAAAAATATCGATACAAGTTAAATTATAAAATACCAATTTGGGCAATACCTAAACATGCGATAGAAAATATAGGTTTGGGATTTAAACATGATGTGATTACATATAAAAATATTCTTAGACTGGAAAGGAATGTATGGCAATTAAAGCCATTTAATATTTTAAAAGAAGGAAAAATAGTACAAACTTGGTTTCAGTATGGCCAGATACAAGCTAGATGGAAAGAAGATCAGAAAATTGGCATTTCGACAACAAATGAAAATTTGGTAAAACAAATTAGAAAATTTGGTAAAACAAATTAGAGATCAAAGTCAAGCGCATATAAGAAGGATATATAATGCATTGATAGAAATAGATTCAGAAACGGAACTTGTTAAACATTGTATGATAAAATGGGCCCAGAATATTCAGGAGCCAATAACGATGGATACCTGGGAAAAAATTTGGGTCAGAAATGTGAAATTTACTCAGGTACAAAATTTAAGAGAGAATTTTTATAAAATGTTTTATAGATGGTATTTAGATCCTAAAAATTTAACATGTATGTATCCAAATTATCAGCCCAAATGTTGGAGGTGTGGTTGTGAGGATGTAACGTATTACCATATATGGTGGACTTGTAAAAAAGTTAAAGCTTTTTGGGTGGGTGCAGAAGATATTTAAGAAAAAGATAAGGTTTTCTCCACAGTTATTTCTGTTGAGTATTATTACAGATTGTACTGTTATAGAAACTAAATTGATGTTGAATTTAATAACGGCAGCAAGACTTTTGGTTTCACAATACTGGAAGAAGGAGGAACTGCCTACTATAGAAGAGTGGACTTTAAAAGTTTCAAACTTGGCAGAAATGGCAAAAATTTCAGCATATTTGAAAGAACAATCGCAACAGAGATATATTTCGGAATGGAGAAGATGGATCGATTATATTCAGAATAAATATGGGACTAAAAAATTTCATTTTAGCATATGAATGAGTATTAGAATTATAAGATGTGTTATTATTTAGTTATGTTTAAGTGGAGTTAAAGTGTGATAGGATTTAAAGTGTATTTATAGATGGTTAGCATATTTTAGCTCAAGTTTGTTAGAGGCAATACCCTGTATTCAGCTCTGGGAAGTCGGGGGAAGGGGGAGGGAGGGGAAGCTGTGGGGGGGAGGGGGAGGGAAGGAGTTTATGCTTAAAATGTATTGTAAAACTTTTCAATAAAAAAAAGACTTTAACCCAATGCCTGAACTACCAGCCAAAGATGCCACAATCCCTTCTTTAGAAGAGTGTGTTAATCAGTTAAAAAATATATGGCCCATTGTATGCAAAGCCATTGCTGATGCTAGGAGCAGCTTACAAAACCCAAGCCAACAAAAAAAGAGTAGAACCTAAGCCATTCCACGTAGGGGACAATGGATATTCCTGCTCTGACAACTGATGGAAATTGTAGCAATTTTTACTTTGCCTTTAACATGCTTTTTCTTTTGTGAAGGTGTTGAAGGGGGGATGGGGTGAATGCTTGAGCTCAGCTAGCCATAATAATAATGCAGGTCCATGGGAACTCAAGGACACAAACTGATAATGTTTTGGTGGGCTGAGGAGCTGAGGAGAGAGCCCGGGCTCTGGGCTAATTGGAGAATGTGAATTATGACTGCTTAGTGGGGTCGGGACTTGCAACTTGTTACTATGTATCTGGGGGAAGGGAATCTATGTAGTGTCGATACTTTGTTTCCTGAATAAAATGTTCTTTAAGGAAGAATTCTTGCCTTGAAGTTCTTTAATGGGTTTCATCTATCGGAACCATGGGATTAACGAAAAACTCCTTTTTACCTTGACCACCTTGGGGTCCTGAGCTCCAGTCACCTTCCCTAAATCAATAGGCTAACAAAGATATGGGGAAGATGTCAGCATAGAAAAGGAAGAAGCACCTGTAACTAGCACCCTGGCTGAGGCTGCTGCCTCAGTGGAGGGAGCGCAAGCCATTGCACCAGGAGAGAAAGTAAGTTTGGAAGCCTTGCAGATGGGGGCAAGACCAAAGATGTGAGAGCTGATCTGGTCCTCAGAGTGGACCCTGCCCAGCAGAGACTCCAAGCAGCTCGAGGCAACCCTGCCGAAGACGAGCTCTTTGAAAATGTCTGAAGCCAACTTGCAGGCAGGAACCTCTTGAGAATCACGCTCCCTAGACTATCAGGGAGCCAAGAGATTGGCAGCCATTGAGGACTCTGGAGAATGGAAGTACCTATCTGCAGTCCACAGCCAATCAGTGGAGAAGTTAGTGGAAAGATTTGAGGGGCTAGAGGTGAGAAGTGGGGAACAACTCTCCCACTCCTTGCCTGCAAGTGAACATGGTGACCGACAGGGACAATGCCAATCTATGCCTAAAAGAAGCCCCAGCCCCACCAATGAGTGCGAGCAGCTTCCCCACATTCAAAGCCAACAGTGCTAACCTCCAGCCCGGTAAGGGAGAGTCTTGGCTGCCACTCGAGACACAGCAGTCTGGGTCATCGCCACCCCTCTAGAACTCCAGAGTGCCGCTCGCAACACAAGAGCCCCAGCCACCAGAGAAGCCCTGATCAGGATTGATCATTGAAATCTCTTGGCAGGTGCCGCTGCCACAATAGGGACAGAAGGCGGGACTACAATGACAGCCCCAACAGACACCCTCAGTACTGAAGCCCGAGCCACCACCAGTACAGTCAAAGCCCAGATCTTCACAGATATCATGGGAGCCTGACCATCATTACTATCAGTCACACAGCCCTGAGCATCACCACCCACGCTGGCCAAGCCCAAGGGAGAAGATCCAAATGTGGACATTCTTTAATGGGTTTCATCTGTCCGAACCATGACACTGCATATATTTGTCCACCTGATTCCTACAGTCCTGCAATCTTCAAAAAAGTTAGGACAAAAATATATAGGGCCCTTCCCCATAAAAAGAATTATTAATCCAGTCACAGTGGAGCTAGAATTACCAAAATCATTGAGAAAAGTTCACCGTTTTCATTTCAGCCTCCTGAAAGCGGAGGTGGTTTCACCCTTAAGACCTGCACTCCCTTTAGTACCCAAGCCTAATATGGTAGAGGGAGAACAGCATTTTTAGATTAAGGAAATCCTGGATTCATGCATGCACCAGGGAGCCATCCCATATCTGGTAGCATGGAAAAACCTCTCCGGGGCTCAAAATGAATGGGTGCAAAAGAGCCAAGTGAAAGCTAGGTTACTTAAACATTTTCATGACCACTACCCCGACAAGCCAAGATGAACACTTAATTACTCTTTCTTATTTCCTTTTTATTATTTTCTCTTGTCCAGGTGGGTCTTCCCTTCTTTTAAGAGGGGCAGAACGTCAGGTCCCTATCAGAATGCTGTCATTCCAAGGGGAGGGGGAGCATGAGTTATTCTAGGTTGAGGAAGTTTCTAAATTGTTTCTGCTTTCACTTTGATGTATCTGCATGGGAAATAGGGAGAGGTAAAGAACCCTGAGAGCCATCTGCTTTGACTCCTGCTGGCTAGCAAGGATGAGGTACCAGAGGATGGCTGGTTATCACTTTTTGAGCTCAAAGTTCTCAAAACATCTTCACACCAGTGGATTGGCTCCTGATGGACTGGGGCATGGGGTTGGGGGCTGGGAAAATGGGACTTTTAGCTTAATCTTTTGTGTGGGAACTTCAGATTCTGCCTTACTTCTCTGCAATCATTTTCTCTCAGTAAAAGTTCCTTTTTGAAGTGCTGCCTGTTTTAAGATTCATGCTTTCCTGAGGGGACAGCTGAAGCAGGACCTTACAGCTTTTCTCCTATTGTCACAAGACAACAGAGAAGGGGACAAATCTTTATGGCACTCTTTAGATAGATGCCTATGGGAGAAGGCAATGTGGGGTACATTGAAGCCCCCCTAACAGCTTTTAAAATCAGACAATTTAAGGAAGATTTGCCTAAACTAATAGAAGATCCTATTGAAGTAGGAAAACAGGTAGAAATGTTTTTAGGACCAACGGAATACTCATGGAGGGAGATGCAATCTATTTTTAATATGCTATTTATACCAGAAGAGAATGGCATGATTAGACAGGCTGCCAGAAAGCAGTGTAAGAAGAGGTTTCCCCAACGGGATGAAACAGTAGAAGTCCTAGATAGGTAGACCCTAGGTGGGATGGTAACTGGACTGGAGACACGGGACAGGAAGTCTATGGCAGACTATAGAGGGTACTTGATAGATGGTATTAAAATAGCAGTACCCAAAGTCTGAATATCCAGAAGGCTTTCACTTTAGAACAAGGGGAGGAAGAAACACCAATTGAATAGTTAGACAGGTTAAAGAGTCAGCTGCAAAAATATGGACAAATGGTCCCTGACAATGCAGGGCACCAGATGATTTTGAAGTATCAATTTGTGGGGAAAGCATGGGAGGAATTAGGCATAAATTGCAGAAGTTGGATCGGTGGGAGACCAAAACTATAGAGGATCTCCTTGAAGAAGCTCAGATAGTATACTCTAAAGGGGAAGAGGAAAGAGACAAGAGAAAAGTCAAGATGGCTCAATTAGAATGGGATCAATGTGTCATCTCTAAAGAAAGAGGGCACTGGAAAAACAAGTGCCCTAAGAGGACAGAAGGGGGAAGAACTAGCTAATTTGATCAATGTTGATCATTAGGGATGTTGAGACAGGCTTGTTTTCTGATTTGGCTTTCCAGGAACCCCTGATAACTTTGAAAGTTGGGCCAGAAGGTGAGAACCAGGGCTTTTTTTCTCATAGAATGCTCAGAACGGAGTTCCGGCACCTTTTTTGGATGGAACCTTGTAGGGTAGGAAAGGTGGTTTGTATGACATGTGTGAGTTCCGGCACCTTTTCCTTTTACAAAAAAAGCACTGGTGAGAACATTGTGTTTTTGGTGGATTCCGGAGCCACCAGATCCACACTGAGCTTCATAACAAAAGGGTTAAAAATTGGACAAGGAAAAATTAGGGCACAAGGGATAGGAGGGACATATAATGGAAGCTAAAATTTTTGAACTCACGATAGTTTGACCCCAGGGAAAAAGAGTCTGGAATATGGTGTGACATTGTATTAGTAGAAGGGAGCTATAATTTGGCTGGGAGGGACTTAATCAGTAAATTGGGAATAAGGGAGCCTTGGTGGAGCAGTGGGCTAATGCCTTCTTAAGTAACACCAGCTGCCTGCAATTAGTGCAGGTTCGCATCCCACCAGGCTCAAGGTTGACTCAGCCTTCCATCCTTCCGAGGTAGGTAAAATGAGGACCCAGATTGTTGGGGGCAATTAAGCTGACTTTGTAATAATGCCGCTTGGGGGTGTGTGTGAAAGCCCTAATAAGCAGGCATATACATAGAATGAAGGCTACTGCTAAGCTTGTAAGCCGCCCTGAGTCTTCGGAGAAGGGCAGGATATAAATGAAATTAAAAATAAAATAAAAAAATCAGTAAATGGGGAAAGAAAGAGAAATAATTGTAAATATCATGGACTTGAGTGAGGAAGCACAAAGAAAAGTGGATGTCTCAGTTTGGGCAAAAGAGGGGAATAGGGGAGGGATTTGAATTAAACTGTTGAAAGTAACTCTCAAAGAGCCAGGAAAAGCAGTACATCAGGGAAATATAACATAAGCATGGAGAGAAGAAAAGGTTTGAAACCAGTGGTGGATGGGCTACTAAGGGTTAGGCTATTAGAACCCTGCATATTACCTTATAATACTCCTATCCTGGCAGTAAAGAAGCCTGATGGGAATTATCATTTGCTTGAGAAAAAATAAATGACATAGTGGTGCCTGGGTTTCCTGTGGTTCCCAATCCATATACCATCTTGAATAGGATATCTTCTCAGAATAAATGGTATACAATGTTGGACTTGAATGATGCCTTGTCCTTTGGACACAAGAAGCTGGGACATCTTTGCCTTTGAATGGGAAGACACAGACACAGAAAGAAAACAAAGTTAAGTTAAAGTGGATGCTGATACCCCAAGAATATACTGAATTGCCAAATTTGTTTGGACAACTTCTGGAACAGATTCTGGAGGAATATCAGAAACCTCAACAAGTGACACTTATTCAATATGTAGAAGCCGCCAAAGAGATGTTTTGGCAAACTGAAGCTTTCTTCTCATAACAATTGCTGGAAGATTAATTGGACAATGTGACCTGAACTGTCAGAGAGGGAAGGAAAGTTTTACTCTTTTAATTATCTGTTTCCCACCATATTGCCAGAGCTAGCTTTCCTTCTATCATACCGGTATGCTATGCCTAATAAAGTTTACACTAGAGATTGCCATGTGTGTGGTATTTTACTTTATTGGGCTTTTCAGCTGGAACATGACACTTGGACTTATACATGTGACCAAATTCCAGAGTTTCTGACACACCCAGTGAACTCTACTCAACTTAAAACAAAATATACTAAAAGAGAATGTACTTTCCCAGGAAGGGGGATAGCATTATCATGCTTACATAGAAGACAGGGAAAGGAAGGGATGGTAACTAAGTTTATGGAGTGGAGGTGGTGGTGACAACATATAAACAGGACATTAATCTCTGGGTTCACTTAAATTTGGCTGGGGGAGGTCATTGTACTAGAGAAGAAAAAGTATGGAGATGTGTAGACCCATACTCCGTGTGAGCCCTGCCTGTTCTATCTGGAGGACAATATCTGATGACAGCACTGGTTGGAAAGGACCATACTTGGTGGAGACCTTTTCATAAGGGTCAGCCAGCCAGAAAAGGGCAATACTGGATATGTGGGTCAATAGAGTACAGAGCATTGCCCCCAAATTGGGCTGGAGTCTGTTATCATGGGGTAGTAATCCCTGATTTCTTCTTACTAGAAAACAAAAAAGATGATGAAATAGAAATCCCTCAAACAGAGGGAAGAGAGATGCAGCTATAGCCCCACTACAGAGTTGGAAGGGAATATGGTCCACAGATAGAATAATCAAAGAGTTACAACTAGTAACATGGAATTGGTGGACCATAGGAGGATATTGAGGGGTGTATACTTTGGCATAATAAGACTACAAGCCATGGTAGAAGTAATAGCCACAGCTTTAGAACTATTGGTTGCTAACAAGGGCAGATCAAAGAAGCTGTGATGCAAAATAGAAAGGCTCTAGATTATCTACTAACTTCTGAAGAAGGGTTATGTGGGAAATTTAATTTCACCCAGTGCTGTTTGCAGATCGATGACAATCATGAAGCAGTAATGGACATTGCAAAGGGTATCAGAAAGTGAAACCAGCCATGCTGACTCAGGAATTCTGGGAGTTGAAATCCACAAGTCATAAAAGCCCTACCTCTGAGCTAGACAGTCACTTGTCTGAGATGGTATAGGTCAGGGGTGTCAAACTGCTGGTCTGCGGGCTGGACGCATCATCCGGAAGCTGCGCCCACCCCATTGCCGGCAAGGAAAACTATCCCGATAAGTTGTGCAACATCACGTGATGTCACGAGTTTAACATGTCTGGTATAGGTTCTCCTGCTTGATGGGGGGGTGGACTACAAGACCTCCAAGGTCCCTTCCAGCTCTATTCTATTTTAGTAAGTCAGAGTTCCAGCCTCTATTAACCCTGGTTCTAGCTTCTCTCAACTTCCAGGGAGAGCAGAATGCCCAGAAAGGGGAAATTTAATCCTTCTCATCCAGTCATGGTTCACATTGAAATCACTCCCTTTTGCATGCTTTAGCAACAGACACAATAAAATAATCCTGTTGTTGAAAGAAAAATCTTCATCAGGGTCCAGTCGAAGCTGGGAATAAAGAAAATGGAGACTGCTTTAGAAAGAAGGTTGTAGTTTATTGAAGAGCAAAGCCAGACAGAAGCATGGCTCTGGGAAAGCTGACCACAAGTAGTAGGGAGTGGTGGGTTTTTATACCTTCTTGAGCTTTTGTTTGGATTTGTTCCTGTGGCATGAACTTTGACCTGAGTCTGAATGTGCCTTTCTGGTATTCTGATAGTGATGGGTTAATCCTATTATGTCCCAAAGGTCATATCCTGCTTTCCTGGGAGTGTGGCTGATGACTATGTCCTGTGTTGGATTTTTTTTTTGGTGTGAGGGATTGTTGATTCTAGGGATCTTTGTCTTTCTAATCCCATCAGCTCTAAGTTTCTAGGTGCCAGTCTTTCTGAAAGGATTATATCTGCATTTCTACAGAGCTGATTTCTGCTTGGAGGAGGAAGATTTGGGTCTATTAAGAAAAAACAGGCATGCTTTTCTGCCTTTTTAAGACCTTTTGAGGAAATATAATTTTCTGCCCTTTTAATATTTCCTTCTCGGGGGGGGGGGTGACTTCCCACAATTCCCCACTGTCTTCTCTGCAGTATATTTCTATAATTGTTGGAATTTGGGGACATCATTTTGTGGATATAAGAAATCATAAGAAAATGAGATGGCAAACACCTAGAAAATTCCTATTTGCTCAATAGGTAATTCTGAAATGTTGTTCATTAGATGTTGTGTAAAACAGAAAAATATGCTTACTAGATGTACTAATGGATCTCAAATATATTTTATAAACAAAATTATAATATTAATTTTTATATTAAGGAACTAATAGGCATATATTCGCGTGGGGTTACTTAAGAGACATAAACTGAAATTCTGAATTATAGGACTTCATTACATACAGTACACATACACACATACACTATAATTTGGATTATATTTGATATAGATCCTTTGTGGAAATATCGAGAACTTTTGGAAATTTGACTTTTTTAACCTTTTAACAGATTGCAGTATATTGGAAAAAGAAGTTACAATTTTAAAAATAAACCACACAAATTGTTGGCATGCTGTAAATTTGATTTTATGCACTTTTGTTTATCATGACCATGACTTCCAAAAAGGCAGTATGGCCGCATCTGGTTATTGTCACCATTTAGCACCACCTATGGAGCATGTGGAGCTTAAGGAATGCTATGGACATGGGCAACTGTTGCTCCCCATTGTGGTGTTGATATGCAAACTATTAAACATATTGTGCAAGTTTGTCCACAACATATGTTCTCTGGTTCCTTAGAAGATCTACATGAAGCAACCCCAGAGACAATTGCCTGGGTAGCTAAATTGGACATCCAGTTATCAGGCCACTGCCATACCACCAGAGAAATTATAATTATGTGGACTGTGTATATGTGTTTACTTCTATCATGTTCTCATCATACGCTAAATAATAATAATAATGCTGTAAATGGTAAGTATTTGCAAGGAGGTGCTGGTTCCCAAAATAATCATTCTCAGCTTTATATTAGAATCTCTTTATATTAGAATCTCCTCTGTGCTATCCAGATACAATACAGGCCTATGTAACATAATTTATATAGGTCTTATCCATACAGAAAGGTTGTTTTGTTTCCATCTCAGACCAACAGCCATTTTTCAACATAGGAGCAGGTGACATTAGCCTTAACTCATCCTCCTCCCAATGTGAGTGCAATCCAGATTTGTCTTCCAGCTGCTGCTACTTTAAGCACTGCTTTCCGGTTTATCTGCTGCATTTTAGTTTCTTCTAGTCCAGCTCCTGCCCTTTCACTGATAGCTTCTCCCCGCTTATTGCAATAAATGAAACAAAAAGGTCTTCACTGTGTCTTGGCTGGTTATTGGTCAGGCAAATTTGTCACTGGTTTCAAAATAAAGTAGCTGAGAGCATATAACTCAGCTCTCAGGGGGTGTTAACATATACTATTAGAGTGATTTTCAAGATAGATATTCAAATGAAGAATGTTAGCATTTAGCACAGGGATGTCAAACTGCCAGCCCACAGGCCAGTTGCATCACATGAAGGCTGCGCCCACCCCAGCTCCAGCAATGCAAAAAAAGTCTTAATACATCCTGACATATCACAGGATGCTGCAGGTTTGACACCCGTGATTTAGCAGATAGGATTGTAAAATTTGAAGAAACAACAAACAATAGTGATCTGGTGATTTTAGGTAGGACTATGATCAGAACTCTTACACTATTTCCATATGGAAAAAATATCCATTGGCTTTTAATGTCTGCATTATTAAATTGTTGTTAAAGCTACAGAGGCTGAAAAATTGGCAATGCTTGATGGGTGTTATGCTTGTTTCAACTATCATTGGTTCTTGAATACATCATCTTATGACACCAGAGCAGCTGTCTGCTGAACTGATGTTCTATGTCTTTATTATTATTACTAGTGTATCTGTCCCATAAACCATTCAAAATGTGAAAGCTAATGGAAAAACAAGGTCATATTTAGTCCTTAAGAGCTGGAATCTTTTAATTGCAGTCTCACCACACATCATGTTTGCATTTTAAAAGATGTACTTATTTTAAAAGAACACACGTATTGCCTCTCTCACAACTGAGAACATACTTCTGCTGTTATCTAGGCCTTGTATCAGTTTCTTATTCCTGTCTAAAATATGCTTGGGCTGATTTTCAGTCAGAAATCCTACTGAGTAGTCTTCCACTTACTGTTACAATATTTTTCAGTATATAACTGGACATAGCATTAATTTTACTCTGGGAAAAAAGCTTTTATGGAAAATGTAAATATTATTTTTGAATGTGCTCTAAATTAACTATAGTACACATACATTTGCACAACAGAACTTAATCTAGAATTAATGTATCCCCTGGGAATAAGACAGGAAGCTGCAAACAAAATAAACAAGATATCTGAAGTAGACTTGGTGAATTTCTAATGTCAAAGAGGATAGTGGGAAGCAATCATTGACCTCAGTCAGTAAACATGCAGACATTAGTATAAGACAAAGTATGGTCAGCATTAGAATCTCAACTCTGGCCAATGGGTACATGTATTCTAGCTCCTAAATACATTAAAGTTCATATTTCATAGTTTAGTATAATATAAAATAGTCCCTTAAATTTAGAATGATGGTATTTTTATACTGGAAAAATTATCATTGTTTTTATAATACCGTAGTTACTTTATTGAAGAATGAGATCAGATTGGTTTAGCATGATCTGTTTTTAACAAACCTGTGCTGGCTGATAGTTATGACTTTGTTTGCTTCGAGTTGTTCGCAGATCTGTTTTTTGATTATCTTTTCTAGGATCTTGCCAGGTATTGATGTTAAACTGATTGGTCTGTAGTTTCCTGGGTCCTTTTTCCCCCCTTTCTTGAAGATGGGGACCAAATCAGCCCTTTTCCAATCTTCAGGTACTTTCCCGGTCCTCCAAGATTTATGAAAGATGTGGTGCAATGGTTCTGAAATAACATCTGCCAGCTCTTTCAGAACTCTGGGATGTAATCTGTTGGGTCCTGGTGATTTGTATTCATCAAGATTGGATAGGTGTTCTCTTACAATTTTCCTGCTTATTTTGATTTTTGTTTCTAGTATGTCTTTTATCTTTTTCAATAATTTAGAGCTTGTCTCCAGAGGTTCTTCTAGTATAAATACCAAACCATCCACAAATGCTTGTAGTTTATATTTTTCACCATTTATCTCCATTCCTTTGATTTCTGGATCCTGTCTAACATTTCCAGGGCTTTTTTTTCTCATAGAACGCTCAGAACGGCATTCTGGCACCTTTCCCCCCCCCCCAAAAAAGCTCCCTCTATTGGCTTTCAAAAGCCTATTGCAGGAGTAGGCAATCTTGGCTCTTTTTATGACTCGTGGACTTCAACTCCCAGAAATCCTGAGCCAGCCACACTGAGGGGAAAGAGAGAAGTTTCCAAGCTGAGCCATGCTGCCTCAGGAATTCTGGGAGTTGAAGTCCTTGAGTCATAAAAGAGCCAAGGTTGCCTACCCTGCACTAGAGGAGGACATTAAAATAATTTACAAGGTTACTTCTTTAGGAACTAAACTTTTAGAATCTAAAAGAGCTAATTCAAAAAAGCCAACAGGAAAGAACCTCACATTTTTTATCTGCTTCTGTCATTTGGAAGGTAAAAATAGATAACAAAATAATCTATTTCCTATGTTAACATCTCTGCAATGAAATCAATAAAGGTAACAGGAAAGAAATGAGAAACATTTTTCTCAATGTAATATTTCTAATTTATCTGATGCTAGAAAAAAATAGTATCTTTTGTACACTCTTGAAAACTATTTTGAATGTTCCGGTAGCGCTGCCGCGCCGAATGGCAGCGTTCTGAAGCCGCCCGATCCTGGGAAGCGTCAAAACGCCTGGAGGCAGCAAAACCAGCTGTTCCGCGGCACTGGAGCTTCTTCTTCGGGAGAAGAGGGAGAGGCGAGCTTGCCTGGATAGAGGTAGAGCCCCCCTACGATCCTCCCAAGTAGTTTGGGGGATAAAAGGGTGAGCTCCCTCGGAGCCCAGGCTTTCTCCGCTCCCAGGACGTCTTCGCTCCAAAAGGAGTGGAACAAGACGCGACAACTGCACCTGCTACTTAGAGGGGAGTGTGAGTATTTTGAAAAGCAGGCAGAGCAAAGCAGGAAGATCTGGATTTTTAAATTGGATCTCAACTTTAACTCAATTTCATTATCTTCTTCAAGCTTCAAGTGTGAAATGGAGTGAAAATGGCGCTGGAGTGTTTCTCTCCTGTGTGAAGTGACTGTGTTTGAAAAGTGTTATATTTTGCTACAAAGCAAGAGATACAATTCGCAATTGACTCTATTCAGTATTGGATTTTGTGTATTTGAAAGCCTGTTCCCTATTCTTCTTATTGAAAGTTAAGAACTCTGGGAGAATTGTTAATTTTTTTCCCCCTTCCTGAACTTTGATTCTGCTGGGTGACAGAGGAAATTGAAACTTAAGAGATGGCTGCGAAACGTGGGGGAGGGCCCCCGCTTTCTAAGAACGCTATCTCCTCACCTATGCCACAAACTGCAGGGCAGACTTCGATGAAACCTACAGTACAACCATCCTCTCCCCCACCTCCTGCATTTACACTGACGGACATCCAGCAAGTTGTGATGCAGTCAACGCAAGTTCTGCAACAAGAAATAAAGAATCAAAACAACCAGATGAGGGAAGATATAGTGCTTGCACTCCAGGGCTTAGCTGCACATATAGAACGCCTGGATGCTCGTGTGGATTATGGAGTATGTGGAGAACTTGGAAAATAAAATTACTGATGCTGAGCAGAAGGTTGATAGTGCAGAGGCCAAGATTGACAGAACAGGGGATGAGGTCACTATATTAGAGTATAAGAGCATGGAGTTTGCTTTGCATATTAGAGGCCTCAAAGAGAATCCTAAAGAAAATCTGGAATGGGAAATAGCACAAGCAGTGGCTCCTGTTTTGAAATGGGAACCTGAAGAATTACTTAAGGAAATGGATAAGATATTTAGAGTTAACTCCTGGATTGCTAGGCAAAAAAGTCTACCTAGAGATGTAGTGATCTATTTTTCCAGGAGATCAACTAGAAATTCTATTATCCAGGCCTTTTATCGGGAAAAATTCCAGATTGCAGGCCAAGATATTATGATCTTAAAGGAGATACCTTCAAAAATTCTTGGAAAGAGGAAAGACTTTGCCTTTTTGTCTGATGAGCTTAAGAAGCGACAAGTCCAGTTCAGATGGGAAATTCCTATTGGAATTGTGGTAAATTATGCAGGGACCAGATACAGATTAGATACAATCTCAAAAGCAAAGGATTTCTACACTAAGGTCCTGAAAGCAGGTTTACCACCATCTCCCCGAATTAAGAGAACAGAAGCTAGACAAGAGGATAAACAATTGAGTGAAGGGGCAATGTTACTGCCCCCTGAGGAGATCCAGAAACCGGAGGCCATGGAACAGAATTTGACATTAAAGGAAGATCCAAAAAAACAGAGGATGACAAGAGCTGCACATAAGCGTATGGAAAAGGAACAAAAACAGAAGTCTGCAACTGGTTCAGCTACGCAAGATGCGACTGCTTTAGAGCCCGTGGGAGGAGCACGTCCTAAGAGAGCAACAGCTGATCTTCAGGCCATGTTCCAAAGGCTCATGGTCACCAGAGATGGTGAAGTTCCTGACATGGAATATTAACGGGCTAAATTCACCACAGAAAAGAAAAAAAGTATTTTTTATCTGAAACAACATAAAAATGACATTGTTTGTTTACAAGAGACACATATTGCATTAAGAGATCAAAAATATTTGACTAATTCCCGATTGGGAACATATTTTGCATCTTCTGCTCCGGACAAGAAGGCTGGAGTGGTTATTTACTTAAGTAAAGACTTTTCGGCAAGATTGATTGAATCAGATAAGCAAGGGAGATATGTTAGAATTGAATTAACATTACAAGGAAAGAAAGTTCTTCTTATTGGATTATATGCTCCAAATCAACAACAGCAAAAAAATTTCAAATTCTTACATCAAAGGCTAATTGAATTGGATTAAAAATCTTTTATTATGATGGGGGATTGGAATGGGGTTTTGGTGCCATCTGAAGACAAGAAGGGGTCTTCTAAAACCCTTTGTAACTCAAAATTGCCTAAAGCCTTTTTTGATTTGAAGGAAGATCTGGAATTAAGAGATGTATGGCGGGAAAGGAATATGAGAGACAGGGATTTTACTTTTTTTTCGGATAGACACAAATCTTTTTCCAGGATTGACTTCATTTTGATTACTACTGACCTTTCCTCCTCAGTTAAGAACGTTAAGATTTTACCTAGGACAATGTCTGACCATAGTCCTGTTTGGCTGGAGCTCTTTACTGAAGACACTAGTAGGAGATCCTAGAGGCTGAATGAGAACTTATTTACAAATGACTTGTTCTTGCAGAAATGTAGAGAACATATGAAAGAATTTTTTGTCACGAATATGCATAAAAGTACTTCGATGGAAATGGTTTGGGATGCTAGTAAGGCCTATATGAGAGGGGTTTTGATTTATATGAATAATGCTTATAGGCGTAAGCAAGTGCAAAAACGTTTAGATATCTAGGAAGAGATTAAAACTAAAGAGAAAAGGTTTATTTTGAATCCATTGGATAATAATTTAAAGATCTCAATACATTTATTGAAAGAACAATTTAATATGCTATTGGCTGATCAAGTAGCAACTAATTTGCGTTATGCCAAACACAATACTTTCTGTAACGCTAACAAGCCTGGTAGATGGTTGGCTTATCAATTAAGGAAGAAACAGAAATCACGTACTGTAGACAAAATAGAATATAAAGGAAAAGAAGTCTACCAACAAAATTTGATTAAGAGGAGTTTCCTAGATTTTTACTCGAAATTATATTCTAAAGAGAATATACAAGCTCTAGAAATAGATAAGTATCTACAGGGAACTCATTTTCCAAGACTTTCACAAGAACAACAACTTGAGATGAATTGCCCAATTACACCAGAAGAAATTTCTTTAGCTATTAAACAGTTGAAATTGGGCAAAACTCCAGGAACAGATGGATTAACAGCAATTTATTATAAAAAGTTGCTGCCTGAAATGATTGAACCCTTAAAGATTTTGTTTAATGAAATTCAGACTGGAGGCACAGTTCCTCCATCATGGAGGACAGCTTTTGTATTGTTGATCCCAAAGGAGGATCAAGATCTTACCCAACCTAAAAATTATAGACCTATATCGCTCTTAAATACAGATTATAAGATCTTTGCTAAAGTATTGGCTAATAGATTAATGCAAGTTTTGAAATAAATGATTCATAGTGACCAATCGGGATTTATATCTGGGAGGTATATGAAAAATAATGTAAGACAAATTGTTAACTTGCTTGAATATTTGGATAAGAACAACCAAGTCTCCGCAGCACTGATATTTTTGGATGCAGAGAAAGCCTTTGACCAATTGAATTGGCAGTTTTTATTAAGAGTTGTTGAGGAGATGAATTTTGGAGAAGGTTTTCTACATGCTATTAAAGCTATATATCAACAACAAACTGCACAAATTATAGTTAATGGGGGATTAACAGAGACTTTTAGAATTGAAAAAGGTACAAGGCAGGGCTGCCCCCTATCACCATTATTGTTTGTTTTAACATTAGAGATTTTACTAATTAAAATTCGAGAGTCCTCTTTGATAAAGGGAATTAAAATAAAACAGAATGATTATAGACTGAGAGCTTTTGCTGATGACTTGGTTGTGACAGTATCCCAACCGCTACAGTCGGTTGTAGACTTGATGGAAATTATAACTCAGTATGGTAAGGTTTCTGGGTTTAAGGTGAACAGTAATAAAACTAAGATATTATCCAAGAATTTATCTACGAGTGAAAGGGATATGTTATCTAACTTAACAGGTTTTGAAATAGTGAAGAAGGTTAAATATCTAGGAGTGCATATTGCAGCCTCAAATGTAAAATTGTATAAGAATAATTATGAAACACTATGGTTGAAGGTACAAAGGGACTTAAATAATTGGAAAAAATTACAATTATCACTACTGGGAAGAATTGCAGTTGTTAAAATGAATGTTCTACCAAAGTTCCTCTTTCTGTTTCAGATGATACCTATATTGAAAAAGGATGCCAACCTTGATCAATGGCAGAAGGGTATTAACAAATTTATCTGGGCGGGGAAAAAACCAAGAGTTAAATTCAAGATTTTACAGGATGCCACGGAAAGAGGGGGACTCAAGGCGCCGAATTTGAAATTGTACTATGATGCGGCTGCTTTGACCTGGGTTAGTGATTGGCTTAATTTAACTAACAAGAGAATACTTCATCTTGAGGGATGGGATTTGGTATATGGATGGCATGCATACTTGCTTTATGATAAGAAGGTAGACAGGGCTTTTAAATCCCATATTCTTAGAAGTGCTTTACTGCGTGTCTGGAAAAAGTACTATAATAAGTTAAATTATAAAATACCGATTTGGGGAATTCCTGGACACACGATAGAGGGTGTATCTATGGGAGTGAGTATGGATATGGTTTCTTATAAGGAACTACTCAAATTGCAAGGGAATGATTGGCAACTTAAATCAGCAGAGGAGTTAAGACAAGAAAACATAAATTACTCTTGGTTTCAATATACCCAATTGAAAGCTAGGTGGAAGTCAGATCAAAAGGTTGGTATCACAATTACAGATCAAAATTTAGTAAAGCAAATTAGAGATTCAAATTGTGCACATATAAAGAGGATATATAATGCTTTAATTGAATTGGATTCGGAAACGGAATTGGTTAAAGATTGCATGATAAAGTGGGCACAAAATATTCAGGAACCAATCTCGGTGGACACCTGGGAGATAATTTGGGTCAGAAATGTTAAATTTACCCAGGCTCAAAATTTAAGAGAAAATTTTTACAAAATGTTTTATAGATGGCATCTGGATCCCAAGAAGTTGTCCAACATGTATCCTAATCTGCAGTCTAAGTGTTGGAGGTGTGGTAGCTTAGAAGCTACCTATTTCCACATGTGGTGGACTTGTAGAAACATAAAAGCCTTCTGGATTAAAATTTGGTGGAACATTCAAAAGATTTTTAAGAGGAAGATAAAGTTTTCCCTGCAATTGTTTTTACTGGGTATTGTTGTAAATTGTGATGTCAAAGAGACTAATCTGATGTTGAATATGATAACGGCAGCAAGGTTACTGGTGGGACAATATTGGAAGAAGGACAATCTGCCCACGGTAGAAGAATGGGTGTTTAAAGTTTCTAATCTTGCAGAAATGACCAAGATTTCTGCTTATTTAAAGGATCACTCACAGAAGAGATATATTTCAGTTTGGAGGAGATGGATAAATTATATTGAAAACAAATATGGGACCAAAAAGTTCCATTTAGCTTATGAGTAGAATTTAGTGGGATATTGTTATTGTTAGTAGTTATGCTAAGAGAGAGTTAAAGCGCAGTACGAATTTGGTTGATTGTATATTGTGTAAATTTTTATTTAGAATATGATTGTTGTAACTATAGTCCTGTATTTAGCTCTGGGAAGTGGGGGGGTTGGGGTGGGAGGGATTTGGGGATATATTGTAAAATTTTGTAAAACTCTTTAATAAAAAAAAAGAAAACTATTTTGAATCTATAACCATCTATTACAGCTAAACCACTTTAAATTAAACAATTCTTAAGAATGAAATATTCTTAATTTGGACTTTACTTTTACTGTTTGGACTGTTGTGTGTTTTGAAAAATAGATTATTTAGAATCTAGTTATGTTGCACTTCAGTCTTTAAATAATTAACCTAGTATATACATTTATTTATTTTTTATTTTATTTTAATTCCATTTATATCCCGCCCTTCTCCGAAGACTCAAGGCGGCTTACAAGCTTAGCAGTAGCCTTCATTCTATGTATATGCCTGCTTATTAGGGCTTTCACACACACCCCCAAGTGGCATTATTACAAAGTCAGCTTAATTGCCCCCAACAATCTGGGTCCTCATTTTACCTACCTCGGAAGGATGGAAGGCTGAGTCAACCTTGAGCCTGGTGGGATGCGAACCTGCACTAATTGCAGGCAGCTGGTGTTACTTAAGGAGGCATTAGCCCACTGCTCCACCAAGGCTCTACATAACAATATATGATGTTTTCCATGGTGAGCTTAACATCAATAACAACATTTATTTAAAAGGCTAAAATAATTTCTGGTGGTATTATCTGTACATTAAATTTTTGTTTAGTCAGAATCTTTCACTTTTCACATTCTGGACAAGCAGTGGTCATGTATCCTAGCCAGTGCTTTTTTTGTAAAAGAAAAAGGTGCTGGAACTCACACATGGCATACAACCCGCCTTGCCTATCCTACAAGGTTCCATCCAAAAAAGGTGCCGGAACTCCGTTCTGAGCGTTCTATGAGAAAAAAAGCCCTGATCCTAGCAAAAGATGTTACATACTGCATAAACGTAGTCAAATATCAATATCAAACATGCAAAGAAACAAAAATAAGTCCAAAATATCTGTGTTACATCCAGAAATGGCAACTTTGCAACCAATATTTCTCATCCATAACTATGGCACCCTAAGGATACCTGCATACATGCAAATGCTTCTCTGGGATCAGTAACACAGCAAGGATTGCTTTTTCCTTCCAGTAACAGATTGCTGGGAAATTCCAATGTTTGTTACAAATTTTTCTGGATGTGGTTGGAAAGAGGCCTAGAAATGCCAGCACAAATACATCACACTTGCTGAATGTGCACACGCAACTAATTACAATCTTCAAATATATGTGATATATCTAAAATGAGATGGGCTGTCTCAACTGCAACTTGCAAACCATTCCATTTTGTGGCAAAACAATCCAGGACAAGCTGATTAGTAGAGCTTAGAGTGGACTCATTAACACAATTTTGGGGGAGGAAAGAAACAGAAGGACAGTTTAACATCTTCCAGTTGGTGTTATGTTATGTAACATCTTCTGGGAGTTGAAGTCCACGAGTCATAAAGAGCCAAGGTTGCCTATGCCTGGCCTATTGGCTTTCAAAAGCCAATAAGAATTGCTGCTGAGCACGCCAAAAGACCTGGCTGGCAAACGTTGCACAGGCAAGTTGTCTGCACCCCTCCCTGCTGCCCAACTACACCATCTCAACTAGGTAAGTAAGATATTATTTGCAAATAGGATGGCAATAAACAATTTAGGCTGCATTGACATCAGGGCTTTTCAACCTTTTCAGAAATTGTACCACTTTTAGGACATGACAATATTCAAGCACCACCAGTGCTTAACAAGGTGTCAAAAACTTGATGACTAAAAAAAAGGGGAGGGGGTATTTTGGGTTTCATTGGTTAGATTCATTTATTGTTATAGAAATGGCTAGTTTATAATATTATAGAAAAGCAAAAAGTTGAGGTTCAATGTTAATGCTTCCTTCTACTCCTATAACAGAGGAAGTCAGAAGTCAGTGCCTTTTCTTTTTCCCTTCTCGCCCTCACTTTTCCCTTTTTCTCTCACCCTTCACTCGCAAAAGCCCCCCCACTCACACTTTGCTCACAAAAGCCTCCAGTCGCTCACACTCATTCCTCCATCTCTTTCAAAGTCACCTCCTTCAGTCTCTCCCCCACTCACTCCATCTCTTTCAAAGGCTCGCTCACTTACTGCCCCAACACTTCCAAATGCCATTTGCTCATTCACTCACTCACTTACTGCCCCATTGCTTCCAAACGCTTCTAAACGCCACTTGCTCGCTCACTCACTTACTGCATTTGGAAGTGACAGGGCAGTAAGTGAATGAGTGCAGGTGCCGGAGGCCATCAGCTGTTTGGCGCCAGAGACCACTGCCACGAGGAACACAGCTCTGGGTCGGGGTTTGGAGCAGCTCCGGGTGGGGGCTCAGCATGCGGTATGGCAAACTGCGGGGAGGGGAATCCCCACAGCAGCTGTGGGGAGGGGAATCCTGGTATGTGGCTCTGAGCCACAGGGGCGGGGGTGCAAAGGACGGGCAGCGACGCCGTAGCAAGACACCAGCATCACTCCCAGTGACATCACCTCTGAGTTCCGGCTCCTTTTTGTTTTATAAAAAAAGCACTGAACATTTCTATTCAGCACTTCCAAAGTTAGTATAAATAGCAATGGCAATAGTGGACACCCTTATCTTGTGCCTTTTTTAATGTTAACATTTTCTATCAGGTCTCCATTTATAATAACTTTGGCTTTGTCTAAGATATATTGTTTTAATCATATTTATAAATTTTTCTGCAAAGTCCATACAGTTTAATTGTTGTGTCATTACTTGCCAATTTATGTTGTCAAAAGCTTACTGTGCTTCTTAGAAGATTAGTGCCATTTGCTTCTCTGGATGCATTTCATAGTATTCTAGTGAGTCCAGGATCATTCTTAAGTTGTTCCTTATTTGTCTCTTTGGTAAAAATCCATTTTGATCTGGATGGATAAATTCAGTCAAAAATCTCTTTAGTCTTTCTGCTATTATTGAAGCAAAAATTTTATAATCCACATTTAACAAAGATATTGGTCTATAGTTCTTTATTTGAGTCAGGTCTGAGTCTTCTTTTGGTATTAAAGTAATGTTAGCTTCTGTCCAAGAATATCTAAGTTCAACTTCAGTAGATAACTTCAACAGAGAATAAATTCTTGCATGCAATTACAGTATCATTAAATTCTATAAGATAATCTAAAACTGTCTCCGCCAGCATATGTACACATCAACAACATTCCTGTTTCTCTCAGCCAATATAAGCTACAAACCCTCTTTGAGACACACATAGACTGTATTAACACAACACGCTTAATCAACTTACTGATAGACTTAGTGGCTGCATTTATACAAACAAAGCTTGGTTATTTTTAATTATGGGGCTGGGCTTTTGGGGAGAAGGTGTTAATATTTTATCAACTATTTGGTTAGTTTATGACTGTATGTCTTCTGTGAATCCTAATATCCCTGGTAAGTCTGTTGCCAAATTCTGATAGATAAATGCAACTCTCCTTCTCCTACACTCTTGCAACTCACCCATCCACCACAAAGCCCATGTTAGTGCCACACTTTATAGTTTAGCAATCCATGCAGAGCTAGATCAGTTCTGCTTGCCCCCAGGCCAGGTTTCAGAATCACAACATCTAGAATACTTCCTAGTACAGGGCTTTTCACCCTTTTCACCCATTGTACCACTTTTAGGATATGGCAATATCCACGTACCACCAGTCGCCTAGCAAGGTGTCAAAAACTTGATGACAAAAAAAGGAAAAAAAAGTGATGAAGTACAGGTACAGTTTGCTTGGTGACTGTTCAAAGTTACAATGGCACTGAAAAAAGTGCCCCCCAAGCCACAGCCGAGCAGGAAACCTGCCTGCCTGCCTGGCGGCGCTCTTCCTCCTGTCTGAGGTTTTCATTGTTGTGAGCATTTCTGTTGAGGATTGGCAGTGGGGGTGGGATGGGGGGTTAGGGTTAGGGTTTTTATTTTCCCCCTGCTGAGTGGTTGCAACAGGGTTTGGTCACTTCACATGACTCTGGGACACTGTGGCCGTCATAAATATGAATCAGTTGCCAAGCATCTGAATATAAATCACAAGACCCTGGAGATGCTGCAGCATTCCAGCTGATCAACACTTCTGGGCTCAGCAGAAGTGCCAGGATCAGTGCCAAGCTCTAGCTGGAGCCTGGCGCTGATCCTGGCACTTCCACTCAGCCCTGACAGCCCCAAAGAAGCGCTGGTCCTGGTGCTTTCGCTGAGCCCTGACAGCCCTGCAGCTCCAGCCATCTCTCGCACAGCCTTGTGCAGTGCTGCCACCAGTTCAGCTCATTCCCCTTCCCTGCTACCACTTTTCTAGGATGGTCGCGTACCATCTGCCAGGTGCCAATGTACCACAGGTGGTACCCATACCACTGGTTGAAAAGCCCTGTCCTAGTATACTATCAAAACATAATGGCAACAGTGTTTCTAGGCTTGGGCAGATGGCAATGTGCAGTTTCTATGCTTGGGCAGCATTGCATGATTGCAACATCATTCACCACCACAATACAGCAGCATTTCTCTCCCCAGCAACTGTCTACCCGCTTCCATTGAATTGTTGACACCTAACACTATTCTTTAAAATTTCCTCAGTGCTCTGTATTTCTGTAACAAGCTGAAAGAATACCTGTCATTGTTTTATATTTCTTCACAAGGAATTAAATATTGCTTAGAGCAGTGGTGGCGAACCTATGGCACACGTGCCAGAGGCGGCACTCAGAGCCCTCTCTGTTGGCACGTGTGCCGCCACCACCAACAGCAGGTCCATCAGGAGCCCTGCCCAGCACAAAGGAGGCAAAGTAGCCGACTAGCAAGCTCGAGGAGAGATGGTAGAGCAGAGGTCAGCAACCATTGTCGATTGGTGGACTGGAAGAAAAGGGAGGGGGAAGCATTTTACATGCGTGCACAAGCGCAAGAGGCCGCAAGCATGCATGTGATGCAAATGGGGCAGGGCTAGTGTCTGTGTGATACTCACTAGCCCTGCCCCATTCTTGCGTGGTGCAGCGCCTTGCAGCACAGTGGCCCATTTTTGCACCCCTGGTTTTTGCGTGCCAGAGACGGCACTGCTCCCCCCCGAGGGCACCATAATGTGATGCACCCCTGGCACTTTGCAATAAATAAGTGGGTTTTTGTTTGCGGTTTAGGCACTTGGTCTCTAAAAGGTTTGCCGTCACTGGCTTAGAGAATGAGAATACATGCACAAATTCACACACAGTCTGACCAGTGAGTTCCTTTCCAAAGAATTGTTACTTTCCCCCCATAAAATAATCATCCAGCAGTTCTTCTTTCAAGATGTGCCAACATTTGGGGAACCTCTTCTTTTCTGGTATTTTGTTCCCTTGTTCCTATCAGTGTTTTCCAGTCATCACTCTGATATTTGTATATCTTTGGAATGAAATCTGAAAGGAATCATTACATTACATTCAATATATTTATAATATTTCAAGTATTTCTTCTTGGTTGCTCTTTTTATTCTCCAGATAACTGCTCCATGGTTGGTTTTGAACTGGTTTCCTACTAAATCTTTTGATACTGTCTTTCAAATACCACCCTATTATTGCATGCAAATATTGTTATTATGAACTGCACTTCTGGAACAAATAGTGGTCAAGAGGAGCTACTTTTAGCAGGATATTAGTGTCATGATTGCTTTCCCACAAAACAAAGCCTAATTAAGCATACTTGTTTAAAAGCATGTGTATCTTGTTTTACACACACACACACACTTACATTCAATACACACACACATATACATGCATATATATATATATAATATGTTTTTTTCTGCAGTGAGAAACATTTCAGAGTTCAAGAGAAAAAACTTTGGAACACATATAAATCTTTATTATGGATTTCATATCTGTGGCTCATCCTTTTCACTTGATATGGATATACATTCATTCAAGGCTTACATAGTAATTGTAATTTCAGTAAATGAGAGAAAAGATAAGTTCTGCACTTGATCAAATCTTTGAATACAGAAATTTTAAGGAAGGATACAAAAGTATTAACACAGCCTAAGCAAAAGAATACTTGCTACGTTATTTATAAATGCAGCCCAAAATAGGAAGTGAATGTGCTAAGGGAGTTAATCTGGCTCATATGTTGCTATGAATATACCTAACCATATCTTGAAATAATAATATTTGGTTATATAGCCAGAGTAAATAGATTTTTTTCTTATAAAACAAATGACATGCTCAGTTAAGGAATTCAAGCAATTTTATTTTTATATTAAAACAAGTAGATGTTCCAAACGGATCATATTTCTTAAACTATAGCTTACTAAGGCTAGTTTCAAGAATGGTTTTTCAGTGGCACAGTACATAGAATAACAATTCTATAGGCAATGACTAGAAGAGAACAACAGATAAAGAGGAAAATTTATTTGAAAACAATTTTGGATCTATCCCATTGGTGCAAATACCAGTAAAGGAGTTGGTTACAATAGTTATAAATATGCATAGCACAATGTGTTTATTTTTCACTGTTGTACTTTCTATTCCTTTCCATATATGATTAAACTTTAATTTTTTTGCCCATCAAAAGTATTTTGTTCCTTATGTTTTTTTTAAATGTAACTGATCACTGCCTATGACAGAATATTCAAACATGCACATTTATTTATTACCTTGGTTTCTTTGTACAATATGTGTTTGTTTAGAGATAATGGAAAAGGGCTTTTATTTCTTCCTACATTTCTGCCTCTTCTATTGCCCCTGAAGTAAAATCTTAAATGTTAGCACAGGGATCATCAACAACCTGAGCTGTTTGATAAGAGATGGCCATAAAACATTGTGATGGCCCTGTTTTGAGAAAATGTTGGTTTGGTTTGCTATTAACTCTGAACAGCAGTCCTTCTATACCACCTGGGATTGTTATATGCCTATAGATGGAGGTAAGGGAGTGGGAAGGTAGTAACCTAGAAGCGGAAATTTGGTTGGAGACATGATTTCTGCTGGTGGACCTGCATGAACAGTCACTGGTGTTGCTGAGCCCTAGACTGGATTTAGTACTAGAGACAAGGCTGCTGGTGCAAACAGATATTAACATTCTGCTTAACTATAGGTAGAAAGATGGACATTAGTCATCAGTCAAAACTAACTGGCTGATTGTTGGTAGTGAAATACCACTTTCTACAGGGTAGCCCAAAAGAAAATGCAGATTCAATCCAGTGGTTCTGTTAGGATGCTATGCATGACATTCGAGCAGGGAAGAACATTAGACTAGAATGTATACTCAAATGAGGGGCCATTCCTTTAATGTCTTGGCCATAGTACTAATGTTGACTTTCCTGCAGGGGCAACTTTTAATCTTTTAAACACACAAATAAAAACAAAGCCATAGGTTTGGGCAGGTGGCATTTAAATTTTTTTGAGAAATGGAGGGTCATTAGGGGAGTCTGTAAAGGCTTCTTAATTTTATGTTGTGATGGAATGCTTAACAGAAGAGAACTTTGACTAGAGTAGACAGTTTTGAATCAAATGGAGGAAAACCACAAGGTTCCACAAGAATGACTGGAACTTTACTTTATTGATATAGGCTATGGGAGTGTTTCTCATCCTTGACAACTTTAAGATGTGTGGACTTCAACTCCCAGACTCCCCCAGCCAGCCTCTTGGTTAGGGGACTCTGGGAGTTGAAATCCACACATCTTAAAGTTGTCAAGGTTGAGAAACATTGGGATAGAGTAACAGACTCTTTTAAGTCCAACAATATTATTCTCCCTTCCTTTCCTCCCTCCCTCTTATATTCAAAAGAGCTAAGGTGGTACTAGTTTAAGTTTCTTTCTAATGTCTTCTCACCTTAACCTTAAATGATAATTTTCTAAACTGATATTATATAGTTTCTCCAAGGTTATCTTTACAAGCATAATTAGTCTGCTAGTCTTTCAAGATTTGTTACATTAAACATAATTAGTTTAATAGTAATAAGAATCTTTTCAGAAATCCCAGTAGTTCTTATTACCTGAGTGTGTCAGCCTTGCTAAGCTTGACAACTATAGACATTCATGGCAAGTCTGGAGCACTTGCCAGCTGTGATCCAGGTGTCTTACTATTTTTCAATTTCATTTGTCTATGTTTCTACTTAAATAACAGAAATGGGTAACAGGAAAAAGAAAATAGGAAGGAGCAAGGATGTGACCACTTGGAAACTGAATGGGGGTCAAGAAAGCACCTGAATTGTCATTATTTGCAAGGTCTATTTTCTGAGCAGACAACATAGAAGACAATGGAAGAAACAAGGAGCACTGGAATACAGCATGTTTAACACAAGAAATAGCAAACTCATTGTTGATGAGACTAATGAGAATGTTTTTTTAATATAATGCAGCAACACCAGAGGGCAGAAGACTAGCATCAAATAAAGGGGAAACAGCATTCAGAATTGGGGAAGCTGAGGATGTGAGAAACTCACAGTTTCACCGAATTGGCTCCATAGTTATGTCCAAAGCTAAAACAATAATAATAATCAGTATAAATATTAATAGAGAAACCAGAGGCTAAAAGGCACGTTCAGGACTCAGCAGCAACTGTAACAGAGATGGAAGAAAGCAGAGCACCAGATTCAACACACGGAATATCCTGAAACTGGATCAGGGATATTGTAAGAAGACCTCTTGGTATAAAATTGAAAATCAGCATTTGCACTAGGAATTTCCTGAAAAACAAGACAAAAGAAAAATTTAGCTGCAGTTTAAAGAAGGTAACCAGAGAGCCAGTTTGGTCTCATGGTTAAAGCACCACCAGAAATTAGAAATGAGGAGACTGAGTTCCAGTCCTGTTCTAGGCATGAAAGTGATTTTGGAGCAGTCACACTTTCTCAACGCAACTCATCTCACAGGGTTATTGTTGTGGGGAAAAGAGATGGCAGAAGATGGTATGTTTGCTGCCCTGAGTTATTTATAAAGTAATAAATAATCATGATTGGAAAAACATTCAGCAAGAGATAAGGTTGAATGGATGGAGAATTCAAAGGAGTAAAATAGGTGATTAACATTTGCTGAAATAATAGCACTGAAGTGTCAATTATTTTATACTAGACAGACTGTACTCTCCTTCCAGTATGGCTTTTTAACACTAGGTCTCAAAGGAAGAAGAAAATATTTTGATTTTCATTCAAGAAGTTCCACCAGTTGTGACATAACTGATGAAGCTTCTTGGATGAGGAGTGAAATGTCTTCTTCCTCAAAGAAAAAACAGTCCAGGTGTGTTTTGAAAAAGCACCTTTGAGACAACTATGACTTGGATGTCTCTATAGACATTTTGACACAAAGGATGAAAATTTTATAGGGAGTGGAAGTATGTACCAAAATACCTTATTATCGTAATTCAGTAAATTTTAGGGAATTGCAAAATCATATTATGCAGGTTCCAAGATGTCCATGGAGCATGGAGTTCAAATGTAATAGGATACCAAATCATCCAAATCATACTATCATTGGTGTTTCTCAGAAGACAGTAGTGTTGGGGGAGACCAGCATCACACATGATAGAGCAGGGCTTTTCAACCTTTTCACTGATTGTACCACTTTTAGGATATGACAATATTTGAGTACCACCAGTCGCCTAGCAAGGTGTCAAAACCTTGGTGACCAAAAAAAAAAGAGGAAAAAAGTGATACAGGTAGTCCTCGACATACATTTGCTTAGTGACTGTTCGAATTTACAACGGCACTGAAAAAAGTGATTTATGACCATTTTTCACACTTATGACCATTACAGCATCCCCAGGATCATGTGATTTACATTTGGCAACTGATTTACATTTTGTCCCTGTTTATTTGCAAACAAAATTCATTCAAATGTGAATATACCCTCTCTATAATAGCTATGGGATTTTGAAACATTAGTATCATCTGCAAATAAATTTATTTTAGTTTTCTTATATATACCAATTCCTTCAGTCAATGAATCTTTCCTGATTGCATTTGCCAAAACCTCCATCAATAATGCAAATAGAACTGGGGATAAGGGGCAACCTTGTCTTGTTCCCTGGCTTAAGGTTATTGTCTCTGTAATACCATCATTTATAACTATTCTTGCCTTATTTTCTTAGTATAAGTGATTTATCACCTTTCTAAAAAATTTTCCAAAGCCTAACTTCTCTATTAATATTTTCAATGTAGGCCATTCCATACAATCAAAGGCCTTAAATACATCTAATGCTAATAAACCAGCCTTTAATTTTTGATTCTTTATATAATAACCTATATTTAATACCCTTCTTACTACATCTGACATTTGTCAGCCTCTTATAAATCCACACTGATCGTTTTTAATATAATTCTCTATAAATGTATTCAATCTATTCATCAATATTGCTGTAAAAATCTTAGCATCTTGATTAATAAGGGATATTGGTCTATATGATCCTGGGTTTGTAAGATCTTTATTAGGTTTCACTATCAATACTATCAGAGATTGCTTCCAAGAACTTGGAATAATTTCTCCTTCCATTATTTTATTAAACATTAACCTCATCTTCAGCACCAATAATCCTTTAAAATTTTTATAATATTCTGCACCTAGTCCATCTAACCCTGGTGCTTTACCTATTTTCAATTTATTAACTTCCAGTATTTCCTTTTCTTCTATTTGTGATTCCATTATTTTATCATATTCTCGAATTCTACAGTTTAAATTCTTTTCTATATATGCCTGACTTTCATTCACATTTATTTCCTTTCCCTTATATAACTTTTCAAAGAACTTCTGAAATATCAACATTTTTTCTCTCATCCTGTTACATCTTTCCCCCTTATCATTCTTTATTACTCCAATCAGGCTTTTTGCCTTTTTAACTTCTGTGGCTTTAGCCAACATTCTAGAATTTTTATTACTATTTTCATAAAGTTCCCTATTTAAATAAATTAGATTTGTGTTCTAACTCAATATTTTGCAACTCTTTTCTTTTAGCTGATAATTCTAACATAATCCTATTCTCTCTACTTTCTATATATTTACTCTCTAGTTCTTTAATTTCCTCCTCCAACTTTTTTATATATTGTTTTTTTATATTATAAGAATATTTTATCCCTAAACCTCTTATCACTGCTTTCATTGCATCCCATTATTACACCTATATTACTACCTCCTTCTTCATTTATAGTCCATGTTTTTTAATTCTCTTTCCATTTTCTCTAAAATCACTTTATTTTTAAAAATCCTTGAATCCATTCTCCATCTACTTGCCTGTTTATAATCACAATCTATTTCCATAGTTACCATTGCATGACGTGATATTTTAATTATTTCTATCTCTGCTTTTATTATTTTAGATAATATTTCCGATGTTACAAATATATACTGCTCAAAAAAATAAAGGGAACACTTAAACAACACAATGTACTGTATTTAATAGTAGGATGTCTTATCTTGTGTTCCCTTTATTTTTTTTGAGCAGTATACTATCTGTTCTTGTAAAAATTTTATGTCTACTAGAAAAATATGTATAACTCTTTTGATTGCCGTGTAATTCTCTCCAAACATCTTTTAATCTATTTCTATTAATACATTTTCTTAAATCTGTATTATTATACTTCTGCTTTTGATGGATTAGATTTATCAATTCCTATATCCATAACCATATTATAATGAGCTGCCATTATCACATAACCTTTTTTATTTCTTCTATTTCTTTATATGCCTGTTACAAAACTCTCTTTGATTTGTATTAGGTGTATACAAATTTGGAAGTGACCTCTTGTCCATAAATCAAGCCTTGAATTATAAGAAATCTTCCCATATCACACCTTTTTATGGCTTTTACCTTAAATTTACATCTTTTAGCTACCACAATTGCTACCCCTCTTGCTTTTGATGTACCAAAAGCCTTTTCATATACATCAGCCCAATATAACCTAAGTTCATTCACCCCTTCTTTCTTTTGATGTGTTTCTTGTAAAAATACAATATCTATTTTCTCTTTGTTAATTGATTTTTCAATTCTTGCTCATTTATATTTTCCCCCCAAGCCATGTACATTCCATGGATTTTCAACAATTTTCCCATCTATTCCTTATATTATATATTCCCTTTGGTATCCATATGTGCTCTAACATAAATCTTACAAAACTAAAACTACAAAGTAAGCATATTGTCCCAAAACATAAATAATCTCTTACCCACCCATATACATATATATTGTCCCCCTTCCGTTCTACAGGAGATCTTCCTCCTCTCCGCTGCTTCAGGCCTCCGGGGGGCAGGGGGAGAACAGGAGCCATCTCTGCACAGACTTTGGTCATCGCCTACTCCACCTCCCTTGACCATCTTTACCCTTAATTTCTACACCCAAACATATATTATAACATTACAAATACTTACATACTATCTCTACAACAAACTTGTAGCTCCTGTTGCTTCATCCAGCTTCCCTTTCTCTTGCAGATCTTCTTTATTGATGATTTCATGCTCCCTTAATTTCTCCATTGCCGCCTCCTTTGTTTCAACTCTGTAAAATCTTCCACCATAAGAAAATTTCAAAAAAACCTGGATATCCTCAGCTGTGGTTAATGATATTTTTCTTTAATATTTGACAAACTTGATGCATCTCTCTCCTCCACTGTAAAGTCTTATTGCATAAATCTGGAAAAACCTGTATCTGATGCCCCCCAAACATTATAGACATGTTTCGCAATTTGTGCATCACTTGCTCTTTTTTTGCTTATGACGAGAGTCTCACCACAATATCTCTCAGCAATTTTCTTCCCAACCTTTTTGGGCCGACTCTATGTATTGCATCAATAGCATATCTTGCAAAGGGAACATCTGGGAGGATTGAGGTAGCCCAATCCAGTACAGCTTGATAAATTTTGCTTCATTTTCTTCACTTTTCTCCGGGTATCCACGTATATGGAAATTTGATAGGCGCTGATGATCACATATCTCAATCAAATCCTTTTTCAACTGATGCATCATAGTTGTCTGGCTTTTTAACACCTTATCATGTTCTCCCATCTGAGTCTTCACTTCTGTAATATTTCGTGTCATATCCTGACTTTGTTTCGCCAGATCTGTTATTCTTACATCCATCTTGTCCATTTTATCTTTTATTTGCTTCAAATCCTCCTTTATATTTGTCTTCATTTCTTTTATATTTATCTTCATTTCTCTTAACTCTTGTAAGAGAATATCAAGTTTATCTGGTTGAGTCAGTGAGTCAGTCCTCACATCCATTTCTAAGGCTTTTTCCACTCGAATCCACTCAACATAAATCTGAAGGCCTGCTTTAGGTCTTTGCCAAACACTTTCTGCACTTTGGCTGCGTTTTGACATCCACCCACCAAAAAAAGCTCTTAACCTTCTAAGAATTTTTACACAGTCATAGTCCATACACGTCACTTCCTCCCTTTATCTTGTCCCTATCAACTTATCTCTGTGAAAGCAACATGATGAAAATAAATGAATCCAAAGGCAGCAACTATCTTTATTGCACACACCTTATCAAGGCTTTGGCTTAAAGGTGTTTAATATTTTCACTTTCTCCAGATCTCAACACTTCGACTGAAAGGAGGGAGTAATGGGCCTTCACACTGTACACTTATAAATCAGCTATTATCTTTTCAGCCGTACTCCTTTAAACTCTTTCCAAATTCTTTCTCCTATCAGTCTTCAATCATAGGGCCCCTCCTCTCCCCATCAGCCTTCAAAAGCCTCTCAAGTCTTTTAGCCAGACATCCAAATTCAAAGCTTCTCTGGGAGAATGTCCAAAACTGAATCAAATACAATCCAAACTTCAGGAGGAAAGCAAAGGAAGTAACTCATGTTTCATAATCTCTTGAATTTTCATAGTTCTTAATTGGGTGTTATATTACTTAATCAATTCTCTGTCATGGTCCAGAGGAGGCAGAATTTCAGCATCCTTGTCCATCCAAGCTAGCTCCACCCCAATTTTGCTTTCTATAGTTAAACTTTACTATCTTTTTGCACAAAGTTCCTTGTATGGTCTTTTAAAACACTAAAAAGTGATTGTCCATGTTATGTATTGAATATATATAAAGTGTTAATCCCTGCTAAAGTGAAACTAACTTAACTCCAACTGCTTGTGAAGCTAAAATGAAACTAACCTTTAGATGACCCTGTTAACTCCAACTATTTTGGAGGGAAACTTTGAACATTCATATTTGGGTGGGTTTTTCAAGTATTGCGATTGGTTAAGGCCTTGTGGGCTCAGAGTATAAATTACAGGCAATTGCCTGCAGTTCTCCAGTTCTAGTTTGAGTCAATAAATAATGTTGTAACTATGCTGGTCTGCTCCTTGCCTACTGAAGCCCACTACTCAATAGTGGCGATGAAGGTGGGATGCTGCAGAGGAGAAAGCTGCTGCTAACCAAGAGACTGAAATCACTGGGTGATAGAATGGGTAAAGAGCCCCGGCAGGGTAGTTCTCACCCCCCGCCTACCAGTAAGCCACACTGGAGGCACGCTGAAATCACTGGGTGTCAGACCAGGAAAAGAGCCCTGGTAGGACCATGCTCCCTGCCCTGCCTGCCAGTAAGACACACTGGAGGCACAGATATACCTGAGGTATCTGTCCCCAGGATCCCAAAGTGCAGCACAGCTCCAACTGCAGCAGTACAGGCATTAACCAGCACCACAGGGGCCTCCCCAAAATGGCTAAATTGGGAAGGCCCAACAAGTTCAATATTACTCATCCGGAACAGTGAAACTCATATGTCTCCTGAGTAGACAACTATCTCCGGGCTAACCAGATCACAGATGATGGCCTGAAGGCAACAACCTTACTATGTGTCTGCAGACAAGCCACATTTGATATCACTGAAAACTTGATAGCACCGGCAAGTATAGAGACGGTGGCCTACGAAGACCTCAAGAAAAAAATTAAGGGAACATTTTGAGCTGAAACTCTCAGTAATCGCCTGGCGCTATGCATTCAAGCAACATGACCAGAGATCCAGGGAATCTTCAGCAGTTTGTGGCAGCCCTTCGCCAAGCTTCGCGCCAATGCGAAGACCGTCTCAGAGACAGGCTCATTTGCGGCCTGCATAATAGAGAATTATAGCAGCGCCTATTTGCCATGGAGAAACTGACTTTCCAAGATGCATTGAAGGAAGTCATGGCAGAAGAGGCTGCCAAAGTGGCAATGAAGGCTCTCCAGCCACCTAAAACACACACCAACACCACAACAATCCACCAAGAGACCGCAGAAGGCTTGGGGGAGGCCAGTGAGAGTGATGAAATCAATAGTTTGCACAGAGAGCCACCCAGAGCAAGTAACTTCCCCACAGAGCTGCACAATCTGCGGGGGACAGCATGAAAGAGCAGAGTGCAGTTTCTGCATAGCAGTATGCCATGCCTGTGGAAAGCAAGGGCACCTTGCCAGAGTTTGCAGAGGTCGTCAGCGGGAAATGAAACCTGTGACACAGTAGCACAAGGGGAAATGGCCCCCAGGACAGAACAGACTTGAATACTGCTCATGAAGGCATAGCATCCAATGCATAGGAGCCCAATGTTCCATCAAAGAAAAGACTTCAACTAAGACTGCAAGGGGTCCCATGCTCCATGGAACTAGATACTGGATCGGCACTGTCCATTATCTCCTCCCGGACTTTCAACCACATTTGCAAATGTAGCCAATGGTGGATCCCACTCAAATCATTGAGCTTAGTGCTAACAGACTTCCAGGATTGCCGTGTTTCTGTAAAGGGGGGGGGAAAGCTACCATTAGAATACAATTCAGAGAGTTCAAGTGTCCCCTCAGCATAGTGGTCATAGAGGGACCATGCACCAGCCTCATAGGACTGGACTGGTTCATGGCCCTGGGCATCAGGGTGATGGGCATCCATCAAACACAAATAGCTGATCTAGCAGCAGTATGCCAACAATATGCTGACGTATTCAGCACAGAGTTGGAGCAATACAAAGGGGCACACATTTCACTCAACCTCGATCCAGCAGTAACTCCAATCCGATTAAAACATTTGCATTGAAGCCTAAAATTGATGCAGAACTAGAGAAGCTGGTACAGCAGGAAGTGCTCCAAACAGTGGATTATAGCCAGTGGGAGACTACAATAGTGATTCCAGTTAAGCCTAACAGGGATGTCTGCTTCTGCGCAGACAAGTGCACTATAAACAAGGCACTACAGCAGCATGCTTACCCTGTACCAGTAGTGAGCCACATCCTCGCTTCGCTCCAAGGAGGCCGAATCTTTGCTAAGTTAGACCTCGCCCAGGCTTACCAGCAGCTACCGGTAGACGACGCTACTGCAGAAGCACAAACAATCATCACACACAGAGGTGCATTCCAAGTGCGCTGCTTGCAGTTTCGGGTAAGCGTAGCACCAGGGTTGTTCCAAAGTATTATGGAACGAACACTGAAGAACATTCCCAGTGTCTGCCCATATTTTGATGACGTCCTGATTGCGGGGGAATCAGTGGCAATCCTGGCGGAATGTCTCCATGCAGTACTCCAACATTTCTGCAAGGCAAGCCTAAAACTCAAGAAGGAAAAGTGCCAGATCAGCGTGGAATCCACAGAATTCCTGGGTTTCTGCATCGATGCTGTCGGAATCTAGCCATCTGATGCAAAGCTAAAGGCAATTCAGCAAGCCCCCACACCAAAATCCAAGGGGGAGCTACAAGCATTCCTGGGCTTGCTCAATTTTTACCACTCATTCTTACCTCATAAGGCTGCCCTGGCAGAACTGCTACACCACCTACTGGACAAAAAGACACCCTGGGTCTGGTCATGCACCCAAGACAAAGCATTCAAGGCGGTAAAATAGTTATCCTCGAACTGTGTCCTAGCTCATTTCAATGAAAACCTACCAGTAACACTAGCCTGTGATGCTTCGCCGTACGGCATTGGGGAAGTACTAAGCCACAGGATACCAGATAGTAGAGAGGCCCACATCGCCTATTATTCTAGAACGTTATCATTGGCTGAAAGAAACTATGCCCAGATAGACAAGGAATCTCTCGCCATAGTGGCTGGCATTAATAAGTTCCACGACTTTTTATATAGATGAACTTTCACCATCTTTACAGACTGAGGATGATAACTATCTTAGAGGAAAGAGGTGTTATGTATTGGATATATATAAATTGTGTTAATCCCTGCTAAAGTGAAACTAACTTAACTCCAATTGCTTGTGAAGCTAAAATGAAACTAACCTTTAGTAACTCCATCTGTTTTGGAGGGAAACTGAACATTCATATTTGGGTGGGTTTTTCAAGTATTGCAATTGGTTAAGGCCCTGTGGGCTCAGAGTATAAATTACAGGCAATTGCCTGCAGTTCTCCAGTTCTAGTTTGAGTCAATAAATAATGTTGTTACTATGCTGGTCTGCTCCTTGCCTACTGAAGCTCACTACTCAATAGTCCAATCCTAAAATATCATGGCATGGGTACTAATTTATTACCTTGGTTTCCTTGTTTGTGACCTGTCTTCTTAGAGATAAAGACTCTTATTTCTCCCTAGAAGATTGTCTTCGGAACATCTGAATCAAACAAAAACTTCTAAGCACATAGTATCAGAAGTAAAGGAGTACATAAATATGTTTCGACAGGTATTTCTGAGAAGGATGAAAGATTTTGCAAGCTGACTTACATTTTAAGCAAGTTCTTTGCCACCCCAACTTTAGAAATCAAGTATTGATGACAAGAAGCAAGTTAAAGACTATAATAAACAGTTAATAAAAATTAATATTGGGAGAAAAGAGCATTTGAATGCTACGTACTTCTCTGTCTTCATTCTAGATAATAATTATTTATTTAGTTTATCCAGTACTTTTTTTGTAAAAGAAAAAGGTGCCGGAACTCACACATGTCATACAAACCACCTTGCCTACCCTACAGGGTTCCATCCAAAAAAAGGTGCCGGAACTGCGTTCTGAGCATTCTGACAAAAAAAGCCCTGAGTTTATCCATACATACAAAATACTGTTTTCCAAAAAATGAAAATCATAACAGTTAGGAAGATGGGAGGCAATAAAAATATACAGCATCGGTAATGAAATTTAGCTCCAAATCAAACACTGGTCCGAAATAATTCAAAGAACATACTGAAAAAAAGCTGCGGGATATCGACCTAATAAAAAAACATACCACAGCCCATTGTGCAATCTTACAAGCGAGCGGTGTTGAGGGGTGCTCAGTCCCAAGGCGTCTACTTGAGTGGTAGCGGACAAAGTGCCAAGGTGGAGCGTGGAGACTCCAGAAAGGTCAAGCTTGGAGGGAGGGCCTAAGACATGGAGAAGGAGGTAGGACTCGCCTTCTCCTGCCAAATTAGGCTGTAGCCACGGAATAAGGCTCAGCAATAGCAACAGAGGTTGCCGGAAGGCATGCGTGGGGCCACAAGCCCATGAGCTGAGGCGCACGTCTCACGGGAATGGAGGCTTGCGGCAAGAGAACGGGCTGAAGTACAGGCGTTGCCAGAGCCGAGCAAGGGAGCGGGGTGCCTCCGAGGGGGTGGACTTAGACGCTGATTCGCGGTAGGGCTAGAGTAAAACTCGAGCGGCGTTCTCCGGCCAGCGCCAGCGTTCGAGGCAGCAGCTTGCGGAGTAAAAGGCGGCAGCGGCGGCGCGAAGGAAGGAGAGATTGAGCGGCTCTTGCGCCGCTGCCCTCAGGATGTCCGCACACAGCCTGCTCAACAGCGTCTTTTCGTGTTCTTCCTCGCCGGCGGTTGCCGGCAGTCCTCCACTCAGCTCCAAGAACTTGTCCAAGCGGAGACTTCGCCAGACCCGCAGTTTGGACCCCGCCGTGATCGGCCGCTCCGGCGGGGAAGGGACGGCGCTGGAGAGTTCAGCCCGCTCTGCGCGAGCCAAAACAACGGGTGATCCTTCGCCCGAATATTTGGCGGACTTTTCCTCGCGTCCCTTGCTGTGCCCTCCCGGCGGGGAACAAGGCGTCTTCTCGCTCTCTGTGCCCAGCACTCCCCTAGACAAGTCGCCCCCGAGCAGTTTCTACTTTGACTATGAGAGCCCTCGAGGCAAGAGGCTCGCGGCGCGGGAGCTGCCTTTCTTGGCGCGCGCGCCCTCAGCCTCGGCTCTCAGCGGCGGCTATGGAGGCAGTGGGGCCAACAGCATCTTCTTTTCGCCCAGAAAGTGGCTCCAGCAGAAGAAGGGACAGCATCTGCCCAGGAGTCTCGCCTCTTCCTACGTAGTGTGGAAAGCGGAGGTAGGAGCGTTGTCTTTAAAGCTTAGGTTGATCATTGACCTTCTCACCACAGTCGGGTAACTTTTTAGTTAGTAACTTTAGTGGAGCTGATGTGTTGAGGATTTTAAATTAAAATGTCCTCGTTTATGAACTCTGCTGACTTTAGGTAATCATCCTCATCTGGGAAAAGGAGTTGATAATCTTGTATCAATAAAGGATAATATTTGTAGCTCAGGATTGAAATGAGGTGATCTCTAAGTAGTTGTTTTCTTGCAAAGGTTTCATTACTAAAACTGCACTGATGATGTTACCTAGTTTGGGTAGTTAAATGTCTGCAAGAAAACAATGGAGCTCAGAGAACACTAAGGGCCCCTCAATCTTGCCTTAGTTATAGGGCAGATTTGTAATTTGCAAGGTACCATACATGAAACTGTATCAGTATTTGAAACTATTAGACAAATGCCTAATGATCTTTGCAATCAAAAATGGATCCAAAACAGGATGGAGAACTTTTAACCTGCCAGATATTTGTTGGATTCAGCAGTCTCAGTTAACATGATGAATTGGTGTATGAAGCACATGCTTCAAATATTGTACTTGCTGAGAATATTCTTGTCCCACATTGAGTGAGGGAATGTTCACCCTTCTCCATCATAGGATTCTTCAGAAATATATTTTATCAGTATCAGGTTTACCTGGATGTGTGCTTTAAATGTTGATACTTCATTTTTCCCTCTTTCTACCTTTCTCACAGGTTTATGTGCTTGATTATGTTTAAACTTTAAAATCCTGAAAGTTTAGCATGCCTGTGCAACTTGAAAGTTTTGCTTCCTATATCAAATTATTTGTTCTTGTTGCCAGGTTGTATCTGTTTGGTGAAGTAATGTCATGACTATGTTCTGTCCTAATTACACATAGTTTATAAAACTAATGGATAATATAAGCTTGAGTGTTCAAAAAAATTCACCTCTCAAAGCATACAATTAATACATGTGCACAAACTGCAACTAGATTATTATTGTCTAGTCACACTGAATATAGTCAAATATATACATTGGACTTCAAAAATATTTCCAATAAAATATACAATAGGTAAATAAAATTCTGCAACATAACAAACTAATAGGAAGAAGATACCAAGATGGATAGGAGGTTTTTTAAAAAGAGTTATTAACAGCAAATCTAATGACAAAGGACAACAGAAGTCAATATATAAGTGACATTTTATTAATAATTTGGATAAAGAGATGGGGACAATCTTACCAGATTTGCAGATGACATACAGGATAGAATACCTAATACTACAAAAACAAATTCAATATGATCATAAGAAGTTGAAGAATGCACTAAAATGCAGAATGAAAATTAGTAGAAACAAATGCAGATTTAAATTCACTTTGTAATTTATAGGACACCCAAATCCACCAAGACTCTGGGCAGCTTACAAATTTAAAAGTAAAGAACATTATTAAAAGAATAGAGATAATAGACCCTCCCTCCCCCAAAAAGTGAGCTTGGAAGGGCTTAAGAAACAGATAAACTGTAGAAGTGTGGATGATGGATTCCTGGTCAGATAGTAAATCTGAAAGAAATCTTGGAAATCTTGGTTACACACTTAATGAGTCAGTAATGTGACATGGGTGTAAAGTATGTAAAGCACTATCACATGGAAAAAGAATATGATTTCTTCTCTGAACTGCCAGAGTACAAGTTACAAAATCATGGTCTTAAGCTGCAGGAACATAAATTCCATTTGAGTGTTAGCAAAAAATAATAAGCATAGTCTGACAGTGGAGTCATTTACTTAGACAGTGGCAAGCTGTCTTTGTTTTGAGTGTGTTTGAGCAGATCTGTATCTGGAAGGCTTTAAACTGGATTTCCTAATTTTCTGAACTCAAGAATTTTTAAATCCATACCTAAATGGCTCATTCCAACTGTGTGAATCTAACATACTTGATTAGCTACAACATGTTTATGCGTTTGCACATAAATGTAAAACTTTGCTCTTCTCAACATTAAAATTCATTTTGTTGGATAGGGCCCATTGTTCAAATTTGTCAAGATCTTTTTGGATCTTGAGCTTGTCTTCTGGGGTGTTGGCTATTCCTGCCAGTTTAGTGTCATCTGCAAATTTATCATTTATAAATTTATCATTTATGAAGATATTAAGGAGTACTGGGCCTAAGACGGAATCTTGTGTTACCCCACTGCTTATTTATCTCCATGTGGATGTAGTACCACTGAGGACTACTCGCTGAGTACGGTTTGTTAGCCATGTACATATCCATCTGGTGGTGATGTTGTCTATCCCACCTTTTTCTAGCTTACTAAGCAGCAGGTTGTGGTCTACCTCAGGCATGTCAAACTCATGAAGTCACGCAACCTATTGGGACTTTTCCCCCATTGCTAGCAATGGGGTGGGTGTGGTTTCGGCATGATGCATCTGGCCCGCCGGCGGGCAGTTTGACATGCCTGGTCTACTTTGTCAAATGCCTTACTGAAATCTAAGTATACTATGTCCACATTGTTTCGCTGGTCTACTAATTTAGTCATTTTATCAAACAATGAAATAAGGTGGTTTGGCATGATCTGTTTTTGATAAACCCATGCTGGCTACTAGTTATAACTTTGTTTGCTTCTAGTTCTTTGCAGATCTGTTTTTTATTATCTTTTCCAGGATCTTTCCAGATATTGATGTTAGGCTGATTGGCCTGTTGTTTTCCGGGTCTGTTTTTTTTCCTTTCTTGAACATGGGAACCACATCAGCCCTTTTCCAATCCTCAGGTACTTCCCCGATGCTGTGCCAGCTTCTTCAGAAGACATCCCATGAGACAGAACCACATTCACAACTTGATACATTAGAAGAATCAGAATATTTCTTCACCTACAGAATTATTTGTTGTTTTTTTTATTATCTTTTCCAGGATCTTCCCAGATATTGATGTTGGGCTGATTGGACTGTAGTTTCCTGGGTCTGTTTTTTCCCCTGCCAGAACTTTCAGAACTCTGGGATGTAAAACAATGGTTGGAAACTGATCAAAGAGAGAAGCAACCTGGAATTTAGGAGAAACTTCCTGACAGTGAGGTCAATTAACCAGTGAAATAGCTTGCCCCCAGAAATCATGGGCGCTCCATCACTGGAGATTTTTAAGAAGAGGCTAGACCAGACATGTCAAACACAAGGCCCGGGGGCCAGATCCGGCCCGCAAAGTGGTTTCATGTGGCCCGCGAAGCCATCCTGGAAACAGTGAGGGAACGGCCCCCATTGCCTTGGCCCTGGCCCAGAGACCCTCCTTCTGCCAGAGACCCTCAGATCTGTCCCACTCCTGCCCAGGCCCTCATAGGCACCCTTGATGCAAACGATGTAGAGCTGGCCATGCCCACTCAGTAGGCCATACATACTTTAGCCACGCCCACCCAGTAGGCCACGCCCACCCAGGCCATACCCACCCGGCCCCCTAAGGGCAATCGCAATGCTGATGCGGCCCTCAATAAAATTGAGTTTGACACCCCTGGGCTAGACAGTCACTTGTCTGAGATGATATAGGTTCTCCTGCTTGAGCAGGGGGCTGGACTAGAAGACTTCCAAGGTCCCTTCCAGCTCTATTCTATTCTAGTAAACTCTAATAAGCCTGTTAAGCTAATTATTTCTTCTATGTTATTCAAATTATTGTTTAAAAACCAAAAATTTTCACAACAGTAAAATTTAATTAGTAATGAAGTAATGAGGCTCTGAGGCTGACAGATATGTAAAGTTGCCATGACATCCATAAATATATAAGCTTCTCCTTTTTTTAAAAAAATGAAAGTAACAGTTATTATAACCCTTACCTCAGACAGCAACAGCTGGACATCTTCATCAATCCATGCTAAATTCCATACATTTAATAATCGTGTCAGCAGTATTGTGCGCCAGTTGCAGGCATGTTCTAGCATCGTCAAGAAGAGGATTTTGGAACTGTCATTAACAATGCATCCTCACATGAAAAACAAAGTTTATCTATATCTCTCACATCTAAAATGTACCATACTGTCTGTTTTGACTTCAGAATATTCTTTCATAAGAAATGCTTTGTAAAATGTGTTTGTAAAAAGAATTTTTGCAAGATAGTAAAATAAAACAGCTGTCTGATTTTAGGATTTTGATCACTAATATTTCACAACAAATCTGAACGGATATTCAGCTGTCTCTTTTCTTTTTTACATTGAACTGCTTATATCAGGAGACTCTGAAAAAAGGATATTGTTGGACTTATAATATCAATGTGAATTTTCAGCTGCTTTTTCTTTCTCAGATACAATAATCTTGAGAGGATTTCCCTGGTTCTTGGGTAATTTTTTTTAAAAAATGTCTTTATTGTGGCCAACATTATAAGGTCATACAACACTGTAAGAAAATATATGTGTGTGGGGGGGTCCGTGGGTGTGTACACACACATGCACACATGCACACAGATAGGAGAAGAGTGCGTAAAATATTAAAAATGGATATCAAATCTACTGACATTCATAATTTATAGTCCATAACTATAGTAAAATATTAAGACTACTGGCTAAGATAATCAAGGATAAATGTCTGTTAATTGCAGATGAACTCTACAAAATTACATGGAAAATTTGGATGTATTCAATATTAGTTTGATTATTATTTAATTCCATTTATGTACAGTTTCAATTGTGGGCACACAATGGTATAGTGAATACAAGTTAAAAACAACAGCAAATGAAGAAAAATCAGCTACAACAAAAAGCATTAAGAAACCCTGCAGAGAGTAAGGAATAGGATATGGATGGGAATATGCCAGCTGTGTTGCCAAAATGACAAGAGGCAAAATATATTTTATTTCACAACAGCCAAATATTTGGAAGCAGCTCAGACAAACATCTCCCTAATTCACTGAACTATAAGTAGGAAACGGACTTATTGTTATGAAGAAGCTCTCTAAAAATCACAGTACAAGAAGACATTAATTAGTAATTCAGCTATGCAGGTTCTTAGAAACATTCTCTTAGCATAAGGAATCTTTTGAATCTAGGATTTCTGAGAGTAAGATGTTCATGATACTGTATGAAGCACAGTAGTACAAAAATACACTTGTATTATATAATCTGATTGTTGTGTAGTGAGTTCTTTGGAGGTAGGAAGCGAGACACGAGGTTTCAAACAGGAACATTGCTTTATTGAGGCAAACTGGAACAGAACTGAATCAGAGGCTTCTGTGCAGCTACTTATATGGTTGGCCACTAGGCGATGGCCACTAGGTTTAAAGGAACCCATTCCCACCCCAAATCATCCAATGATCTTCTTGGAGACTGCATGTCTGGCTAGTCAACGGCTGTTACACAGATATCTCAACCACTATCAAAAATAGCTGTCCCTGAAAGGGCCCAGCAAAGTCAATGTGAATTCTTGACCACGGTGTATGAGTTTCCTCCCATCTGTGGACAGAAGCATGTGGCATTTCTGGTCTGGATTGTTGACACGTGTAACACCCATGTACTTGGGCCTCGATAGTCTTATCTAACCCTGGCCACCATAGGTAGCTTTGTGCCAATGCCTTCATCCGGACTATGCCCGGATGTCCCTCGTGCAGAGACTGAAGTACACGGTTCCTTAATGAACTGGGGACAATAACCCTTCTCCCCCATAAGATGCAACCCTTGTGAGCTGAAATCTCATGTCTACATGTGAAATAGCTCTAGAATTCTGTTCTAGGGCTGTTTTCAAACCACCCTGTGTGAATCCATGACAAGACTCTGCTTAAAACCTTGTCTGTAGCAGTTTCTGCAACCACATCCCCAGCATGGAGGGGAAATTCAAGCAAATCTGGAATTGACAAAATGTGAGCTGCTGGAGCCAGATCTGGCTCTACCTGTGGCATTGGCAACCTGCTAAGGCCGTCTGCATGGCCCATGTCTTTGCTGGATTTGTGAATCAGCCTGTAGCTGTAGACCAGGGGTGTCAAACTCAATTTCATTGAGGGCCGCATCAGCATTTCAGTTGCCCTCGGGGCCAGGTGGGTATGGCCAGGGTAGCCGTGGCTTACTGGGTGGGCGTGGCTAGAGTGCATATGGCCTACTGGGTGGGCATGGCCAACTCTACATCGTTCGCATCAAGGGTGCCTATGGGGGCCTTGGCAGGAATGGGACAGATCTGAGGGTCTCTGGCAGAAGGAGGGTCTCTGGGCCAGGGCCAAGGCAGCGGGGGCCGTTCCCTCACTGTTTCCAGGATGGCTTTGTGGGCCACATGAAACTACTTCGTGGGCCGGATCCGGCCCCCGGGCCTTGTGTTTGACATGTCTGCTGTAGACTGACATAAAGATGGACCATCTTAACATCATAGGGGACAGTATTTGAGGTGTCTGCCTATCTGTAGTAAATAACCCCAACAGTGGCTTACTGTGACTGTGAATTCCCTGCCATACAAGTAATCATGGAATTTCTTCACCCCGGCCACAATGGCCAAGGCCTCTGTCAATTTGAGTGTAATTGTGCTTAGCTGAGGACAATGTCCTTGAATAATATGCAATTGGGACTTGAGTCCTATCACTTGCCAAATGGCTTAAAACAGCGCCCACCCCATAAGGGGATGCCTGGAGCTCTACTTTGGATCTGGGGCTTGGTGCCAGCTGAATTACCTTCAGCTTGGACTCTGCTGGATGGATGCCTTCAGCATTGATACGGAACCCCAGGAATTCAGTGGAAGGGACCCCAATTTTACACTTGTCCCTCTTCAGCTTGAGTCGCACTGTGTGGAACCGCTGAAGGACGGCTTTGAGCCACCTTGCCAGCACCTTAGTGGACTCACCAGCGATGAGTACATCAAAATAGGGGCAGACCCCTGGAATACCCTTGAGTGTATGCTCCATGACTTCCTGGAAGATTCCTGGGGCTACTCTAACCCCAAACTGGAGGCACTTTACCTTAAAGTTCTTTGCCAAATTAATTTAGAAAACACAGTTACCCCTTGTGATGATGCCAAGGTGTGGCTGACAAATGGCACCGGGTACGCATGCTGCTTAAGTACCCTATTTATGGTGCACTTGTAATCAGTGCAAATTCTGACCTCCCCGTTGGCCTTTTAGTGGTATTACAATTGGGGTTTCCCATTCACCCCCATCTATGGGCTGTAGTACCCCCTGGCTGACTAGCTTGTCCAGCTCTGTATCAATTTTATGTTTAAGCGCAAATGGCACTGTACGGGGTTTGATCCTAATAGGCATTATGGCAGGACCACGTTTAACGGCTATTGGAGGGCCTTTGTACTCTCCCAGGCTTGTGTCAAAAACATCTGCGAACTCCTTGCATACTGACGCCAAGTTTGCCGCTTGTGTCTGGTGGATTCTGGTGACTTGGATGCCCAGAGCATCAAACCAATCAAGCCCTATTAAGCTCGTTCTCTGGCCCTCCACCACAATCACATCCAGGGACCCCGAAAACCCCTTGAACCTGACGGCCAAGGTGGCCTTGCCTTTGACAGCAACTCGGGAGTTTTGCAAGTCAATCAGAATGATGTCGGATGGTCTAAGCTTGGCCCACCTCTTGCTACAGTTGCAGACAAACTGGAAAGTCTCCAGGGAAATGATGGACACCGCAGAAACTGTGTCCAGTTCCATCCTGCAAGGGACACTTTGCAGCTCAACTTGAAGCCGATGTTTGGGCTTAAGGGGCCAGCAAACTCCCATGCAGCAAATGCTCTGACGGCTGGAGCAAAACCCTACACTATGGTGCCCCAGGTCCCTGGTACCTCTCCTGATCAGAACGTCCAATTGGTGGTTCTTCTGGTGACCTCTGCAGACTGACACGATGTGGCTGGTTTTCCTGCAGGCCCAACACGTGGCTTTCCAGAACCTGCAGTCCACTTGGTGGCGGCTGCCACAGCCCAAACACCGAGGGAAGGGAACTGCCTTGTAAGGAGTTTGTGCCGTTGGATCTTGTCAACTTTGTTTTGGAGTCAACGTCTTCTGGAAGTTCGGCGTCCTCATGGTGGATGGCCTCCTCATGCTGAGTGCTTTTGGTGGCCTGCATGGCCTTCATGGCTCCGCCGGCGGCTTCATCCGCCATGACTTCTTTTAGGGCTTCCTGGAGTGAGAGAGTCTCTTTTGCAAAAAGTTTCTGTTGCAGCTCTCTGCTCCATAGTCCACATATGAGTCGGTCTCGAAGCCTTTCTTCTAAGTCTGAAAATTGGCACAGGTGCGAAGCTTGTCTCAATGCCGCGATGAATTCCGTGGCCATCTCTCTGGGTTGTTGAACTCGTTGTTCAAAGGCGTGCCTCCACGTGATCACCGACAGCTTGGGCTGGAAATGGTCGCCGAGCCGTTTCTTCAGGTCCATGACAGTAATGGACTCCAGCTACACCAGTGCGACTAAGTTCTCAGCGATGTCAAATGTTGCAGGCTTGCAGACACAGAGGAGTGTTGCAGCCTTCAGGCTGTCTTCAGCGACTTAGTTGGCATGGAGGTAGATTTCTACTCTTGCAATGTAGGATGACCATCTCTCTGGGTGAGTAACATCAAATTCCTCAAGCTTTCCAAATTTCGCCATCTTTGGGAAGTCTTTGTGGCTTGGGTCTCTCGTTGACTTGTCCTGATCCTTCTGTAGGCCCTGGGACTGATCCGCAGGGCGGGGTGGTCACTAGCTTGGCTTGCTAGGCTGACTGAGGGGGGGGGAAACGTGTTTCCTGCCAGGTGCTTTGCTGGCCTCACCCCCTAGTGACTTTCAGCTCTTGAAGAAGCAGAATCCCACCTTCATCGCCAGTGTTGTGTAGTGTGTTATTTGGAGGCAGGAAGTGAGACGCGAGGTTTCAAACAGGAACATTGCTTTATTGAGGCAAATGAACAGAACTGAATCAGAGGCTTCTGCGCAGCTACTTATACGGTTGACCAATAGGCAGCGGCCAATAGGTTTAAAGGAACCCATTCCCGCCCCAAATCATCCAATGGATCTTCTTGGAGACTGCATGTCTGGCTAGTCAGCGACCGTTACACAGACACCTCAACTGAGCAACCTTAAGCATCATTCAAAAGACACGTGAAAACAGTTCAAGTAAAATCCCAATACGTTACACTGATAAAGACATCTAGCTGGCTAATTGGTTCCCTAATTAGGGTTTCCATATCCAGGAATCTTTATCTGAGATATGTTTGAGCCTTTTTGTAGCCTTAAGGCCAATACCAATTGAGACCATCAATAGCATGGCAGCCTGTCCTCAGGTTCCAATATCCTGGAAGCTACAGAACTTTCAATCAAGGTTATCAGGGTTAAATTCACAAGTATTAACTTTTTATTATTGTCTTGGTTATTATTGTCCTGTAGTCAGTCTTGCTTCAGTGTGGAGGATAATAATTTGGATAATTTACAAAAATTAATACTAGTGAAGGGATCAAAACAAATCTTTTATTTATAACCCAGCCATTGTTTATTCTTTCTTGTTTGCACTCTGTACTTTGCTCAGATATAACTTAACAAAAATTGTGCTGACCAAGGAGAAAGAAAAAGCTTAGCTGTAACTTTAAATGTGTTCACTGTAGCTTGCAATGTATTGTTCTTCTGCTTTAACTTGCAAATGTATCTACCGAAGGAGAAAGTTCTGGACTGCTTGCCAGCAATTGTGTATTCGAAGCGTAAGCTCTGTAATAAGCTGTAACTGACCTAAACTGATAGTTAAAGAAAACACGTATTTAGAAATCTTTTAGCCTATTAGCGTGAGAAAGTGCCCTATACAAGAGGTACCAACTAAAACCATTCCAAAGAAAAATGCAGGAAAGCAAAATGGCTGTCTGAGGAAGCTTTGCAAATAGCTGAGGAAAGAAGGGAAGTGAAAGGCAAGGGAGAAAGAGAAAGATACACCCAATTGAATGCAGAATTCCAGACAATAGCTAGAAGAGATAAGAATGCCTTCTTAAATGAATAGTGCAAAGAAATAGAAGAAAACAATAGAATAGCGAGGACCAGAGATCTCTTCAAGAAAATTGGAGATATGAAGGGAACGATTCATGCAAAGATGGGCATGATAAAGGACCAAAATGGCAGGGACCTAACAGGCAGAAGAGATTAAGAAGAGGTGGAAAAACTACACAGAAGAATTATACAAGAACAAGCTTAACATCCCAGATAACCACGATTGGATAGTCACTGACCATGAGCCAGACATCCTAGAATGTGAAGTGAAGTGGGCCTTAGGAAAGCTGAGCAACAACAAAGCTAGTGGATATGACAGTATTCCAGCTGAGCTATTCAAAATCTTAAAAGACGATGCAGTAAAAGTGTTACACTGAATTTGCCAGCAAATTTGGAAAACTCAACAGTGGCCACAGGATTGGAAAAGGTCAGTTTACATTCCAATTCCAAAGAAAGGCAATGCCAAAGAATGTTCAAACTATTGCACCATTGCACTCATTTCACATGCTAGTAAATTTATGCTTAAAATCCTACAAGCTAGACTCCAGCAGTATGTGGATCGAGAACTACCAGAAGTACAGGCAGGATTTTGAAGAGGCAGAGGAACTAGAGATCAAATTGCCAACATACATTGAATCATGGAGAAAGCTAGGGAGTTCCAGAAAAACATCTACTTCTGCTTCATTGACTATGCTAAAGCCTTTGATTGTGTGGATTACAACACATTGTGGCAAGTTCTTAAAGAGATGGGAATACCAGACCATCTTATTTGTCTCTTGAGAAACCTATATGCGGGTCAAGAAACAACAGTGAGAACAGAACACGGAACCACTGATTGGTTCAAAATTGGGAAAGGAGTCCGGCAAGGCTGTATACTGTCGCCCTGCTTATTTAACTTATATGTAGAGCACATCATGAAAAAGGCAGGGCTAGATGAATCAAAAGTTGGAATTAAGATTGCCAGGAGAAATATCAACAACCTAAGATATGCAGATGATACCACTCTAATGGCAGAAAGTGAAGAGGAACTAAAGAGCCTCTTGATGCGGGTGAAGAAGGAGAGTGCAAAAGTGGGCTTGAAACTCAACATTAAGAAAACCAAGATCATGGCATCCAACCCTCTCAATTCCTGGGAAATAGATGGGGAAGAAATGGAGGTAGTGACAGATTTTATTTTCCTGGGCTCCAAGATCACTGCAGATGGGGACTGCAGCCAAGAAATTAAAAGATGCTTGCTCCTGTGGAGGAAAGCTATGACAAATCTAGACAGCATACTAAAAAGCAGAGACATCACTCTGCCAACAAAAGTGTGTATAGTCAAAGGCATGGTTTTCCAAGTTGCAATGTATGGCTGTGAAATTTGGACCATAAGAAAGGCTGAGCGCCAAAGAATTGAGGCCTTTGAACTATGGTGCTGGAGAAGACTCCTGAGAGTTCCTTCGACTGCGAGGCATTCAAACCGGTCAGTCCTAAAGGAGATGTACCCTGACTGCTCTTTAGAAGGCCAGATCCTGAAGTTGAAACTCAAATACTTTGGCCATCTAATGAGAAGGAAGGACTCACTGGAGAAGAATGTAATGCTGGGAAAGATTGAGGGCAATAGAAGAAGGGGATGACAGAGAATGAGGTGACTGGATGGAGTCATTGAAGCAGTAGGCGTGACCTTAAATGGACTCCAGAAGATGGTAGAGGACAGGAAGGCCTGGAGGAATGTTGTTCCTGGGGTCGCGAAGGGTTGGACACAACTTCATAACTAACAAAATGTTCATACTCCATTACTACCAGCAACCTGTTCAAGTGGCAAAGGGGAATGCCCCCATATAGAGAAGCCCCTCAATCATATGTAGAGCTGGTCTAGAGGGTTGTGGGAACCCACATGGCCAACAGTGCCAGACCTACATACCTTACTTGCTGCCTTCTTGGGCTCAAAAGACAAGTGACAGGTTTTGGAGGCTGCAGAAAAACATTACATAACCAAGCGGGCAGTCATTAACAATCCTCTGTTAGAACACTGGCCTGAGCCTGCAAATTTATTGTCTCCAACTTTTGAAGTAAATGCCAATGACCCTATAGGCATGGAAGTTTTGAGGGAAGCTCAGGAAGCCATTATTCAAGGTCTCAGGGAAGGAGTGCCAAAAACTGTAAATTTTCTTTTCTTTTAACATTTTTATAGCAAATTTTATTATTTAAAACTTTGGACAAGGTGTTAACGGTCTGACAATCCTTCTTGTCTTACATCATTTTTGTGTTTTATATACATATATACACTTTATGTACATATCATTTATATACAGTTATAGAATATTAAATCTTATCAACCACCTTATTCTAGTAATATGCGAAATCAGCATCCTGTGTGTTTCTGTTGTGACCTTCCTTTCTGTTCCCACCATGAATAAAACTTATTCCAAATTTTGTAGTAATCTGACTGATCTTTATTTTTAATTTCCAAAGTTAACTTGTCCATTTCTGCGCACGCCCAAATTTTATTTATCACTTCACTCTCATCCGGTATTACACTGTTTTTCCATTTCTGGGCGAACGTCATTCTCACTGCTGTGATGTGTATCATTACATATAAAATTAGTAAGACCACCAAACATGAAAATAAGTACCTAATTCTTTGGAACACTTCCAACAGCTAGGGGATATTGTCTTGTACATTTTGGCTAATCGTGCTGGGGGGAGATGCCACCGGTAAAACATTTTATATAAATTTTCTTTATAAGCTGAGGCCAGCGTTATCTTTTTATTTCTATCCCAGACATTTTGCCAAATATCAAAATCTATGCCATATCCCAAATTTTTAGCCCATATCAGCATTGGTTCTTTAACTTGTTCCTCAAACATTTTGTACCCCAATAGCAAACTATACAATTTCCTTATTTGTTTCTCATCTGACCCCAATAAAATTTTATCCAGTGCGGTTTCTTGAATATTTATCGCCCACTCTTTCTTATCTTTCCCATATCATGTTTGTATCTGTAGGTAAGCCCACCATTCCAATTTTATCCCTTGTTCTAGTTCCTGTCTAGATTTCAGTTCTCCCATTTCATTCATAATATCCTTGTATGTAGTACTGTTTTCCAAATTAAACAAATTCAAGGGTGGACAAGCAGACTGGTACTTTAATCTAATTTTGTTTTCTAATTTTATTCCAAATTTTAAGTAGCACTGGTCTAATCCGATGGTTTTGAAAATGTTGATATAGCCCTTGCTTCTCATTCCATAGGAATGCGTGCCAGCCTAATTGCAGATCATGGCCTTATAGAGTTAATAATCTTTTATTATTTAAAATTATCCATTCTCTAATCCAGGTTAACACCACTGCATGATAATATGTTTCCCAGTCCGGTAGTCCAAAACCCCCATTTTCTTTAACATCCTGCAGATGTTTCATTTTAATCTTCGTTTTTTTCCTTGCCATATAAAATTTAATGACAATTTGTTCAGGTTCCCAAAAATTTTTTGATCAAGTTGTATAGGAACATTTTGGAAGAGGAATTAGGTAATACATTCATTTTTTAAGACAGCAAATCTCCCTAACAATGAAAGGCTCAAGTTTCCCCATCTTTCCAGGTCTTCTTTTATTTGTCTCACTATTTTGTCATAATTGTCTTCTTTGATTGAAGTGCATCTGGCCCTAATAGTAATTCCTAGATATTTTGTCTTCTTAACTATTTGTATATCCATAATCCTAGCCAAGTTTTCTTTCTGTTTATTCGTCATATTTTTAACAATCATTTTAGTTTTACCCTTGTTTATTTTCAGCCCAGCGGCTTCTCCATATTTATCTAATTCTTCCAACAGTTTTGGTCCCGATTGTTGTGGATCCTCCATAATAAAGACCAAATCGTCCGCAAATGCTTGAAGTTTAAAAAAATCCTTTTTAAATTTCTAATCCTTTTATATGCGATTCGTTTCTAATTATTCTCGTTAGGACCTCTAGCGTCAGTATAAATAGTAATGGGGATAAAGGACATCCTTGTCGTGTTCCTTTTTGTATTTGAAATTTCCTGGTTGTTTCCCCATTTATTATTATTTTAGCTTCCTGATTAGTATATATTGCCCTCATTATATTTATAAATTTTTCACCCATATCCATATACCTGTTGTTGATATATAAATGGCCACTTAACGTTATCAAAGGCCTTCTGGGCATCTAGGAATAATAACGCCATTTGTTGTCCACTATGTATTTTGTAATATTCTAGGGCAGACATGTCAAACACAAGGCCCGGGGGCCAGATCCGGCCCACAAAATGGTTTCATGTGGCCCGCGAAGCCATCCTGGAAACAGTGAGGGAACGGCCCCCACTGTCTTGGCCCAGGCCAGCCGAGAGCCAATGTACAATTTCGTGGTGGTCATCTATGCTGAAATGCATTCAGTCTTAGCTCCACAAGGCTGTCTGGAAACAGCGAGGGACCAGCCCTTGCCATGTTGGCACTTCCCCCTGGGCACATGCTGGGGAGGTATCACCCTTCGTAAGGAATGAAGAAATGCACCGTCGCCTGGAAGTGGCCAGCAGATGGCCCTGCCTACTTCGGGCAGGCTGGGCAGCGTTGTGCTTCTTTTCAGATTCGTGCCACCTGGCTCAGCCTCTCAGCACTGTGAGGAGAGCATCTCGCTGCCTGCCAAAACCGGGCAGGCTGGGGGCTGGGCAGCATTGCACAGGTAACATTGACTCACGCTGCTCATGGCATCCCCTCCCTCAGAGCCCACCAAGCCGGATATGTGAAGTAGGTGAGAGCCATGTGTTGGCCACTTCCAGGCAATGGGGAAGGAAGGAAGGAAGGAAGGAAGGAAGGAAGGAAGGAAGGAAGGAAGGAAGGAAGGAAGGAAGGGAGAGGGTCTGAGGGAAGTCCTGCCTTAGTCCTGCCCTGCTGCCCTTTCACCATCCCGTTGTCCCCTCCTCCTAGCCTATCCTGGGGGGCCTCCCATCCTATTGCTAAAGAAGCTTTGGATACAAAACCAGGTCTCCTCACATGGAGAGGAGTGGGCCTCCCTCTTGACTTTGCACTCATACCCATCATGAGCAACCTAGCTAAGGAGAGCAAGCACAGCAGCAGCAGCCTTGAGGAGGTAAGTGCAGCTGGGCACCTCCTTGGGGAAGTGGGGCTGGTCTTGGTTCCACGGGTGCTTGAGGACTGGGCTGGGTATTTGACCTCCATGCCACCATCCAGCCCCCCCCACATGGCCAGAGAGGAACGGTGAGGCTCCTCCAGTGGACCATGACTTGGCACTTGCCCTGGTCACATCTCCTTCTGCCCGAGACCCTCAGATCTGTCCCACTCCTGCCCAGGCCCCCATAGGCACCCTTGACACTAATGATGTAGAGCTGGCCATACCCACCCAGTAGGCCACATGCACTCCAGCCACGCCCACCCAGTAGGCTGCGCCCACCCTGGCCACAGGCCTGCCAAGGGCAACCGCAATGCTGATGCGGCCCTCAATGAAATTGAGTTTGACACCCCTGTTCTAGGGTGTCCAATATTATCCTAATGTTGTGCTTAGTTTGTCTTTTGACTAGAAATCCATTCTGGTCCACATGTATAAAATTGTTTAAAAACCTTTTTAATCGCTCAGGTATAATTGTAAATATCTTATAGTCAGAATTAAGTAAAGATATTGGTCTATAGTTTTGAATTGATGTATGGTCTGTGTTATCTTTTGGAATCAGAACAATATTCACCTCTGACCATAACCTTGGGGTTTTTGCTTCATCCAGCACCGCGTTAAACACATCCAATAAATGTTTTGTTGTTCCTTATAAATTTCTATCAGGAGGCCATCAGGACCTGATGCTTTGTTATTTTTTGTTTATTAATGGCCATTATCACCTCTGACATCCTAATTTCTTCATTCAACATATTTTTAATTTCCTCTAACTTTTGGTAGTGTTGTTTTTTTGAAACATTCCTCCGCTTCCTCCTCATTTTCCTGGCTATCTTCCTTATATAATATCTCATAAAATTCCTGGGCTATAATTTTTTTCTCCTCTTCTTGATAGTGTATTCTCCCTTTGTCATCTTGTAATTTACTAATCCAACTTTTCTCCTTTTGTTTTTTCAATTTGTGTGCAAGCCATCAACCAGGTTTGTTTGCATTTTTGAAAAAGTTCTGTTTTATACATCTTATCTGTTGTGCTAATTTTTCTTTTTCTAAGATGTTAAGTTTATGTTTAATTAAGTCCATTTGTTGTTTTACATTCTTTTTTTGTGGTTCATGTTGGAGTATTGTTTCTAATCTTTTGTATTCCCCTTCTAACATTTTCTGTTGTTTTTTCTCCTTATTCTTTTTCGCCATATATGCTATAGCTACTCCTCTCATAATTGCCTTAGCTGTGTCCGAATGATTTTGGACAAAGTTGTCTTCAGCTTTATTTTCTTTAAAAAAGAAGTCCAATTCTCTCTCCATCTTAATCTGAAGTCATCTTTTAATGTTGATCTTTGTATAGTCCATCTAGATGTTTTTTTGAACTCTTTCCAGCTAAATTTCACAGGGTTGTGGTCTGCCCAGATGCTTGTCTCTATGCACACGTCTTCAACCAGAGTTAATTTTCCTTGACATCCACACCGTGTCAATCCTAGACCATGAGCTATGTCGATTAGAATAATATGTATACTGTCTAGCCTCATGATTCCTTTCTCTCCATATGTCCTGGATGTTTAGATCTTTGGCCAATTTGAAAAAGGATTTGGTAGTGTTCTTTTTTTCCTTTTCCTGGTCTTATTACCCTTGTAGTCCAAATTATTATCAATAATAGCATTGAAGTCTCCTAGCACACAGATCTCATCGTAGTCTATATCACATATCTTATTATGTAACGTTTTAAAAAACTGTTCTTGGTTTCCATTCAGGGCATATATTTCTACTATCACTACTTTCCTATGGTTTATTTCTACCTCAACTATCAATATTCTACCTTCTCTATCTTTATAAATTTGTTTAGCTAATTTCTCATTCACATATAATACCACCCCCCTCTTTTTTTGTTGATCTAATGATACAAATATATTTCCTAATTTTGGTTGATCTAACAGGTATTTCTGTTGTTCTTTTATATGGGACTTCCTGAATTGCAATTATATCTAATTTTTGACGAATATGTTTATTAAAGATTTTCCGTCTTTTCGTTTGCGAGTTTAAACCATTAATATTCAGTGACAAAATCCTGCATTCTTCTCCCTTTATTTTACTTATATCTGGGTCTTGTGCTTCTTGTTGTGCAGATCTCTCTTGTTTCTTTGTCTCTGCCTTCATATTTCTCTGTAGTCTCTCCAGATTTATTTATTCTATCCTCTGTTCCTAGTACCTTCCCTACTATAGCCATCTGTCTTGCATCCCTTTCTCTTATGTCCCCTCCATCTTGGTCTTCTACTTCATCTTCATTGTTAAAGTGGAGCTTATAAAAATCTTCTGCCTTGTCTATCGAGTCTAATCTATACCTTCTATCTTGCCACGTGACTAGAATGACTTCTGGAGTTAGCCATCTAAAGTTCACATTATATCTAATCAATTTTGATGTCAAAAATTGGTAGCCTCATCTCAAATCCCTCATTCTTTTAGGTATTTGTTTGAGAATTGTTATTTGTTGTCCTCCATAGTCTAGCGGCTCCTTTCTTGATCTATGCCTTGGTGGAGCAGTGGGCTAATGCCTCCTTAAGTAACACCAGCTGCCTGCAATTAGTGCAGGTTCGCATCCCACCAGGCTCAAGGTTGACTCAGCCTTCCATCCTTCCGAGGTAGGTAAAATGAGGACCCAGATTGTTGGGGGCAATTAAGCTGACTTTGTAATAATGCCGCTTGGGGTGTGTGTGAAAGCCCTAATAAGCAGGCATATACATGGAATGAAGGCTACTGCTAAGCTTTTAAGCCGCCCTGAGTCTTCGGAGAAGGGCGGGATATAAATGGAATTAAAATTTTTTAAAAAAATAAAAATTCATCCCGGGTCGATTTTTTAACCAATCTCACATGTACTTCTTTCGGAAGATTATGTCTCCTCGCATAGTTAGTTTGGACCCTATACGTCTCATCAATTTCCGCCAACATTTCATCTTTTCCTTTGCCTAATGCCTTCGCCATTAAGTCCGCCATCATTTCTGGCAGGTCTTCACCTTTTTTTTCCTTAACATTTTGAAAGCGCAGATAGTGGGCAGCTTTCTCTGCTTCCAGGAAGATCACTGTTGTTTCAAGCTCTCTGTTCGCCTGGATTAGTGTTTCACTTAAGTTCTCTACTTTCTTCTCCTCCTTCTCCATTCTTACTTCCATTTCCTGTAATCTTTGCTCATTTTTTATTAATTGTTGTTGAATCCCCTCAAATTTACCATCAATCGCTTGTATTTTTTCCTTGAGCTCACCAGTATCATTTCTCACTTGACCTATCTCTTTCTTCATCTCTTCATGATTCTTAGTCATTGCTTCTTGCATATTTTGCAGAAGGGCTTGTAAACCTTTAAAGGAATTTGACCTTTCCCTTTGTAGTATGTCATCAATGGACTTCTGACTAGAAGGGCTTGAAGACATCCCTAACCCCTGTGGCGCTGCTGTCTTTCCTGCACTAATCTTTGTTAAGTTCGGTATGCTTGTCATATTTAACCAGATTTTTATAAAAATACTCTTTATGGAGTATTTCAACCTTCTTTCCCCCCCCCTCTATCTCCCTCCACCACTACCTCCTTTTCTATTTCCTAATTTGAGAGAGATATATCAAAATCTATCTCTAATCTGTTGTGACTCTTATGGTATTAATAAATTCGACCAAACCCCTAAGACATTACTCAATTAATACCACTCTTTACAAGTACTTAATTCCTTTAACCTTAAATAAACCTTTGTCAATATATCAATTAAATTATACATATATATATATATATCTTTAACAATCAAGTGATTAATTCCTTAGCTAATTGATTATTTCAATTCTATCCAATTCTAACAATCAACAATCGCAGCAATATAGTTATTTCACGAATATAGCAAGCAGTCAGTCTATATATTTATATTTATGGTTGTCTTTTTATCTATATTTATATATCACCTTTATCTTCCTGTTCCATCAAAGTCTCTTTCCTTTTAATTATAAATTTCCAAGTCCAAATTTGTAGCTCCTTTTATATCTTTTTCTTCAGCCAACGACCAGTAATTGTCTCACTATCAAAACTGCAGTCCTAAAGTTGCTATATCACTTTCTCCATCTTGGATCTGTTATTCTCCTGTGGCTTATAAATTAAAAGTTCAAAGTCTGTCCAAACTATTCACTTTCCTTCTACTTATAGTCCACACTCGTTTTCTCAAAAGTTCAGTCTCCAAGACTCAAAAACCTATCTTTTCCTATTACCTTTCTATCCATTTGCCTGATCTCATGGCTAGTTTATGATCTTCTAACTTCCTGGCTCCTTCTTCTTGTCGCTCTTGCCTGTTGCCTTATCTCTCGTCGCTTCTCTTGCCGCTCACTCCCTCTTGGTAAGGCTCCCTCTTCTAGCCAGCATCTCTTTCAAAAGCGCTCCCTTTCACTTTTTAAATGTAAAAATCTTGGAATTACTTTTTGTCAGCTCTGTTCCACCATTGTTCCACTAAGTCGATGCTAGTTCCGTGCCTCTGTCAGATCTTCATTACTGGCCTCCTTCTCCCCAGTCCGCTTGCATCAGGTTTTTCTCCGGATCCCCAACACGGGCCGCCGCTCATGTAGGTTCTCCGGGATGCCCACAACTTCGGCTGTCCCTCCAGGACCTCCTATGGCTCCGAGGAGCCCCCACAGACACTGGGTGACAGGTTGTGTGATATAGAGAAGCCCATTCACACAGCCACTCTGACAGCTGGCTCCACCCCCCAAAAATATAAATTTTCATTGGGCGCAGCAAATCATACAAGCGGCAAAAGAAAGCCCGACAGACCTTTTTAATACATTTGAAAGACAGCTTCTGATGCTTCACAGACCTAGATCCAGATGCTCCTTCAGAATGAAGTCATTCTGAAAATGACTTTTGTGGGACTAAGCACCCCTGATAGCAGGAAGAAACTCCAGAGATTAGATGCACCAACTGCCCAAAATTTGGAACCCCTGATTCAAACAGCTTTTACCATCTTCCCAAGAAGAAAAAAGAGGAAGAAAAAGAAGAAAGGAAGATGAAGAAGCAGGTTACCTTCCTAGCTGTGGCATTATAGTCACAGCCTAAGAGAGGACCCCCAAACCAACAGTTTGGGAATTTACAGAAAAACCAATGAACCCAATGAAAACAGATGGGATGTTGGAAGAATGAGTGTCCATTAAATCACCAAAGCCCTCAGCCCAATAGACAACAACGATGGCCTCAATTCCAGCCATCCCCAGGCCCTCCCCAGAGACAGATGACAGCACAACAAGAAGAATTATATTGACAGAGCTATGGAGGACTAGTTTCTACCCCCGAACCTCTGGTGGAGCTACAAGTGGGGGGAAGGTCCCAATCTGGGGCAACTTACAGTGTCCTCAATGATCCTACTATGCCATCTCTAACCACTCAAAGTACCCCCATAATAGGTGTTACAGGGAGAATGGAAACTGACAAACAAAGTGGATGCTTGGAAGATAAAGAGATCCAAGGTTCCAGTGTGACCCATTCATTTCTCATTTTGCCTCAATGTCCTATTAATTTGTTATGAAGGGATCTATTAGGGAAATTGGGAGCCACCCGCAAGTGCTCCCCTCAGGGAGTACAGTTTAATGTTTCCCCTGATCAAGCATATTTGTGTTTCCTGAGTCCAGAGGATTCTAAATCAGATTCTTAGACTCTCACATTAACCCTTCCGTATGGTACCAGGGAATGCCTGGATGTGCTAAATTTGCTGTTCCCCATTTGGCAAAACTGAAAACTGATGCAGCCCCCATCTCAATAAGTCAGTATCCAATAAAAAGAGAAGCTCGCATTGACACAAAATAACATATTCAAACCTTTTTAAACGTTGGTATTCTTAGAGAAACTCAGTCCCCATGGTCCACTCCAATTTTTCCAGTCCCAAAGCCTGATGGGACTTGGACAGCCGTTCAAGATCTCAGAGAAACCAACCAAAGGATTCAAGCTTTACACCCGTGGTTGCCAATCCTTAAAACCCTTTTGATCACCCTATCATACCACCAAGTGTGGTATACCATAATAGACCTAAAAGATGCCTTTTTCTGCATTCCCTTGGCCATAGAGTGCCAAGATTATTTTGCCTTTGAATGGAAAGACCGAGATGATGGATGCCACTGCCAGTTAACATGGACTACTTTGCCCCAGGGATACAAAAACAGCTCTACAGCCTTTGCTGCTGCCCTGTCTGTGGATTTAAAAGACTTGGATGTCACACCTACAATGCTTTTACAATATGTAGATGACTTACTACTGGCAGCTGAAAATGAACAACAGTTGGAGGAAAAATCAATTGAGTTATTGAATCATCTGGCCAAAAAGGGATATACAGTGTCCCAAAGGTAAATCCGATGGACTAAGCAAACTGTAAACTATTTAGATTATATTCTAGATAAAGGAACTCAACACTTACATGAAAATAGGCTCCAGGATCTGACAGTCTTACCAATACCAACCAATGTGAAACAGCTTAGATTTTTTTCTGGGCATTACAGGATATGCCAGACTATGATCCCCCTTTACTCCATAATAGCTAACCCATTGTACCAACTGACCCAAAAATATATAGCTTGAGAATGGAGTGGGGAACATACCCAAGCCTGGAAAGCCTTGAGGGAAAGTCTGATGAGAGCAGCTTGCTTGGCTCTGCCAGTCTCAAGGATTTGATTTGTACCTCACAGAACAAACAGGCTGTGCTGTAAGAGTTTTATTGCAAAATGTGGGCCCAGAATGGGTCCCAGTGGTCTACTTGTCAAAAAGTCTGTGTCAGGACCCACCTCAATCCACATCTTAGGAAATAAGAACTCTTGGATGCAAGTTTAGTCCAAAAGGAAAATGTTTACTAGGAAGGAATCGATTGTGGGAATACAAGACGGAATCTGAGAAAAGTTACATTTCAATCCTATATAAACCATTCCCATTCCAGTCCCTCCCCTCATCCATTTGGTCAGGCTGTCGTCAGTTGCTAGGTGTCAGGTCCTTCCATGGGAAAGGGAACTCTCCTTGGTTTTATGGTTATTGCTTCCCTTTTTCAGTTGTAAATGAAGACACAAACCAGATCTGTCTGTCCCCCTCCCTTCCCCCGTTAAAACATCCCCTGTTGTTTGAAAATCGCTTTAGTAACCATCCTCTCCCCCCCCTCGGAGAGATGGCAGAATCCCCAGTAATAGCACGTTGTTCTACCTATACAATTATGAAATGTGATATAAATGGATTCTGACATTCGGCTCTCCTTTCAGAAAAAAGATGAGTCCATCTGTGGGGAAAGAAACCATATAAATGTTAGCCTGGTTTGTTTGGATATTCTGTATGAAACCTCTTAAGCAACTTAGGTGCTTTAACATGGAGTTTGTTAACCCACTCATTTTCTGAGGAGGGGAGGTGTTTCCATGCCACTAAATATTGTATCGTTCCATGGTGTTTTCTGGAATCTAAGATTTCTTTCACTTCAAAATGTTGTTCTCCTTCCACCATGATGGGGGGTGGTGGTGGTGGGATTTTTTCTCGTAGTGGAGATTGTTGTTCTCTCTTTAATAGACTGCAGTGGAAGATTGGGTGTATTCGTCTAAGATTTTTGGGTAGTTCTAATTCAACTGTTACTGGGTTTATGATTCTTTTAATTGGAAAGGGTCCAATATATTTTGGTCCTAGTTTTTTACAGGGTTGGAGTGATTTCAGGTATTTTGTGGATAAATATACCATCTCTCCTACCCTAAATGGTGTGGGATCGGTTCTTTTTTTGTCTGCCTGTGTCTTGTATGCTTTTCTGGCATCTTCCAATGCTTTCCTAACGATTGGCCATGTATTTTGTAATTGAGCAATCCATTCCTTCAGATCAGGGATAACCGGTTCTTTTGGGGTTAGTTCTGGTATTGGGTTGAAACTCTGGCCTGTAGCTACTTGAAAAGGAGTGTAACCTGTGCTTGAGTGGACTGCATTATTATATGCTACTTCTGCAAAAGGCAGTAGGTCCGTCCAGTCGGACTGCTGAAAATTAATATAGCATCTCAGATATTGTTCAAGTATATTATTAAGTCTTTCAGAAGCTCCGTCTGTCTGAGGATGGTGACTAGATGACAGTCCTTGGGTGGTTCCTAAGAGGGATAAAAATTCTTTCCAAAATGCCGATGTAAATTGCACCCCTCTGTCAGATATGATGCGTTGTGGTACCCCGTGCAATCTGTAAATATGCTGTACAAAAAGTTTTGCTAATGCTTTTGCAGTCGGGATTTTTTGGCAAGGTATGAAGTGTACTTGCTTAGAGAACAGATCTGTGACAGTCCAGACTACGGTGTTTCCATTACTTTCTGGCAGTTCTACGATAAAATCCATGGCTATTTCTTTCCATGGGGCTGAGGGGTTTGCCACCGGTTGTAACAGGCCTGGCGGTTTCCCTTGCAGTCTTTTGGCCATCGCGCAAATTTGACAGCTACCCACATAGCTTTCTATGTCCTTTTTCATAGATGGCCACCAAAATTGCCTTTTAGTTAAGTGTAAGGTTTTTACAAAGCCAAAGTGTCCTGCTGATTTTGTATCATTGCACAGTTGCATGAAATTGATTCTCTGTGTGGCAGGTATATATAGCTTCTCCCCCACCCACGGCAGTCCATCTTTAATTGTGCACACATGTTTATTTTTCTGGAACCATTCATCACTTTCCAAAGATTTCTTGAATTCTATTCCAGTTTGGCTATCTACCTTCGGCTTCATTTTTTCTTGTGCCCTGGTGGTGACTGGTGCTGCCAGTTGTTGTTCCGGTACAAGTGGTTTAAAGTCAGTAACTCTTGTGCTGTTATATTGGGGCATGCGGGATAATGCATCTGCCAGGAAGTTCTTTCTCCCCGGTAAGTGTTTGAGAGTGAAATTGAATCGGTGAAAATGTTGGGACCAGCGGGCTTGCTTAGGAGTGAGCTTCCTGGGTGTTTTTAGTGCTTCCAAATTTTTGTGGTCTGTCCAGACCTGGAAAGGTATTTTATTTCCTTCTAAAAATTGGCGCCATGTTAGTAATGCCCACCTCAACGAGAATGCCTCTTTTTCCCATATTGGCCAGCGTTGTTCTGTTTCTGTGAGTTTTCTGGATGTGTATGCGCATGGTTGCAATGTCCCCCCATCATTTTCTTGTAATAGTACGGCTCCTACCGCTACATCACTCGCATCTGCCTGTATTACAAAAGGTTTATCGGGATCTGGGTGTTTTAGGACAGGTTCAGCAGAAAAAAGTCTCTTTAGCCTCTCAAATGCTGCTTGACATTCCATTGACCATTTCAGAGGCTGGCTGGGTTTCACGGGTGACCCCCCCTTCGTTTTCAACAAATTTGTGAGGGGCATGGCTATTTGGCCAAATGCGGGGATGAATTGGCGGTAGAAGTTTGCAAACCCCAGGAAACTTTGCAATTGCTTCCGTGTGCGGGGGGGTGCCCACTCTAGTACTGCCCTGACCTTCTCAGGGTCCATTTCGATGCCCTCTGGAGATATGCGATATCCCAGGTAGTCGATTTTTTCCTGATGGAATTCACACTTCGATAATTTAGCATATAAGTGGGCAGCTCGCAACTTCTTCAGGACTGCTCTGACTAGTTTGATATGTTCCTCTTTGGTTTCTGTGAAGATAAGGATGTCATCGAGGTAAACCAGGACCCCCTTATATAGGTGCTCTCTCAGCACGTCATTAATTAATTGCATAAAGACTGTGGGGGCCCCTTGCAGTCCGAATGGCAATACTTTGAATTGATAGCACCCCATTGGGCAGTTGAATGCAGTCTTCCATTCGTCTCCTTCCTTAATCCTAATACGGTAGTATGCTTCCCTCAGGTCTAGTTTGGTAAAAATCTTTCCTTTCGATAGGTGGGATAACATATCCTTCATTAGGGGAAGGGGGTACAGATTACATTCACTAATTGTGTTCAAATTTCTATAGTCCACAACCAAACAAAAGGACCCATCCTTCTTCTCCCTGAACAGAACCAGGGCAGCCACTTTGGGTTTGGCAGGCTCAATAAATCCTCTTTCTAAGTTTTTCTTTACGAATCTCTCCATTTCTGCCATTTCCCTTGGGCTCATGGCATACATCCTGGGTTTTGGGAGTTTTGCCCCAGGTTTGAATTCTATGGTGCAGTCTGTGGGGCGGTGGGGGGGAAGCTCATCTGCTCTTTCCTCACTGAAAACCTCAGCCAGGTCCCTGTATTCCTCCGGTATCTCTGGTAATCCCTTCTCTTTCCCCACTGCTGCTGTCTCCTCCCTCTGGGTTGGGGGGGTGCTTTTGGAGTCTACGTTCTTCTGCCCCCCCTTTGGGAAGTTGAGTTCTGCTGTCCTCCAGTTTATCCCGGGGTTCCATTTCTTCAGCCATTCCAGTCCTAGGATCATTGGGCATTCCATGCCTGGGGCCACTATAAACGTTATGTCCTCCTCATGGGGCCCCAGTGATAGGTGGATTGGTAAAGTGGCTAGGGTGGCTGGTCCTCCCCCTGCTATTGTCCCATCTAATTGACTAAAAGAGATTGGATGTTTTAGCCTCCTCACTGGGATGCTCAATCTCTCCACCAGCGTTGGGCTGATAAGGCAGCGGATGCACCCAGAGTCTATCAGAGCTTTTATTTTGGCTGCTTCAGGCATAGGGGAAGCTAATATAGTCACTGTCTTAAGTATGGGTGGAAGGGGTCCACTTACCAATGGTTCTCCCTCTGAGCTGTCTTCCGAGTTGTCCACCGTCCCTGCGGTGCAGGCCGGAGTCCAGTCCCAGTTCCTGGCAGGAATTGTGGACTCTACAGCCTCTGTCCCCTTCATGGAAGATTCTTTTGTGTTGCCTTGGGGCTTCCCCGGCTTCTTGGAGGATGATGCCTCTGGTTTTCGTGGGGGGGCTTTTGAACAACATTCTGCAGCACGGTGGCCCTCTCTCCCGCAGTTGAAGCAACTTGTTGATTTTTTGGCTGTGGCTGGTGGGATTTCCCCCTTGCGTGTTTGCTCGGGTGGCAGGCGGCCCCATGGTTTTCCTCTGCGGTGTCTCTTCAGTAGGTCTATTTCCACTTCCTCCGCCAGGATGTACCAGTCGTCAAGGTGGGGTGGGTCTCCTCGAGGCAGGCAAGCATCATACAGGTCGTAGTTCAGACCGTCTTTGAAATGGCTAAGGAGGATGTCTTCTGGCCAGTTCAGCTTGCTGGCAATGGCTCGGAATTCTTGGGTATAATCAGCCACTGCTCGCCTGCCCTGCCTCACCATTTTGATTCTCTCCCGGGCCTTACGGTCAGCCAAAGGATCCTCGAACCGTCGCCTCAAAGATGACATGAATCGGTTGAAGTCGTTGAGTTCTGGGGCGTTGGAGTCATGCAAGTTCACCACCCAGTCTGCAGCCATCCCGTCCAGGGCAGATTGCACAATTCGGATGCGTGTTTTGTCACTGGGGATGTCCCGTCCATACTCTTCCATGTAGCTGAGGACTTGGGTTAGGAAAAATCCCAGTCGTGATGGCTCCCCCTTGAATTTGACTTCCAGGGGCGGGAGTCTTTGGCTGGAGCGTTGTCTGCGCCGTGGCCGGTATCGCTCCTCATCCTGGTCCCCATCTGTGGTTCTGGGGGGGGGTGGGTACTGCTGAGGCAGCAATTCCTGTTCCATTGGATGGCCCCGGGGTTTCAGGTGTTGGATCCCCTACGTTACCTTTCCAGTTGTGTCCCCAGGCGCTGCCTCGGTTGCGATTTTCAGCTCTCTCCTCCCTCAGTGAACTCAGGGTTGCTTTCATCAGATCAATGGCCTTTTCCAGGATCCGCTCCTCCTCGCTGGCGTGCAGGGAACTCTCCATCTCTTGCCTCCATTCCGGTTGGTGGTTACTACGCCTCAGGGTCTTTCCTCCCGAAGCCTTTTCCCACTCACTTTTCCTTCCGACGCCCATCGACCACCGGGGTTTTCGGTCGTACTGCTCCACCGCTTCTTCCCCGGGGGAATATGCTGCTTCAGTTTCCCATTGTCTCTGGGATTCCATTTGGGGGGAAGACTCCCCCTCCATGGGGCTTCCCTCCTCTCTTGCTTCGTCGCCAGACATTTGTATTTGTTGCAAAGTCCCCCGGTAAGGTTTTCCCTTCCAGGTTCACTCTTAAAGCAGATTCCGTCTACTGTCAGGACCCACCTCAATCCACATCTTAGGAAATAAGAACTCTTGGATGCAAGTTTAGTCCAAAAGGAAAATGTTTACTAGGAAGGAATCAATTGTGGGAATACAAGACGGAATCTGAGAAAAGTTACATTTCAATCCTATATAAACCATTCCCATTCCAGTCCCTCCCCTCATCCATTTGGTCAGGCTGTCGTCAGTTGCTAGGTGTCAGGTCCTTCCATGGGAAAGGGAACTCTCCTTGGTTTTATGGTTATTGCTTCCCTTTTTCAGTTGTAAATGAAGACACAAACCAGATCTGTCTGTCCCCCTCCCTTCCCCCGTTAAAACATCCCCTGTTGTTTGAAAATCGCTTTAGTAACCATCCTCTCCCCCCCCCTCGGAGAGATGGCAGAATCCCCAGTAATAGCACGTTGTTCTACCTATACAATTATGAAATGTGATATAAATGGATTCTGACAGTCTGGACAATGTTGTTAAAGGATGGACTGCGTGCTTAAGAGCAGTTACAGCTACGGCTGTCCTGATTGCAGAATCACAGAAAATTATTCTTGGAGCCCCTCTCCATGTTTTTACACCCCATGCAGTTCAAACTTTATTAGAACAAAAACTTCCTGCTTGGGCAACATCCGACAGGATTTCCCAATATATGAGTAGAACAAGAAAATGCCCAATTATCTAGAAGTCAGCTTCTAAACCCTGCTACCCTTCTGCCAAGGTCCAAGGAAAATCCACCCCATGACTGCTTAGATGTGTTAGAATGCATCACCGGATCCAGATGTGATTTAAAGACTGAGCTGTTGACGGTTGGAGAATTGGTGTTCTGAACAGATGGTTCGTCCTTCATGAAAGATGGAAAAAGACACATGGGATTAGCAGTAGTCACAGAAGATGGACCAGTGCTTCAGAGACGACTCCCTTCACATATGTCTGCACAAGCCATTGAACTAATGGCTCTCACAGAAGCATGTTACTTAGCTGAAGGTCAATGAGTGATTATATACATTGACAGCAGATATGGCTTTTTAGCTGCACATACCAATGCCACCCTATGGAAGGTCCAAGGCTATGTGGGAGCTGATGGAAAAACTTTAAAGATGAAAACCCTTTTAGAAGATTTGATGAAAGCTGCTCACCTACCTAAAGCTATTGCACTTGTACATTGTCATGGACATCAAACTGATTCTGGTCCAGGCTCTAGGGGCAATGACAGTGGATTATTGGGCTAAACAGGCTTCCATGATCCCAGAAACCATGACCTGTGCAGTAGCAATGATCCCAGAAGAACCTACTGATTATCTTCCCCCTTTATACGATGGTAGAGATAAGTTAGAAACAGATGGTCAGTGGAAGGAATGCTGGTGGAGAGTAGGAAGCAAGTTTGGCAAATAGTGAGAAGAGTTCACCAGGCCACCCACACAGGTTCAAGAGTGATGAAAAGATGGTTAGAGAGAAGATACAAGATTAAGAATGTGAGAAGACTGTGTAAAACAGTAATGGATCAGTGTGAGGTATGTCAGAAGAATAACCCCATAGGAGGAGCCAAAATCCCACAAGGACATACCAGAGTTGCCTGCTATCCAAGAGAGGCTTGGCAAGTTGATTTTACAGAAATACCTGAGAATGGAGCAAAGAACAACCTTTTAGTTTTAATCAACATGTTCACCGGATGGCCAGAAGCCATCCCCACAGCAACCCAAAAAGCTAAGGAAGTTGTCAAGATCATGATAGAAATAATTATTCCTAGATTTGGAGTATTGAATCTGACAATGGTAGACATTTTACATCACAAGTAGTTCAGGGAGTGAGTAGGTACATATGGATTACCTGGAACCTTCATTTGAGCTACAGGCCTCAGGCCTTTGCTCTTACAGAATGCCTTAAAGACCCATTTAACCAAGTTATGCCAGGAGACGGCCACAGGTCTTGCCCATTGCCTTAACCCGAATCAGGGCATTACCTTGAGGGCTATAGAAACTGTCACCCTTTGAGATGCTCCATGGAAGACCTTTTTCATTCTGATCAATATCAAGGGATGAAGGAGAGATAAATACAACCCAATATTTGCAGAAACTGGCCCAGATTTTGTCTTGTATTTCTAAACAGGTGCCACTGTGTGTCCAGCCTGAAGAGTGGGTTTGAGTAAAGGAACTCTTCCCAAGTGCAACCAGTGCCAAATGGTCAAGTCCCCACCAAGTTCTTCTTAGTACACCCACAACAGCTAAAGTCAAGGGGATCAAAGCATGGATGTATTTCCAGATTAAAGAAAATTCCACTGCCCCAGTGGGAATGTCAGCCCATCACCGATTTGAAGCTATGTTTGGAATGAACATCAGCTTCACCTGCAAATTTTTTTGATGACCTGGATTCCTGACTTCTTGTTCACTTTTATAGCAATCTGCCTATTGCTTTGGATTATTGCTGCCTGATATATTAGAAAGGAAACTGATGCATTTTTGAGAGAAAAGCCACTGGTGATTGAAGCAAGAGTGGACTTCATCACTCTCCCACCAGACCTAGTGGTGTTAACTGCTTGATGTGTCCACTGCCCCCCCCGGCTCATGTTGTTTCCCTCCCACAAGAGGCATTGCCAAATCTATTTGTCATCGAGGACTCCATCTCACACAATGACTTGCCATCAGATGAGGAATACGGCAACAATGACTACGAGCTATAGCTCCAGCTTTTTCCACCTGAAAGGGATTCTTATGATTCTGATCTTGAGCCTGAAATTTATTTCCCCAACTCCTGAGGAGGGCTCCACCAGTGTCCTTTGTCTTCTCAACCTTAGTGTTTGGAGACCTGGCATGTCTAATTTACCCTTGTATAAAAGAGAAGCATGGGGAGTGGGAATTTATAAGAGGAAATGTTCCTATGTAATGGATAGTAACAAGAATGAATGATCTACAAGTTTGGTCAATCAGAAAACACACCCATGTTATCCAGGAGAATGTAATCACTGGGAACAGACCTTGGTTAATGATTGTTTGTAGTACCCAAATATCTATGTGTGATTGTAGTACCCAAATATCTATGTGTGATGGCAGCTTGCATTCTGAGGGTAGGATTTTGTCCTTTCCTAAAGATGCAACCTGCCTTCCCCTTTCCCCTCAAGTATGAAACAGAAGGTATAAAAACAGCAACATCCACACTCTACCTTACTGGGGGGTGGATAGGCAAGTGTGCTTTACACTTTTATGTTTCTCACAGAGCAAGGAGAAGCATGAGCTCAGATGACAACTCATCCTGTCAAAGGTGTATAAAAATCACCCGTACAGGAGTCAAGATCACTAAACCTCTGGTCTACCATTCTGATTACACCTGCCAGGGCGTAAAATCTGCCTGCATACATTACGAGATACAATATGCCACCTGTTCCAGAAATAACCAAATAGTGTGTAACACTCCAAAGAGAATGAGGTACACCTCTAAAGTATGGGTGTATGTATTTGTGGGGAGTAAGCAATATACCAAACAAGTGGCTTATAACCACGCTATACTTGACCAAATTCTAGAAATGTTTGTTTTGATACTTGTAAACCAATAGACCAAGGACAGGGACAAGATGGCAACTATGGAATCCGTTGCAGTTCTTTGGATTGGCAAAGATCCTATATTACTGAAAGTAAATATGCATATGACACCAGAAGTGATGGGCCAGCTCTTGGAGCTTTTGAAAACTCACCCAGTCAGTAGATCTATTGGTACACATCTAACACAAAGATGGGGATAGGTCCCACCATTGACTTTATGTCTAGTCAAATTTGGTTTAACATGACCATAGGTGTTTCTAGGTCTGACTGTGTTCAGGGGACATGTACCCCTATTAGCCTACATTTTAAAGATCTACCCACAAAGTCTTAGCTTTTTGGAATAAGGATCTCAGGAAAAGCAAGAGACCCTTATGGAGTAATTATTGTAAAAACTGTTCATGTACAAGACACCTAAAATTTACCAACTTCATACTGTCTTTTGGGAGACTATGAAGCAAAAGATTGAGGTACAGTTACCAAAAATCTGTTCATTGATTTGGCAGAAAGAATTGGTGCAGGATTAAATATAACAAGCTGTTATGTTTGTGGATGAACCAATATGGGAGAGCAATGGCCTTGGGAAGCTAAAGAAATACCCATTGCCAATGTGTCTTCATATAGTTTTACATGGGAGGACCAGAAGAGACCAACAAGTGCTGTGGTAGGAGAAAGGTGCTTTGTTCGAACAGCTGGCTCCCCATATCTTAAACCAATGGGAGAATTGGCTTGTGAATCTCGATGCTTATGCAACCACACCAAACCTACAAATTGTTCCTGTTGGTCTGACCAAAATTTGTCAAGTTCTAATCCTTTTAACTCATCAACACAGGAAATGTACCGAATATGGAATGATCCTGGAAATCCTTCCCTTCCATGGACCGCACCTGACCATTGGCATTGGATTTGTGGACGAAGGGCATATATTCAGCTATCTTTAAACTAGACTGGAGCTTGTATTTTGGGAACCATTAAACCCAGCTTCTTGTTACCCCTTAGACAAGGAGAAAAACTTGGGGTCACAGTATATGATGAGCTGGGATGAGCAAAAAGAGTGATACCTATGGTATAGGACTAGGTGATTGGAAAAGAGATAAAAAGTGGCCTCCTGAAAGGATCATTCAGGTGTATGGTCCAGTGGTCTGGGCCAATGATGGTAGTTGGGGCTATCAAACCCTGATTTATATGTTAAATAGAATCATTAGGTCTCTGCATTAGAGACCAGAGATTAGGAAGCACCCAGGTTTTCTTTTTGATAAAAAATAAAGCTGTGTTGTTTTAATAGCCTTGTATTCAGAGTCTCTTTGGGATTTATTTGGATTCTGAGCTGAAAAACCTTACAGTAGGAACAACACTACACATGCCCAAGATGGCGGACGTGCTTGACTGAGCTCCGCGAGCTCCAGTTGCTAGGCGTCCCTTGGAGCCCCTCAGGAGCCTTCAGGCTCTCTGTGATGGGGATTGGGGGTTTATGGTTGTAGGAACTGGGGCAGTTAGGAGGTTGACGAAACTGGCAGTGATCCGTTTAAACTCCTACCTGTCAACCTGTCTGTCTGCTGACCCAGCTCTTTTCCATCCGTCGCCTTTTTCACCCGTTCGCCTTTGCTGCTTGCCTTCTGCTGCTTGCCTTCTTCGGACCGTCTTCAGCTGTTCGTGGCCGACTCCGGCGTTCCCTGCTGTTCCGGACCATCTTGGGCTGCCTTGGCGTTCTCGAGCTGTTCCCGGTCGGCGAGGAGGACGCCTGTGGGTTCGTTCTGGCGGCAGCGATGGCAGCGGCGGTGTGGGCGGTGGCCTCGGCGCTGGCGGCGGCGCTTTCTCGGGCCGCGCTCGGCGGCGGCATTTCCTGCTTCCCCGGGCCGTTTTGGGCCGCCTTCGGCGTTCTCGGGCTGCCTTCGGTCGGCGAGGGAGACGCCTGTGAGTCCGGTTTGGTGGCGGCGATGGCGGTGATGGTGTGGGCGTCGGCTTCGGCGCTGGTGGCGGCGGTCCTTTGGGCCGCACTCGGCGGTGGTGACGGCCCGCGTCCGGCAACGACGGCGACGGCAGCAGTGGTGTGTTTTGGCCATTCTCAGCGACCAGCACCTAGCGGTGACATCTCCGGGGCCTTCTGGCCCGAGTGGCAACATCTGGTCTGTTTTCGGGCCGCTTCAGCGGCACCGGCGTTTTCGGGCCTATTCGGGCCGTTTGCAGAGGCCGGTGGTTGGCTGCGGCGTTTTCTGGGCCTTTGGCCCCTCTCGCCGGCGGTGGCGTTTCCATCTTGCCCCAGGCCGCTTCAGGCTGCTTTTGGTGACGTCGTCGTCCTCGGGCCGTTTTGGCGGCGGAGAGGGCGACTGCGAGTTATCCCAGCGGCGATGATGTTTTTTGTGCTGCCTCGGACCACTTGTGTCGGCGACGGCGTCTTTGGGCCGTTTCAGCGGCGGAGAAGACGACCACGGGTTACCTTAATGGAGCAACGGCGACAGGTGGTCCCTGCACCGCTTTTGGACCGCTTCAGCGGCGGTGATGACGCTTTCAGACCACCTTTACTACCTTGGCCTGCCTACACTTCTGCCTTGAATACATACATCTACCAACTCTCTGCCTACCCCCCCTCTCCCCTTTGGATTTGGTCGGTTCTGGGTACCAGCCACGGTGGGAGAGTGGCTTGGTTTTACATCTGCAGCCCCATAGAGGTGGGAGCTCTATGGGGTATGCCTACCCAGAGTATATCTTGGACCACCCCCAGGAACAGAGTTACAACCCGTCGTGAGAGGGCGGGGGGTGGCCTGTTTACGGGGACACCCAACTGAGTGGCAGTGCAGTTGGGTGTGGATCCAGATATTTATTCCCGTCCTTCGATCCTCCTATGGACATGACCAACTACGGGACTGCCTATCCTGGACTTGTTGGACCTATATGCGGCAATACACCAGCACAGACTTGTTCGCCCTCAGGGGTGCCCCCCTCTCCTGGGTGCGACCCGCCTTTTTAAATACTCCCAATCTCGATGAAGGGCCCGATTGTTGGGACCCTGAGAGATGGCTGGGCAGGGGCAGGGGCCATCAACATAAATTTAATAGGAGGCCCCTGATTAATTTTTTATCGAAATTTTTTATGGGGTTAGGGAGAGGGGTGGGAGGGGGTGGGGGTTGTTTGGCTATGGGGGGTGGCCAATCAACCATGGCTCAGGCCAGGCTTGAGTCTGACCGCGCGGGGGGAGAACAAGGTGTGGTTGTCTCCGGGGCTCAGGAGCGGGTCGTGGGACTACCAATTCCCACGACGGGGAATGGCAGCAGGTGCATAAACAGAGGGCCGTATCGTTACCGGGGGGGCCGTCTCCACTATTTGCAAGCGGTGAGGCGTTCCGACCCTCTGTTTCTTCCCCAAGGTTCCGGGAGCGAGGATGTGCAGCCTCCTGAGCTCCGGTTGGTGTATCTAAATGCCAGGTCCGTGGTTAACAAAGCTCCCCTTGTTAGGGATTTAGTTGAGGGTGAGCATGCGGACCTGGCTTGCATCACGGAGACTTGGTTGGGCCCAGAGGGCGGGGTCCCTTTGGTTGACCTCTGCCCACCAGGTTTCCGGGTGCTACACCGACCAAGAGCTCAAGGTAGGGGTGGGGGTGTGGCGGTAGCTATCAGGGAGACCTTATGTCCGCGGGAGACCACCGTTCCTCAGATAGTCGGGTGTGAGTCTCTCTTCTTGAGATTTGGTCCGGGGGCACAGTTGGGCTTGCTGCTGGTGTACTTTTCACCTAGTCGCGCAGCGGCAGCCCTGCCCGAGCTGCTCGATATCCTCTCGGGGTTGGTGATTGAGTTCCCCAAACGTATAGTTTTGGGTGACTTCAATCTACCATCCCTGGGAGGATCATCTGAGTTAGCTCGGGAGTTCATGGCTTCCATGAAGGCCATGGACCTGACGCAAGTAATTCATGGACCGACTCATGTGGGAGGCCACACCCTTGACTTGGTTTTTTTATCTGGACGGTGGTTTGATGATCTTGGTGGGGGCTCTCCATTTATTATGCCCCTGTCATGGACCGATCATCACCTCCTGCGGCTGGTCTTCCGTTTTGCCATCCCCCGCCGTGGGGGTACGGAGCCAATTAGATGGTACCGCCCCAGACACTTAATGGATCCTGATAGATTCCAGACGGCGCTGGGGTCCCCACCTGCCTCCGTTGCTCACAACTCGGCGGATGCCCTAGTGGAAGCCTGGGAAAGGACGGCCACTGAGGCACTCGACCGAGTTGTACCCTTGCGGCCCCTGACCCGGTGCAGATCCCAACGAGCTCCATGGTTCTCGGAGCTCCGGGAGATGAAGCATCGGAAACGGGGCCTAGAGAGCTGTTGGAGGTCCAGCCGATCCGAATCCGACCGGTTGCGACTAAGAACCTTTATTAGGTCCTATCTTGCAGCAATGAGGACGGCGAGGTGTAATTACTTCTCTGCCCTCATCGCGTCCACAGAAAATCGCCCGGCCGCCCTGTTCAGGGTGACCCGCTCCCTCCTTAATCAGGAGGTGAGGGAGGATCCCTTGCAGGGTCGTGCCGAGGAATTTGGACAACATCTGCTGGATAAAATCGCTCGGATTCGGACCGGTCTGGACTCCAACTGGGCAGAGTCTGACGAGCAGGACGCGGGCGGTCTTGTCGATGTTATTTGGGAGGAGTTTGATTCTGTAACCCCTGAGGAAGTAGACAGGATTATGGGGAGGCTGAGCTCCACCACATGTTTATTGGACCCGTGCCCTTCTTGGCTGGTTTATGCAGCCCGGGAGAGGACACGAGGCAGTTATATCTGCTTCCTTGAGCGAGGGTAATTTCCCCGCCGTCTTGAAGGAGGCGGTGGTGAGACCTCTCCTCAAGAAGCCTGCCCTGGACCCAGCTGTTTTGAACAACTTTCGTCCGGTCTCCTACCTTCGCTTTCTTGCGAAGGTTGTTGAGAGTGTGGTGGCGCATCAGCTTCCCCTGGTCCTGGATGAAGCGGATTATCTAGACCCGTTCCAATCGGGTTTCAGGCCCGGGTACAGCACGGAGACGGCATTGGTCGCTCTGGTGAATGATCTCTGTAGGGCTCGAGACAGAGGATATTCCTCTGTCCTTGTCCTATTAGACCTCTCGGCGGCTTTCGATACCATCGACCATGGTATTCTGCTGCGGCGTCTCAGGGGATTGGGAGTGGGAGGCACAGTTCTTCAGTGGTTCTCCTCCTATCTCCTGGGACGCTCGCAGTCGGTGTTGGCAGGAGGGCAGAGGTCGACCCCTAGGACTCTCGCTTGTGGAGTTCCTCAGGGGTCGGTCCTCTCGCCTCTCCTGTTCAACATCTACATGACACCGCTGGGTGAGATCATTCGTGGTTTTGGAGTTGGGTATCATCAATACGCCGATGATACCCAACTTTTTATTTCGACCCCAAACTACCCCAGTGATGCCCTCGATGTGATGTCCCGTTGCCTGGAGGCGGTGCGGGCCTGGATGGAGAGGAACAGACTTCAACTCAACCCCGACAAGACTGAGTGGCTGTGCATTCCGGCATCCCAGGACATTCAAAATATTCCATCTCTTCTTATGGGGGGGTGAGCCTTTACCCCCCGTGGATAGGGCTTGCAACTTGGGAGTCCTCCTAGATTCACGACTCACTCTTGAAGATCATATAGTGGCCGTGACTAGGGGGGCTTTCGCCCAGGTTCGCCTGGTGCGCCAGTTGCGGCCCTATCTGGACCGGGATGCCCTGTGTATGGTCACTCATGCGCTCGTGACCTCTCGCCTGGACTACTGCAATGCTCTCTACATGGGGCTTCCCTTGAAGACCACTCGGAGGCTCCAACTGGTACAGAATGCAGCCGCGAGAGTTGTCTTGGGAGTTTCCCGGTACTCCCATGTTACACCTTTGCTCCGCGAGCTGCATTGGTTACCAGTTGTCTTCCGGGTGAGGTTCAAGGTTTTGGTTATGATCTTCAAGTCCTTACATGGCATGGGTCCGGGATACCTCGGGGACCACCTGCTGCCGGCGTCAACTCCCCTCCGCCCTGTGCATGCCCACAGAGAGGGTCTCCTCAGGGTGCCTCCGGTCAGGGAATGTCGAGTGGTGGCCCCCAGGGGGAGGGCCTTCTCTGTGGGTGCTCCGGCACTATGGAACCAACTGCCGGTTGAGTTCCGGATGGCACCGGACCTCCGCTCTTTCCGCCGCGGGCTGAAGACCCACTTCTTTGAACTAGCTGGTCTGGCCTGATGGGGAGGGTATTTTTAACGGTTTTTTATTATTTTATTGTTATTGTATTTTAATTGGGCATTGGTTTAATCTTTTTTAATTTTTGTACTGTTATTTATTTATATATGCCCTGTTAACCGCCCTGAGTCCCTCGGGAGAAGGGCGGTATAGAAATCGAATAAACCTAAACCTAACCTAACATACTCCAGAAATTATATGGAACTAAATGGGAAGCTTCAGCTGCCACCCTCATGTAATCAGCACTAGGGCTGGTCTACTCCACAGCAGAATACTGTGCCCTTGTATGGCTTAACAGCTGCCATACTAATAAGTTAGTGCCAGACTCAGTGACACCAGAAGGGTTATAAGTGGATGTATTAAAACCACTCTGACTTGCTGCTTCCTGTTCTGAACCCTATAGCACCACCAGCTTTATGAAGGCAAGATGCATTAGTGAGAGAATATAGAAAAATTATGAACAGCTCACTCCTACCAGTGGATGTCGACCTTCCTCATTTATCAACTGGAAGATTCAAATCCAGGAATCCCCCACTGGCACTTGCACCACATCTACCCAACAACTTTCCCAATCGAAATCCAAATGGATCGCTGAATGCCCAGACATAGGAAAACATATAAATGACGTCACAAAAAAAGGTGCCAGGCTTTGAATAACCATGTCAGCAATGGACAATCCTGAATAGGATTCGCACCTTGGTGGAGCAGTGGGCTAATGCCTCCTTAAGTAACACCAGCTGCCTGCAATTAGTGCAGGTTCGCATCCCACCAGGCTCAAGGTTGACTCAGCCTTCCATCCTTCCGAGGTAGGTAAAATGAGGACCCAGATTGTTGGGGGCAATTAAGCTGACTTTGTAATAATGCCCCTTGGGGTGTGTGTGAAAGCCCTAATAAGCAGGCATATACATAGAATGAAGGCTACTGCTAAGCTTGTAAGCCGCCCTGAGTCTTCGGAGAGGGGCAGGATATAAATGGAATTAAAATAAAATAAAAATAGTTCCATTGCTGTTGAATTTCATTTGTATTTTAAAAGTTATGGACAAAGGAAGGATGTGATTTAAGTTTTGAATTGGGAATAACATTTACTTGGATATTGTTTTACTAAGGCGTAGTGTCAAATAGAGCTTCATGTAACACAATAAACTCTGAACATTGAAGAAGGGTGTGGTTAGGTGTTGAACTTTTGAGCAGCTAGATTAAAAGAATAGCTTTTGGAAGAAAGAAATATATTTCATATTTCCTTCCCCATTATGATGGGGAAAGGAACATTATGGCTCCGAAGCAAACTCCTGAAGGTTATTCACTGCAGCTAAAAGGATGGAAGAATTTAATTAGATCAGAAAAAGTCCTTTTTCTCCCATCTAAATAAATCTCAGCTGTGTACCATCTTAATCAGAACCTCTTAAAATATTCTAGATGTATGTGGAGGGATTATTCAGAGGCTGAATTAATAGTAGGCATTCTTACCTGAACCTAATCCTCATTCTAGTACTTTATATCTGTTCCTTTGTTCAAATCCCTCCACTTCTATGCAGAGTTATTTTCCTTTGAACTTTCTATTGCTTCATTGGTTTATATTGGTTGAAAAGAAAAATGAACATGCTATAAGGACCTGCCTCAATCAGTCCTCCCAAGAAAGCAGAACTCTTGAAATGGACATCATTTCAAAAGGAACTTTTATTGGAAGGTTTTGACAGCAGTAATAGAAGGCAGGATCTGAGGATTTCCCATGTGAATAAGTCAAAATAGTCAATAAAAACCCCACCCCAATTGTCCATCCAGATGGTTTAAATGGGCCAATCTGCAGGTGTGAAAATGTGGGAACAGAGCGATAAGGCGCTACTTCCAAGGCTGTTAGGTCTGTGCCTCTTCTTTCACGTCTGGAGATAAGAAACAACAAAGAGGATAGAGCAAGAAATAAAGCAAAGGAACAAGAAGCGCCATACCAATAGAAAGACAGGGTTCTGATACATGCTTAATTTTACAAGTATGTTTTATTCTTTCTTTCTTTCTTTTCTTTTAAACTTTATGAGTCAATATATTTCTGCATATTTTGGAAGACACCCCCCCCCATGCCAAGTCTTCAGAAATACTTGCTATGATTTAAAGATGGCTCTATTTCGTGTTTTGTTACTGATAATGTCCAAATGAACAAGCTTGATAGATGTTCATATGCATGGGATGTGTTCTCCCACTGCATAAAAAAAGAAGTTATAAGACCATTACAGAACAAACCTTTATTTGACCTAAGAGGTATACACAATTAAAGATTGATCTCAAATATTCTGTTTCTGGGATGGTATATTTTGTATGACTCTGATTATCTGAATCTGTTTCAGGCCACATCCATACATCTGTTATGCAATGTTCACTTCCAGTCCTGGAATGACAGGAAAACATACTACCCTAAATCTTGGTGCCCCTTAAGTATACTTTTTTAATATATAATTTATTAGTTTTCTAATTTTACAAGTAAGTATTTAAAAAGCAATGTGGTGGCTGGGTTAATCAATAGTTCAATAACATACATAAATCTTTAGTACAAATCTCAAGTTACAACATCAGATATTTCCTCTCTTTTTCCCTTAATATCTACTATCTCATATTAAGTTAATATAGTTCTTATTATTATCAACTAAGTAAAAACATCATTATTACATGTAACAATAATTTTTAGCTTATACATATCTTAACTGTGTTTATGTTCAATCCTTATATACAGTCAATGTCCTGTTATTGCTTTTTTCCCAAGCTTTAATTTCCCATCAATATTCAAATTAACATCTGATATTTATAATTTTCAAGCTTTAGGTAACCAAAGTTTCCCTTATCTCAACTTCTTCTTTTTTCCCTTTTCATAACGAAATCTAATATTCTAAATACACATCTTATCTATTTGAGTATAGTCTTGTTCTGTTTTCTAAAAGTTATCTACTTTCCACCATATTAAACCATCTAATTAATAATACAATATCCTCTTCAATAAATCAAAACCATGATATGTATTGTCTGGGTTAACCAAAAACAGTAATATTCATATTTTTTTCATTTGAGTCTAATTTTTAAAAGTTCAAATACTCCCTCTCTTTTCTGGTAGTATCTTTTATCTCATATTAAACAAACAGAACTCTTATTTTCAAACTGATTTCCAAATATTTTAAATTAGGTGACCAAAATTCTTCTTATCTCAACTTCTCCCTTTTTCCCTTTTCATACCAAAGTCTATTAATCTTGTTACACATCTTACCTATTCAATTATAATGATACTTTATTTTCTAAAAATTATCTATTTTCCACCATATTCAACCCTCTAATTAGTAATATGAAATCCCCTCTAATAAATCAAAACTCTAGTTTTCTTCAGCCTTACTTTGGCTTTTTTCCTTTGCCAACTAGCCTTCCATGTCAATGCATTTAAATCATCAAATAGTTCTCCCTCTATTCCTCTATTATATATATATTATTTGAAATAAGAAAGACCATTTAGTTGCAGTTTTTTTGGAAGAACTAGCCCATTTGTATTCATTAGATTGCCTCCCTATTACTCCAATTTCCCACAATTGTCCTGATAGGTTTATCTTCCATTCAATCTGTTCTTTTTCCTTCTCCTCAAATTTCTTCTGATTTATATAGAAAGTCTTTTCCATTTTCAGTGTTGTCACTCCCTTTTCTGAAATTTCTGTTGGTTGGATTTGTTGGTCAATTAAGTCCTCTATTTTAGTGTTTGGTTGTTCCACTTCTCCTGTTATTTTCTGCATTATTAGTTCTTTGGTTGTAGTCAAGATCTGAGTTTGTATATCTAAGCTGGCATCTTGTTCCTTTATGTTGCATCTTATTTTGTCACAAGTTGAGAGAATGGTTTTGTGTGTTGATTTCAACATGGAAAGGATTTTTTCCTGATCTTCATATTCTCTTAATAGTGTGTTAAGTTGAAGACTTTAGAATCAGATGTTAAAAATAGTTCAAGCAGGGCAAATATGTCACCCAGAAGTTCTCTTTACAGCTGAGTTTTTCACAGGTGGTATCTGTCAAGGTCAAAAAAGTTTTTTCTGGAGTCTGGGCTTCAAGCCAAGTCTCTTTTAGGCAATCAGTTGTAATATCATACTTCGCCACAAGATGTCACCAATACCATTTAAAACTTTTTAAGTCTGAAGTTTTTATGATACTTTTCAAGTTTTGTTTCTTTTTTTGAAAATTAAAACAAACATCTCCAGTAAGAATAGGAAAAATTTTAGTCCCCAAGTTTCAAAAACATATAGATCCAATTAGATTAAAATTGTTCTTATAATTGCTTTAATTCCCCTGGGTAGTTAGTCACCGCTTTTCTTGGAGGGTGAGGTAGATATTCCCTTCCCTCTCTCCTCATAGGGGGAAAAATACTTTGGGCAGCTTTTTCAGGAGAAAATACCTGAAGTCTTAAAGAGAAGATCAGATCTCACCCAGTTTCATCCATGTTGCTCTAAAGATGCTTGATGGTAATTTCGACTTCGGCTGTCAGCAGCTTAGTGACAAGCCATATTGCTATGGCCAGTCTTTCCCCTGTTGGTTTGGAGGGCTGCCCCAGATCAAGTGGAAGGGCTGCTGCCCTCCCATGATCAAGCGGGGTCCCATCTTTGCTCGTCGTTCCTACAGGGTGACTTTCGACCTTTTCCAGGGTCCTCCAGTGGGATGAATTCGGACGCGGAAGATGGAGCTCACCTTCTTGCATCCACAGGTGCCACGATGGAAAACCGGAAGTCCCCCTTAAGTGTATTCTTGCTAAACACCCAAAATGGGTTTGAGCTGCGCTGCTGTCCATACATCTTTAACTCATAACACTCTAAGGACTATGACTGATTATTCCCTTGGGTGGAAATTCGAGCTGTGCCTAGCAAAAGCAAACATATAAAAAACTAATTACAATTATTCCTCACAGCAGTATGCTATATTTTCCTCATTTTTTTATTTCAAGTGATACTATTGACCAGTTGCACAATTTTAAAAATTCCATGAAACTAGGGTCCACCAATTGATAATCAACTATTAGGTGGCAGCAAAAATGTAGAGCTTTTTCTATCCTGGCTGCTTATTTATTTAGCGTATGGCTGGTCACACACAGAATTAAAAGCACTTCATGTTTACAAGTTAGAACAGTTAAAACAATTTTTTTTAAAAAAGAAGCAATTATAAAACCTAAGAGGAAAACAGAAATAACATTTCAGAGTTTAATGTCGAGTTTGGAGATCCAGTCAGCAGCTGCCGTTGTTACGCAGAGGAAGTCCTTAAAATCTCCTCAGTATCTTCTATTAGTGCATTCCCTCACTATATGTTGGATCACATTGTGCTGAAGGTGTCTTTCCCCATTTATACAGAGAATCAGCACACACCCCATGAGTCATTCTAATTCTATTGTATGTCACCCATATGTGTCAGGGTAGATTAAATCCTGGAGGTATACTATTAGGATTAATATGCTCAGAAATATCTTGGGAGGTATAGCTACTCCATGCTTCCATCCACTTTTGTAGGGGCCATCCACATTTGTGTAACTATTGACTAAATAATTCACAATGCTGAAGTTTTGTTTATCCTCATGAAACCTTATAATTTTTATAATTAATTTCTGTTCAGATGAAGTTAATAGTTGGCAGTGGTGCATACATTGTGCATAGTTAGAGAAATGAACAGAATTGTGTCTGTTTTTGTGAGCACATATTAATAAATTGTAACATTGATGATTGAGTTGGACTGAAGAGAAGATGTTATATTTGGCCATATATGTTAAATTTGTCTTCTCATAAATAACACTTTAAAAATAATATACACAAAACAAAATACAATGCCACACGTGAACCACTTCATTAACTCTAGTGGCATCAGTGAATAGTATTGGTCTCATTTTCTTTTTATTGTCTCAGTTCTCTGAAAAACTGAAAAACTATTTTTCCAGCAGAAAATGTTTTTCATTCTGTCATGTTATTTGCTTCTCATGTTGTTGTTGTTAGCTGCGAAGTCGTGTCCAACTCATCGCGACCCCATGGACAACATTCCTCCAGGTCTTCCTGTCCTCTACCATCTTCTGGAGTCCATTTAAGCTCACGCCTACTGCTTCAGTGACTCCATCCAGCCACCTCATTCTCGGTCGTCCCCTTCTTCTATTGCCCTCAATCTTTCCCAGCATTAGGCTCTTCTCCAGTGAGTCCTTCCTTCTCATTAGGTGGCCAAAGTATTTGAGTTTTAGCTTCAGGATCTGGCCTTCTAAAGAGCAGTCAGGGTTGATCTCCTCTAGGACTGACCGGTTTGATCGCCTTGCAGTCCAAAGGACTCGCAGGAGTCTTCTCCAGCACCATAGTTCAAAGGCCTCAATTCTTTGGCGCTCAGCCTTTTTTATGGTCCAGCTTTCACTGCCATACATTGCAACTGGGAAGACCATAGCCTTGACTATACGCACTTTTGTTGACAGGGTGATGTCTCTGCTTTTTACTGTGCTGTCTAGTTGCTTCTCATAGGAGGTATTATTTCTAATTTACTGAATAAACATTTCAGTTTTATTCCCAAAGGTTCCTAGGTATTATAGAAATATCGGCATATATCGCTCACTCCCATTTTCAGAAAAATATGCAAACTTTTATAGGGACTGGAAGCATTAGAAGATTGTACGCTATGTGAAGCATAATAGATGGAGGACTAAGAGGAAATATAACCCTGTATAATTTGCTTGTGGATTAAAAATAATAATCCATTAACATCACTTTGTAGGTATTTTCTAAATGATGAATAAAGTATTTTCTCTTTTTTTTTTTTTAAAAAAAGAACCTTTTGGGCCAAGCTTTCAAGTATATTTTCATTAGTAGAATTTCTTTTGGTTTTGAATGCTTATAGAGATTGAACTTTTTATTACTTTTTACATACCAATTTAAAAGCAGAATATATTCTATAACTTGTATGTGGATGACATTGGTCTGAAGTAAAGAAAGATTCTTTCTATGCAATTGTGTTAGTTCTTCAAAAATCTATTCCACTGATCAAATAGTATAGTGGTTTTTTTTCTAGAATCTTGTAGTAACTCGTGAGCTACTTTGGGTTGGGCTGAGAGAGTGACTGGACCAAAGTCACTCAGCTTTCATGCATAAGGCAGGAGTATAACTCAGTGTCTCTTGGTTTCCAGTACTGGCCTGGAAACCAAGAGACACAGAATTATACTTCTGGCTTATGCATAAAAACTGAGTGACTTTGGACCAGTCACTCTGTCTCAGCCCAACCCACTTCACACGATGTCAAGTGTGATTCACTCTTTCACCTAGTTTTTTTCCTTCGCTCTCAACTTGACAGTAATTGGGAAGGGGGTGGTTGTAATGTCTATGGTGGGAATGGAATGCCAAGACTCCATCTGTAGACTGTGAGATCCTGCTTCTTCCTTCAAGGCCATGCTGCACAGGTGTTTGACCGATCCAGGCAGTTCTCATAACAAAAAGAGCACATTTGATTGGACAGTGCAATGCACTGAGGGGAATAGCCAAAGGGAAATTCAAGTTTAACTATGTGGATTTTGAGCAGGAAATCCAGAGCTGACAGCTTATTTTATGCCAATGTAGTGTATTCAATAAAGGTGTTACTTTTGGGCAGAACGATGTCCCAGGAGTTCCTTTCTTGGATTTGCTAGCTGGACACTTGACACAGGGTTTTTGTTGTGGGGAAAATAGGAGAAGGATAGAGTACTATGTATGTGCGCCACCTTGAGTTACTTACAAATTAATAAAGGTGGGCTAAAAATCAAATAAATAAATAAATAAATAGCTACATGTGTAAGCAAGAATGCCATTGAATGAAAGATAATTGCTACATAAGTGTTGCCAGAGCTTTGGCATTGATATACAGCAAGCCTCTTTTGCAAGCATTGCTCAGCAAACTCGTTTTGTTTTAGTGATTTCATACTACTAACAATACTGCCAAATATTATTTGACTCAGAAAGGAGGAAAGGGAAAAACCCCTTAGAGGTAAGTACTGGAATTTAGAACTCTGTGTACCGTGTGGCTTAGATTATGTACTCTGTAAAAGGCATGTATTTTTACCAACAGTAAAGCAGATAATCTGTGTCATGTACATTAAATAAGTTCCTGAATATGTGGTTAGGTGTCTGGAGAATAAGATCTACTACCCTACTGGTGTGAAGTCTGACAATACCTTTTACATGCTTTGGAGCACAGTAAGTCTCCCATATTGGCCATGCTGGCTCTAGCATGTACGTCTTGAGGATACCAGTTATCACTCTCTGGATTAAAATTTAAACACTATTTTTCCAGTTCTACCACTGAAAAAATGAACAAATTTATTTTATGTTCTTTTGTAATTGCAATAATTTAAGTTAAAAGTATAGATAGCAGCATTAATATTTTATATCTGTTTGCTAATATGCTTGTTGATATTTGGCTATGCTGTAACCTGAAGTTTTTATATGGAGACATATAATTTGAAATAATGCTTCCCATATTATTTTCCTTTCTTTTGAAAAGAACACTTGGATCAAACAAGAGTGAATCATAAAGGACTCTTTATAAACATTCTTGTTTTGAAAAGGGAAAAGAGTGGCAATCAAATAATAAATATCTTGATGCATGTTCATCTCTGTAACAAACACTGACCATTTACAGTATTCACTAGCTATTAGAAAGAAAGTGTGCATATTCTTGCTCTGGATTATAGCCATCCAAGCTAACCTCAAATCTTCCCTTCCCTTACTTTCCCCTCTCATACTTTCCCCTCCCCCCTCCCTTCCCTTCATTGTTTTAAGAATTTATAATTTTCTAATTTTGTCTTTTGAGCAAACTGCTGCCCTTGCAGACAACAGGTCATTTGCATTCTTTGAGAATCATTGGGACCATTTGGAGGTTTTCTGTGTCCTCAGGGTCACCTGAGTAGTGCAAATGTGTGTGGAGCCTTCTGGCTGCAGGATATTTTCTGCCCTGTTCCTATAGTCTGCAATGATTTATGTCTGCAAGGAATATAAATCCTTCCATTCTCCACCATCCGGTCAGAGCTGAAGAAGCTTCTTGGATGAGAAGCAAAATGTCTTCAAAGAAAAAACAAGTAAGTCCAGTTGCCTCTTGAAAAAGCACCTTTGGGGCAACCATGACCTGGATGACTGAGAATCTCCACAGACTTTTAGCTATGCACTTTGGGATTAACACCCTTCCAATGGTGCAGGAGTATGATAAGATTTCCAGAAAACATTGTAGGCTACAGGAACAAGGCAGAAAATATCTTGCAGCCAGAAGGCTCCACACACATTTGCACTACTCAGGTGATCCTGAGGAGAACAGAAAACCTCCAAATGGTCCCAACAACTCTCTAAAACAGGGGTCTTAAAATTTGGCCCTTTAATCACTTGTGGACTTTGACTCCTAGAATTCCTCTGGCAGTTGAAGTCCACATCATAAAAGTTTGAAGTCCCCTGCTCTAAAAGAATGCAAATGACTAGCTGTCTGCAAGGAATATAAATCCTTCCATTCCCCACCATCCAGTCAGAGCTGAAGAAGCTTCTTGGATGAGAAGCAAAACATCTTCAAAGAAAAAAGTCCAGTTGCCTCCTGAAAAAGCAGCTTTGGGATATTTATTAATGTGGAGATTTTGGCAACTGCCATACTGTTTCTCATTTTAACCAATTTTAAATATTGTTTAGTAAGTGATCATGTATCTTATATACTGAGTCCCTTAAGGAGGAAAACTTAATTATGAAGTCCCCTGTTTGCTGCTTTCATAGACCTTACAGCAGCATTTGATATGGTAAATAACATAGGTAACTATGGAGTAAATTGACATCTCTTAAAATAGAACCCAGACTCCTGGCTTTGATTAAAGCCCTTTACACAAGTACCTGTTTGAGGGTGCGGTATGGGGTCAATGGGGCCCTGACTAACAGGATTCACACAAATAAAGGGATAATGCAAGGGTGTATCCTGACCCCATTATTATTTAATTTATACATCAATGACTTGCCAGGGTTAATGAAGGATACCATGGTACACATGCCGATGATCCTAAATACTAACTGTAACAGCTTGCTTTAGGCTGATGATATGATTTTATTATCATACTCACAAGTAGGATTACATAGGCTATTAAGAAGATTCAGCTCTTATTGCCAGGATAACTCCCTAATCATTAGCAAATCTAAATAAAAATAATGGTGTTTAGAAGAAACCATCAGAGACATAAGTGGCAATTAGATGGTGAACCAATTGAGCAGGTTAATACCTTTGTATATTTGGGAGTAACTTTTTCCAAGACTGGATCTTGGGCCTGCCATCATCAACGGAGTACATTTAGAGCAAAAGCCTGTTTGAATTTATTGCTCAAACTAAAGAACCATAGTTACCCAGGGTCCCTAGTGTTTGGTTCAGGTAGACAATGACTCAGAGTGGTTCACAACGAAAAGAGTTTATTCAATACACATAAGTCAACTAACAACTGTCAAATGTTTCAGGCTTTTATACTAGAACTGTTTAAACTGTATCCAATCATCAGTCACTATTTTCCCGCTTCTTTACACTTTAACCAATAGTTGCACCAGAATCTCCCGCTTCAAAGAACCTTCTTTGCAACCTGCTATTTACATGTTTGCAACTATCTACTGACATAACACCCCTTACCCCCCAGTTGTTGTTATTTACTGACATAGTCTCTTAAGTATTTGGGTGGCCTGTGGACCCTTGAAGGATATCTACTGCTTTGAATACCTAAGTCATTGCTATCAGATTGTCTGCTTGGCTGGCTTACACTGGTGGATCTGGACTCTAGAATTGTTGGCTCAGATGCTTCTCTGCTAACAAGTTGTGACTGTTGTTGTGATTGATGTTGAAGTTCCGCTAATGCGGGCCTGCTCAACGGGGGCAGCTCCCAGTCAATTTGACTGTGTTGTTGGTTAGCTGTGGACGCACTGGTTTGAATTTCTGCTTCCCCACTAACTGGCAGGTTGTTATAATTAAGCCGTGATGCAATGTTCCCCCCGTGTATACTTTGATCCCCCTCAACTGGCATGCTACCAATAGTTCTCTTCCTTAGCTGATCTATATGTCTTTTGCTTACCCTATTCCCTTCCCCCTCAATAGTGTAAGACAAAGGCCCCATTATATCAGTGACCACCCCTGGGACCCATTTGTCCCCCTGTGCATAATTCCTGGCCCAGACTAGATCTCCAATTTTGAATGATCTGGTGGGAATGTCCGGTTCAGCACTTGATGGTAGTCTGTCAGGATGTAACCTGTCCAGTTTGGTGGTTAGCCTTTTTCCCCACCTCATCTCTGCCGGGCTTTTTCCGGTAGCCGTGCAAGGGGTCGTATGTTGGGTCAGCAAGAATTCTGCCAGTCTTTGGTGCCAATCGCCACGGATGATTCTCTTTAATGCATCTTTGGTGGTTCTCACGTTGCGTTCAGCCAAGCCGTTGGTGGACGGGTGGAAGGGTGCTGATGTTGCGTGCCTAATCGAGTTGGCCCTGAGGAAATCCTGGAATTCAACAGAGGTGAATTGGGGCCCATTATCTGACACAATTACATCAGGTAACCCATGAGTGGCAAAGAGGCCCCTTAAGACTTGTATTGTTTTACCCGAAGTCATTGAACTGACAGGTATTACCTCTAGCCATCTAGAGAAACTGTCCACCACTACTAGGAAGGTTAACCCAAGGATTCCTGGCCAATTCCCACTTATGAGTATGTGTGTGTTGCAGCTCAGGTCTAGAACGCTGACACAAATAACATCCAGAAACACATTCTTCTATGTCCTTGTCAAGTCCAGGCCACCATAAGTGACTTCTAGCCAATGCCTTCATACGTACTATTCCAGGGTGGCCCTCATGTAACTCTAATAAAATTGTAGATCTGTGGATTTCAGGAATGACAACACGGTTGCCCCAGAGAATACATCCCAAATGGGATGATAGTTCATCCTTCCTTCTAAAATATGGAACGTACTTGGCATCCGGGTTAGTACTAGGCCACCCACTAAGGACCCAGGCCATGATTCTTTTTAGGATATTGTCTTTATTGGTGGCCTCAGCTATCTCTTTAGCAGTTAAGGGGCATTCAGGAATGTCCTGTAAAGACATAATTTGTCCCACAGGAGCAGGGTCTTCCTCAGTGTTGTTTAATGGCAGTCTGCTAAGGGCATCTGCATGTCCCATTTCCTTGCCAGGTCTGTGTTGAAGGGAAAATGAATATGCTGAGAGGAAAATTGACCACCTCAGCATCCTGGGCGACATTATTTGGGGTGTCTGTTTATCAGTGGAAAACAGTCCCAATAATGGTTTATGGTCAGTGAGTATGGTAAAGTTCCTACCATAAAGGTAATCATGGAACTTTTTTACTCCTGCCACGATTGCTAATGCTTCCCTATCGATCTGTGCATAATTCCGCTCTGCTTTAGTAAGCGTCCTGGAATAATATGCAATTGGCCTTTGAATACCATGACTGTCCAAGTGGCTGATAACAGCCCCCACACCATAAGGTGAAGCATCGCATGCTAAATAAATTGGTTTATTCTCAATAAAATGGGTTACTGTTGATTGGCTAGAAAGAATATTTTTTAATGTTTGGAAACTGACCCTATGTTTGTCAAGCCACTGCCATGGGTTTTTTTTTATCTAAAAGTCTATGTAGAGGTTCTGCTATAGCAGCTTTGTGTGGCACGAATGTGTGGTAAAAATTAACTAATCCAAGGAAGGCTTGTAATTCAGCCTTGTTTTTTGGTTCTGGTGCCAATTTAATTGCCTTGATTTTATCGGGGGTAGGATGAATTCCACTTTTGTCTATCCTAAATCCTAAAAATTCAGTGGATTTAACCCCAATACAGCATTTCTCCTTTTTTAATTTTAGTCCAGCCCTCCTAAACCTTTCCAATACCTGTTCCAGACGCTCAGCTAATATTTCTTCATTTCTTCCAGCTATAAGAACATCATCAAAATAAGGGCATACACCAGGTATGCCCTTTAAGGTCCTCTCCATCACCTCTTGGAAGATGCCTGGAGCTGCTGCAATACCAAATTGCAGTCTGTGGACTCGGAACGCCCCCTTGTGGGTAACTATAGTCTGAGCTTCAGCAGCCTCTTCAGAAACAGTTAATTGCAAATACGCCTGCGCCAAGTCTAACTTGGCAAATATGGCGCCGTCCTGTATCGTGGCGAGGACCTGCTTCACCGTCGGGACCGGGTAAGCGTGTTTTTTCATTCCCAGGTTCAGGGTGGCTTTGTAGTCAGCGCAGATCCTCACATCCCCATTAGGTTTAAGGGGTGTGACAATCGGCGTTTCCCACAAACCACCCTCGACTGGTTCTAGGACGCCTTGGCCTACAAGCTTATCGAGCTCGGCCTCGATTTTTTGCTTAAGGGCGAAAGGCACCCTTCGGGCCTTAAGCCTGATGGGTTTAACCGACGGATCTAAATTAAATTTAATTGGGGGCCCTTTGTATTTACCTAAAGACCCATCGAATACGTCTGCGAATTCATTGCAGACTGATTCGAGGGTCTTATTTTTAATAACTGTGTTTATTCCCCCTATCCAAATTCCCAGGGCAGGGAACCAGTTAAGGCCTATTAAACTAGTTCTATGGCCTTCAGTAACTATTAAATCTAATGCTCCCTTAAACCCCTTATATTTAACACTAAGGGTAATTTTCCCTTTAATTTTTATTGGGGTTTTTTGGAAGTCGGTCAATTGGATTTTGGTTAAACTAAGTGGAATCTTTCTGCCACTTTTTTGTTCAATTTTTTTAAGGGTTTCACTAGATATTATGGACACTGAGGCCCCAGAATCTATTTCCATTTTGCAAGGAATCCCTTGCAATTGGACTATAATTTTTAATTTTTCACCCGGAAAATTGTTAATTTTTTCCTTCCTAGTATGATTGACTCGCGCCACCTCCCCGCGGTTCGGGAATTTAACCCTAGGTCTAGGGGTCTCTTTGCCACTATAGTAAGGGGTTACCTTACCTTCGGGCCAAACGTCGACTTCATGTAAGCGATTGTTGCGTGCACGACCCCTGCAGATGGCTTGAATGTGGCCGGTCTTCCCACACAATCTGCATCTGGCGGTACGGAATCTGCAAGTTGCACGGGGATGATTGCCCACGCAGCTGCCACATCGGTTGTCGTTGTCGTGCGGTCTCGTTGCAGTGTCTCTCAGTTGTCGTTGGGTTGCGGTTGCTTGTCGTTGCGGTGTTGTGGTTTGGAATCGGCGGTTTGGTTCAGGGCCGTCGCTTCGGGATGGTTTTGCCGTCATTTTTCCAAACCATCTGGTGACTTCGGCGATGTCAGCTTCCCATTGCTGGTCCACCTCCCCGCAGTCCACAAGGCCTTCTTGATTAATTTCGGCAGACGCAGCGATGCTATTGCGGGGGGGGGGGTCGCGATACCCGGTGGATTCATAAGTCAAGAGTTCGTCCAGTACTTCTTGCAAATCGCCGGTGGGCTTGGCGATAATTCTATTTTGTAGTTGCTCATCTCGCAAGCCTAGTACCACTCGGTCCCTGATTCTTATTTCCAGGTTGTCATATTTGCATCATACTGCGGCTTCTCTGACTGCAGCAACGAATCCTTGGATCGATTCGCCCGGTCTCTGATTCCTTTTTTTGAAAATGCGACGCCAAAAGAGTTCTGATCTCCTTGGCGTGAAATGCACTTTTAATTTGGCTAACAGATCGGCATATGGAACGCTTGAGACCGGCTGTGGTTGACAAAGTCCTACAGCGATCCGATACACCGGTGTGCCGCATATGGTCAGTAAAGCTGCCGCCTTTTTTCGGTCATCCGTTATCCCGTTAACAAGCAGGAACCCTTTGACCTGTCCAACATATTCTTCCCAGTCCTCTGGGAAGTTTGGGTCGAATTCTTTCAAGGACCCGATTTGCGCCATTCGGAGGATTGTTGATTCCGCCGCGGCCGCTTGTGGTTGACTGTGACTTCTTTTCAAATTTGCCGCCTACGCGCAGCTGTTCTGCCGAACCTTCTCTGGTCCTCCGTCTATCCCACCTTCGTCGCCAGTTGTTTGGTTCAGGTAGACAATGACTCAGAGTGGTTCACAACGAAAAGAGTTTATTCAATACACATAAGTCAACTGACAACTGTCAAATGTTTCAGGCTTTTATACTAGAACTGTTTAAACTGTATCCAATCATCAGTCACTATTTTCCCGCTTCTTTACACTTTAACCAATAGTTGCACCAGAATCTCCCGCTTCAAAGAACCTTCTTTGCAACCTGCTATTTACATGTTTGCAACTATCTACTGACATAACACCTAGCCCCATTAATCAAGGTTTATAAGGCTAAGGTTACCACAATGCTCTTGTATGGAGCAGAAATTTGGGGTCTTTACTCAACCACAGTACTAGAACAAACACAGTCCCAGCATTTGAGATGTATTTTGGGTGTAGATCCAAGAACATCTGCTGCAGCAGTTAGAGCTGAATTGGGAATTCATACAATTTAGGCATTATCTAAAATTAGAGCTTATAACTACTGGTGCAAAGTTAATGAAATGGAGACTGATAGACTCCCCAAATTATGCCTACTAGAGCTACTAAATAAAACTACAATCACAAATCTTCTGGATCACCAAACTAACAAATTTTGTAAGAAGCTGTGGCCTTCCTGTCTCTTGCGTAACAGGAGAACAATCTAAAAAAAGAGTTGCCCAAAGAATTAAGGATATAGAAGCACAAACTGATATAGCTATCCTTAGTAAGGTGGGTAACTTGAAATGGCTGAGTAAATACAAAAGTACTTTTCAAGTAGACAGTTATTTGAAGTTACAACTCCCAAAACATCTTAGGGAGATATTTATAAGAGTGAGATTCGAACAGCTTGACACAATGGTCAGATATGGGAGATTTCATGCTATACTGTACAATGAGCGTCTTTGCATTTGCGGAACAGCAGAGGTAGAGGACCTGGCTCACATCCTATTTGACTGTTGTCTTATAAGAGGGTGAGAGACAGGTATCTTGGTCTATATACCAAACGAATGACCCATTGGGATCCCCACATCAAAATAACTTACCTTATGTCTGGCCAGAACTTGAAAATAACATTTAACGTAGCACAGTACTTAAACAAAATGATACGGTTGAGATCTGCATATGTGGGACTGATTGGGGTAGATTGCAAGGGTGACTCCGAAATATAATGTTATCATATTTTATCTATATCTTAAATTATTGTACATTATTACAATTTCATTTTAGATTGTATTTTATTACTATTTTATCTTAAATTGTATTTTATTTTAATTCCATTTTAAATTGTATTTTATCAAATTCCATTTTAAATTGTATTTTATCAAATTCCATTTTAAATTGCCTTTATCAAATTTTAGTAACAATTTGTTGCTGGAACTTTGCACTTTGATATGGCCCAAGGGCTAATCAATAAAGTTGTTGTTGTTTATTATGAAGCATTAGACAACTTTTTATATGGAAAATGATATTGCTACAGTAATATAATCTGGTTCCCATTCCTTAAGAAATGCTATTAGAACTTAGTAGTGTGGGAAGTCAGCCCCTCCCCCAGAGAAAGAAATATTTTGGGGATATTAAAAAGGCAGAATATTATATTTCCCCAAAGAAATAATGGAAAAGATCTTTAAAAAGGCAGAACGTTCTCCCTCCCCCCAGCCAAAAACTCAGCAGAAACCAGGTCTGTAGAAAAGCAGATGTGATAATCCTTTCAGAAAGGCTGGAGCCAGGAAGCTAGAAGCTGATGAGATTAGAAAGACAAAGACCCCGAAAACCTACATCCCGGACCCAAACTCTAAGGACAGGAAACATAACCTTTAGGATATAATAGGATTAACCCACCAATACCAAAAAGGAGACACTCAAAAGAACCTCAGGTCAAAGTTCATGCCACAGGACAGGAACTCCAAACACAAAAGCCCCAAACCCACCACTCCCAGCTACATGTGGTCAGATTTCCCAGAGCCACATTTCTGTCTGGCTCTACTTTTCAATAAACTACAACCTTCTTTCTAAAGCAGTCTCCATTTTGTTTATTTCCAGCTTGGACTGGACCTTGATTAAAGACTTTTTTTTCAACAGTAGTTCATTCACAAAGTTGTTTTGGATAACTGTGAGGAATAAAAATTCAAATCCAAGGGTGTTGGAAAGCAAAACAAGTTTTATTAAAGCTTTTGCAAAAGCTTGTGTACCCTTCTATATGCAAATAAAGAGCGACACTGAATCAATTTCTGCATAGGTTTTTATATCCTGTCCCGTGCATCACGCCATATCTTTCCAAAGTGAGCCCAGTTAATAGGCCCACATGGTAACATGCTTTCTAACTGCCTAGCAACCATTACAATTACCAAACCCTCCAATTATTAGATCGAAAACCCCTTTTGTTCCTGTCTTATTTCCCCTCCCTTGTCTGTGGCATGATTTTTAACATCCTGCTAACTAAGGGTGTATCTTCATCTACAAGATCAACTGTTACCCAAACTGGATAATTGCAATTATAAAGGATTTATGTCTTCCCTTGTTTATCTAGAAGAGTGCTTGCTTTTCATCTAGAAGCTATGTGTGTAACAGAGTTCATGCTTCGGTTAAACATGGCTGCACTTTGGTTCATAGTTATAGTTTAACATACTAACTCTAGGCAGTTTTTTATAAAGAATAAACCTTATATAAATGAATAATTTGTTATTTATAAGCTATAAGCTATTCTACAATAGTGTGCACTATTCTAAAAGTATGCTTTAAGTCAGTGTATATGGTTTCTCTCTATTCCTCCAGCATATTACATCTCCTTTCCTAAAAATACCTTAGCTAAGTGTCTCTATATGTCTATTCCTTTAGCAGAAATGGAAAATTACAACATGTACATTTCTTCACAACAGAAAGCCTGGTTTTCTTATGCAAGGCATCATATTATTTAAATTTATGGAAATTAATCCATTGGTGAAATTATTCATATGTTTCATTGAATATTTTTAGAATCCAACACTGCTATGTTGTCTCAATTCCTCCTGTTTAGCTCAAATTGAAATTAATTACTAAAATATTTAATCTACATAAATTTGGTCTGTTGTACAGTAGATATTAATAGTTGAATTTATTTGTGACACTTGTAGGTTTTAAAATCTAGGCACTATTTCAGGTTGGAAAATCCTGCTTTATAAATTATGGGCAACATAGTCTCACCAACAGTTCCGAAACAGCTAAAAGTTTGTGATACCAGCAAAGATTGTTGGTTGCATGTTAGCTTAGTCCCACTATGTTTCCCAAACACATTAAAACCTTCCCAATCATGTGGCCTATATCCCTTATATCCCTCCAAAACCTTTTCACCTTCAAGAGCCAATTCAGCTGCAGCTGATCCAGGTGCAGCTATTTTAACTTAACTTGGTTTAGGATACTCAAAGTTTCCCATATAACTATGGTTAAATCCATATGTTGTAAAATTCATGGAAGATGTTATCCTGCCAGGCATTGAAACATCTGCAAGAAAACAACCAAATTCAGAGAGCACCAAGGACTCCAAAAATTATAATTATAATACAATCCTGATCGGATCTTACCACGGCAATCTCAGCATAAATGTTAACGTTCCTCATGATTCATATCTTATAATTCCCAAAGCCAGCACTGACCACAATCTCAGACAAGCTAGAGATAACTTTGGGTATAATATGATTTATAAATTACATTGCCTATACTCAAATATTAGACTGAGAAAAAAACCCAACATTTATGCTTTAGCACAAGATGTCAATCCAATTTAATGTTTCATGTTTACTAATCATAATGGAGTTTTTATTATTTTATTTCTATTTTATATGCTACTTTTTGTCCAGGAGCTCTTGTCCAAATTTTTCTGCAACAAGAAATTTGTATGATAGAATATGTTGAGGAAGTGTGGCTGGACCAAAGCTATGAAATAAGCTTTCATAATGAAGGTTAACTTTACTATGAATGTCTGTGTTAACAATTATATCACATTGCAGCAATGTCTATAAGGAACCAAAGGTTGACCAAAGCAGTATGTTGTGTAAATCATGCCTCTTTTCTATGTATATTGTGATGTTGCTATGGCTGCTCCAAAGTGGTGGAACTAGCATGTGTTGTAGCACCACTACTTTCATCAAAGCAACCAAACTAATGTGCTCCTGCAAATGCAGCTGCTACATTGGCTCTTTTTTAAATACGTTTTTATGATTTTATAGTTTTTGTAGTGTAAGGTCACTGGCCCTTGGCAAATCATGAAAATCCAATCATGAAAACTCAAGCAGAGGCTTCTTAAAGGTGCAGCACTTTATTTTTGATCAAAATAAGTCCTGGGTGTAAACATTTGAGTTCAGACAAACTCAAATCTGCTGGCTGCTGGCCAGTTCAAAGTCATCAGACACAAAGGGTCTGGGAGTGCTCTTGACTTTATAGCTGGCCTGCACCAGTTTTCCTGGATGTCATAGCTAAAGGTTGTTAGTCACAAAGGGACTCATTCACAGGGGGTCCCAATGTGGGTTGGGGACCACCTGCAAGGAAAAAACCTTCAAGTCTGTTCTGGGTGCCAAATATTTAAGGTCACTGGCCCTTGGCAAAACTTGAGAAATCATAAAAATCCAATCATGAAAACTCAAGCAGAGGCTTCTTAAAGGTACAGCACTTTACTTTTGATCAAAATAAGTCCTGGGTGGGAACACAATCTGGACACTGGCAGCAGTTGCATTCAGAAGTGCCACACCTTAGAAAGTTAGTTGTTGTTGTTGCTAGTTGTGAAGTCATGTCCGACCCATGGCGACCCCATGGACAATGTTCCTCCAGGCCTTCCTGTGTCCATTTAAGCTCATGCCTACTGCTTCAGAGACTCCATCCAGCCACCTCATTCTCTGTCGTCCCCTTCTTCTATTGCCTTCAATCTTTCCCAGCATTAGGCTCTTCTCCAGTGAGTCCTTCCTTCTCATTAGATGGCCAAAGTATTTGCGTTTTAAAGAAAGTTAGTAGCATTGCTTTATAAAGTTTGTTAGCCAATGAAAATCAGACAACAGAGTTATTACAATATAAGGAAGACATCAATCATTCCTGTACACTCCCTTATTCCCTCCTTCAGTACATCATGTTTCCCACGCTTGCATGAAATTTGTCCCTGACTCAAACGCTGATTACAAACGCGAGATAGCAATAATTAGGCAAGGCTACACAATTTGTTTCTTTTTCTAATTTCAGTTACAGAATCCAACATTCCTCCCTTTTTAATTTTACAACAGTATGCTTTCTGTTACTTGGTGACCAATGACGTATACTCCTTCGATATTGCGGTGAGAGTCAGAACTTTGGCTGGTTGATGGGGTTTGTCACTCCTTACAGAGGATGCTATGACTCATCTCTGAGATGGTAGAGTTAACTGTTCTTTGGATAACAGGAATCAAACATGCCAAAACTAGGAGACCTCCAAAAGCTAATGCAATCAGAAAAACTATCCTTCTTCAATCACCAAAGATCTCTCCAAACCAGCTTGTGTCCATGACACCTGTCCAGGTTTGAACAGGAACATGGGCTATTTTCCTCATGCGATCAGTGATCTCCTCGATCACTTTTCCCTGGTCATCAATCTGGAGGCAACAGTTTGTCAAATGCCCCCTTCTTTTGCTAGTAAATAATTCAAAGCCAAGTGGTTTTGATACACTGCTGTACATAATTGGGTGTTGGTTTTAGTGAGCAAATTTAAAGCCAAGGCTGTCTCAAAATGCCCTGCTGCTTTTGTGTAATGGCAAAGCTGCATGAATGTGACCCTCTGGGTGGTTGGTATATATAACTTTTCCCCCATCCAAGGCAGTCCGTCCTTAATTGTGCACACATGTCTATTTTTCCGGAACCATTCATCTGTTTCCAAAGTTTTCCGGAATTCAATTCCAGTTTGGCTACCCAGCTGTGATTTTAATTTAGCTTGGGCTCTGGTAGTTCCAAAATATTGGCAAATAGATTAATGCAAGTTTTGAAACAAATGATTCACAGTGATCAGTCTGGATTTATAACTGAAAGATATATGAAATATAATGTAAGACAAATTGTTAATTTAATTGAGTATTTGGATAAGAACAACCAAGTCCCTGCGCCATTGATATTTTTGGATGCTGAAAAAGCTTTTGATCAGTTGAATTGGCAATTTTTATTGAAAGTTGTTGATAAAATGAATTTTGGGGATAAATTCTTACATTCTCTTAGAGCTATATATCAACAACAATCGGCACAAATTATAATTAATGGGGGATTAACAGAGGCATTTAAAATTGAAAAAGGCACAAGACAGGGATGTCCCCTATCACCATTGTTGTTTGTTTTAACATTGGAGATTTTATTGATTAAAATTTGTGAATCAACTATAATAAAGGGGATAAAAATAAAACAGAATGATTATAGGTTAAGAGCTTTTGCGGATGACTTGGTTGTGACATTATCTCAACCGACTCAATCAGTTATAAACTTGATGGAAATTATAACTCAATGTGTGAAAGTTTCTGGTTTTAAGGTAAATAATAATAAGACTAAAATATTATCTAAAAATATGACTATGAATGAAAAGGAAACGTTAGTAAAATTGACAGGTTATGAAATAGTGAAAAAGGTTAAATATTTGGGAGTATATATTACAGCCTCTAATGTGAAATTATGTAAGAATAATTATGAGACATTATGGCTAAAAGTACAAAAGGACTTAAATAATTGGAAAAAACTACAATTATCTTTGCTGGCGAAAATTGCAGCTGTTAAAATGAATGTTTTACCAAAGTTTCTCTTTTTGTTTCAAATGATACCTATATTGAAAAAGGATGCTAATCTGGATGAATGGCAGAAGGGTATTAATAAATTTATCTGAGCGGGGAAAAAACCAAGAGTTAAACTTAAGATTTTACAAGATGCATGGGAAAGAGGAGGACTTAAGGTGCTTAATTTGAAATTATACTATGATGTGGTGGTTTTAACACTGGTTAGTGATTGGCTTAATTTAACAAATAAAAGAATACTTTATCTTGAGGGATGGGATTTATTATATGGGTGGCATGCATATTTAATTTATGATAAAAAAGTTGACAAGGCTTTTAAATCTCATATTTTAAGAAGTGCTTTATTGCGTGTCTGGAAAAAGTATTATTATAAATTAAATTATAAAATACCAATTTGGGGGATTCCTGGACACGCGATAGAGGGTGTATCTATGGGTGTGAGTTTGGATATGATTTCTTTTTTTTTATTGAAAAGTTTTACAATACTTTTTTTAAAAAAGACAAAACCCCTCCCAACCCCCTCCCCTCTCCCCAAACCTCCCCAACTCTTCCCTCCCGTCCCCCTCCCCCCTCCCCGACTTCCCAGAGCTAAATACAGGGTATAAAAATACAAACAATCATAATCTACCTTATGCAAACAACAATAAAAAATTAAGTTCTATCGCACTTTAACTCTTATTAAAATAACTACAAGTAATTTATATCTCACATCAATACTTATTCAAATGCTACGTGAAACTTTTTAGTCCCATATTTATTCTGGATGTAATCAATCCATCTTCTCCACTCCACAATATATCTCTGTTGCAACTGGTCTTTCAAGTACGCTGAGGAATTACTTAGATTGGTAGGGAATGATTGGCAATTAAAGTCATCAGGTGAGTTAAAACAAGAAAATATTGTACAGTCCTGGTTCCAGTATACTCAATTGCAAGCTAGATGGAAGTTAGATGAGAAGGTTGGCATTACATTAACGGATGAAAATTTGGTAAAACAGATTAAAGATCAAAATTGAGCGCATATAAAGAGAATTTACAATGCTTTAATAGAATTGGATTTGGAAATGAAATTAGTTAACAATTGTATGGTAAAGTAGGCTCAAAATATTCAAGAACCGATCCCATTGGATATATGGGAGGTAATTTGGGTTAGAAATGTAAAATTGACCCAGGCACAAAATTTAAGAGAAAATTTTTATAAAATGTTTTATAGATGGCATTTGGATCCTAAAAAGTTGTCTTGTATGTATCCTAATTTATAGCCCAAATGTTGGAGATGTGGCAGTTTGGATGCTACTTATTTTCATATGTGGTTTGGATGCTACTTATTTTCATATGTGGTGGACTTGTAGAAATATAAAAGCTTTTTGGATTAAAATTTGGTGGAATATTCAAAAGATTTTTAAGAAAAAGATAAAGTTTACTCCACAACTATTTTTATTGGTGTTACTACAGATTGTGATACTAAGGAAATTAACTTGATGTTGAACTTGATAACAGCTGCAAGGTTATTGGTAGGGCAATATTGGAAGAAGGATAGTTTGCCTACTATAGGAGAATGGATGTTTAAAGTGTCAAATTTAGCAGAAATGGCTAAGATTTCTGCTTATCTGAAGGATCATTCACAAGAAAGATACATTTTGGTCTGGAGAAGTTGGATAGATTATATTCAGAATATATATGGGACTAAAAAGTTACATCAAGCCTATGAATAAATTTTAGATTATTATTGCTAGTAGTTTATTATAGTGGATTAATTTGTTTATGTTTTTATTATTATTATGTCTACTTTTATTTTGTATTTATGTTAAAGGGGAGTTAAAGCGCATTATGAACTTGGTTATCTGTATAGTTGGTTAATGTTAGTTAGAGTATGATTATTATATTTGTAACCCTGTACTCAGCTCTAGGAAGTGGGGGAGGGAGAGGGGGGTGGCTTTGGGTGGGTTGGTTTTGGGGATTATATTGTAACTTTTATAAAACTTTTTAATAAAAAAACAATTTTTGCTATCAAAAATCTTATTTAAATAAACATCTATTTAAATAATATTTTTATGTCTAGTCATTATTTTTCTTTATATTATATTGGAGAAAATATCATTAAATGATTACTATTCAGTGTGTGTGTGTGTGTGTGTGTGTGTGTGTGTGTGTGTCCATCTTCTAGTTAATTTTTGATTCCTGGATGCTGCCTGGACTAATCCCTATAGTTTTCATGGCAAAAGTTTTTGGAAGTGGTTTGCCATTGCCTCCTTTCTAGGGCTAAGTGAGAGTAATTCACCTAAGGTCATGTAGGTGGCTTTGTGTTTTAGGTATTCTGTGTGTCAACTTCACCATCATAGCTTTCCTTCAAGGTTGCTGCCATGGAAATGGGGAGGGAGGGGGCAATGGGCATTTGGGAAGGGAAGTGTGCAGGTGGTGGACTGTCCTGGCTCCAGAAGTGGAACCCCTATGTAAACCGGAGGAGAGGGATTGTAAAAATCTGGCACAAGGCAGCCAAGAAGGGGAAGAGTTTCCAATGCCCAGAGACAAGAAAGCCAAAGAAAAGAGGGAGATAGGGGCAGTTGCACAGGAGCACCCAAAAAGTGAGCCCAGAATCCCCAAGGAATATTGGGATCTACAGGATGTGTTTAGTGAGAAGGGCTCCAACACTCTTCCTCCTCATCACCCAACTTTTGTGGTATTGAAATTATTCCTGGGGTTAAGCTCCCCAAACCTAAACTCTACTTGATGACTGCACAAAGGCTAGAAGAGTTTTGCATGTTCATAGACAAAATCTTAAAATGTGGATTTATTCAACCAGCTAGACTGCAAGTGGCAGCCCCGGGGTTGATCTGGAAGAAAAAAGATGGAACCCTTCATTTGTATGTTGACTATAGAGGGCTAAATGCAGTGTGCATAGAAAATGTTTACCCATTGCCTTTGTTGAAAGATATGCTTGCACATTTAGCCAAAGGCAAAATCTTCACTAAATTAGACTTGCAGGAGACTTATTACCAGGTTCAAATCAAGGAGGGTGATGAATGGAAAATTGTGTTTAACTGCCCTCTTGGATGCTTTCAGTTTCAAGTGCTCCCCTTTGTTTGTAGGGAGCCCCAGCTGATTTCATGCAACTAATCAATGAGATGTTGCATGACTGCTTATATAAAGGGATGCTAGTGTATTTTGATGATATTTTAGTATATATTGAGACTATGGAGGAACATGTGAAGTTGGTGCAAGGGGTCCTAAAGAGACTTTGAGTGGCCAAATTGTATGCAAATCTCTGTAAATGCGAATTTCACCAAGATAATATTGATTACCTGGGTTACTATCTCATGAAGGAGTAGAAAAGGTGCAGGCAGTGTTAGAATGGGCCCCTCCTCACACCAGGAAGCAATTACAAAGTTTCTTAGGCTTTGCCAATTTCTACTGGTAATTCATCCCCTCATTTGCCAAAATCCCATTACCAGTCACCGACCTTTTAAAAACTAAGGGCAAGGAGGCGCTGAAGCAAAGTCAGCCACTTAAGTGGACTATGGAATGCCAAGCGGCATTAAAAAAACTCAAATGGCTGTTTGTGGCGGACCCGTGCTAAAGCACCTGACCCAAATTCTCTTTTCATAATTTGGGCAGATGCTAGTGATGTAGCTGTGGGGAACAATGCCCCATAAGAGAATGAAACTGAGCAGAGGTGGGCAGTATGGGAAAAGGACGCATATGCGATATGGTGGGTTTTGCTTACTTGGCGGCACTTTCTAGAGGGAGCAAAAGTACTGTTCGAGGTGTGAAGTGACCATAAAAATCTGGAGGCTCTGAAAATCCTGGGTAAACTATTCCCTAAGCAAGTCCGCTGGGCTCAATACCTTAACCCATTCAATTTCACCCTGCGCTATATTCTGGGTATAAAGAATGTTATGGCAGACACTTTGTCCAGATTGCCTCAATGCAATACATGTAGTGTTAAAGCTGAAGTGGTTTGACAAGTCTTTCCATCTAAGCAGCTAACTGCTCCAGTGACCACTAGATCTCGGGAAAAAAGGAATTGAAATTTCAAATGAACTGTGCAAGAAACTGAAAGAAGCATTAAAACTCGATGAGTGGCTTACTGCTCATAAGAATGACTGCACTATGCATGATGGATTTGCCTGGGTTGGAGCTAAATTGTATGTGCCCTTGAGCCTGAGGAGCACTGTTTTACATGGCTCTCATGACTCTAACTCTGCAGGACACTTTAGTTTTGTAAAAACCTTACAGTTGATCAAGTTTTGGTCATGTTGTTTGAAAAAGAACATTAAAAGCTATGTGGCCAGCTGTCCAGTCTGTGCAGTGGCAAAGAGACCACTGGGGAAGCCAATGGAACTCTTGCAAAGTATGGCAAGCTGCATTTCAGGTACAGAAGGAGGCAAGCTCTCGAATCCCCAAAGATTACCAAGACCTGCAAGATGTATTTAGTGAAAAGGGATCAGACGCACCCCCACCCCACAGGCCCACTGATTATTCCATAGAAATCCTGACGGGGGCCAAATTATCCAAACCCAAGCTATACTCAATGACCCCTAGGGAGCTGGGTGAGCTATGGACCTTCATTGACAAAAATCTAGAATGAGGGTTCATCCAACTGGCCCAACCCTGAGTTGCTGCCCCAGTTCTGTTCCAAGAAAAGAAAAATGGGCACCTTTGTCTATGTGCAGACTATAGAAGGTTAAATGCTGTCTGCATGGAAAATGTTTAACCCCCTTCTGCTAATGAAAGCCATGCTGGCCCATTTGGTGAAGGGGAAGATCTTCACAAAGCTAGATCCGTGAGAAGCATATTACCAAGTTAAGACCAAAGAGGGAGATGAGTGGGAAGACCATATTCAACTGCCCCTTCTTAGGGTGATTCCAGTTCTATTTGGATTACAAGGAGCCACCATGGTCTTTATGCAACTGATAAATGAGGTGCTGCATGAACATTTATACAAAGTTGTCCTGCTATATTTAGATGACATTTTAATCTATACTGAGACTGGCAGATCATGTCAGGCTGGTGAGGATGGTACTAAAGAAACTCCATGCAGTTCAGATATATGCTAAACTTTCTAAATATGAGTTACATCAAAGCAAAATTGACTACTTACGTTACCACATATCCCACGAAGGAATAGAAATGGATCCAGTAAAAGTCTGTGCAGTATGGACTGGGCTCCACCCTGCACTAGAAAATAACTGCAGAGCTTTTGAGGATTTGCAAACTTCTATCAGCAATTCATCCCATTGTTCACACAAATTGCCCTCCCCATCACAAACTTGCTAAAAACAAAAGGCTGTCCAAGCCCAGCCATCTGCTACAATGGACAATGGAATGTCAAGCAGCCTTTGAGAAACCTAAGTGCCTACAGGTCCCAAAAACTCAGCAACACCAAGTGTCATGGTTCCGACAGATGAAACTCTTCAAAGAACTTCGAGGCATTGTTTACCCTAAAGAATCTTTTTTTTATTGAAAAGTTTTATAAAAGTTACAATATTATCCCATCCCCAACCCACCACTAAACCCCCCTCCCCCTCCCCCACTTCCCAAAGCTGATTACAGGGTTACAAATATATAATAATCATAATCTAACTAACATTAACCAACTATATAAATAACCAAATACATAATGCACTTTAACCCGCCTATAACATAATTACAAACAATCTAAAAGTATCCAACTTATACTAATAAAATAATAATACCGTATAATATATATATTATTATAACTAATAATAAAAAAATCCAGTATAATAAATTATAATTACAAATTACAAACACTCTAAAAATATCCAACTTATAAAAGAAATTTAAGTTATAACTATCTAAAATTTACTCATAAACTAAATAAAACTTTTTGGTCCCATATTTTTTTTTAATATAATCTATCCATCTTCTCAAAACTGAAATGTATCTTTCTTGTGAATGATCCTTCAAGTAAGCAGAAATCTTAGCCATTTCTGCTAAATTTGACACTTTAACCGTCCATTCCTCTATAGTAGGCAGGCAGTCCTTCTTCCAATATTGCCCTACCAATAACCTCGCAGCTGTTATCAAATTCAACATCAAGTTAATTTCTTTAGTATCACAATCTGTAATAACACCCAATAAAAATAATTATCTTAAAAATCTTTTGAATGTTCCACCAAATTTTAATCTAAAAAGCTTTTATATTTCTACAAGTCCACCAAATATGAAAATAAGTAGCGTCCAAACTACCACATCTCCAACATTTCGGCTGTAAATTGGAATACATACAAGACAGCTTTTTAGGATCCAAATGCCATCTATAAAACATTTTATAAAAATTTTCTCTTAAGTTTTGGGCTTGAGTAAATTTTACATTTCTAACCCAAATTACCTCCCAACCATCCAATGGGATCGATTCTTGAATATTTTGAGCCCACTTTACCATGCAGTCTTTCACCAATTCCGTTTCCGAATCCAATTCTATTAAAGCATTATAAATTCTCTTTATATGCTCTCGAGTTTGATCTTTAATCTGTTTTACCAAATTTTCATCCATCAGTGTCAAACCAACCTTCTGATCTAACTTCCACCTAGCTTGCAATTGGGTATACTGAAACCAAGACTGTACGATATTTTCTTGTTTTAACTCGACTAACGCCCTTAATTGCCAATCATTCCCTACCAATCTAAGTAATTGCCTATAAGAAATCATATCCAAATTCACACCCATAGATACACCCTCTATTGCGTGTCCAGGAATCCCCCAAATTGGTATTTTATATTTCAACTTATAATAATACTTTTTCCAAACACGCAATAAAGCACTTCTTAAAATATGAGATTTAAAAGCCTTATCAACTTTTTTATCATAAATCAAATATGCATGCCACCCATATAATAAGTCCCATCCCTCCAGATAAAGTATACTTTTATGGGTTAAATTGAGCCAATCACTAACCAGTGTTAAAACCACTGCATCATAATATAATTTCAAATTAGGCACCTTAAGTCCGCCTCTTTCCTGAGCGTCTTGTAAAATCTTAACTCTCGGTTTTTTCCCCGCCCAAATAAATTTATTAATACCCTTCTGCCAATCATCTAAATTAGCATCCTTTTTAAAAATAGGTATCATTTGAAACAAAAAGAGAAACTTTGGTAAAACATTCATTTTAACAGCTGCAATTTTTCCCAACAAAGATAATTGTAAGTTTTTCCAATTATTTAAATCCTTTTGTACTTTTAACCATACCATCTCATAATTATTCTTATATAATTTCACATTAGAAGCTGTAATATATACTTCCAAATATTTAACCTTTTTCACTATTTCATAACCTGTCAATTTTGCTAACATTTCCTTTTCATTCATAGTCATGTTTTTAGATAATATTTTAGTCTTATTATTTTTTTTTATTGAAAAGTTTTAAAATACGGTTTTCCTTTAAAAAACCCCCCTTCCCCCTCCCTACTACCCCCCTACCTCCCCCCAACCTCCCTCCCTCCCCGTCTCCCTCCACCCCCCCTCCCCCCCGACTTCCCAGAGCTAAATACAAGGTATATATATATAAAAAGGCAATCATAAACAACCATATACTAACAACTATAAATTCTAAAATCCATCACTCTCTAGCTTATATAGGATAAGACACACCTTAACAATATTAAATATATATAAAAAACTAGAATAAAAAAAGAAAAAAAAATGAAAGAAGACTTATTTGAATGCTACATAAAACTTCTTAACCCTATACTTGTTCTGGATAAACTCAATCCATTTTCTCCATTCCATAATATAACGTTCTTGCGAATGATCTTTCAAATAGGCTGAAATCTTCGCCATCTCTGCCAGGTCGGAAACCTTTAAAGTCCACTCTTCTACGGACGGCAGTTCCTCTTTCTTCCAATATTGGCCTATCAAAAGTCTTGCCGCCGTGATTAAGTTCAACATCAGCTTAGTGTCCACAACTGTAACGTCTGCAATTATTCCCAACAAAAAAAGTTGCGGACAAAACTTTATCCTCTGTTTAAAAATCTTCTGCATATTCCACCAGACTTTTATCCAAAAAGCCTTAACCTTCTTACATGTCCACCATATGTGAAAATATGTTGCATCTTCATCACCACACCTCCAACATTTAGGCTGATAATTCGGATACATACTTGCAAGCTTTTTAGGATCTAAATGCCATCTATAAAACATTTTGTAAAAGTTCTCTCTTAGATTTTGAGCTTGGGTAAATTTTACGTTCCTCACCCAAATCTTTTCCCACGTGTCCATTGTAATAACTTCCTGGATGTTTTGGGCCCATTTTATCATACAATCCTTTACAAGCTCTGTTTCCGAGTCAATCTCTATCAATGCAAGATATATCCGTTTAATATGTGCTGGTCCCTGATTTCTAATCTGCTTTATCAAATTTTCATCAGACATTGTAAATCCATTTTTCTGGTCTTCTTTCCACCTGGCCCGTAATTGAATATATTGAAACCAAGTTTGAACAACCTTCTCTTCTCGCAAGAGGCTATATGATTTCAAACACCAAACATTCCTTTCCAGGCTTAAAATTTCCTTGTACGTAGTCACATCATGTTTGAAACCAGCATGTATATTTTCTATTGCGTGTTTTGGAATTGCCCACAATGGTATCTTGCTGCTTAACTTATGTCTATACTTCTTCCAAACTCTCAGCAATGCCTGTCTTAAAATATGCATCCTAAACACAGTATCTACCTTCTTATCATACAACAAATATGCATGCCAGCCAAACAACAAATCATGGCCCTCAAGATTTAATAACCTCAGTTGCGTCAAGTTAATCCAATCGCTTATTCCTACTAATGCAGCAGCTTCATAGTATAATTTAAAATTAGGCAATTTAAGGCCACCTCTCTCACGAGTATCCTGCATAATCTTAAGTTTAACTCGTGGCTTTTTCCCTGCCCACACAAATTTATTGATACCACGCTGCCATTCCTCCAAGTTAGAGTCTTTCTTAAGAATCGGTATCATTTGAAATAAAAATAAAAATTTGGGCAGGACATTCATTTTCACTGCTGCAATCCGTCCCAACAAAGACAATTGCAATTTTTGCCAACTCTCCAATTCTTTTTGAATTTTCCCCCATAGTTTTTCATAATTATTTTTATATAGCTTTGTATTAGAGGGCGACAAAATCACCCCCAGATATTTAACCCTTTTAACAATCTCAAATCCAGTTAATCCTTCTAAGAAAGCCTTCTGTGAAACTGTCATATTTCTAGCCAAAATTTTAGTTTTCTGTGTATTTACTTTAAATCCAGAAACCTTCCCATATTGTGTTATTATCTCCATCAGGTCCACAACAGAGTTCTCTGGCTGGGTCACTGTAACAACCAGATCATCTGCAAATGCTCTCAATCTATAGTCCTGATCTCCAACTTGTATCCCCTTAATTTTTTCCGAGTTCCGAATCTTAACCAATAATATCTCTAATGTTAACACAAATAACAAGGGCGATAACGGACACCCTTGCCTTGTGCCCTTCTCAATATTACATGCTGCTGTCAGGCTATTGTTAACTATGATTCGGGCAGTTTGTTTTTGATATAATGCCCTAATCGGCTGTAAAAATTTTTCCCCAAAATCCATTTTATCTAAAACTTTCAACAAAAATTGCCAATTCAATTGATCAAAAGCCTTTTCAGCATCTAAAAAGATTAGCGCTGCAGAGATCTGGTTGTGCCTTTCCAAAAACTCTAACACATCAACTATATGTCTCACATTATTTTTCATTTGCCTACCACTAATAAACCCCGTTTGATCCCCATGAATCACCTGTTGCAGAACCCTCATCAGTCTATTAGCCAAAACCTTAGCAAATATCTTATAATCTGTATTTAAAAGCGATATCGGTCTGTAATTTTTAACTTGAGTAGCATCCTGGTCTTCCTTCGGAATCAAAGAGATAAAAGCTGTCTTCCAAGACGGTGGCACCTTTCCCCCCCTATGAATTGTCTGGAACAGTTCCTTTAACGGCTTTATCATCTCAAATTGTAAATTCTTATAAAAGGCCGCAGTCAAGCCATCCGTGCCTGGCGCCTTATCGACCTTCAGTTCCTTAATTGCTGTAAGAATTTCTTCTTCTGTAATCAGTTGATTAATTCCCTCTTTTTGTGCTTGCGTAAGAACCGGGATGCTAGCATTCTCCAAGTATTTATCAATATCTTTTACATTAATTTCCTCTTTAGTATATAATTTCGAATAAAAATCCACAAAAGCATCCTTAATAAGATTCTGTTGAAACACAACCCTTCCTTTATACTCAATCTTGTCTATATTAGAGGCCCTTTGTTTTTTCCTCAGTCTATAGGCTAACCATCTGCCTGGTTTATTAGCGTTGCAAAAAGTATTGTGCCTAGCAAACTGCAGATTGGTTGCCACTTGATCTGCCATTAATTTATCAAATTGTCCTCTTAACAGTCTAATAGCCTCCTTGATCTTCACATCCTCTGAATTCAAAATCGAAGCCTTTTCTTTTTCCTTTATTTCATTCTCCAGTTCTTTCCTTCTAGTTTCCACTGCACGTCTATGTCTATTATTCATATATATCAACACTCCTCTCATATAGGCCTTGCTAGCATCCCAAACCATATCCATAGAGGTACCCTTATTCATATTAATCTCAAAAAAATCCTTCATCCGCTGTTTACATTCTTCCACATTTCTCTGATTTCTAAACAAATTCTCATTTACGCGCCACGAGCGCCTGTCTCTTTTCTCCTTATCAATCTCCAACCAAACTGGACTGTGGTCAGAGACAGGTCATCCTTCATTTCAAAAAAAGATTTAGGCAGTCTAGCATGACTTGGAATGCGCTTAAAAGCTCCAGCCTTATCCAACTGTACATCCAGAACACCATTCCAGTCTCCCATAAAAATAAAAGATTTATAATCCAACTGGATAAGCTTTGTGTGGAGTAAGCTAAAAAAATCAGCTTGTTGTTGGTTAGGTGCATATAATCCAACTAGAAGCGTCTTTTTACCTTCTAACAACAGCTCAATCATAACATATCTTCCATGCTTATCTGCTTCAATTAAGTCTGCTGTTAAGGCACTTTTAACATAAACAACCACTCCATTTTTCTTATTCTCTGCAGAGGCAACAAAATGCGTACCCAGTCTCGAGTTCAGTAAATGCTTTTGATCCAAAGCTCTAATATGCGTTTCTTGCAAACATATAACATCTATCTTAAATTGTTTTAAATATTGAAAAACTTTCTTCCTCTTCTGCGGTGAATTTAGTCCATTAACATTCCAAGTTAGAAATTTGGTTGCCATGCATATCCTCCAAAAGCTCTTGGACCACAGCTTTGATAGGACTAACTTCTTTAGGCCGTGCTCCTCCCACAGCTTGACTATATGTACGTTGTGAAGAATCTGAAGACTTTTGCTGATCTTGTTCTTTTATTTTCTTTGCTCGTTTTAAAGCAGCACGCGTTACTCTTTGCTCTCTAGGATCATCCAAAGAAGTTGTAGCTTGATCTCCTCCAACACCACTTTCCTCTGTTTCATCCTCTTGATGTTCTCCTTCTCCAGATCCCTTTCCAGCTTCCAGAAGTGTTAATGGGGTTGCTTTTAAGACATTGTTGTAGAAATCACGCGCTTGCTTCACAGTAATCAGCCGGTACCTTTTACCTTCATGCATCACCATCAGCCCCTCTGGAATCTCCCATCTGAACCTTATATCTCTTTCCTTAAGCTCATGCACGAGAAATGTATAGTCCTTCCTTCCCCTTCCTTCTTATTATTATTTACCTTAAAACCCAAAACTTTCCATTATTGAATTATGATTTCCATCAAGTCTACAACCAATTGAATCGCTTGAGATAATGTAACAACCAAGTCATCCGCAAATGCTCTTAACCTATAATCATTCTGCTTTATTTTTATTCCCTTTATTTTAGTTGATTCCCAAATTTTAATCAATAAAATCTCCAATGTTAAAACAAACAGCAATGGTGACAGGGGACACCCCTGTCTTGTACCTTTTTCAATTTTAAATGCCTCTGTTAATCCCCCATTAATTATAATTTGCGCCGATTGTTGTTGATATATGGCCTTAATAGATTGCAAAAATGTATCCCCAAAATTCATCTTATGCACAACTTTCAATAAAAATTGCCAGTTCAACTGATCAAAGGCTTTTTCAGCATCCAAAAATATCAATGCCGCAGGGACTTGGTTATTCTTATCCAAATACTCAATTAAGTTAACTATTTGTCTTACATTATATTTCATATACCCTCCAGTTATAAATCCAGACTGATCAGTATGAACCATTTGTTTCAAAACTTGCATTAATCTATTTGCCAATATTTTTGCAAAAATCTTATAGTCTGTGTTTAAGAGCGATATAGGTCTATAATTCTTAGGCTGAGTAAGATCTTGATCCTCCTTTGGGATCAACGATATAAAAGCCCTTCTCCAGGATGGAGGCACCTCCCCTCCAGCCTGGATATTATTAAATAGTTCCTTTAAAGGTTCTACCATCTCTGCAAGTAAAGTTTTATAATAAATTGCTGTTAAGCCATCTGTACCGGGAGCCTTACCCACTTTTAACTGTTTAATTGCTGATATAATTTCCTCAGAAGTGATTAAACAATTCATCCCTTCCCGTTGTTCATTTGAAAGCATAGGAATATGCACTTCCTGTAAATATTTATCTATATCTAAGGTTTGTATATTCTCGCTAGCATATAACTTTTCATAAAAATCCAAAAAACCCTTTTTAATCAAATTTTGTTGATATGTTTCTTTACCTTAAAGAATCTTTATTCGAGTGGCATAGCATCGACACATACATGGTCGAAGCCAAAATCTGAATTCCCCTCCCCTGAACACATAGTACCAAAGCACATTTCCCTCCTCTAATCAACAGTCATAAATCACTTTCCCCAATTAGTTTGAAATGCAGACTTTCCCTCCAGTTCTCCAATCTGCCATTTTTTTATCATCTCTTATTTCAAACAACCTTGAATCATACACTACTATGATATTGTTATTTCTAACTAGTTCCCATACACATTCTTCCTCCCCTCCCAGTATCATCTAATTCTAACTCTAAGAGTAACACACAAGTTAAAGAAAAAGGCTGCATCTCCATATGTTATCAAGGCAAGAACATTCAATGTTAGCAGTGTTGACACCAAGTGTCGGTGGGCTATTTGAGAAAAAGAGGCATATGCAGTGCACTGGGTCCTAAAAATCCCCTGAAAGCTGTTGGCAAAACAAGTCCGATGCTTCACTCTTAAATACCTCCGGGGGGGGAAACTTCCTAGCTTACACACTATCTAGAATGCCTCAGTATAATCACTCTAAACTAGAAATAATCAGACCAGTCATCCCTTCCAATCAACTGATGGCACCAGTAATCACCAGGGCACAAATGAGAGTGAAAGCCCCCAAAACAGAAAACATTGAAGCCACCTTAAAAGGAGCCCTGGAGGGAAATGAATGGTTCCAAAAACATAAAGATGAGTGCACCATGAGAGATGGTTTGGCATAGGTGGGAGCTAAATTGTACATCCTGAAAAGCCAGAGACTATTAATTCTAGAGAAAAGCCATGACTGCAAAACTGTGGGACATTTCAGGTTTGTAATAATGCTCCATTTAGTCAAATGACAGTTTTGGTAGCAATTGCTGAAAAAGGACATTGAGGGGTATGTGGCAAGCCACCCAGTATGTGCCTCAGCCAAACAACAGCAAGGGAAAACACCAGGGTTCCTTCAAACAGTAGCGGAGCCTACTGCTCCATGGAAAGAAATCTCCATGGACTTTATTGTAGAACTCTGTGAGAGCTCAGGAAATACGGTGATCTGGGTCATAACGGACCTATCATCGAAACAGGTACATTTCGTACCCTGCCAAAAGATCCCATCCACCTGTGCCTTGGCTAAACTTTTTGTTCAACATGTATATAAACTGTATGGGGCTCCACAACGAATAATCTTCAATTGCAGAGTGCAAGTCACCCTGAAGTTTTGGCAGGAGTTTCTGGGGCTGTGGAGGACCTTCCAGGGACTAAGCTCCAGTCATCACCCCCAGCTAATGGGTGGTGTGAAGTGACCAATGGGTTTCTTGAGCAGTACCTCAGGTGTTATGCAAACTACCAGCAAGACACCTGGATGGAACTCCTCCCCTTTGCCAATGTAGTGTCAATTTTAGAATGAGCATGTCTGCAGCCATTTTTTCCTTCTCATTTCTAGTTGACACATAGCATGGAGGAAGGGAGGTTGCCAGGTGTTGCACTAGACAAAACAGACTTTCTCTCATGGGAACCAAGGTCATCGGCTGCTCCTGAGACTGCAGGCTGGGTGTTTCATGAAATGCCTGCCAACAAGCTGTATGGGGAAACATAGTTGCTTGCATAGCCTCAGGGATAGGAGTTTTTAACTTTGTATTGGGGAATTGTTATGCATTTATTCACACTTGGTTTCACTTTTGAAGTGCCAATATTTTGTATCAATAAACATGTTCTTTGAGAAATTGCAGGCCTTGGAGTTCTGCTTTATTTGTCTCTGTCTGTCGGAACGATGACATGTAGCTTACAATAACTCCATCTATAACAGTACAGGCTTCACCCTATTCAAAGTGGTCATGGGCCAAGACTTTGCCTCAATATGTGAATAGATACTGTGTATCTAATGGTGGGAAATGGGGAGGGGGAGATGACATGTGCAGAAGACTGGTTTATACTGGTTATGCCAAGCTTTTTCTAGGCCACTTGCCCTGGGTATGGAATTCCAGCAGCCTAAACAATACAGAGTTTCCCACAACATCACAGTGATCCCAGATTGGGTGGCAATGAATTGGACATTTGCAGGAGGGATGTGGAAATGTTTGGCTTGGCTCTTGGTATCGGTAAATGGGAACTTCAGTTTTCACCTCACTTTCCTGCAACCAACATCTTTAGCAAAAGTCCTTTTCACTTCAATCAATTGGAGTTGAGAGTCTGCTTTCCTAAATGATTGTTTTGGGGCAGGTCTGACATAGTGATTCATTTAACTACTGTAACAACAAAGATCAGGCTTCCGGTTTGCGCTCGCGGTGCTTCCAGACATGCAGGGACTGTCTCCTGCTGTCCATTTCTTTCTTGTTTGGAGGACCCTGAAAAGGGTCAAAAATCGCCCTAGAGGGGTGATTACTGAGAGGAGGACTTCCCTGCGATCCGCTGGAATCTGGGATCATCTCCTTTGGCCCAAAGAAGAGACCAGCCATAAAGATGGCCGATCACTAAGCCGTTCCCTGCCAAAAGCCAAAAGTACTACCTAGCACTAAGAAGCAATCTGGAGGACCTGGGTGAGCTTTTACCTTTCCTATTCCCTTAATCATCTTCCTGTGGGACTTTCCTGAAAATCTCCTTCCCCATTTTTTGAGAAAACGGCGAATATCTACTTTGGGAACAAATCTTAAAGACTCAAAGTCACAAAAGAAATCCAATTAATGTAGCAAAGAATTTAAGCAATTTCATCTGTATTTACTAAAAAGCTTCTATTTGTTGCTGGGGACTCACTATCCTATTCTCTTTAAACTGTGAATTAAAGAAAAATTTGGACTAATCCTACAAAAGTTCTATATCAATTTGGAAAAAGAAAAAGAAAAAAACCCTCTTACATTGCATGTTATATTTTATTGATGACATCTTGTGGTGAAACCTGGTAGAGCAAGTAAATTTCCTTTTTCTGTTGTGAGAGCTGACTGAATAATAGAGCTGTTCTTGAAGATAAGTGTGGGAACACCTGGCACTGAATACAACTCTTCAGGAGGTGGAAAATCTTTGACTATTATTAAAACAGCCTCCATGGAAGGTTTAACTGTAAACAACAATGAAATGGATGAATACATCCCGCCACTTGATTATAAACTAATACTGGATACGATCTTGGCAATGACAGAGCAAGAAAAATCTGACAATTTAAAGCCACCAAATCAAACTCTGACTGTAAATGAGGAAAAGATAACCTCTGTCTACCTCTGTGAAGATCTGACCTGGAAAGTTAATACAACCCAGGTGGCTAGAAAGGCCCAACAGAGGCTTCACTTTCTCAGGGTCTTGTGGAAGAACAGGGTAGAACAACGGCTAATGACCCTCTTTTACCAGTCTACTATAGAGAGCGTCCTCTCGTATGGTATTGTGGTTTGGTATGCTGGTCCGACAGCTACAGATAGGAAAGTATTACAGAGGATGGTGTGTACAGCACAAGACATTGTGGGCTGTTCCCTGACACCACTGGATGACATCGCCAGGGCTCGTTGCCTTGGAAGAGTGAGGAAAATTCTCAGGGATGACTCACACCCTGGACAGTATCTCTTTACTCTCCTACCATTGGGTAGGAGATATAGGAGTATAGCCAGCTGCACCAACAGGCTGAAAAACAGCTTTTATCCATGGGCTGTTAGGCTTTTGAATGAGAAATAACTTTTGTGAATTTTATGCAGAATTGACTTGGGAGGCCGGTGTGTGGTGTAGTTGGTTCACATGGCGTAGTAAGATGGAGGGTTTGTTGTCACTGTCTGTTGGGGGATGGGAGCACAATGGGAGGCTCAGCTAATCTCAATTTACACATAGTTGTACTTTGACAATAAAGGTTCATTTCATTTCAAAACCAAATAGAAGAAGTGGAATCTAACACTAAAATAGGAGATTTCAAAGAACAACAAAAGCAACCTACAGAAAACCTTAAAGTCCAAACTTTAATAGCAACTACAAAACGTACAAGCCAAAAAGTAACAGCAGCTGAAGAAAGCAACCCCAAGAGTCAAGACACTAAAGGCCTTCAAATACACAATATTGAGAATTCAATTAATCAAATGTCAAATGTAATACCATCTACTACCTTCTACCTAACCCAGACATAATTGGAAGAACAAAAAGATTTGACTGATTTAATGACAATTATATTATATCAACCACCAAAACCAAAGCAAAGATACAATGGTTACAAAGGGGACATTTTCCTTGCAAAACTGACATTTGGATATGCTCCCTGGATTCAAATAAGGGGTCTAGGAAGAAAGGAAGATACATTTGAGAATTTAAAGATACCAAGAGTGAAGTATGATTGGCACAAAAGGAAGGCAAGAGTTAGAGTTAAAAGACTGAACTTGTTTCTTTTTTGGGATTCCTAAAGATAGACTATAAAAATATCTTTTTATGGATTAAGGGGAATCTCTAAAAAATATCACTGATTTTACATTTAATTTTTATATTTGTAAAGGAAATATAACTCCAAACTATATTATAGAATTTGGAATGACATATCAAAAGATGGTATTTTAATAATTGATGTATGGTTAAGATGCCTTATAAAAAATTCAGTGGCTATTTCTGAACTATAGTATAGAATCTAGAATTTTATATATAAAAGATAGCATGTTAATAATTGTTGAATGCTATGGCTAAGGCAAAAATATATTTCTAATAACTGGTGATTTGCTAAGATGAAAATTAGACTTTAATGGTAAAACATAAAAATGTTTTGTAATGAACAATATAAGTTTTGTAGACAAAAGAATTATTTTTTTATTGAAATAGGGAATTGTGGGTTACCCAAAATTAAGCTTTTTTCTATATACTATAGGCTATTCTAGAATACCCTATTGCAATTAGATAAAATTTAAAAACAGGATATTGATATGTATTAGTGAAAATATATTTTGAATTTTGTTGATTGACTAGATTATAACTAGAAATATACTAACTTGCTTATTTTGACTATGTAATCACTAAGGGAATTAGAGAGGGCATTTCTGTTGATGTAACCTGACCTATTTACAAATGGCTATTTCTTATTTTAATAACCCAACCACCATATTGTTTCACAAATACATGTACATGTAAATATTAAAAATCAATAAAACTTTTTTTTTAAAAAAAGGTCATAAAATGGGGCAAAACTCACTTAACAACTGTCTTTCTTAGAAGTGGAGCTACTGAGTTCAGTTGCAGTCATTAGTTGAAGACTACCTGTATTTCTTGGAAATACCTTTTTCAAAGTCTAGCTAAGATAGATGAACTTGTTTCAAGTTTCAAATTTATATCAAATTCCAGATTTAAGAGACATAATACCTAACAAATTAGTTTCCATTTCAAAGTTGAACCATCTTATAAAAGATTATAAGTGATATGGTATGTAATATTCCAAATATACATTGAATGTATACTGTGTAGATATTATCTTATCATATTATCCAAGAGATTGGCTGCATTTTAGAAATGTTTAGCTATTGTTTCAGGATCAATTTATTTAAGTTTAGCGCTTGTTAAGCGTTATGTTGATATCTATATTCCATCAGGGAAGAAGTAAAGAAAGTTATTTATAAAGATGAAAGGCAGCAAATCAACTAACTGAGAAATCATAGGAATAGATAAATGATAATTTATTCACAAAAGGAAGCAGGGAAAGGAAATTGTCATAGATGCCTGAGAGTGGCAATTTACAAATCTACAGAGCCAGACCACAGCACTGGAGCTTGCTTTCTTCAGTTTCTTTGACATCATGGGAATACACTTAATGCAAAAATGAATATCCAGTGAAGAAAACAATTGTAGGAGAAACAAACACCTGTTCTGCATCTTTGCCCTTTCATGCCAGAATTTCTGATTCAACTTATTTGTCTAAACTTTTGAACTTTAATCTGACCCTTATTTTTTCCATCTCTAATCTTTTGGATTTTATGATATTGTCTCTACCTACTTTGCACTGTAGACAAGGCTTGGATTAATACTGCTACAATCTTTCTATTATAAATATTTTGTTGGCCTATTCTTTTACTTAATCTCCTATGGCAAGAAAGGATCCATACACAGGTCTAAAAATAAATTTGTGGTTACAAAAAATTCAGTTAACCTCAGGAGGGCAACATGGCATTAATGTTTTCTATGTTTATTTGTTGTCATCTAGTCCTAGTTTAGATTTTTGCAGCCTAAATCTGCAGTTCTAGCAGACTCCCCAAAAAGCTGGCCCTTCAATTTCTCTTCTGGAATCAGATCAAAATGTTGGTGATAGAAGAGGGGCAGTTGTTACCTGTTCTTTCCCTTTCATCACTCTCAGAACAATTTTCCCTATTTCAAGAAATCCTCCACAGGGATATGACAGGAATCAGGTCTGTTTAACTTGTTCAGACAAATTTAAATTATTTTGCTCAGATTTGCTTTTGGCCCTTAATTGTTCTTTGTGCCTTAATATTTTATATATTTTTCTTTTTCTTGATTTTTGTATTGTATATTTTATCTTATTACCCAGACAAAGAATGTTACGATTGGGGTATGATATAAATATGATCTATAGCCTTGTATATTCTCCAAAAGCGACATAGGGTAAGAATAAAGGGAACAGAACACAGAGATTCATATATTATTAACAAAATGCAGTACATGCTTAAAAGAAATTCTGAAAAAATGCAAGAGAAAAAAAATTAAATATAGAATATAATATGTAACAACAGTAAAGAGTTACAATTCTAAATAAATTATCTAATGGAAATGTGTTTGTGTGTATATATACAGTAGTTACATAAGTATATTTATTATATGTAAACACATATAACTATCATGCTTTTTAGCCTACTGTAATTTATGTAAATGAGTCCCATATGATTAAAGGATAATATTCTCTTGAATTACATTCCAAGTACCGTATTTTTCAGACCATAAGATGCACTTCCCCCCCCCAAAAGTGTGGGGGAGAAACGAGGGTGCGTCTTATGGTCCGAAGGTGTTCCGTATGGCCAGCCCCAACCTCTGCAAGTGGAAAGCAAGGGAGATTGCCAGGAGCACGAATCGGCATGTGCTGAGAAACGCCGATCTCGCGCTCCTGCAATCTCCCTCGCTCGGTTTCAGCTTCCCTTGCTGCAAGAGAAAGCAGGCTGAAACGGAGTGAGGGAGATTGCCAGGAACGCAAACGCGCTCCTGCAATCTCCTTCGCTCCATTTCAGCCTGCTTTCTCTTCTAGCAAGGGAAGCTGAAACCGAGTGAGGGATATTGCAGGAGCATGAGATCGGCCGATTCACATTCCTGGCAATCTCCCTCACTCCGTTTCAGCTTGCTTTCTGCAAGAGAAAGCCGGGCCTCAGGGCTGCCTCTGCGGGTACTGCTCTAATGCGGAGAGGGAAGGACAAAGAAGGAGGGAAGGAAGAAAGGAAGGAAGGAACAATGGGAGAGGGAGGGAGAGAGAAAGAGAGAGGGAGAGTGAAGGAGAAAGAAGGAGAGAAATAGAGAGAGAGAGAAAGAGGGAGGGAAAGAGAGAAAGAGGGAGAGAGGAGAGAGAAAGAAAGAGGGAAATAGAAGGAGAGAGAGAAAGGGAGAAATAGAGGGAAAGAGAAAAATAGGGAGAGAAAGGGAGAGAGAAGGAGGAAGAAAGGGAGGGAAATAGAGGGAGAGGGAGAGAAAGAGGGAGAAATAGAGGGAAAGAGAAAAATAGGGAGAGAAAGGGAGAGAGAGAAGGAGGAAGAAAGGGAGGGAAATAGAGGGAGAGGGAGAGAAAGAGGGAGAAATAGAGGGAAAGAGAAAAATAGGGAGAGAAAGAGGGAGAGGGAGAGAAAGGGAGAGAGAGAAAGAGGGAGAGAGAGGAGAGAGAAAAAAAGAGGGAGGGGAGAGAGGGAGAGAAAGAGAAGGAGAGAGAGAAATTAAATTAGTAACATGATTGTTAAGTGAATCTGGTTTCCCCACTAACTTTGCTTGTCAGAAGGTTGCAAAAGGCGATCACATGACCCTGAACAATGTGACCATCATAAATATGAATCAATTGCCAAGCATTCGAATGTAAATCACATGACCCTGGGGATGCTGCAATGGTCATAAGTGTGAAAAATGGTCATAAGTCACTTTCAGTGCCATTGTAACTTTGAACAGTCACTAAGTGAATCATAAGTTGAGGACTACCTGTACTTTATCATTTTTTTCCTTTTTGGGGGGGAGGTCAAGTTTTTGACACCTTGCTGGGCGACTGGTGGTACTCGGACATTGCCTTGTCCTAAAAGTGGTACAATGGATGAAAAGGTTGAAAAGCCCTGTTTTAGTATATAGGTACTATTTGGTTCAGAATAATTTTTTTCTTGTTTTCCTGCTCTAAAAACTGGGTGCATCTTATGGTCTGGTGCGTCTTATGGTCCGAAAAATACGGTATATGGAATTTGACAATTGGACAGTGTAAGTGGATTGTCTGTGCCTTTATAATAGTATAGGAGTTATATTGCAACATTGGAAAGATAAATGTATGTCCCCATTTATTCAATGGATTGAAGAGCTGATTATACTTGCTACCAGTAAGACGATTGCCTAGAGACAGAGTCTTTGTAAGAATAAATATAATAGAGCCAAGCCTGACTTGAAGAAGTCTTTAAATTACTATAGTTATTGTTTTTCATGTATTAGTGGATTTAATTATGTTCTGCATGGTTGAGAGAAATAAAAGAAGTGGAAGGTAACAGATAAAAATAGAGACAAGATCAAAAGAATATCTGGATATGACAGGAACCACTATTAGGCCAAGCCAGGATTGCAGGAATGTATGTATATAATCACCAGGAGTATGGAAATTAACTTCCTAGTATTCATTCTTTAAAAATTTTCAAGAGCAGTTTAATATGTAATCCAATTTTGCAGCTTGTGTGTATATGCATATATGCACAAACTGGATGTGACATTTTCATTCTGATAAAAAACATTTTTGTCCAGTAAGCCTACAAGTTAAAGTTATATGCAATTGGTTTGTACACCAAATAAACCCAACTAGAAATTTAGTAACAATGGTCAACTGCTAGTATGTTTCACTGTTTTGACAGATAATAATGTTTTTTGGATAAAAGATATTTAAGAAATGTTTGTAGAGACTATACTGATTTCTCCAAACTGTTCTTGATAGAAAAGGGTGCAGTAATCAGAACTTCTGAGGATGACAATTTTTTAAAATAATCATGTTCCTATATATCCTTATTGGCATAATTTTCTTATTTTGGCCTTTTAAACAGTTTTCTACTACATTCAGATTTCTTAAGACTGGTCTACTTTTTGATAAACCTGGAACATAGTTTGGTTGCAAAAATGTGACTCAGATTTGAATGCGACTTCCTGACACTAGGTGAAATACAACAGTGGCACAAAGGCTTGAAACTTTATCACAGCCAAGTTTTCAGTGGGTTGTCAATATCACTTTTATTATTTAGCATAATATTTATGATTTAACATAGTAGTATATAAATATTTCAGTTTGAAGTACAACTAATCATTTTGAGCTTTGGAAATGTACCTTCTGTGCCAAGCCTCTGATGTTCCACCAGCCTTTCACAGTATCAGTAGCTCATGAATTAGAACTACTAATGGTAAGGCAAGAAGCAGGTTCATTTTATTGAATGACAGGCACTCTATTACTGGGTGGCTAGATAGTGGCTTTAGTGGCTAGATAAAATGCATACACTTTTGGCAAACATAATTGCTCCAGTATCTGCTGTATATCCTTCAAGGTCGTTGCCTTCGTGGACTTTCATATCTCAGATCAACTTCACCATGGCTAACATAAGAACACATATTAAAATGTGTCTTGAAAATTTAGAAGTACATTTATTCAGGGACTATTCAACTGGGGTTTGAGCAGTTCCATTTATCTCCAAATACTTTAAATAGATCCTATTTATAAATCTAAATTTCTAAATCTATCTAAATTTAAAATATTTTGTGAATTATAATTGCATAATGTCCAAAATTATACTTGATAGCTGATGATTCTCCGTTCTTTTAAAAGATAACCTGAGGAAAGGTCTCCCTGCCTTTTTTTGATAATAACTAGACCAGAGGCATCAATGTAAATTATTTTGTGCTCCTTGAATCAGACTCAATATGCAAACATTACATATTTAGAACATTACAGGGTATTTAGATAACTCGGGTCATCATTGCCTTACTTTTTGGAATGAAGAAAACTATCCAAGGAAAAAGGAAAAAAATTTTTATTCACAATAATGCTTTGGGGTCTTGACACCCCTGGTCTAGCCTCTTCTAAAAATCTCCAGTGATGGAGTGCCAATGATTTCTGGAGGCAAGCTGTTCCACTGGTTAATTGTCCTCACTGTCAGAAAGTTTCTCCTTAATTCCAGGTTGCTTCTCTCTTTGATCAGTTTCCAACCAATGTTTCTTGTCCTGCTCTCTGGTGCTTTGGTGAATAACATGATCCCCTCTTCTTGGTGGCAGCCCCTCAAACACTGGAATACTGCTATCATGTCATCCCTATTTCTTCTTTTCTTTTTTCTTTTTTAAATATATTTTATTGGTTTTTTTAAACATAATCACTGTGATGTATTGGCCATAATTGTTTTAAATCACTTGCTGAATGTCTGACCTAGATTTCTCTGTTATGTAACGGTTGCTGTTACTGAAAGCCAGACTTGCTGTCTCCAGGCTGATAATTAGGTTTGGGGCGGGAAACTGTTACTTTAAACCTATTGGTCACCGCCTAGAGGCTAACCATATAAATAGCTGCGCAGCAACCATTAGGGCTGCTTCTGTTCTCAGTTAATAAACTTGTTTGCTGTTTTAACACTTTGTCTCGTTTAATGCCTAAAGAACCGGAGATATAACAGTGGCGACGAAGGTGGGATGTGCTTCTTCATCGGAAGAGTCTGAAGTCACTAGGGTGTGAGGCCAGGACAGAGTCTGGCAGGGACCACGTTCCTCCCCCCTTGGTCTGCCAACAAGACACGCTGGAGACTACCTCGTGCTAAGGATCTGTCCTAGGGCCTAAGCAGATGCCAGCAGCACAAGGCAACGTGAGCAACAAGAAACGCAAGCAACTCACCATGGCGAAAGTGGGGAAACTCGAAGAGTTCAACGTCACACACCCAGAGAGATGGGCATCCTATATTTCCCACGTCAAAAATTACCTCTGCGCCAACCAGGTCGGCGAAGACAGGCTGAAGGATGCGACCCTCCTCTGTGTGTGTGGCCCCGCCACCTTTGAAATTGCTGAGAACCTGGTCTCTCTGACACCACTCGAGTCCGTCACTTATGTGGACTTGAAGAAGAAGCTCCGAGACCATTTTGAGCCCAAATTATCTGTCATAGTGTGGAGGCACGCTTTTGAGCAACAGCCCAGCGAGACTGCTACAGAATTCATTGCCGCTCTTCATCAAGCATCCCAGCTCTGCAATTTTGTGGATTTGGAGGAGAGACTAAGAGACCGCTTAGTCTGTGGCCTCCGGAATTGAGAGCTCCAACAAAAACTGTTTGCCAAAGACACTCTCTTGCTACAAGAGGCCTTGAAGGACTCATGGCGGACAAAACCACTGGAGAGGCTGTGAAAATGCTGCGGCCATCCAAAAGCACTTCAAGCACCGAAGCCGTCCACCATGAGGATGTCAAATGGATGGAAGACACCAACTCAGACTACGAAGTCAACAAGCTACAGAAGCACCAGGAGAAGGGACCATGGCTAGCTGAGAAGGCAGTTTCATTCCTTAGATGCATGGGCTGTGCGGAATGCCAATTCCGAACAGCAACGTGTCGGGCATGTGGCGAACCAAGCCACATTGCCACCATATGCCAAGGTCACCAGAAGGACTGTCAGCAGGAAGACTCATTCAGTACAGGTACCGGGGCCCCGGGGCAACACCGAGTAGGGTTCTGCTCCAGCTGGAGGAGTGTGTTCCGCACTGGTGCACATTGCCCCCTTAAACAGAAACTTCGACTTCAGGTCAAGCTTCAGGGAGGTCCATGCAAAATGGAACTGGACACAGGCTCAGCCATGTCCATCATCTCCATCAGAACCTTGCGGCACATATGCAACCGCAACAACAGATGGGTCAAACTTCATCCATCTAACCTTCTGCTCACAGACTTCCATAATTCCAGAGTGGTGGTCAAGGGTGAAGCCACACTTCTGGTGACTTTCAAGGGGTTTTCAAGCCCACTAGATGTTGTAGTGGTGGAAGGCCAAAGCATGAGCCTCATAGGGCTTGATTGGTTTGATGCATTGGACATTCAAGTAACCAGAATTCACTGAACACAAGCGGCAGACTTCTCTTCAATCTGCCAAGAGTTTGTGGATGTTTTCAGTTCAAGCCTAGGAGAGTACAAGGGTCCTCCAATAGCTTTCAAGCTTGATCCCCTGGTAACGCCAATCCAGGTCAAGCCTCGTCGAGTCCTTTTCACCTTAAAGCCCAAGATCGACGCAGAGCTGGACAAGCTAGTCGGTCAGGGGGTATTACAGCCTGTATATAGTGAAGTGTGGGAGACCCCCATAGTAACACCACTTAAGGCCAACAGAGAAGTATGTATATGTGCTGACTAGAAGTGCACCATTAACCGGGCACTTCAACAGCATGCATACCTGGTCCAGTTGTCAGCCATATTTTGGCATCATTGCAAGGAGGATTAGATTTGGTGCAGGCCTACCAACAGCCGCCAGTGGATGACGCCATGGCGGCTGCCCAAACCATTGTCACCCATCAGGGGGCTTTCACGGTCAAGGGCCTACAGTTTGGGATGAGTGTAGCCCCAGGAATTTTCCAGGGAGTAATGGAGCACATGCTCAAGGGAATTCCAGGGTTCTGCCTCTACTTCGATGATCTTATTGCCAGGGAATATTAGAGTTTCTGGCTGAATGGCTTAGAACTGTCCTTCAGTGGTTCTGCACAGTGGGACTTTAGTTGAAAAAAGAAAAGTGGAAGATTGGGGTAGAGTCGTTCCGCATCGATGCCGACAGCATTCATCCAGCGGACTCAAAGCTGAAAGTGATTCAGCAGGCCCAAGCCCAATGTTCAAGGGTGATCTTCAAGCTTTCTTGGGCCTTTTTAATTTTTATCGTGCATTCCTCCCACATAAGGCCACAGTGACAGAGCCATTACACTGGCTCTTAGACAAAAAAGATCAGTGGCAGTGGACCAGTGTCCACAAAAGAAGTTTCCAGGCAGTCAAATCACTGCTGTCCTCGAACTCTGTACTCACTCATTTTAATGAGAAGTTACCAGTCTGCATCGCATGTGATGCATCACCATATGGGGTTGGGGCTGTGTTGAGCTACTTGTTGGCTGATGGGAAACAAGTCTCCCATCGCCTACTATTCTAGGACCCTGTCATCTGCAGAGTGCAATTACACGCAGCTTGACAAGGAAGCCTTGGCCATTGTGGCTGGAGTTAAAAAGTTCCATGACTATTTCTATGGCCACCACTTCACGGTCTTTACAGACCACAAGCCACTTCTAGGGTTGTTCACTATGAAAAAACAGACACCTCAGATTCTGTCTCCTTGACTGCTGAGCTGGTCAATATTCCTTTCTGCCTACAGCTACAGGCTGATTCACAAATGGGGCAAAGAAATGGGCCATGCAGATGGCCTTAGCAGATTGCCCCTGCCACATGTGGAGCCAGATCCAGCTCTGACTGCACGCATTCTGGCTATACAGGAATTGCCAGAGTCTCCTCTCCATGCTGGAAATGTAGCTGCTGAGACAGCAGCTGACAAGACACTTAGCCGCATGTTAAATTGGGTACACACAGGTTGGTTGGACAAATGTCCAGTGCCAGAATTTCAGAGTTTCTTCGTGAGGAGAGAGAAGCTTTCAGCTCATAAAGGGTGCATTCTTTGGGGAAGTAGGGTCATAGTCCCCAGCTCTTTAAGGCCGAGTTCTTGAGTCTCTGCACGAAGGCCATCCAGAAATAGTCTGGATGAAGGCACTGGTGAGGAGCTACCTGTGGTGGCCAGGGCTAGATAAAGCTATATATATGGCTAGATAAACCATATGTATGGTTGCTACACGTGCCAACAATCCAGGCTGGAGATGCCGCAGGCCCCTGTCCACTGATGGGAGGACACTCACAGACCGTGGTCAAGAATCCACATTGATTTCGCCGGGCCCTTTCAGGGACAGCTGTTTTTAATAGTGGTCAATAGCCATTCTAAATGGTTAGAGGTTTTACCAATTCCCACTATGACTACTGCCAGGACCATCCAGGAACTGTGCAGAATATTTGCAACAGATGGGCTTCCAGATGTCTTAGTCTCAGACAATGGGGCTCAGTTCACCTATTCAGAATTCCAGGCCTTCCTCAAAGCAAATCTCATAAGGCACGCCACGTCGGCTCCCTTTCACCCATCGTCGAACGGTCAAGTGGAAATTATTTTGTGATTTTAGAGTATGTTATCTTTTCCATGCCCAAGATTGCCTGCAAGTTTTTTCCCCATCTAGATTAAGTTATACTTCCTTCTATTGTTAGGTTCTGTCAGAACCCATTTCTTTGATTGGGGGGAGATTTTACTAGATGAGTCTTTTTCTTTTCCTTTCTGTGAGTTCTGCCATACTCTGCCATGGATTCGTAGCTGGCTGACCGGACGTACTCAGCATGTTGTCCTCAATGGAACTTTATCTACATGGAGGGAAGTGTGTAGTGGGGTGCCCCATGGCTCTGTTCTAGACCCAGTGCTCTTCAACTTCTTCATCAATGATTTGGACAAGGGGATAGATGGGGAACTCATCAAATTTGCAGATACCACCAAGCTGGCAGGAATAGCCAATACTCTAGAAGACAGGCTTAAGATACAGGAGGATCTGGACAGACTTGAACACTGGGCACTATCTAAGTAAGGTTCTACATTTAGGCAAGAAAAAACATATGCACAGGTATAGTATAGGTGGTAACTTCCTCAATAGTAGTAACTGTAAAGAGGGATCTCAGAGTCCTAGTGGACAGTCACTTAAATATGAGCCAGCAATGTGCTGCAGCTGCCAAAAAGCCAACACAGTGGTAGGCTGCATTAACAGAGGGATAGAATCAAGATCACATGAAGTATTAATTCCACTTTACAATGCCTTGGTAAAGCCACACTTGGAATACTGCATCCAGTTTTGGTCACCATGATGTAAAAAAGATGTTGAGACTCTAGAAAGAGTACAGAGAAGAGCAACAAAGATGATTAGGGGACTGGAGGCTAAAACATATAAGGAACGGTTGCTGGAATTGGGTATGTCTAGTTTAATGAAGAGAAGGGCAAGGGGTGACATGATAGCAGTGTTCCAATATCTCAGGGGCTGCCACAAAGAAGAGGGAGTCAAGCTATTCTCCAAAGCCCCTGAAGGCAGGACAAGAAGCAATGGATGGACACTAATCAAGGAGAGAAGCAACCTGGAACTAAGGAGAAACTTCCTGATTGTTAGCGCAATTAACTAGTGGAACAACTTGCCTCCAGAAGCTGTGCATGCTCCAACACTGAAGGTTTTAAAGAAGAGACTGGCCAGCCATTTGTCTGAAATGGTATAGGGTTTTCTGCCTGAGCAGGTGGTTTGACTAGAATCTAGATGACCTCCAAGGTCCTTTCCAACTTTATTATTGTTGTTGTTGTTCTGTTGTTATTGTTAGTTATTGTTGTTATTGTTATTATTGTTATTATTATTACTCCTGGGGGGAGGGAGAGGCCTTTAGGGAATTGTTATGTATCTTGTCCTTTTGCTTTCCTGCTACAATGTATCCTCTTCACTTCCTCTATCTGCTTGCTCTTTGTACTGTTCTCCCCTTGATGCCAACTTGGGGTGAGAAAGGAATTTGCCTCCGGCCATCTGACTTATCTCTCGCTGGGGAAGAGAAGGTGCGAAGACCCAACAACATTTTCACAGCCTTGGGAACTGAGTCTTATCAGCCTCATTCCCACAGTGGACTTAACACCTGGGGATTGGCCTGTTTGAACTGTCTGGATGAACTATTGGGGTGGGGTTTGCTTTTTGCTCCTTTAACCTATTGATTTGAGTTGGAAATCCTCAGATCCTGCATTCTTTGCCTGCTGTCAACTTCTAATAAAAGTTCCTTTGGGGATTATTCGGTTCCAAGAGTTCTGCTTTCTTGGGAAGAGGTTTTGAAGCAGGTCCTTTCATTAGGCATATCTGAAGAAGTCGGTCAGCCCAGAAGGAAAACCCTTACTGTGGGGACCATGGAAACCATGTCTGAATTAGGTATGGAGAAAGAGGAAGCCACTATGGGGGTGATATTTCCCTCCAGGGTGGCCCAAGCGGATGCAGCTCGTATTCCTCCAGCTCCTCCAATGAAGTTGTGGTCACCGAGCACTGAGATAAGCCGAGGTGGTCAATGGGCATTGGGAAGAAGGAGGACTGGGAGCAGAAGGCCAGGAAGGTGACCCTCAAACACGGCAGTCACCAACCAGGCTGGAAATTGGAGATGGAGAGATTGCTTCATCTCAGCGAGGACTAAAGACCATTCCACTCCAGCTGGTTCCTAGAGCAAGCCATTGATATGCTGAGAGTTGCCTTTGACTCCCTCAAAAAAGAGAGAGCTGATCTGTGTCATGGCATAGCAAACCTAGGCACAACTGAGGAAGCAGGTGGTGTCAGAATTGAGGTGGCAAACCTGGGTCCTTCCACCAGCACTTTGGAGACTGCAGCCGCCAGTCCAGCAGCTGCGAATCCCACATGAATCGTACCAGTTCACTGGGATGGACACTGACTCAGAAGAAGGAGAGGTCACCAGGCCAGTCAGAAGTTCCTGCAACTGCAGGTAAAGTACAATGGAGAACCACGAAGATTGGGGTTCTTCTTAGCTCAGGTCATGAGCTACATGGAGGAATATGGACAAGACATCCCCAGTGACCATGGGCTGGTGAGGATTGTGACCATGGCATTAGATGGGGCAGCGGCCGAGTGGATGATGAACCTCTACAATGAAAATGCTCCAGAGTTGTGGAATTTAAACCATTTTATGGCAGTCCTCAGGAGGCGATTTGAGGATCCCCTAGCTCAGGGGTGTCAAACTCAATTTCATTGAGGGCCACATCAGCATTATGGTTGCCCTTGGGAGGCTGGGTGGGCATGGTGGGGTGGGCGTGGCCAGCTCAATGCTGCTCACTCAGCACAGCTGACTCGAGATACCTGGGTCAGGAGAGAACAAGTTGCAGTGGATAATTTGATGTGGGGACATCTCATTGCCCCACAAGCTCTTCACCTCCCCAAACTTCTGCAGCCAAGCATGTGCACATGCACCGCACTGTATTCCACGTTTAGGGGCTTTTATCCATGATGGAAAGGGCCTTCTTCCCAAGCCCAGGCATGATTGATAGTTTATTAGCTCAGATGTAGATAGCCTCCTAGTCTCCAAGCTTGGAATGTGTGTGTGTCTCTCTCTCTCTCTGTGTGTGTGTGTGTGTGTGTGGTTTCCTTCTTCTGCCTTAACACATCTCTGGAGAGCAAGAGGAGGCAGGGGAGCAGCATGAGGGAGGCTGGCCCTTCTTGAAAGGGAATCCCCATTTCTAATTATGCATGGTAAGGATGCTGGCTTGTTGGACCAGCCTTCCCTCATGCAGCTTCCCTGCCACCTTCTGCTCCTCTCCAGAGATCTTTCAAGGCAGAAGAAGTTGGAGGCAAGGGGATGGGGCTCATGGGGGAACTGGCAGGGATGGCCCATGGAAAAGGAGGCCAGCAGCATGTGATTCAGGCTGGGAACATGCGGGGGAGGGGGGAAGCAACTCCAGGACAGAGGGATGGAGCCAGTCTGGGCATTGCCCAAGATTGCAGGAGAGTGGCTGCTGCTTCACTCTTGTGGCCCCAAAGGGCTGCCTAGCATTCTGCCTCACCTCCTCCCAACCTTCCGCAGCCCCAGGCAAGCACATTTTCTCCTCCACACAAATCTGGAGACATTCCCAGCTCACCAAGGCCCAGGGCTGTGGTGTTCACAGAGCCAAGGGTGGCACCTACTCTGGAACAGTTGGGGAACAAAGGAGCATCTGAGGATGCCCCAGTGTGCCTCCTGCTGAAAGAAAGTTTGCAGCAGTGCCCCTGAGGGGCAGGCAGGGTGGCAAAAACAGTTTTTAGCACTCAGCTCTACTATACCAGCAAATCAAGCAATCGCACCAGGGTTACCCTTGTAGGTAGGTGCACTTGAAGCAGGCAGAGTGCCACTCAACCTGGATCTTGCACCAAAGCATTGCAGGATCCAGGCCAGCCAGGCGCCTCCGCTCACCCTCAGCAGCACCCGGCAGAGGAGATGGAGCGGCTCCACTCCTGGGGGTGCGTCTTGGCCGGGGCGTTGCAGGATCCGGGCCGGGCGCCTCGGCTTGCCCTCAGCAGTGCCTGGCAGAGGAGATGGAGCGGCTCCACTCCTGGGGGTGCGTCTTGGCCGGGGCGTTGCAGGATCCGGGCCGGGCGCCTCCGTTCGCCCTTGGCAGTGCCCAGCACAGGAGCCCACGTGCCAAAGCAACCCGGCAGAGGAGATGCAGCGGCTTTCTCTGGCCGCCTCAAGTCTGCCTTCCTGCCTGGGTGCCTCACACCCCTCACTGGCTGGGCGTCTCTCGTCCTCCCCCCGGCATCCCGCCTCACTCCCTCCTGCCTCCTCTGTGTCCGGTTGGTCCTGCATGAGCCATGGAGGGTGACGGCCTGGCTGGACTCGGGCACAACTTCCTTTGTGGAGCAAGGCAGGCCTGGGGAATCCAGAGACTGTCCGCCCCCACCCGCGCAGCAAGTAGAAAAAGGTCGCACTCACCTTTCCAGTCCTCCTGTTTCTTCCTCCGCTGACTCCACGTGCTGTCCAAAGAAGCAAAGAAGGTTGTGGGCAGTCCCACAAACTAAAGAAGTTCGTTCAACCAATCAATTCAAACTTCGAGAGGGTTTTTTTGTGAGCAGTTTGAATTAATTGATTGAATTTTTTTAGTCCCACTTTTTTTTGGAACTGGGAGGGGGCAGCCTGGGAGCCGCAGGAGACGGCTCTGGCCAATGAACTGTCGAGGGGCTAATGAGCTGCAAATGTTGCTGGGGCTCCACCAGCCCATGTGCACTTGCCTCCTACTGAGCAAGTGCTCAGCCAGGCCGGCTCCAAGGTGGTGGGGCCCGGACATTTGTAATTCCCAGGAGAGTTGTGTGGGCTGAATTCAATCATATGGTGGGCCATTTGTGGCCCGTGGGCCTTGTGTTTGACATGTCTGCCTTAGCTGATTGGAAGGCCATAGAGCACATAAAAACTGTCAGGCAGGGCCAGCGCCCGGTGGTAGAATACATGGAGGAATTCTGAGTTAAGATGGGCTTAATGATGACTTGTATTATGCCTGGATTCCCCAGGATGATCCTGACCTGATCCATGACTGGTACATCCTGGCTGAGGAGGCTGAGATTGATTGGGCCAGAATGCAATGGTATCTGGTGAGATCCTGGGGAAGATTGCCAGAAGAGGCACCTCAGGAACCGGCGAAACAGACTCCTACTACTCCCAGACCAACAGGTTGTTTCAAATGTGGGAAAGATGGTCACCGCACCGCCGAATGCCAGTTGAAGACTCCAAGTCAGAAGCCCAACTGAGCCACAGGGGGGAAACCGGGAAAACCCCACTGAAGCAAAGGAAATGGCTATGAAAAGCGTGGAGGTTGTTGAGGTCCTAACCCCATCAAAACAGGGGGGAGGAACTCCAACCTGGACTGGAGAACCCTTGGAATCCTCGGAAGATAGCTTGGAGGGTGAAGCCCTGGTAAGTGGACCCATTGTGCCCCTCACCAGAACTGAAGAACTGTTTAGCCCAGGGATGTTGGAAAAGGTCGCATTAAGAGCCCTGATAGACTCTGGCTGCACTTGCTGCCTTATAAGCCCAACCCTGGTGGGGAACTTAGGAATTTCGGTGAGGAGGCTGAAGAAGCTGATTTCATTTGGCAAATTAGATGAGTCCATTGCAGGGGACTCTTGCCACGCAACCTGTTCAGCTTACCATAGGTAACCACGTAGAAACTCTAACATTTGTGGCGACCCCTGGAATGGAATGCCCACTCATATTAGGCATGGTGTGGCTAATGAAATGGAACCCAAGGGTTGATTGGAGAACTGGAGAGCTGAGATTTCTGAAGGGGAGAATCGACACCAAGGAAGCAGCCCAGACCAAAGGGGGGGGGGAGAACCCCAGACAGTGCAGTGGCGGCAAGCGAGGGGGAGTTGGAAAGCATACCAGAGGAATATCAGGATCTTCACTGAAGTATTCAGCAAAGAGAGGTCTGACAAATTACCCCCTCACTGACCCATGGACTGTGCGATTGAAATAGTCCCAGGGGCAAAGTTACCTAAACCAAAATTATACTCCATGACCCTACGGGAATGAGAGGAAATACAAAAGTTCATAGAGAAAAATCTAGCAAGGGTTTTTATCCATCTGGCAAAACCAAAAACAGCAGCCCCTGTGCTATTCCATGAAAAGAAGGATGGGTCTCTTTGTCTCTGTGTGGAGTATAGGTCTCTCAATGCAGTGAGTGAAAGTAAACTCTACCCCCTCCCTCTGATGAAGGATATGCTGGCGCATTTGTCTAAGGGGAAGATTTTTTTCAAAGTTGGACTTGAGGGAGGCTTATTATAGAGTCAGAATTAAAGAAGGGGACAAATGGAAAACCACATTCAACTGTCCCTTAGGTTGTTTCCAGTTCAGGATCCTGCCATTCGGGCTTCAGGGAGCACTCGCAGTATTCATGCAACTGATAAACAAGGTGCTCCAGGAACACCTCTATAAGGGGGTGCTTGTCTACCTGGATGATATCCTGATATTCACTAAGAAGGAACAGTAAAATTGGTCAGAGCAGTGCTTATATGCCAAATTATCTAAATGTACGTTCCACAAAGACAGAATCAATTACCTTGGGTATTGCATCTCATCAAACGGCATAGAGATGGACCCTGGAAAACTCCGGGCTATGTTAGAATGGGCTCTGCCCCACACCAGGAGACTATTGCAAAGCTTCCTCAGTTTTGCAAACTTTTACCACCATTCATCCGCTCTTTTGCGAAAATTGCGTTGCCCATCACTCATCTATTAAAGACTAAAGAGGACTCTGATAAGCCAAGCTGGAGTGGAATTGAGGAAAGCTCTAGAAAAAGACAAATGGTTTCTGAGCCACAAAAACTGCCGGTGGGAGGAAAACTCTACATTCCAAAAAGCCAAAGACTGGCCTTCATGCAGCTTTGCCATGACTCCAAATCCGCTGGGCATTTTGGGTTCATGAAAACCCTCCATTTAGTAAAACAGCAATTTTGGTGGCCATTGATAAAAAAGGACTTTGAAAGCTATGTAGCTAGCTGCCCAATATGCACAGCAACCAAAAGAAAACGGGAAAACCCCAGGACTATTACAAATGGTAACTACCCCATCAGCACCTGGAGGGAGATTTCTATGGACTTTATTATGGAATTACCAGAAAGTGGAGGAAATACGGTGATTTGGGTCATAACAGACTTATTCTCTAAACAAGTACATTTTATCCCATGCCAGAAAATTCCCACCGCCAAAACCTTAGCAAAGTTATTTGTATAGCACACTTATTGACTACATAGAGCCCCACAATGGATTATATCCAACAGAGGGGGGCACTTCACTTCGGAGTTTTGGAAGGCATTTCTACAACTTTTGGGGATCACCCAGGGACTGTAATTTAGTCATCATCCTCAAACAATGGTGAGATGGAATGTTCACATTTCGTACTGGAGTACTTAAGGTGCTTTATAAACTGCCAACAAGACAATTGGACTGACCTGCTTCAATTTGCAGAATTTGCCTATAACAATGCAGTACATTCCAGCACTGGCTACACTTTGTTCCAAGTAGCAATGGGACAGTTTTAATCCGATGCCTGAACTACCCTTCACCGAACCGACCATCCCCTCCTTGAAAGAGTGGATTGCACAACTCCAAAACACCTGGCCAGTCATGAGAAAAGCTTTAGATGAGGCTAGGGAAGCTTATAAGTTCCAAGCAGATAAAAAACGAACTGAGCCCAAACCATTCCAAGTGGGGGGAAAGTATACTTGTCTACAAAATACTTGAAATCCCTGCAACCCTCTAAGAAACTGGGACCAAAATATGCAAGACCTTTCCCCATTAAAAGGATAATCAATCCACTAACAATTGAATTAGAGCTCCCTAAGACACCTTGACAGATTCACCTGGTATTTCACTGCAGCCTCTTAAAGCATGAACTGAACTTGCCCTTAAGGCCAGCTGCAGCCCCTCCTCCTCCTCCAATCATTGCAGAAAGAGGAGCAGCATTTTGAAATCAAAGACATTTTGGACTCCAGGAAACATCATGGGGCCGCACGGCCACCATGGACAGCTGGGAGACTTGCTCTCTTTCCCCTGTCCAGTTTTGCATCGCTGGGAGGCCCTGAAAAGGGCCAAAAGTTGTCCCGAAGAGGCGACCAGCAAGGAGGGGTGTTCACTGGATTGCGGGAAAGCTGCAACTCTCCCATTAGACCTGGCAGTCCCTCCAAACTGGCGGAGGAAAGGACCGGCCATAGAAATATGGCTCATCCCTAGGCTGCAAACAGCCGAAGTCACATTTTCCACCAGGCAGCCTTAAAGCAGTGTGGAAGAGACTGGGTGAGATATACTTCTTTTATATCCTAATTATTTTTGTACTTGCTTAAGCTGCTAAGCATTTTACCCCCTGTAGTAGGGAAAGGGGATTTTAGCCCTCCCCCCAGAAAGAGCAGTGATTGACTACCCAGGGGAGTCTAAAACGTTGGAAAAGGTAACTGGTTCCCAATTGGAATTTTATTTCCTAAAGCTTGTGGACTAAAAGATTTTTTTTACTTTTTATTTTTCATTCCTTTCTTTTGGATTTCCTAATTGTAAAGCCTTTAGTCTAAAATACCAATATGGAGGAGGATCAGGAACAAAATCTCCTTATGGATAAAGATCAACAAATTCTCTCTATATTGAAAACAATAATTCGACTTCCGGTGGCGGCACGGCGCCGGAGACAGCCTTTTCGGGCTGCCCGCGGCTCAGCTGTGTAATTTTCACCCGAAACAGCGCCGATCAGCTGTTCGGGTGAATTTGAAGCCCCCTCCTCGGGAGAAGAGGAGGGGGTGAGGCCCCAGGTAGGGGTCGAGTTCTCCGGGGCTGCCTGAGCTTAAAGCTTGGGCGGCTGAAGGATCGAACTCCCCCGTAGCCTGGGTCGCTCCCAGCTGGTCAGCGTCTCTGCTCCGGATTTTTTGGAGCAGAGCCAGGCGTTTGCGACCACCCCTGCCTGAAGGAAAGACTCTGGAATAAAAGGAGCAGGCAGAGCGGTGCAAGAGGAAAAGGTGAAGAGGATTATTATATTTTACTCTCGAGCTTAATGGATTTTTTAAACTTAAAGTGAAAGTGCGTCACAAGTGAAAGTAAAAGATGGCAGCTAAACCTCCTTCAAAAACTCTTCGGAGTGCTGGAACTTCTCCGGTGCAACAGACATCGTTGCAAGCCTTGCTTCCTCCTGCTGCATTGATATCGAAGGATTTACAAGATGCCCTTGAAAAGCATGCCCAGGTAATTTTAGAAACATTGAGTGATAAATTGGCAAAAATGGAGGAGAGAATAGAAGAGAGGATGGAAGAGAAATTTAGTGCGATGAGGGTAGACATTTTGTCTACAGTGGAAAGTGTGGCTAAATGTGTACAAGGTTTGGAAGAAAAAGTGGAAGATTTGACTCAAAAAAATGCTGTACTAGAAGTAAAGGTATTGGAGAATGAAGACAAAGCGGACAGAGAGTTAAGCCTTGTTCAGTTTCACCAGATGCAGTATGCTATCAGAATTAGGGTCTTAAAAGAAAATATTAAAGAAGATTTAAAGCAGCTGATTTCTGAAGCCCTGGAAGCAGTATTGGGTCAGCCAGCATCTGAAATAAAGGGATGTATGGATAAAGTTTTTCGTGTAAATTCATGGATTGCCAGACATAGGAAGCTACCTAGAGATGTGGTGGTTTACTTTACAAAGAGAGAAATCAGAGATGAAGTTATCCAAGCTGCCTATGATACTAAAGTAGTGGTTGCTGACCAAGAAGTTTTGGTTTTAAAGGAAATTCCTCCAAAGATTTTAAGGAGAAGAAAGGACTTTGCATTTCTGGTGCAGGAACTTAAACAACGTGATATAAGGTTCAGATGGGAGATTCCAGTTGGGCTGGTGGCGATGCATGAAGGTAAAAGATACCGTCTGGTTACTGTGGCACAGGCGCGTGAATTCTACAATAATGTTTTAAAAGCAACCCCACTATCACTTCTGGAAGCGGCAAAGGGATCTGGTGAAGAAAAACCTCATGAGGCTGAAGATGGTCAGACAGAGGAGGATGGTGCTGGAGGGGATCAAACTACAACTATATTGGCTGAAGTTGGAGAGCTAAGGGTGACGCGTGCTGCTTTAAAAAGAGGAAAACAAATAAAAGAACAAGACCAGCAGAAGTTTATGGAACTTTCAAAGCGCACTTACAGCGAGGCAGTGGGAGGAGCGCGGCCCAAAGGAGGCAGGGCCATTGATGAGGTGCTCCAAAAGCTTCGGGGCGACAAGAATGGCGACTAAATTTTTGACTTGGAATGTTAATGGATTAAATTCGCCTCAGAAGAGAAAGAAAGTTTTTTTATATTTAAAACAATTTAAGACTGATGTTATATGCTTGCAAGAAACGCATATTAGGGCTATGGACCAAAAGTTTTTACTGAATTCAAGACTGGGTACGCAATTTGTTGCCTCTGCAATGAATAAGAAAAATGGAGTGGTTGTTTATGTGAAAAGTGCTATAACAGCGGACTTAATTGAAGCAGATAAGCATGGAAGATACGTAATGATAGATTTGTTGCTAGAAGGCAAAAAAACGCTTTTAGTTGGATTGTATGCTCCTAATCAACAACAACAACACGCTGACTTTTTTAGCTTACTTCACATAAAGCTTACTCAGTTGGATTACAAATCGTTTATTTTTATGGGGGATTGGAATGGCGTTTTGGATGTACAGATGGATAAGGCTGGTTTTTTTAAGCGTATTTCGTGTCATGCCAGACTGCCTAAGTCTTTTTTTGAAATGAAGGATGATTTGGAATTGCGAGACATTTGGCGTGACACACACCCGCATGAAAAGGATTATACTTTTTTTTCTGATAGACATCAATCTTTTTCTAGGATTGACTTTATTTTGCTGACTAATGATTTTTTTTCTAGGATTAAGAAGGTAAAGATTTGTGCAAGAGCTATTTCTGACCATAGCCCAGTTTGTTAGAGATCAATAAGGACAATAGGGATAGGCGCTCTTGGCGCGTAAATGAGAATTTGTTTAGAAACCAGAAAAATGTGGAAGAGTGTAAACAGCGAATGAAGGATTTTTTTGAAATTAATATGAATAAGGATACTTCTATGGATATGGTCTGGGATGCTAGCAAGGCCTATATGAGAGGAGTGTTGATATATATGAATAACAAACATAGACGTACTTTGGAAGCTAGAGGGAAAGAATTGGAGAACGAAATTAAGGAAAAAGAGAATGCTTTGACTTTGAATCCATTGGATGTGAAGACTAAGGAGGCTATTAAGCTATTAAGAGGACAATTTGATAAATTAATGGCTGATCAAGTGGCAACCAATTTGAGGTTTGCCAGGCATAACACTTTTTGCAATGCTAATAAGCCAGGTAGATGGCTAGCTTATAGACTAAGGAAAAAGCAGAGGGCTTCTAATATAGACAAAATTGAACACAAGGGAAAAATGGTGTTTCAACAGGATTTTATTATTTATTTATTTATTTATTTATTTATTTAATTTATATACCGCCCTTCTCTCAAGAGACTCAGGGCGGTTAACAGGGCAATACGTAAAAGACAGATACAAAAGTTAAAATATTAAAACATGATTAAACAATGCCCATAGTACAAATTTAAAATTAAAGTCATAATAACAAACCCACCCCATCCCATCAGGCCAGGCCCGCTTCCTTAAAGAGATGGGTTTTAAGGTCGCGCCGGAAGGAGCGGAGGTCGGGCGCCATCCGGAGCTCTACCGGAAGATGGTTCCATAAGTCCGGTGCACCCACAGAGAACGCTCTCCCCCTGGGGGCCACCAGTCGGCATTCTTTGACCGGCGGCACCCTGAGGAGGCCCTCTCTGTGGGAGCGTACTGGGCGGAGGGAAGTTGACGCCGGCTGCAGGTGCTCCCCAAGGTATTCTGGACCCATGCCATGGAGGGCTTTGTAGGTCATTACCAACACCTTGAACCTCACCCGGAAGACAACTGGCAACCAATGCAGCTCGCGGAGCAAAGGTGTAACACGGGAGTATCGGGAGACCCCCGACACAACTCTCGCGGCTGCATTCTGTGCCAGCTGGAGCCTCCGAGTGGTCTTCAAGGGTAGCCCCATGTAGAGAGCGTTGCAGTAATCAAGACGAGAGGTCACGAGCGCATGAGTGACCGTGCGCAAGGCATCCCGGTCTAGATAGGGCCGCAACTGGCGCACCAGGCGAACCTGGGCGAACGCCCCCCTAGTTACAGCTACAATATGATCTTCTAAAGAGAGCTGTGAATCTAGGAGGACTCCCAAGTTGCGAGCCCTATCTACAGGAGGTAATGACTCACCCTGATACTGATACTCATACTGATGATACCCAACTCCAAAACCACGAATGATCTCACCCAGCGGTTTCATGTAGATGTTGAACAGAAGGGGCGAGAGGACCGACCCCTGAGGGACTCCACAAGCGAGAGGCCTTGCGGTCGACCTCTGCCCCCCCGTCAACACCGACTGCGAACGTCCCAGGAGATAGGAGGAGAACCACTGAAGAACCGTGCCTCCCACTCCCAATCCCCTGAGACGCCGCAGCAAGATACCATAGTCGATGGTATCGAAAGCCGCTGAGAGGTCTAATAGGACTAGAACAGAGGAGTATCCTCTGTCCCGAGCCCTCCAGAGATCATTCACCAGCGCGACCAATGCCGTCTCCGTGCTGTACCCAGGCCTGAAGCCCGATTGGTACGGGTCTAGATAATCCGCTTCATCCAGGACCAGAGGGAGCTGATGCGCCACCACACTCTCAACAACCTTCGCAAGGAAGCGAAGGTTGGAGACCGGACGAAAGTTATTCAAAACAGCCGGATCCAAGGTAGGCTTCTTGAGGAGAGGTCTCACCACCGCCTCCTTCAAGGCGGCGGGAAAACTGCCCTCACTCAAAGAAGCAGCTATAACCGCCTGGAACCAGCTTTGTGTCCCCTCTCGGGCTGCATAAACCAGCCAGGAAGGGCACGGGTCCAATAAACATGTGGTGGAGCTCAGCCTCCCCATGATCCTGTCCACTTCCTCCGGAGTCACAGGATCGAACTCCTCCCAGATGACATCGACAAGATCACTCGTGTCCTGATCGTCCGATACTGCCCAGTCGGAGTCCAAACCGGTCCGAATCCGAGTGATTTTGTCCGACAGATGTTGACTAAATTCCTCGGCACGCCCCTGCAAGGGATCCTCACTGACCTCCTGGTTGAGGAGGGAGCGGGTCACCCTAAACAGGGCGGCCGGGCGATTATCTGCGGACGCGATGAGGGCAGCGAAATAGTTAGATCTCGCTACCCTCATCGCAGCGAGATAAGACCTAATATGGGTTCTTAGTCGCAATCGGTCGGATTCAGATCGGGTGGACCTCCAGACGCTCTCTAGGCCCCGTCTCCGACGCTTCATCTCCCGGAGCTCCGCGGAAAACCATGGAGCCCATTGGGATCTGCGCCGGGTCAGGGGCCGCAAGGGTACAACTCGGTCAAGTGCCTCCGTGGCCGTCCTTTCCCAGGCCTCCACTAAGGCATCCGCCGAGCTGTGAGCTGGGGAGGCAGGTGGGGCCCCCAGCGCTGCCTGAAACCTCTCAGGGTCCATTAAGCGCCTGGGGCGGAACCATCTAGTTGGCTCAACAACCCCACGGTGGGGGGTGGCAAAACGGAAGACCAGCCGCAGGAGATGCCTTTGTGGATTTTTATTCTAAATTATATGCTAAGGAGAAGATTAATGAAAAAGACATTGATGAATATTTGGAGAATGCTAGCATCCCGGTGCTTACACAAGTACAAAAAGAGGAGATTAATTAACTGATTACAGAAGAAGAAATATTTACAGTAATTAAGGAGTTGAAGGTTGACAAAGCGCCAGGTACAGATGGTTTGACTGCGGCCTACTACAAAAATTTACAATTAGAGATGGTTAAACCGTTAAAGGAATTGTTCCAGACAATCCAGAGAGGGGGAAAGGTGCCTCCATCTTGGAGAACTGCCTTTATCTCTCTGATTCCGAAGGAAGACCAAGATGCTACTCAAGTAAAAAACTATAGACCGATATCACTATTAAATACAGACTATAAGATATTTGCTAAGGTGTTGGCTAATAGATTGATGAGGGTTCTGCAACGGTTGATTCATGGGGATCAAACTGGGTTTATTAGTGGTAGGCAAATGAAAAATAATGTGAGGCATATAGTAGATGTGTTGGAATTTTTGGAAAGGAACAACCAGATCCCTGCGGCGCTAATTTTTTTAGACGCTGAAAAAGCTTTTGATCAATTGAATTGGCAATTTTTGATGAAAGTTTTAGTTAAAATGAATTTTGGGGATAAATTTTTGCAACCAATTAGGGCATTATATCAAAAACAAACAGCCCGAATAATAGTTAACAATAGCCTGACAGAAGTATGTAATATTGAGAAGGGCACAAGGCAAGGGTGTCCGTTATCGCCCTTGTTATTTGTGTTAACATTGGAGATATTATTGGTAAAAATACGAAATTCGGAAAGAATTAAGGGTATACAGATTAGAGATCAGGATTATAGATTGAGAGCGTTCGCAGACGATCTGGTTGTTACAGTGACCCAGCCGGAGAGCTCTGTTGTGGACCTGATGGAGATAATAATGCAATATGGGAAGGTTTCTGGATTTAAAGTTAATGTACAGAAAACTAAAATTTTGGCTAAAAACATGATAGCATCGCAAAAGGCCCTTTTAGAAGGGTTAACTGGATTTGAGATTGTCAAAAGGGTTAAATATTTGGGGGTGTTTTTGTCGCCCTCTAATACAAAATTATATAAAAATAACTATGAAAAATTATGGGGAAAAATCCAAAAAGAAATGGAGAGTTGGGAAAAACTGCAATTGTCTTTGTTGGGGCGAATCGCAGCAGTAAAAATGAATGTCCTGCCTAAATTTTTATTTTTATTTCAAATGATACCGGTTCTTAAGAAAGATTCTAATTTGGAGGAATGGCAGAGAGGTATCAACAAAATTGTTTGGGCAGGGAAAAGGCCACGAGTTAAACTTAAGATTATGCAGGATACTCGTGAAAGAGGTGGTCTTAAAATGCCTAATCTTAAATTATATTATGAAGCTGCTGCGTTAGCAGGTATAAGTGTTTGGATTAATTTGACACAAGAGAGATTATTAAATCGTGGGGGCCACGACTTGCTGTTTGGCTGGCATGCATATTTGTTGTATGATAAGAAGGTAGACAATGTGTTTAGAGTGCATATTTTAAGACAGGCATTGCTGAGAGTTTGGAAGAAGTACAGACATAAGCTAGATTGTAAGATACCATTGTGGGCAATTCCAAAACACGCAATAGAAAATATACATGCTGGTTTCAAACACGATGTGACTACGTATAAGGAGATTCTAAGCTTGGAAAGAAATGTTTGGTGTTTGAAGCCATATAGTCTCTTGCGAGACGAGAAGATTGTTCAAAATTGGTTTCAATATACTCAGCTACGGGCCAGGTGGAAAGAAGATCAGAAAAATGGTTTTACAATGACTGATGAAAATCTGATAAAGCAAATTAGAAATCAGGGACCAGCACATATTAAACGGATATATCTTGCATTGATAGAGATTGATTCAGAAACAGAACTTGTTAAGGATTGTATGATAAAATGGGCCCAAAACATCCAGGAAGTTATCACAATGGACACGTGGGAAAAGATTTGGGTGAGGAACGTAAAATTTACACAAGCTCAAAATTTAAGAGAGAACTTTTATAAAATGTTTTATAGATGGCATCTAGATCCTAAAAAGCTTGCAAGTATGTATCCGAATTATCAGCCAAAATGCTGGAGATGTGGTGATGAAGATGCAACATATTTTCATGTATGGTGGACTTGTAAAAAGATCAAGGTTTTCTGGATAAAAATTTGGTGGAATATGCAGAAGATTTTTAAGCAAAGGATAAAGTTTTGTCCGCAACTCTTTTTGTTGGGAATAATCACGGATGCTATGGTTGTGGACACTAAGTTGATGTTAAATTTAATTACGGCAGCAAGACTTTTGATAGGTCAGTATTGGAAGAAAGAGGAACTGCTGAACATAGAAGAATGGACTTTAAAGGTTTCCGACCTGGCAGAGATGGCGAAGATTTCGGCTTATTTGAAAGATCACTCGCAAGAACGTTATATTATGGAATGGAGAAAATGGATTGAGTATATCCAGAACAAGTATAGGGTTAAGAAGTTTCATGTAGCATTTGAATAAGTCTTCTTTTTTTCTCTCTTTTAGCTTCTCTATATATATTTAATATTACTAGGGTTTGTCTTATCCTATATAAGCTAGAGAGTGATGGAATTTAGAGTTTATGGTTGTTAGTATATGATTGTTTATGATTGTTTTTTTATATATACCTTGTATTTAGCTCTGGGAAGTTGGGGGGGAGGGGGGGAGGGGGGAGAGGTAGGGGGGGAGGGAGAAGGGAGGGGGAGGGGGGACTGTTAAAGATAAACTGTATGTTAAAACTTTTCAATAAAAAAAAAGAAAACAATAATTCAAACTCTCATCACAGCCAATGAAAAATTAAGAAGCTCTGGGAAGGAACAAAAAGACAGCCCAGATATGAAAGCCCAAATTTTGACCAGAACTAAAGAATCATCTATACAAAATACAAAAGAAAAAATACCACAACAGAAGAATTAATTACTCAACAAATATTGACATTTGAAAATCCAGAAAAGACACCAACAACTTGGAAAAAGAAAAAGGTTTCCTATATAAATCAGAAGGAATTGGAGGATCCAGAAAAAGAAGTCGGATGAGAAGATAAACAACTCAGAACAACCATATCGATATGGAAGAATAAAGAGACAACCCACCAGATTCTACAAGTCCTCTAAAAAAATGGTGACCAGATGGTTTTGCCAACATCAAATAATATATATTACATTACAAGAAGATTGGTTTGATGACCCAAAAACAAGGACATGGAAGGCGATTTGGCAAAGGAAAAAAAGCTAGAATAAGACTGAAGAAGAATGGACCATCTTATCGAAATCTAAAACTTATATAGATAAGATGTGCATGTTGAACATAAGACATTGTTATGAATTGAGATAAAGAAAAGTTTTTGGTCATTAAAACTTAGCAGTATAAATAGGTAAGGTAAAGGTTCCCCCGCACATGCGTGCTAGTCGTTTCCGACTCTAGGGGCCGGTGCTCATCTCCGTTTCATAGCCGAAGAGCCAGCGCTTGTCCGAGGACGTCTCCGTGGTCATGTGGCCGGCATGACTAGACGCCAAAGGCGCACGGAACGCTGTTACCTTCCCACCGTAGTGGTCCCTATTTTTCTACTTGCATTTTTACGTGCTTTCGAACTGCTAGGTGGGCAGAAGCTGGGACGAGTAACAGGCGCTCACTCTGTTACGCGGCACTCGGGATTCGACCCACCAAACTGCCGACCTTCCAATCAACAAGTTCAGCGTCCTAACCCACTGAGCCACCGCGTCCCTCGCAGTATAAATACTAATAGCTAAATTTGAAGGTCGATTTGTGTATAAAGGTTATGTAAAGGTGAATAGGATGTAGATAAGCTAAAAACTTGCTGATGAAAGTAATAAACAGGTCTATATGGAACGTCAATAACAAAAAAATATTAGTTTAAGCACGAGATAGCAGACACAGAGGAAGAGAGAAGAAGCATTAAATACTGAAATAAAAAGAAATTTTGATTACTACTTAAAACAATCAAAAACTAGCAGAAAGGAAGGATATTATATTTTATTATAAATTTGATATAGAGGGTGAGAAGGTAAATAGATAAGGTGTGTATTTTGAATATTAGATCTTGTGAGGAATGGTGATAGAGGAATTGGGAGTATATTAAAAATCTTGGGAATGATAAATTTAAATTTAAATGTCTGGAAATTAAAACTGGAAAAAATTATTAGGTCATTGATTGTCTAAAAGATTGTATGCTAAAACAACTAGAATATATATAAACTAAAAACTATTGATATATGTAAGAAAGTTATTTTCTATGTGATTGATAGAATAAAACTTGTTTTAAATCTACAAAAAGACAGTATATATGAAGGGAAAAAGAGAGGAAATGTTTTATGGTAGCAATTTGAAATCTGTTCTAATGATATTTGTATGTTATTGAATTACTACTACCCAGCCACCACGTTGCTTTTCAAATATGTGAATGTAATATTAGAAAATCAATAAAATTTGTAAAAAGAAAACAAAAGAAACATCATAGATCCACACAATATCTAGTAGCTTGGAAGCATTTGCCTCCATCCCAGAACAAATTGGTCCTTAAACATCATATTAGAGTCCCTAGGCTGCTTAGGTAAGTTCCACGCTATGTACCCTGATAAACCAGACTAATCCCTCTTTTATCTCCCTTTTTGTCTCTTTCTTTTAAGGTGGGCGGCATGTCAGAACCCATTTCTTTGGTGGGGGGGATGTTACTAGATGGGTCTTTTTCTTTTCCCTTCTGCGAGTACTGCCATACTCCTGGGGGGAGAGAGAGGCTTTTGGGGAATTGTTATGTATCTTGTACTTTTGCTTTGTATCCTCTCCATTTCCTCTATCTGCTTGCTCTTTGAACTGTTTACCCCTTGATACCAGTCTGGGGTGAGAAAGGAAAGTGCCTCTAGCCATCTGGCTTATCTTTCACTGCAGAAGAGAAGATGCGAAGACCCAACAACGTTTTCACAGCCTTGGGAACTGAGTTTCATCAGCCTCATTCCCACAGTGGACTTAACATTTGGGGATTGGCCCAATTGAACTGACCGGATGAACTATTGGGGTGGGGTTTGCTGTTTGCTCCTTTAACCTATTTATTTGAGTGGGGAACCCTCAGATCCTGCCTTCTATGCCTGCTGTCAATGTCTAATAAAAGTTCCTTTTGGAATGATTCTATTCCAAGAGTTCTGCTTTCTTGGGAAGAGGTTTTGAAGCAGGTCTTTACAGGTTCCATCTTTAAATTTATTTCCTCTGGTTTATGTTCAGTTTTATCTGCTCGTGCTCTATTTTTATTTTCTGAGTGTTTTTTGTTGTAAAGTTAAATTGGAGATGTATTTATATTTTCAAAGTTATTTTTAATTTCCTTGTGGTTTCAGATCATTGTTTTTGAATGAGTTGCAACTTTGCATACATCTCCTGGAAAGTGTTTGTTTTTTCTTGGTATATTCTTTCTGCAGATGTCTGATTTTCCATGATAGCCAAAAATCAGGGTTTTCATTTCTCTGCAAACAGCTTTAGAGTGCCAATTGAGTAGGTATTTATAATCCAGAAAGGTCAATTTTTTCTCTCTAAAGTTTATAATTCTTGCTTTGTACGTATCTTGTACTTTTGCTTTGTTTTCTTTTTTTGTCACAGCTGTTCTCTGTTATTAAGACATTGAAGGTCACAGAGACATATTATCTTTTCCTGGGCTTTGCCAGTTCCTGTATTAAAGCAACTACTATTGTATATTTTCATCTACCACTAGATGTAAGCACCAGTTCATTTTTCAGTTATAACTTTGTTTGCTTCTAATTGTTCACAGATCTGTTTTTGATGATCTTTTCTAGGACCTTCCCAGATATTGATTTTAGGCTGGTTGGTCTGTAGTTTCCTGGGTCCATTTTTCCCCCCTTTCTTGAAGATGGGAACCACATCAGCCCTTTTCCAGTCCTTTAAGGATCGATAAATTCACATTAAGTAAACAAGGTGTGATTTATTTTATATTTGTTTTCCAAAGAAAATGTTTAAGAAGACACTAATGTATTGTACTACAGTATATATTTTATATGAAGAGAAACTTTGAAATGCTGCTATCAGCCTGTGCTACTATTCTCAAACGCATTCTACAAACAGCAAACAGGTTAACTTATTTTAAGGGAGATCTGCGTCAGTGTGTAAAACAGGGTGGTTGCAATGACCAGAAGAAAAAGGTCATATGAGTAAGACAGCTGGATAATAGATTTATTGAAAATAAATAACAATGGGTGGAGAGAATTCAGCTTCACTTCCTTTGCTTCTAACATTGCTTCCCTCTTTGAAATATAATTGTGTCTAAATTTGGGTTTCTACTGGATGAATGTGGGTTCAACACTCTAAAGGTTAAGTTCCATTAGATATATCCCAGCATGCTCATAAATCAATGAAAACATATTATTCTTTGTAAATGAAATGTATTTAGAAGCCATAGGGAGGAATAATTGCTATTAAAAAGGATGAAAGACAATTTTTATAAAATTCTAAAACAGCATTTCTCAGAAGTTGTTTTAAAATGATTGACTGAGATGGGTTTCATGACTTGAGAAACAGATAGTAGAAGAATCCTGGACAAATAAATGGGGCAGAGTACAACTTTTGTAGATTCCTAAAATCAATCCCATTTTCTTTGTCCACCTTAATTTCTTATCACTGTAATATAATTAATTGCATACTTCTATCAAAGTATGCAATTTTTGGTACCTGAATCTAATCTCTCCTCTATAGAATGTACAGATGGGGTCAATGGTAAAAGGACAAAACCATGGCACCCTGCCATGTCACCTGGATAAAAGAAAGTAGATACTTGTGAGCAGTGCTTTTTTTCTAAAAAAAAAAAAAAAGGTGCCGGAACTCTCATCTTGGCGGGCACAGGAGGCAGGGGGGCAGCGCTGCTGCGGTCACGGGTGTGAGGGGTGTTGGCGGCGGACTGCCCCCCCCGGGGCCAGAGTCGGCATGGCTGGTGCTGTGGGAGCAGCGGGGCCAGCTCTATATGGCAGGGCTGCGTGGGGTGGGCGGCGGAGGTGGTGCAGGCCAGGCGATGCAGGGCGGCCACTTAGGCGTGCAGGGTGAGGTGACGGTGGCACAGGTCCAGCATCGGGCAGGCCACCAGCTTGGTTGACATGGGTGAGCACAAGGAAGGAGTGCACATAGACTCCGTAGAACCCACTTCCCACTCCTTGTCCTCTCTTACTTACCTAGTTGAGATGGTGTAGTTGGGCAGCAGGGCGGGGTGCAAAGTTCCTGCCTTCGCTGCAGACAACTTGCCTGTGCTACATTTGCCAGCTGGATCTTTTGGCGCGCTCAGCAGCAATTCCTATTGACTTTCGAAAGCCAATAGGCCAGGCGTAGGCAACCTTGGCTCTTTTATGACTCGTGGACTTCAACTCTGAGAAGATGTTACATAACATAACATCAACTGGAAGATGTTAAATTGTCCTTCTGTTTCTTTCCTTCCCAAAAATTGCGTTAATGAGTCCTTTCTAAGCTCTGCTGATCAGCTTGTCCTGGATTGTTTTGCCGCAAAATGGAACGGTTTGCAAGTTGCAGTTGAGACAACCCATCTCATACCACATATAATTGAAGATTGTAATTAGTTGTGTGTGCACGTTCGGCAAGTGTGATGTATTTGTGCTGGCATTTCTAGGCCTCTTTCCAACCACATCCAGAAAAAATTGTAACAAACATTTGAATTCTCAAGGCCATGTTTGGAATTTCCCAGCAATCTGTTACTGGAAGAAAAAAGCAATCCTTGCTGTGTTACTGATCTCAGAGAAGCATTTGCATGTATGCAGGTATCCTTAGGGTGCCATAGTTATGGATGAGAAATATTGGTTGCAAAGTTGGCATTTCTGGATGTAATACAGATATTTTAGACCTATTTTTGTTTCTTTGCATGTTTGATATTTTTAAAAAGGCATTTGCTACTGACTACGCTTATGCACATATGTACCATCTTTTGCTAGGATACATGACCGCTGCTTGTCCAGCATGTGAAAAGTGAAAGATTCTGACTAAACAAAAGTTTAATGTACAGATAATACCACCAGAAATTATTTTAGCCTTTTTAATAAATGTTGTTATTGATGTTAAGCTCACCATGGAAAACTTCATATATTGTTATGTATATACTAGTGAAGGGATTTTATTATGCTTAAGGTTGATGTTAGTAATATTGATATTAGTAGTGATATTTTGTAATCATCTTTGTTTATGTGCAAGCAGTTTTGTAGGTGCTTTATATTGGGAAATTAGTTATATAGAAGCAAATGTTTCATGCTTTAGGTACAGGGGATTGCTTACATGAAAAGAGCATGGTAAGGGGAGGGGGGAAAGGAGTTATGGTGGAGCCTGGGTTGTTGTGTATGAGTTATCATCTAGGAATTATTTTTCTGTACCTTTTGGTTCCTAGTACCAAGACTCAATCTCTTTGTTCTGAAGGGGTATAAAGAAGAAGACATCTTTCCTGGTTGTTGCCTTCATCTCTCTACCAGCCACGAAGAGAGATGTGGCCACCCAACTCTACTTTGATCAAAATAAAAGTTTTGCTTGCTGAAACCTCGGCTCAGGAGTTTCTTTTGGCTCTTTTAAATTCCTGAGTAATGCTGGGGCAATTGTGAGGCTAAGTGTAAAACCTTACACTAGGTTAATTATTTAAAGACTGAAGTGCAACATAACTAGATTCTAAATAATCTATTTTTCAAAACAGACAACACTCCAAACAGTAAAAGTAAAGTCCAAATTAAGAATATTTCATTCTTAAGAATTGTTTAATTTAAAGTGGTTTAGTTGTAATAGATGGTTATAGATTCAAAATAGTTTTCAAGAGTATTTACAAAAGATACTATTTTTTTAGTAAAGGTAAGGGTTCTCCTGCACATGCGTGCTAGTCGTTTCCAACTCTAGGGGCTGGTGCTCATCTCCGTTTCAAAGCTAAAGAGGATGTCTGAGGATGTCTCCGTGGTCATCTGGCTGGCATGACTGGATGCCAAAGGCGCACGGAACGCTGTTACCTTCCCACCATAGTGGTCCCTATTTTTTTACTTGCATTTTTATGTGCTTTCGAACTGCTAGGTTGGCAGAAGCTGGGACAAGTAACCGGCGCTCACTCTGTCACACGGCACTCGGGATTCGACCCGCCAAACTACCAACCTTCTGATCGACAAGCTCAGTGTCCTAACCCACTGAGCCACTGCGCCCCTTACTATTTTTTTTTAGCATCAGCTAAATTAGACATATTACATTGAGAAAAATGTTTCTCATTTCTTTGCTGTTACCTTTATTGATTTCATTGCAGAGATGTTAACATAGGAAATAGATTATTTTGTTATCTAATTTTACATTCCAAAAGACAGAAGCAGATGAAAAATATGAGGTTCTTTCCTGTTGGCTTTTTTGAATTAGCTGTTTTAGATTCTAAAAGTTTAGTTCCTAAAGAAGTAACCTTGTAAATAATTTTAATGTGCTCCTCTAGTGCACGGTAGGCAACCTTGGCTCTTTTATGACTCAAGGACTTCAACTCCCAGAATTCCTGAGGCAGCATGGCTCAGCTTGGAAACCTCTATCTTTCCCCTCAGCGTGGCTGGCTCAGGATTTCTGGGAGTTGAAGTCCACGAGTCATAAAAAAGAGCCAAGACTGCAATAGGCCTTCAAAAGCCAATAGAGGGAGCTTTTTTTGCAAAAAAAGGTGCCGGAATGCCGTTCTGAGTGTTCTATGAGAAAAAAAGCCCTGCTTGTGAGAACTACAATTTGTCTGATTTTCACTATATTTTTCATATCAATTACTGCAGTTTTCAGATGCCCCCAAGTGGAAATCAGATGGATTGCATCTGCCTTAAAAGCAACTATGAAATGTTTCTCCACACATCTTCAAACTGAAATAAAACACCAAACAAATGTTCAACAAAAGAAGCAAGTGTTCCTTAATTTATTTTGTTCTTAGTAAGACTATAATATACTCAGGATTGTAAATATTTTTAAGAAAACTTACTTCTCACAATTGCTTTGTATGAAATATGTACCTGTAGCTCAGGTACACTTTCTGAGCGCTCTCTCTCTCTCTCTCTCTCTCTCCCTCCCTCCCTCCCTCCCTCCCTCCCTCCCTCCCTCCCTCTCTCTCTCTCTCTCTCTCTCTCTTTCTCTCTCTCGTTTGTGTGTGTGAATGCTTACTGTATGTGCTTTAGAGAGAGCAGGCGAGACAGCAAGTTAAGTAAACTTAACTTTATTAAGAACCAGGCAAGGAACAGGAGAACAGCGCTCTTATTTATACTTGCAGCTGTCACATCTTAACCAATCAGGGCTGAGCCGGTTTCCCGCGCCGTCTGCTTCGCCAATCCGAGCCGGCTGGGTTTTGACAGCTCGGAGCTGTCATCGGTAGCACGTGCGGTAGCCAGGTGATTCTGACAGCCGAGAGCTGTCAGATGGCGGCGCCTGCGCAGTTCTGTCCGGCAGCTTTTGACAGCTGTCAAAAGCTGCCGCGGCTTTTACCTCAGCCCTGTGTTTGCTTATGTTTAACAATAATAATAACTTGTAAATACATAACACCCCTTACCCCTCCCTCTGATTGAGTTGTTGTTTCCCCGATTGTTTCTTTTTGGGTTTGCCCCATTCGAAGTCTTCTAAATAAGTGGGGGGTCTTTTTATTCTCTCGGACCGTCGGGGAATGGGTTCTTCCGTATGTTCTTTTTCTTGGTATGTGTTGGCATCTGGCTCGGGGGGTGGGGGGCTTGTCTCTCTGGCTTCGGGGTTTCCTTGGTGGAGGAAGTCCCGTTGTGCTGGGTTATGTAGTGGAGTTGATTGTTCCGGGTTGTCTTGATGTGCAGTTGACGGCAGCGGTGGTTCAGATTGCATTTCCCGGTTCTCCCTTTCCCCCATATTTTGTGGGCTGCGACGCCGAAGTTGGTCTATGTGTCTGCGGATGTGGGAATTATTTCCCGTGTCAATGACGTATGATAGGGGACCTGTTCGTTCTAAGACGACCCCCTGTGTCCATTTATTGCCCCCTCTGTAGTCTCTGGCCCAGACAGCTTGCCCTGTGCTGAGAGTTCTGTACTGGAGGGGAAGCTCTGGGTCTGGTGGGGACCTGTCAGGATGTAGACGGTCCAGTCTGGTAGTTAGTCTCTTGCCCCAGCGAAGCTCTGCTGGAGACTTTCCTGTAGTTGTGCAGGGGGTGGTGTGTTGCGATAAAAGGAATTGGGCCAGTCTGCGGTGCCAGTTGCCGGTGATGATTTTCCGCAGTGCCTCTTTGGTCGACTTCACCATCACCTCAGCCAAGCCGTTACTGGATGGGTGAAACGGAGCCGTGGTGGTGTGCCTAATAGAGTTCGCCGTTGTGAAACTCTGGAATTCGTAGGAAGTAAATTGGGGGCTGTTATCGGAGACTATTACATCCGGAAGCCCATGTGTGGCAAACAACCCCCTTAAAACTTGTATTGTGGCTGCAGTAGTTGTGCTTGCGACTGGGGCCACCTCTAGCCACCTGGAATAGCTATCCACGACTATTCGGAATGTTTGTCCCTGGAATGGACCTGCGAAGTCTATGTGGATGCGTGACCAGGGTGTCTTGGTTGTTTCCCATCTGTGTATGGGAGCTTGGGGCTGGGCTGCTCTGACAAGTTGGCAGGGATAACAGCCAGCTACATGTGCTTCAATTTGCTTATCTAACCCTGGCCACCAGACGTAGCTTCTGGCCAGAGCCTTCATTTTGACAGTGCCTGGGTGACCTTCGTGGAGGCTTTCTAATACCTTTAATCTGTGTTTTTCGGGTATGACTACCCTGCTGCCCCATAGTAAACATCCTTGATGTGTGGATAATTCTTTTTGTTTCAAGATATAAGGTTGGAATTCTGGGTCTGGGGGTGTGGATTGCCAGCCTGACGTGACATATTCTAAAACTCTGCCCAGTGTTTTGTCTGCAGCTGTGGCTGCAGAAATGTCCTTGACGGATAATGGGCATTCAGGTAGTTCAGAGATAGCCAGTATCTTCCCAGCTGGAGCAGGGTCTGGGTCGATTACTGGTTGGGGTAGTCTGCTAAGCCCGTCAGCATGGCCCATGCTTTTCCCTGGTCTGTATTCTAAGGTGAATGAATAGGCTGACAAAAAGGTAGACCATCTCAGGATGCGGGGAGATAATATTTGGGGTGTCAGTTTGTTTACTGTGAAGATTCCTAATAGGGGCTTATGGTCCGTAAAGATGGTAAATTGACGACCATATAGGTAGTCATGAAACTTTTTTACGCTCGCAACTATAGCTAAAGCCTCCTTATCGATTTGAGCGTAATTGCGCTCAGGTTTTGACAGCGTTCTGGAATAGAACGCTATAGGGGTTTGCGTTCCCTGCTTAGTTAAGTGGCTTAGGACTGCTCCAATGCCGTAGGGAGAGGCATCGCAAGCCAGACATAAAGGTAGCTGTTCGTTGAACAGTGCCACCGTAGCGTTGCTAGTCAGTAAGTTTTTTAGAAGTTTAAAACTTTTGTCGTGCTGAGGAGACCAATCCCAGGGTTTGCCCTTATCTAATAGCCTGTGGAGGGGTTCAGCGATGGAAGCTTTGTGAGGCAGGAAGGTATGGTAAAAATTAACTAACCCTAGGAAGGCTTGCAGTTCCTGCTTATTTTTGGGGGTTGGTGCTGTCTTGATGGCTTTTATTTTTGATTCAGTGGGGTGAATCCCTTTTGCGTCAATTTTAAACCCTAAAAACTCCATTGAGGGCACCCCTATGGAGCATTTGTCTCGTCTTAATGTAAGGCCAGCCTCCCTGAATCTAAGGAGCACCTTTGTTAATTTGTCTGCTAAGTCATTTTCTTATTCCCCGGCAATTAGGATGACATCGAAATATGGGCAGACCCCAGGGATCCCTTTGAGTGTTTTTTCCATGATTTCTTGGAAGATCCCTGGGGCTGCCGAGATGCCGAACTGAAGGCGGTTAATTTTAAACGCTCCCTTGTGTGTGACAATTGTCTGTGCTAAGGCAGTGTCAGGGGTGACAGGCAGCTGTAAATACGCCTGCGCCAAGTCTAACTTAGCGAAAATGGCGCCTGACTTAATGGCCGCCAGGATGTCTTTGACAGCCGGGACCGGGTAGGCATGGGCGTTCAATGCGCGGTTTAGGGTTGCCTTATAGTCAGCACATAATCTGATTTGGCCATTGGGCTTAATTGGGGTGACTATGGGTGTCTCCCACTCAGCCCCTTCTACTGGTTCCAGGACCCCTAAGTTAATTAACCGATCTAGTTCTTTTTCTATTTTTTCTCTCAAGGCGAAGGGGACTCTTCGCGCCTTGATTCTGACAGGCATTACATTTGGGTTTAGTTTTAAGGATACTGGCGGTCCTGTGTATTTTCCTAGTGAGCTGTCAAAAACGTCCGCGAATTGAAGGCAGACGGTTTCTAAGTTTGACAGCTGAGTGGCGTTGACGCCTGTCAACGCTATCCCTAGCGCCTCAAACCAGTCCAGCCCTAAAAGGCTGGTCCTGTTTTCTTGGGTCACTAGTATGGTAAGGGGTCCTTTAAATTGCTTAAACTCCGCTGGGACGGAAGCCTTTCCCCGGAGTTTAATGGGCGTTTTTTGAAAATCCGCTAGGCGGAGTTTAGTGGGGCGTAGGGCAGGCCGTTTTCTGTTGCGGTTACAAATGTCCCTGTAAGTTTGCCAAGAAATGAGTGAGACGGAGGACCCAGAGTCCACTTCCATCTCACAGGGGATTCCGTGAATTAGGACGTCCACCTTGACTTTGGGCTTAAGGGTGCTGTGGACTGTGTGCTCCCTCACTTTTCCCCTCACATGTTGCACTAGGGGTTTGGATTTGTGCCTGACACTAGGTGTGGGCTGGTTCATACCTGCAGGCGTCACCTCCAACTCATGCAGATTTTCTCGGCTCCGGCTGCGGCACACGGCTTTGAGGTGACCTGTTTTCCCGCATCCATGGCACTTGGCATTACGGAACCGGCATGCTGCTCTCGGGTGGCTTCCGCCGCAGCTGGCACATTTAGCCCTGTTCGGCTGGTAGCTGGCGCTCTTTTGGTTGTTGGCAGGGCCCCCTCGGTTGTTGCGTTGTAGTCTGAGCCTTTCGAATCGCCGCTGCACCGCGTCGATGTCCATGGAGGCGTCGTTGTCCTCTGGACCGCTGAAACCGCCGTCCTCCTGGTGCACGGACCCACTGGGCCCGCTATCAGGGGAACGTTGGTTGTCACCGTGGCTGTCCTCGTAGGCGATGACTTCCATTGCCACTTCAGCCAGTGTCAGTGAGGGCTTGGCGATCAGCTTCCTCCTCAGCCGCTCGTCTTTGAGCCCAATGACAATTTGGTCCCGGATTCGGTCCTCTAAATCAAGGAACCGACATCGCCGTGCGGCGTGTCTGACCCGGGTTATAAAGTCATTGGCGGGCTCGTCGGGAAGCTGTACTCGTCGGGCGAAATTTACCCTCCAGAAGAGCTCTGACTTCGTGGGCATAAAGTGTTTGCTCAGCCCCTCAGTTAGTTCAGCGTAGGAGATCGTTGCGATTGGTTCTGGACTGAAGAGTCCCACAGCGGCATCGTAGACGGCGGGCCCACTGAGCCAGAGGAGGGCGGCTGCCTTTGCCCGGTCATCCGTAATCTTCTTCACCACCAGGTACCCTTCAACCTGGCCTAGGTGAGATTCCCAGCATTCTGGGTGGCGAGTGTTGAACTCGTGAATATGGCCGTGGTTCGTCATGCTGTCCGGTCGTGGGTGCTGCTGCTTGCGTTGTGTGGAAGCTAGGCTTCCTTAGTGACTTCAGTGAGTGACTAGCTCAGGCTAAGGGAAAAAATCTCTTCTCCCCTTAGGCGGTGACTTCAGCTATGCAAGCAGGCATCCCACCTTCGTCGCCAGTGCTTTAGAGAGAGCAGGCGAGACAGCAAGTTAAGTAAACTTAACTTTATTAAGAACCAGGCAAGGAACAGGAGAACAGCGCTCTTATTTATACTTGCAGCTGTCACATCTTAACCAATCAGGGCTGAGCCGGTTTCCCGCGCCGTCTGCTTCGCCAATCCGAGCCGGCTGGGTTTTGACAGCTCGGAACTGTCATTGGTAGCACGTGCGGTAGCCAGGTGATTCTGACAGCCGAGAGCTGTCAGACGGCGGCGCCTGTGCAGTTCTGTCTGGCAGCTTTTGACAGCTGTCAAAAGCTGCCGCAGCTTTTACCTCAGCCCTGTGTTTGCTTATGTTTAACAATAATAATAACTTGTAAATACATAACAGTATGGCTGCTTTTTATCCTTTACTGATCATTTGTTTTTAATTTGCTTGAAGCAATCCTGACAATTTTTGTTAGAAGGATAAATTTATCAATCTTATCTAAATAGAAATGTGCTGACTGTGATGTAGTATAGGCTATGTTTGTATGGTGAGCTCTCTACCTTCTGGATAAAGATATGTCCCTGCTGTGATTATGGGGATATGTAATGCCTATAAAAGCCTGATGTTTGGGGCCTACTTTGGCTGAAATGATATTACAGACCATGGATGTTTGGGACTAAAGCTAACATATTCTGATTCCAATGTTGCTTGAATTTTATTCTTATCATGACATAACTCTCCACTAGACGCAGTTAAGTTTATGTGTGTCAGTGTGTGTGTGTGTGTGTGTGAAATGCTGCTTAAATATAGTTGCAGATATATATTTTTTTAATCCCATTTATATCCTGCCCTTCTCCGAAGACTCAGGGCGGCTTACAATCTAAAGCACAAATCAATGTGCTTAGCAATAGCCTTCATTCTATGTATATGCCTGCTTATTAGGGCTTTCGCCCCCCCCAGCGACATTTTTACAAAGTCAGCTTATTGCCCCCAACAATCTGGGTCCTCATTTTACCTACCTCGGAAGGATGTAAGGCTGAGTCAACCTTGAGCCTGGTGGGATTCTAACCCGCACTAATTAGAGGCAGCTGGTGTTACTTAAGGAGGCATTAGCCCACTGCTCCACCAAGGCTATTGCAAAAGGTCCTGCTCATATACTGTATAGTCATACCATTTTAAATTTAGCGCAGTTTCATTTTGAGAAGTTCCTGGACAAGTGCTAATACACCCTTCTATTTCCTCTGCAATTCTTATGTCCTATGATTATCCACAAAAGGTGCGGAGAGATGGGTACGTTAAATATTAATTTATTTTACATCATTTATATGCTGTAAACTATTGTAAGGTCACTGGCCCTTGGCAAAACTTGAGAAATCAAAAAAACCCAATCATGAAAACTCAAGCAGAGGCTTCTTAAAGGTACCACACTTTATTTTTGATCAAAATAAGTCCTGGGTGGGAACACAATCTGAACACTGGCAGCAGTTGCGTTCAGAAGTGCCACACCTTAGAAAGTTAGTAGCATTGCTTTATAAACTTGGTTAGCCAATGAAAATCAGACAACAAAGTTATTACAATATAAGGAAGACATCAATAATTCCTGTACATTCCCTTATTTCCTCCTTCAGTATATCACATCTGTGTACATGTTTCCCACACTTGCATGAAGTTTGTCCCTGATGCAAACACTGATTTAAAAAGTGAGATAGCAATAGTTAGGCAAGGCTACACAATTTGTTTCTTTTTCTGGTTTCAGTTACAGAATCCTACATTTCTCACTTTTTAATTTTGCAACAGAATGCTTTCTGTACTTGGTGTCCAATGATGAACATTCCTTTGTTATTGCAGTGATAGTCAGGACATTGGCTGGCTTATGGGGTTTGTCACTCCTTACAGCGGATGCTATGATTGTCATCCCCGATGTGGTAGAAGTAACTGTTCTTTGGATAACTGGAATCAAACATGGTAAAAGCAGAAGACCTCCAAAAGCTAATGCAATCAGAAAAATTACCCTTCTCTAATTACCAAAGATCTCTCCAAATCAGCTTGTGTCCATGACACCTGTCCAGGTTTGAACCAGGGACATGGGCTATTTTCCTCATACGATCAGTGATCTCCTCAATTGCTTTTCCCTGTCTCGCTTAACAACAGCAATTTGGGGCTCAATATTAAGGACTACCTGTGTACATCTGAGTTTCTGGCAGTTGGGGCATCTTTAGAAGGGTTTCTGCTATTCATTAAATAACTACGTAGGTAGATTCATATCATAGTAGGAAAAATAGGGTTAGAGTTAGGATCAGGATTAGGGTTCAGGTTATTAAATTATTGATGTATTCTAGTATTTTGGCTGCAATAGACAATAAAAAGTGCCCAGAAATTGCACTTAGTGAAAAATGTGTTAGCTAAATTGCTAACTGATATAAGGCCAATCGGATCATATATAAAATATACTAAAAGATTTTCACAGGGTACACATCACTTTTAAGGTAGTGCTATCAGTCTTTAAAACTATCTGCTGAATAACTCTTTGTTTTTCACCAAAATAATATAAAACTTAGAAGAAATGTGGCAACATATGTACAAGGAAACAATTTGTTAATATTATAATGTTCAAGTTACTTGAAGAATTTCCAGGTTATTCAGCTATTTGCTATAGCAACACCTTACTCAAATCACTTCTGTAATACTGTATTGCTATAATAATTAGTTATACAATTTGACTGATATTATCCTATACAGGACTCCTGAACTTCTTTGTCTCTCAGCCCTTCTCTCTCTCTCTCTCTCTCTCTCACTCTCTCTCTCTCTCTCTCTCTCTCTCTCTCTCACACACACACACACACACACACACACACACATATGGCTATTGGATTGTTTAACATGTACCCTCCGTTGCCATTCTTCATGACATGTTGCACTGGAGCACAGCATTTGCAAATAGTGTTGAAGCAGGCCATTTAATAAAATCATAGAATCTTAGGGCTGGAAGACACATTGGATGTCTTCTGGTTCACCACCCCGAATGTACTTTGACCTTGTGGGCCTGTAAAGTCCATATTTTTGATACTTCATTTGTTCTGAAATTTCTAAAAATATTGTGGAAAAACTACATAATTTGGCTTTCTAAACCCAAATTCAGTTTGGGTTCTTTCCTGCCAAGATTGGTATCTTCTTAGATTTTGTAATGATTGTTATATCTTTTCACTGTTAAAGCAGGACCTTCTGCAAGAATCACTTGAGAAAAGGTCATGATATAAAGACTCCTTTTCTAAACAAGTGCTAAAATAACAAGTCATGATTTCTCATTTTGTATATTAACTCCCCAAAAAAGGCAGTGTTCTAATTCACTGTTGCTGGCTAATCTTGTAAATGGCCTGGAACAGAGTGTCCTAGTGAGCTTTCTACTCTATTTACATCTCATCTTCTGCCCCTTCATTTGGATTTAGTGATTATAATAAAATCTTTTAGAAGATTGAGATTCTTCATTTTACATTTAAATATCCAATAACCTAGGCTTTATAAATATAATTAACTCCAGGAAAATATTCCAACAAAAGCACACTGGGTATTAAAACTATCTTTCTAAAAAAAAAAGCAAAGCTTACCACACTGGACATGTACAGGAGTTGATCTGGTCCAGGGTGGGGGGGCAGCAGCCAAACTTCCCTTTTGGTTTTAGGCAGGATTCCAGGTGCAGAGGCAATGGCAGTGGGGAGAGGTCAAAATGGGAATACCCCCCCCCCCCGCTGCTGCCTGCCCATTGCCGGTGGTGGCTTCCCATTTTCACTTCCACCCCCGCCGTTGCCTCAGGAGCTGGACCATTCAACCCCCTACGCACCACCCACAGTAGCCATGCCTACCAATGATGCAGTGCTGCCCACTGCCCCACCAGCAGCCATGCACAAGTAGCATTTGCCTGCCACCCCCAGACACTGCTAGCACTGCCAGAACTACACACAAGTATCATTTGCCTGCTGCTCCTCACAACGCCACCACCAGAAGCTGCCCACAAGTATAATTTGCCTGCTCCCCCCCAGATCTTGTTCTCTCCTGTAACTTGCCACCAATTTCATCCCCCTCGCAGCCCCCTCAGTCGCCCTTCCCAGCGCTATTGTTGCTGCCTGCCGCTCATTTGGCTTCTTGTCCCACAGAGTGAAACACTGGGGACAAAGAATGCCTGGGCAAATGGGCTGTGCCAAAGGATGAGGGGCAGGGGCCCATTGGCTAGGAAGAATCACCAGGGGAGGGCCAGTGGAGGAGGAAAGCTGACTATGAATGGGTTGAAGTGGGAGGATGGAGGCAAAGTGGTGGGAGCTTAGAGGTCCCATCCCATGGAGGAAGATTGGATATTGCAAGCTATCTCTCACACCCCTAAGGCAATTATGAAGGCAGACTTTGAAGAATCACAATAGTACAACTTATATATGATTTTAAAAAGATATATATATGTTCTTTTTTACTTTTTTATTAAAAAGTTTTACAAAAACAAAATTTTACAATATATCCCCAAATCCCTCCCACCCCAAACCCCCCCACTTCCCCCCCACTTCCCAGAGCTAAGTACAGGATTATAGTTACAATAATCATATTCTAAATAAAAATTATGCATAATATACAATTAACCAAATTCATAATGTGCTTTAACTCCCCTTTAACATAACTACAAACAAAGTACCAATAACAATATCCCACTAAAATCTAGTCATAAGCTAAATGGAACTTTTTAGTCCCATATTTGTTCTGAATATAATTTATCCATCTCCTCCAAACTGAAATATATCTCTCCTGTGAATGATCTTTCAAATAAGCAGAAATCTTAGACATTTCTGCAAGATTCGAAACTTTAAACACCCATTCTTCTATAGTGGGCAAACTATCCTTCTTCCAATATTGTCCCACCAGTAACCGTGCTGCTGTTATCATGTTCAACATCAAGTTAGTTTCTTTAACATCACAATCTAGAACAATACCCAATAAAAACAATTGCGGAGAAAACTATCTTTCTCTTAAAAATCTTTTGAATGTTCCACCAAATTTTGATCCAAAAAGCTTTTATATTTCTACAAGTCCACCACATGTGAAAATAGGTAGCTTCTAAACTACCACATCTTCAACATTTAAACTGTAAATTAGGATACATGTTGGACAACTTCTTGGGATCCAGATGCCATCTATAAAACATTTTATAAAAATTTTCTCTTAAATTTTGAGCCTGAGTAAATTTAACATTTCTAACCCAAATTATCTCCCAGGTGTCCAATGAAATTGGTTCCTGAATATTTTGTGACCACTTTATCATACAGTCTTTAACCAGTTCCGTTTCCGAATCCAATTCAATTAAAGCATTATATATCCTCTTTATATGTGCACAATTTAAATCTTAATTTGTTTTACTAAATTTTGATCTGTAATTGTGATGCCAACCTTTTGATCTGACTTCCACCTAACTTTCAATTGGGTATATTGAAACCAAGAGTAACTTATGTTTTCTTGTCTTAACTCCTCTAATGATTTAAGTTGCCAATCAGTCCCTTGCAATCTAAGTAGTTCCTTATAAGAAACCATGTCCATACTCACTCCCATAGATACGCCCTCTATTGCGTGTCCAGGAATTCCCCAAATCGGTATTTTATAATTTAACTTATAATAATACTTTTTCCAGACACGCAATAAAGCACTTCTAAGAATATGGGATTTAAAAGCCCTGTCCACCTTCTTATCGTAAAGCAAATATGCATGCCATCCATATACCAAATCCCATCCCTCAAGATGAAGTATTCTCTTGTTAGGTTCTTTTTTACTTTTAAAAGAATTTAAATAGCTTTCTTTTCAAGATTTATACATAAATATTCCTAATGATAATAAACTGATTGCAGGATTGTATGTATTTATATAGATCTGCCTTGAATCAGAATCTGTTTAATTCCTTATTTAGAAAGGGTTATTTGAGAAGATATGAACATATTTTAGACTCCTCTGATTTTTAGGAGACTTTGGAGTATTAAAGGCTGAATTTATTGACATAGCCCACATAGCAGTCTCTTCCTTAATTGAATATGTTAATAACGTGTAATAGCAATGAGAAATGGGGCTTTTTTTGGTAAATGTGGATTTTAATTATTTTTTAAAATTATGTCTAGGTACTTATTCAGGAATAAGAACTAAAATTCATTGTATAGATTTCTTCTTTTGTTTAGCTTTCCCAAGGTTTGCCAACCATAGAGTTTGTTGTCAAATGTTATCTCAGAGCAATTCCCCCAGTAGTTTGAAATTGCTTTTCTCCTGTATTGGAGACAAACTGGAAATTGCTGAACAACTGGCAAAGATGCTGGCCTGTGTTCTGACCAGACGTTGACTGTCATGGACTATTGAAGTCCTCGGCTTCTTTCCATCCTTGTTAGAAAAGCAAGTGACGTTCATTTTTCTTTTAGTGGGTATATCATTGAGAACATTTGGTTTCCATTTGTGTAGTCATAGAACATGACTGTTGACATCAACTAGTCAAATCTCTGCTAGAAAAGGAAACTGGTATGCTTTTGTCAGTTTCAACCTGCCTTTGATTTCAATTTTAAGAAATGCCAGAGGGATGTTTACGGTATATTATCTGTTCTCCTTCTTGCAGCATTTCCCTTCTGCTTACTAACCTACTTGAGGTTCTTGTCTCTGCCATTTCCCTGTCTTAAAGGTATTTCTATGAGAATGAACATAACAACAACAACAAAAATGAAAGGTCTACTGTTTCATTGATTCACCCATGCTCTGGATAAAACAAAGACAGCAATAACAAAAAATTTACCATTTTATCCATTTAGCTGCTAGCAGCCAAACAAAATGACCTTGGTGGATAGTGAACAGTGACACTAGAGCAAAAGCTCATGTGCAGACTGGGCAGTACCTACAATGAAATGCAGCAGTGCAGACAGCCCACAATCACAGAGTGCCACTTGTGCAAAGAAGAAGTTGGAAAGCATTCTGAGTAATCTATGGGGGGGTGGGGTGTCAGGTGGGGATGGAATTCCATTCGTAGAACAGGTGAAAGGAACAAGCAGGAGCTCTTAGCAGAACAAAGATTTAAGTTTGATTAATGCAAATGGTAGATTCTAAATTACTTTTGCATTCAAGTTGGAAATTCCATGTTTATTTTAATTTGAGGGGCTGGGGTGGAGGTGTGGCTTAAAACATAGGACTTTTCACTAATATACTTCTAACCAGGTATTAGGTATTAAAAATACAAAACTTAAACTGTTACTATTCTATTAGAATGAACAGGAATAATGTCATGTATATGAGAATTAGGATGCTATTGCTTTAAAAATGTTGAAATTACATATATGAAGCTATATTAGTTTTGAAAGTAGCTAGCATTAAAGAAGTTTTAATAATGTTGCAAATATGTCTGAGGGAACTTTAAAGCTTTTTAAAGGCTAAGAGGGTCAGGGCTTGTTGGATTGTGTAATAGTTTATTTCCACTATATTGTATAGCATATAGGTAGTCCTCGACTTACAAGTGCAATTGGGACTGAATTTCAGTCATAGGTCTTGATGCTCTTCACAATTTTATCTAATCCCATTTTAATTCCTCTATACGTTTATTACTGTCTACTACTTAATTGTACATCCTATTTCTTGCAATGATTAAGAAGCATAATATTTAATTTTACTGTCATATGTAGAGTTGGCAATGGCTAAAAGAAAGAAGAAAAGGTGGAGCCATATTGTAATTCACTTTATTGGGCTTCATTCTGTATTTTTAATCATGCATACTAGGCTAACTTTAGAATAAAATGCAAGACATAGTGTAGATGGAGATGTAATACTGGTTTGATAGCTTAAGGTACCAATTAGAATTTACAAAATGAAATTTCCTGCATTTTCATTATTGAGGCATTTCCTTGCTGCAGAGAGTTCTGACAAAATGTGATCCACTGGAGAAGGAAATGGCAACCCACTCCAGTATCTTTGCCATGAAAACCCCATGGACAGTACCAAAAGGAAAAAGATATGACACTGGAAGATGAGCCACTCAGGTTGGAAGGCATCCAATATGCTACTGGGGAAGAGCATAGGGCTAGTACTAGTAGCACCAGAAAGAATGAAGCGACTGGGCCAAAGCCGAAAGGATGCTCAGCTGTGGATATATCTGTTGGTGAAAGGGAAGTCCTATGCTGTAAAGATTTTTTCTCCATAGGAACCTGGAATGTAAGATCCATGAATCAAGGCAAGCTGGACATGGTCAAACAAGAGGTGACAAGACTGAACATCGACATCTTAGGAATCAGCGAACTAAAATGGACAGGAATGGGTGAATTTAATTCAGATGCCCATCAGGTATACTACTTCAGGCAAGAATCCTTCAGAAGAAATGAAGTAGCCTTCATAGTCAATAAAAGAGTAGGAAAAGCAATACTGGGATACAATCCCCCAAATGACAGAATGATCTCAGTTTGAATCCAAGGCAAACCATTCAATATCACAGTAGTCCAAGTCTATGCCCCAACCACCGGTGCTGAAGAGGATGAAATTGACCGGTTCTATGAAGCCCTACAGCACCTTATAGAACTAACACCAAAAAAATGATGTCCTTATCATCATGGGGGATTGGAATGTTAAGATAAGAAGCCAAAAGATAATCGGAATAACAGACAAGTTTGGCCTTGGAGTACAAAATGAAGCAGGGCACAGGCTGATAGAATTTTGTCAAGAGAATATGATGGTCATAGAAAACACTCTTTTCTGACAACCCAAGAGACGGCTCTACACATGGACATCACCAGACGGTCAACACAGAAATCAGATTGACTATGTGCTCTGCAGCCAAAGATGGAGAAGCTCTATACAGTCAGTAAAAACAAGACCAGGAGCTGACTGTGGCTCAGACCATGAGCTTCTCGTTGCAAAGTTTAGGCTTAAACTGAAGAAAGTAGGGAAAAGCACTAGGCCAGTCAGGTATGAACTAAATCATATCCCTGATGAATATACAGTAGAGGTGACAAATAGATTTAAGGAATTAGATCTGATAAAGTGCCTGAAGAACTATGGACGGAGGTTCATAACATTGTACAAAAAGTAGCAACTAAAACCATCCCAAAGAAAAAGAAATGCAAGAAAGCAAAATGGCTGTCTGAGGAAGCTTTGCAAATAGCTGAGGACACGAGGGAAGCGAAAGGCAAGGGAGAAAAAGAAAGATACACCCAATTGAATGCAGAATTCCAGAGAATAGCTAGAAAAGATAAGAATGCATTCTTAAATGAACAGTGCAAAGAAATAGAAGAAAACAATAGAATAGGGAGGACTAGAGATCTCTTCAAGAAAATTGGAGAGATGAAGGGAACGTTTCATGCAAAAATGGGCATGACAAAGGACCAAATTGGCAGGGACATAAAAGAGGCAGAAGAGATTAAGAAGAGGTGGAAAAATTACACAGAAGAACTATACAAGAACAAGCTTAACATCCCTGATAACCACGATGAGGTGATCACTGACCTCGAGCCAGACATCCTAGAATGTGAAGTGAAATGGGCCTTAGGAAAGCTGAGCAACAACAAAGCTAGTGGAGATGACAGTATTCCAGCTGAGCCATTCAAAATCTTAAAAGACGATGCAGTAAAAGTGCTACACTCAATTTGCCAGCAAATTTGGAAAACTCAACAGTGGCCACAGGATTGGAAAAGATCAGTTTACATTCCAATTCCAAAGAAAGGCAATGCCAAAGAATGTTCAAACTATCGCACCATTGCACCCATTTCACATGCTAGTAAAGTTATGCTTAAAATCCTACAAGCTAGACTCCAGCAGTATGTGGATCAAGAACTACCAGAAGCACAGGCAGGATTTCGAAGAGGCAGAGGAACTAGAGATCAAATTGCCAACATACGCTGGATCATGGAGAAAGCTAGGGAGTTCCAGAAAAACATCTACTTCTGCTTCATTGACTATGCTAAAGCATTTGATTGTGTGAATCACAACAAACTGTGGCAAGTTCTTAAAGAGATGGGAGTACCAGACCATCTTATTTGTCTCTTGAGAAACCTATATGCGGGTCAAGAAGCAACAGTGAGAACTGGACACAGAACCACTGATTGGTTCAAAATTGGGAAAGGAGTCCGGCAAGGCTGTATACTGTCACCCTGCCTGTAAGTTAAAGGCAGGGCTAGATGAATCAAAAGTTGGAATTAAAATTGCCGGGAGAAATATCAACAACCTAAGATATGCAGATGATACCACTCTAATGGCAGAAAGTGAAGATGAACTAAAGCGCCTCTTGTTATGAGTGAAGAAGGAGAGTGCAAAAGTTGGGTTGAAACTAAACATTAAGAAAACCAAGACCATGGCATCTGGCCCTTTCAATTCCTGGCAAATAGATGGGGAAGAAATGGAGGTAGTGACAGATTTTATTTTCCTGGGCTCCAAGATCACCGCAGACGGGGACTGCAGCCAAGAAATTAAAAGACGCTTGCTCCTGTGGAGGAAAGCCATGGCATATAGTCAAGGGTATGGTCTTCCCAATTGCAATGTATGGCAGTGAAATTTGGACCATAAGAAAGACTGAGCACCAAAGAATTGAAGCCTTTGAACTATGGTGCTGGAGAAGACTCCTGCGAGTCCCTTGAACTGCAAGGCGATCAAACCGGTCAGTCCTAGAGGAGATCAACCCTGACTGCTCTTTAGAAGGCCAGATCCTGAAGTTGAAACTCAAATACTTTGGCCACCTAATGAAAAGGAAGGACTCACTGGAGAAAAGCCTAATGCTGGGAAAGGTTGAGGGCAAGAGAAGAAGGGGACAACAGAGAATTGAGGTGGCTGGATGGAGTCACTGAAGCAGTAGGTGTGAGTCTAAATGAACTCCAGAAGATGGTAGAGGACAGGAAGGCCTGGAGGAACATTGTCCATGGGTTCGCGATGGGTCAGACATGACTTTGCAGCTAACAACAACAAAGTATTTAAGTCTTTTTTCTCATACAAGCCCAACACTTTTAAATTTTTCATATCTTAAAAAAGGGGAAAAAAGAGAAAACATTTCTTTTATATAAATCATCCCAACATTTTTATATTTCTCATGTCAAAAGAAAAAACACAAAGAAAAAAAGAAAAAAAAATACTACGTTACTTGAGGGGTTCTTCCCTCTTTAACAAATCTTCATTTATATCCAAAATCTATTTCTTTAAACATATTCAAACAGATGTTTAATTATTAAATATTCCCTCTGATAAATCCCATCATCTAATTTCTTAATACTCACTTTAGCCTTTCCCCCCTAACATCTTTCCTGATCAATATGCTTCACTAAATCAAAGAATCTTTCCATAATCTTAAAAGTGTTGTTGCAGGTACAAAAGGCAAAACAGGTAAGATGTTTTATAGGAAGGTTTTGTCCCTTTGTATTAATTGAGAATCTTTTCCTTCCTTTCTTTCTTTCTTGATTTTATGTATCATTTTTTTCTCTCAGGTTCTCGTAGTTCTCCTAGAAGCCCAACACTTTTAAATTTTTCATATCTTAAAAAAAGGGAAAAAACCAGAGAAAACATTTCTTTTATATAAGTCATGCCAACATTTTTATATTTCTCATGTCAAAAGAAAAAACACAAAGGAAAAAAGAAAGAAAAAATACTATGTTACTTGAGGGGTTCATCCCTCTTTAACAAATCTTCATTTATATCAAAAATCTATTTCTTTAACCATATTCAAACACGTGTACCATGTCCCCAGTCCTAGGCCTTCAGCTGGGTTTTATAAAACTTTTTCGCTTTAGGCCTCTGCCACCATGTGCAAAAAAAAAAAAAAAGATTCAATCAATCAATGAATTTCAACTTCTCACAGGAAAAAAAAAAGATCTCGCAAAGTTCGAATTGATTGATTGAACTTTTTAGTCCCAACCAGTCTGCCATTGCCACTGCAGCCATGCCCACCCAATGGGCCATGCCCACCCAATGGGCCACACCCACCCAATGGGCCACGCTCACCCAATGGGCCACGCCCAACTTGCACCCGACGATACATAAGTTGGTTTTGGGTTGTAGTTTGGGCACTCGGTCTCTAAAAGTTTTGCCATCACGTCTTAGGGTATAGGTTACCTTTTCCATGTCCAGTATTTTCTGTAAGATTTTTCCATCTGGGTTAAATGATACTTTCTTCTATTATTAAGTTCCATCTTGGAATCTCTCTCTTCTGTCTCATATTCAGTTATCTATTTTTTTCTGCTCACTCTGTATTTTTATTTTCTGAGAATTTTGGTATTGTAAATTTAAATTGGAGATGTGTTCATTTATATTTTCAAAGCTATTTTAAATTTCCTTGTGGTTTGAGATCATTGTTGTTTGAATGAGTTGCAACATAGCATACATCTCCTCCTGGAAAGTGTTTGTTTTTTCTTGGTATATTCTTTCTGCAGATCTCTGGTTTTTCATGATAGCTAAAAATCGGGGTTTTCCTTTCTCTGCAGAAAGCTTTAGAGTCACAGTTGAGTTAGTATTTGTAATCCAGAAAGGTCAATTCTTTTTATTTAGAGTTTATAATTCTCACTTTGTAGATAGCCCAGAATGTGTTCTTTCTTTTTTGTGACAACTGTTCTCTGTTATTAAGACATTGAAGGAAAAGGCCAGCGTATAGCACAATTCAATATGTGGCTAAAGGAGTGGTGTAAAGGGGAAGGCTTTGGGTATATTAGTCACGATGTCTGTAGCTGGTCCAATGAAAAAGTGTACAAAAGAGGTGGTTTGCATCCTTCGAAGAAAGGGACTGAGTTACTCGGCTATAAATTCACAGAATTTCTGGAGGAATATTTAAACTAAACAGTGGGGACAGTGAGTTAATTGATAGAGAACATCCCTGTCCCCGCCAATCTAAAAATTATAGGGCTATCAATGCATGTAACATACTGTAGATGTGTGTGGGGACAAGAATATCAACCTTGCTGTCAAGCAAAATCAAGCTTCTATTAGCAAGTGCCACACAAAGTGCACTAACCAAATAGGTGGTAAGACAATAGGGGAACTCAGGTACCACACAGGTTGTGTGGAAAGTAAACACAGGGTCAGACATAAAGGACTCAAATGTCTATACACCAATGCAGAGTATGAACAGCAAACAGGGTGAACTAGAAATTTAGGTTAATGAGGGCACATATGATATTGTTGCCATTACGGAAACGTGGGATGAAACCCACAAATGGAACACACAACTAGAGGGATTTAAATTATTTAAAATAAACAGAACAAATAAAAGAGGAGGTGGAGTTGCCCTGTATATAAGGAATAACTACATCTCTACAGAAGTAGAGCACAACAATAATGAAAACTGTAAACTTGAATGCATTTGGGTCAAAATAAAAGGGGGGGGAATGACAGTGCCATAGGTGTATACTATAGGCCACCCAATGAAACAGAGGAAATAGATAAACTTTTTGCTAGTCAGCTAAGTAAGGTATGTAGGAAGCACATCACAATAGTAACAGGGGACTTTAACTACCCTGACATCAATCAGGGCTGTTTCCAGAGGAGGCAGGAGGAGAGGACCTGGAGCTTGTGGGGCGAAGGAACTGGATGAGGCTGCCAGCAGGCCCAGAGGAAGAGAGAGAGGCTTTTGGAGGAGTTGGTGGTGGCGGCAGCAGCGTGCTCCAGGGGCGAAAAGAAGCAAGGCCTCTTTAAGGAAAGGGTGGAAGAGTCAGCATCAGAAAAAGGAAAGGAGACGAGGTTGTCAGAATACAAGCTAACTTGAGGGCTAATCCACATGGAGCCCCATTTCCATCTGTCCTGTTTGCCATCGTTCACTCCCTAGAGACTAAAATGGACAATGTGAAATTTGAGTGGGCCCCGAACAAGGTGGTGACCCTTTGAGAGCTGTATGCAACGAAATTTCATTTTGATGTATGCCGATTGGTGTACTTTCAAAGTGACAATAAAGTTATCATCATCATCAACTGGGAGACAAACTCTGCACCAAGTGGAAGATCAAACAGATTCCTGACAAACCTAGCAGACATGTTTGTCACCCAAAAAGTAGAGAAGGGAACTAGGGGATTAGCCATTTTGTATCTAATTGTCACTTACAGAGATGTTATTTATTTTATTTTAATCCCATTTATATCCCGCCCTTCTCCGAAGACTCAGGGTGGCTTACAATCTAAAGCACAAATCAATGTGCTTAGCAATAGCCTTCATTCTATGTATATGCCTGCTTATTAGGGCTTTCGCCCCCCCCAAGCGGCATTATTACAAAGTCAGCTTATTGCCCCCAACAATCTGGGTCCTCATTTTACCTACCTTGGAAGGATGGAAGGCTGAGTCAACCTTGAGCCTGGTGGGATGCGAACCTGCACTAATTGCAGGCAGCTGGTGTTACTTAAGGAGGCATTAGCCCACTGCTCCACCAAGGCTCATGTTGAAATGATGAAATGATGAAATGATAGAAGGTGTTGAAGTCACAGGAACCTTGGGAGGAAGTGGTCATGCAATATTGGAATTCAACATCTATCAACTATCGTCTGGTCTCCAACCTTCGCTTTTTGGCGAAGGTTGTTGAGAGTGTGGTAGCACATCAGCTCCCTCTGTTACTGGACAAAACCGATTATCTTGACCCATGCCAATTGGGCTTCAGGCCCGGGTACAGCACAGAGACGACATTGGTTGTGCTGGTAAATGATCTCTGGCGGGCCCGGGACAGGGATTGTTCCTCTGTCCTAGTCCTATTAGACCTCTCAGCGGCTTTTATTTTATTTTTTATTTTAATTGGATTTGTATACCGCCCTTTCCCGAAGGATTCAGGGCGGTTTTCAGGGGATTAAAACCAGAAATACAAAAATTAAAAACAATTAAAAGATTATAACAGTCCCTGAAAGAGTAAAAACCCCAATTAAATTAAAATTAAAATTCTCAGTGTGGGCCAGAGAGCTCGAAGAGCCAGGTCTTCAGGTCCCGGCGGAATGAACGGAGGTTGGGGGCAGTCCTCAGCTCCACGGGCAGCTGGTTCCAGAGGGCAGGTGCACCCACTGAGAAGGCCCTCCCCCTGGGTGTTACCTGCCAGCAATCTTTTACCAGCGGCACCCTGAGAAGACCCTCCCTGTGGGAGCGCACTGGACGAAGGGAACTTGATGCTGGCAGCAGGTGTTCCCTCAGATATCCTGGACCCAAGCCATTTAGGGCTTTATAGGTCATTACCAGCACCTTGAATCTCACCCGGAGGGCAACCGGAAGCCAATGCAGCTCGCGGAGTAGAGGTGTTACATGGGAGTATCGGGAAACCCCCATCACAACTCGACCATGGTATCTTGCTGCGACGACTCAGGGGACTGGGAGTGTGGGGCACTGTTTTACAGTGGTTCTCCTCCTACCTCCTGGGCCATTTGCAGTTGGTGTTGACGGGAGGGCAGAGATCCGCCCCGAGGTCTCTCGTTTGTGGAGTTCCTCAGGGGGCGGTTCTCTCTCCCCTTCTGTTCAATATCTATATGAAGCTGTTGGGTGAGATCATTTGTGGTTTTGGGGTGGGGTATCATCAGTATGCTGATGATACCCAGCTTTTTCTTTCCACCCCGAACCAACCCAGTGATGCCCTCATCGTGATGTCCCATTGCCTGGAGGAGGTTCAGGTTTGGATGGGAAGAAACAGGCTTCGACTCAATCCTGCCAAGACTGAGTGGCTGTACATACCGGCTTCTCGGGTGAATCATTTTTGTCCATCATTAACGATGGGGGATGAGGTGTTGCCCCCCATTGATAGGGCTCGTAACTTGGGCGTTCTCCTGAATTCACGACTCAGTTTGGAAGATCATATAAGAGCTGTGATCAGGGGGGCTTTTGCCCAAATTCACCTGGTGCACCAGTTGCAACCCTATTTGGACCGAGATGCCCTACGCACACTCATTTATTTATTTATTTATTTATTTATTTATTTATTTGGTTTATATACCGCCCTATTCCCAAAGGACTCAGGGCGGTTTACAAGGCAAAATTTAAAAACAATCCAATATAAAATTAAAATAAATTAAATTAAGTCTAGCCACAAAATTAAATCGCAATTTAAAAACAATAAACCCCACAGTCCAGAGCAGATAGCTCAAAGAGCCAGGTTTTTAGGTCCCGGCGAAATGAACGAAGGTCGCGGGCAGTCCGGAGTTCTGTTGGCAGTTGATTCCATAGGGCAGGCGTGCCCACAGAGAACGCCCTCCCCCTGTGGATCGCCCGTCGGCAATCCTTGACCGGTGGTACCCTGAGGAGGCCCTCCCTGTGGGAGCACACAGGACGATGGGAAATTGACACTGGCAGCAGGTGCTCCCTTAGATAATCTGGGCCCATGCCATTTAGGGCTTTATAGGTCATCACCAGCACCTTGAATCTCACCCAGAGGGCAACTGGAAACCAATGCAGCTCGCGGAGAAGAGGTGTTACATGGGAGTATCAGGAGACTCCCATCACAACTCGCGCGGCTACATTCTGCACCAGCTGATGCCTCCGAGTGGTCCTCAGGGGCAGCCCCATGTAGAGAGCATTGCAGTAGTCTAGCCGGGAGGTCACTACCGCATGGGTGACTGTGCGTAGGGCATCTCGGTCCAGATAGGGCCGTAACTGGTGGACCAGGCGAACCTGGGCAAAAGCCCCCCTGGCCATGGCTCCTATATGATCTTCCAAACTGAGTCGTGAATCCAGGAGGACACCCAAGTTGCGGGCCCTATCAATGGGGGGTAACACCTCACCCCCCATAGTTAATGATGGAAAAGATTGGTTAGTCTGAGATGCCGGTATGCACAGCTACTCAGTCTTGGCAGGATTGAGATGAAGCCTATTTCTCCCCATCCAAACCCGGACCGCTTCCAGGCAACAGGACATCACGTCGAGGGCATCACTGGGTTGGTTCGGGGTGGAAAGAAAAAGCTGGGTATCATCAGTATGCTGATGATACCCCACCCCGAAACCACGAATGAGCTCACCCAGCGCCTTCATATAGATGTTGAACAAGAGGGGAGAGAGGACCGACCCCTGAGGAACTCCACAAACGAGAGGCCTCGGGGCGGACCTCTGCCCTCCCGTCAACACTGACTGTGAGTGGCCCAGGAGGTAGGAGGAGAACCACTGTAAAACAGTGCCCCTCACTCCCAACCCCCTGAGACGCCGCAGTAGGATACCATGGTCGATGATATCAAAATCTGCTGAGAGGTCTAATAGGACTAGGACAGAGGAACAACCCCTGTCCCGAGCCCAGCAGAGATCATTCACCAGCGCAACCAATGCCGTCTCTGTGCTGTACCCGGTCCTGAAGCCTGATTGGTATGGGTCCAGATAATCAGTTTCCTCCAGGAACAGAGGGAGCTGAAGTGCCACCACGCTCTCAACCACCGCAAGAATGCGAAGGTTGGAGACTGGACGATAGTTGTTTAAAATAGCTGGGTCCAGGGCAGGCTTCTTGAGGAGATGCCTCACCACCGCCTCCTTCAAGGCGGCAGGGAAGGCACCCTCCCTCAAGGAAGCAGTTATTACCGCCTGGAACCAGCCTCGTGTCTCCTCCCGGGCTGCATATACCAGCCAGGAGGGGCACGGGTCCAATAAACACGTGGCGGAACTCAGTCTCCTCATAATCCTGTCCACCTCATCTGGGGTCACAGGATCGAATTCACTCCACGTAACATTCTCTAGACCGCTCGATTCCTCCCCGTCAGTCTCTGCCCAGTCAGAATCCAAACCGGCTTGAATCTGAGCGATTTTGTCCGTCAGATGATAGCTAAACTCCTCGGCTCGCCCCTGCAAGGGCTCCTTCTTCACCTCCTGATTAAGGAGGGAGTGAGTCACCCTAAACAGGGCGGCCGGGCAATTATCTGCGTATGCGATGAGGGCAGCGAAGTAATTAGACTTCACTGTCCTCATTGCCGTGAGATAAGACCTTGTAAAGGTTCTTAACCACAACCGGTCAGACTCAGACCGGCTGGATCTCCAACAGCTCTCTAGACCTCGTCTCCCACGCTTCATCTCCCGGAGCTCCACAGAAAACCATGGAGCCCACCGGGATCTGCGCCGGGTCAGGGGTCGCAAGGGTACAACACGGTCGAGCGCCTCAGTGGCAGCCCTTTCCCAGGCATCCACCAAGGCGTCGGCCAGGCTGTGAGCGATGGGGATAGGTATAGACCCAAGCGCCGTCTGGAACCGTTCCAGTTCCATTAGGCGCCTGGGGCGGAACCACCTGGTCGGTTCCGCAGCCCAGCAGCGGGGGGTGGCATAGTGGAAGACCAACCGCAGGAGGTCATGATCGGACCATGACAGGGGCACAATAGTTGGCGAGCCCCCTCCCAGATCATCAAACCACTGCCCAGATAAGAAAACTAAGTCAAGAGTGTGTCCTCCCCCATGAGTCGGACCCTGAATTACTTGGGTCAGGTCCATGGCTGTCATGGAGGCCATGAACTCCTGGGCCAACTCAGACAACCCTCCCAGAGAAGGCAGGTTAAAGTCGCCCAGAACTATAAGTCTGGGAAACTCAACCGTCAATCCTGAGAGGACGTCGAGAAGCTTGGGCAGGGCCGTTGCTACACAGCTGGGTGCCAGGTATGTTAGCAACACGCCCAACTGAGCCCCAGGGCCACACCTCAGGAGGAGGGATTCATTCCCGCCTATCTGTACAATAGTGATTTCCCGCAGACATAAGGTCTCCCGTATAACTACCGCCACCCCACTGCCCCTGCCCTGAGCCCGTGGCCAATGTAACACACAGAAATCTGGATGGCAAAGCTCAGTCAGAGGGACACCTCCCTCTGAGCCCAACCAGGTTTCTGTAATGCATGCCAGATCCGCGTGTTCCTCCTCGATGAAATCACGGGCGAGGGGAGCCTTGTTCACAACGGATCTGGCATTAAACTACACCAGCCTGAGCTCAGGGGCCTGATCCCTCTCACCCCCAGATAAATGGGTACCAACTGGAGGGTCGGAACACGCCACCGCTTGAAGACAGCGGGGGCGCAATCCCAGGTGTTGATATGGCCCTCCGTGTAACCGCCTGCTGCCATTCCCAATCATTGTGGGGATTTGAAACCCCACCCCAATGCCAGGGAAACCAGGAGACCCCAACCCTAACCCCATCTCGCCGGGAACCATTTCAGGCCTGGACTGACGACCGGTTGGTGGGGTACACCCCAATTCCCTCCCAACCCTACCATTCCCCCCTCCCTAACCCTTTAAAACAGCCGGCTAGAAAACATAATAGGGGCCTCTTAATATATCTCCACCAGAGGCCCCTATCTATGCCCAACCACCTCTCGGGGTCCCAACAATTGCGCTCGTTACCTCTCAGTTAGACTACTGCAATGCTCTCTACATGGGGCTTCCCTTGAGGACCACTCGGAGGCTTCAGCTGGTGCAAAATGCAGCTGCGCGAGTAGTAATGGGAGTTTCTTGATACTCTCATGTAACACCTCTTCTCCGCGAGCTGCATTGGCTTCCAATTCTCCTCCGGATGAGATTCAAGGTGCTGGTGATGACCTACAAAGCCCTAAATGGCATGGGTCCGTATTATCTCAGGGAGCACCTGCTGCCAGTATCAGCCTCCCAGCGTCCTGTGTGCTCCCACAGGGAGGGCCTCCTTAGGGTTTTGCCGGTTAGGGAATGCCGACAGATGGTTCCAAGGGGGAGGGCATTCTCTCTGGGGGCGCCTGCCCTATGGAATCAACTGCCAGTAGAACTTCGGACTGCCCCAGACCTTCGCTCGTTTCGCTGGGACCTTAAAACTTGGTTGTTTGATCTTGCTGATCTGGACTGAGTGGGTTTTAATTTAATTTTAATTTTAATTTTAATTTTAATTTTAATTTTAATTTTAATTAATTTTAATTTTAATTTTAATTTTAATTTTAATTTTAATTTTAATTTTAATTTTAATTTTAATTTTAATTTTAATTTTAATTTTAATTTGTTCAAAGAAGTCATCTGTCGTACTCTGATTGAGGTTGTGGATTGTTGGTTAAAGCCAATGTGGCAAGTGGAGCTTGCAGATCACGCCTGGGACCACGACCACAACCTTGTCGTCCACCTCTACCTCTGCCTCCTCTGGAATCTGTTCCTCTGGGCTGGTACGTAGCGGGCACTGGAAACCATTGGAGACAATCCCGGGTGGCATGTCCCACACAATTGCAGATGTAACATTTTGGCATCCTTGGAATGTAGGCACTTCCACGGAAGGGACGCCTTGCTGGAGCTGTTGATGGAGGTGGTCTTCTTAAATGTGGCGCAGCTTGCATAAGTGCCTCTTCTTCGGTTAAAATTCTGCATACATGATCCACTGTGTGTTGAGCAATGGGCACTTGATTAATCTTGGTCCCTTCCAACTATATTATTATTATTATTATTATTATTATTATTATTATTATTATTATTATTATTATTATTATTATTATTATTGTCAACAAAACCAAGTTATCTTTTCCTGGGTTTTACCAAGCCCTGTAATAAAGCAACTGCGGTTGTATATTTTCATCCACCACTAGATGTCAGCACCAGTCAATAATAGACAATTGTTTACTTCTGTTTTCATGATTTAAAAGGAAAAACTTAACAGATTCCACCAATTTCAAACTTATCCAAATTAAATCTTATATTCATTTCATTTCAGTATATTTCTGTTCCACCACTTCCATCTGTAGGTGTGTGGGGCAAAGATCCCCACTCTTCTCACTTTTGGAGGCTTTTTGCTTCTTGGGGTTTTTCTTTTTTCTTTTCCCCAGGAAATCAGTTTTCAAGTAGAAGAGAGAAAATCACTGTTCTTACCCAGTTCCAAACACGTTGTTTACAGTCAGCTTAAAGTAGTGCTTGTAATTAAGGTAGCCTTTCTCCTGCTGGTTTCTGGAGGGCTTTTCCCAGACCGATTGGATTGACCATCATCTCTCCGCAATTGGCAGGACTTCCTTCCTTCTTTGTTGCCTCTATGGGGCAACTTCAGGCCCATTTAGGGTCCCCTAGCAGGCAGAAATCGGCTGTAGGGTGTAGAGCGCCACAATCCCTCAGCTGCTGTGCTACTGCGCAAAACCCTTGCTGCTTTATTTTAAATAATGTATTGCCATATACAGCTTTAAGTCAACTGTGGAAGATCTAATGTTACAAGGCCTCTCAATATTAACAATTCTCTATTAAATTTAAAATAGAATTTTATCCTTTGAGTTCAACAACTCATGAGACAGGGACTTTCCAGTTATTTCCACTGCACAAATGCATATTAGAGAAAAGGTTAGTTTCTCCAAGTGCAACTAGTGAATTTATGAATGAACTAGAGTTTAAATTCATATCTAGATTGCATATTACTAGCATACATTTCTTCCAGAATGTTTATAATATATGGTTCCTTTATCTGTTATACAGAGGCATTATAAGAACAAAATCAAAGCAGCAGATATATTGCAGTTTAAATGAGGATAAGGTTATCTGTGGTTTAACAGATATTTGTGTCATTACAGCTGTAAATTGTAATACTGTATTAATGTTCTGTAGATATAAGAGCATGCCAATATTAAGTACAATGGTTTTGAAATTCTTGGGACTTTTTCTTCCTTTTTTGACCCACCATTTGTGTGTACTATTATAAGCAGTATTATGCAAAGCACAGAAAGGGAATAAGAAATAATAAGCCAAATGAAGGGAAGAGATAAGAATGGGGAATGTAGGTAAATCTAGTTTATACCAACACCATACATTATACAGTACTCTTCCATACATTTCTGTCTTTAGAAACCATTGTTACTTGCACTACAGCCATACATACATTGCATTTTGTTCTTTAATTTCCCACATTGTCTTTTTGAGGACCTTATCATTTCCATATTTTTCTTTTTGCAATTCAAACTAATTCATTCTTTCTGTATGGCCCAATTGCCTCAATATACTATTTTCATGTTTTTATATGTATTATATGAAAGTACTTTTGACTCAGTATGTACTTTTGTATTCAATCCATGTTCATCAATCACAAATTCATTCTTGATACTATTGCTATATTACTATACAAACATTTTTCAGACTTTATTCAAGCTGCATTTTATTTATTTATTTTATTTCTTTAGCCACCATTTCATATATTTCATTCCGGGCAGCTAACAAGGAATTAAAAACAAGGTAAATGACATCATATGGTAGTAAAACAATAAATAGCAAATATAACAGCTGAGATAAAACCAACTGACACAATCAGCATAACCACAAATGAGTTCAGCCGTGCACCTAGGGTTCCAGGCTCCATAACAGAACCAGAACTTGAAAGCATTATGAAAAACCAGTAAAATCAGGAAGCGCCTAATTTCTGGGGTAAGTGATGTCCCAGAAGGCATGTACTGTAATGTATTACTTGAACTGCTTTCACGTGTCTTTTGAATGCTGCTTAAGGTTGCTCAATTGAGGTCTGTGTGTAACGGTCGCTTGCTAGCCAGACATGCAGTCTCCAAGAAGATCATTGGATGATTTGGGGCAGGAATGGGTTCCTTTAAACCTATTGGCCACCACCTAGTGGCCAACTTTATAAGTAGCTGCACAGAAGCCTGTGTTTCAGTTCTGTTCCTTTTTGCCTCAATAAAGCAATGTTCCTGTTTGCAACCTCTTCTCTCGCTTCCTGCCTCCAAAGAACTCACTACACAACACTGGCGACAAGGATGGGATCCTGCTTCTTTGGAAGAGCTGACAGTCACTAGGGGATGAGGCCAGCAAAGCGCCTGGCAGGGAATGTGTTCCTCCCCTCCGGTCAGCCTAGTAAGCCACGCTAGTGACCACCCGCCCTGCGGACCAGTCCCAGGGCCTACAAAGAAGCAGGATGAGGCAACATGAGACCCGAGCCATGAAGACTTCCCTAAGATGGCGAAAGTTGGAAAGCTTGAGGAATTTGATGTTACTCACCCAGAGAGATGGTCATTCTACAACTCAAGAGTAGAAAACTACCTCTGCACCAACCAAGTCACCGAAGATGGCCTGAAGGCCGCAACACTCCTCTGTGTCTGCGGGTCTGCAACCTTTGACATTGCGGAGAACTTAGTTGCACCAGTGCAGCTGGAGTCCGTTACTTATGTGGATCTGAAGAAACGGCTCTGCGACCATTTCCAGCCCAAGCTGTTGGTAATTGCGTGAAGGCATGCCTTCAAACAACGAGTTCAACAACCTGGAGAGATGGCCACCCAATTCATTGCAGCATTGAGACTAGTTTTGCGCCTGTGCCAATTTTTAGACTTGGAAGAAAGGCTTCGAGACCGACCTGTCTGTGGACTATGGAGCAGAGAGTTGCAACAGAAACTTTTTGCTAAAGAGACTCTCTCGCTCCAGGAAGCCTTAAAAGAAGTCATGGTGGATGAAGCCGTCACCGGAGCCGTGAAGGCCTTGCGGCCCGCCAAAAGCACTCCTCCCGAGGAAGCCATCCACCATGAAGATACCGAACTTCCTGAAAACGTTGACTTCGACCAAGAAGTTGACAAGATCCAACTGCACCACGACAAGGGACTGAAGCCTTCTTACAAGGTAGTTCCTTTCCCTCGATGTTTGGGCTGTGGTGGCCACCACCAATGGACAGACTGCCGGTTCCAGACAGCCATGTGTTGGGTCTGTGGGAAGACCGGCCACATGGCATCAGTCTGCAGAGGTCGCCAGAAGGACCGCCAATTGGACGATCCGATCAGGAGAGGTACCGGGCCCCCAGGGCAGCATAGTGTAAGGTTTTGCTCCAGTTGTCGGAACATTTGCTGCATGGGAGCCCTTAAGCCCTTAAGCCCAAACCTTGGCTTCAGGTCGAGCTGCAAGGTGTCACTTGCAAGATGGAACTGGACACTGGTTCAGCTGTATCCATCATTTCCCTGGAGACTTTCCGGTTTGTGTGCAACTTCAGCAAGAGGTGGGCCAAGCTTAGGCCATCTGACATCATCCTGACTGACTTCCAGAATTTCCGAGTAGCTGTCAAAGATGAGGCCACATTGGCCGTCAAATTCAAGGGGTTTTTGGGGCCCCTAGATGTAATCGTGATGGAGGGTCAGAGAACGAGCTTAATAGGGCTTGATTGGTTTGATGCTCTGGGCATTCAAGTAACCAGGATCCACTGGACACAAGCAGAAACCTTGGCGTCAGTATGCGAGGAGTTCGCAGACGTTTTTGACACAAGCCTGGGAGAGTACAAGGGCCCTCCAATAGCCTTTAAACTTGATCTTGCCGTAACGGCTATTAGGATCAAGCCCCGTAGAGTGCCATTTGCGCTGAAACATAAAATTGATGCAGAGCTGGACAAGCTAGTCAGCCAGGGGGTACTACAGCCCATAGATGGGGGTGAATGGGAAACCCCAATTGTAATACCACTTAAGGCCAATGGGGAGGTCAGAATTTGCACTGATTACAAGTGCACCATAAATAGGGCACTTAAGCAGCCTGCATACCCAGTGCCAGCCGTTAGCCACATTTTGGCATTGCTGCAAGGAGGTACCGTGTTCACTAAATTAGATTTGGCACAGGCCTATCAGCAGTTACCTGTGGACAAGGCCACAGCAGCTGCACAAACTATTGTAACACACAGGGGTGCTTTTAAAGTTAAATGCCTTCAATTTGGGGCTAGTGTGGCCCCAGGAATTTTCCAAGGTGTCATGGAGGATACGCTGAAGGGCATTCCAGGGGTTTTCCCCTACTTCAATGATGTGCTCATTGCCGGTGAGTCCACTGAGGTGCTTGCAAGGAGGCTCAAGGTCGTCCTTCAATGGTTCCACGAAGTGGGCCTTAAATTGAAAAGAAATAAGTGTAAGATTGGGGTCTCTTCTACTGAGTTTCTGGGATTCCATATTGATGCTGAAGGCATCCACCCTTCCGAATCCAAGCTGAAGGCCATTCAGCTGGCACCTAGCCCCAGGTCAAAAGGAGAGCTTCAGGCATTCCTGGGTTTCCTTAATTTTTACCATGCATTCCTTCCTAACAAGGCCGCAGTGGCAGAGCCGTTACACTGGCTTTTAGACAAAAATACCCCATGAAACTTAACATTAAGAAAACCAAGATCATGGCATCTGGCCCTCTCAGTTCCTGGCAAATAGATGGGGAAGAAATGGAGGTAGTGACAGATTTTATTTTCCTGGGCTCCAAGATCACTGCAGATGGGGACTGTAGCCAAGAAATTAAAAGACGCTTGCTCCTCGGAAGGAAAGCCATGGCAAATCTAGACAGCACACTAAAAAGCAGAGACATCACCCTGTCAACAAAAGTGCGTATAGTCAAGGCTATGGTCTTCCCAGTTGCAATGTATGGCAGTGAAAGTTGGACCATAAGAAAGGCTGAGCGCCAAAGAATTGAGGCCTTTGAACTATGGTGCTGGAGAAGACTCCTGCGAGTCCCTTGGACTGCAAGGCGATCAAACCGGTCAGTCCTAGAGGAGATCAATCCTGACTGCTCTTTAGAAGGCCAGATCCTGAAGCTAAAACTCAAATACTTTGGCCACCTAATGAGAAGGAAGGACTCACTGGAGAAGAGCCTAATGCTGGGAAAGATTGAGGGCAATAGAAGAAGGGGACGACAGAGAATGAGGTGGCTGGATGGAGTCACTGAAGCAGTAGGCGTGAGCTTAAATGGACTCCAGAAGATGGTAGAGGACAGGAAGGCCTGGAGGAATGTTGTCCATAGGGTCGCGATGGGTCGGACACGACTTCGCAGCTAACAACAACAACAACCCCATGAAAGTGGACCAAGGTTCACGAAAACAGCTTTCAGGCAGTAAAATCACTACTGTCCTCCAATTCAGTGCTTACGCACTTTAAAGAATCATTGCCTGTGTGCATTGCGTGTGACACATCCCCTTATGGGGTGGGGGCTGTTTTAAGCCATTTGGCAAGAGATGGGACTCAAGTCCCAATTGCCTACTATTCAAGGACATTGTCCTCAGCTGAGCGCAATTACGCTCAAATTGACAAAGAGGCCATGGCCATTGTGGCCGGGGTGAAGAAATTCCATGATTACTTGTATGGCAGGGAATTCACGGTCTTCACTGACCATAAGCCACTGTTGGGGTTATTTACTACAGATAGGCAGACGCCTCAAATACTGTCCCCTATGATGTTAAGATGGTCCATTTTTATGTCAGCCTACAGTTACAGGCTGATTCACAAACCCGGCAAAGACATGGGTCATGCAGACAGCCTTAGCAGGTTGCCATTGCCACAGGTAGAGGGAGAGCCGGCTCCAGCAGCTCACATTTTGTCAATTCAGGATTTACCTGAATTTCCCCTCCATGCAGGGGATGTGGCTGCAGACAAGGTTTTAAGCAGAGTCTTGTCATGGATTCACACAGAGTGGCTTAAAAACAGCCCTGGACCACAGTTCCAGAGTTACTTCACACGTAGACACGAGCTTTCAGCTCAAAAGGGTTGCTTCTTATGGGGAAGCAGGGTTATTGTCCCCAGTTCATTAAGGAACCCTGTGCTTCAGTCTCTGCATGAGGGATATCCATCATAATCCAGATGAAGGCATTGAAACGAAGCTACCTATGGTGGGCAGGGTTAGATAAGGCTATCGAGGCCCAAGTACATGGGTGTTACACGTCTCAACAGTCCAGGCTAGAAATGCTACATGCTCCTGTCCACAGATGGGAGGAAACTCATACACCGTGGTCAAGAATTCACATTGATTCCACTGGGCCCTTTCAGGGACAGCTATTTTTCATAGTGGTCAACAGCCACTCTAAATGGTTGGAAGTAATTCCTATTGCAACTATGACTACTGCTAGGCCCATCCAGGTGCTTAGAAAGCTTTTTATTTATATTTTATTTTTTAAATCCCATTTATATCCCGCCCTTCTCCGAAGACTCAGGGTGGCTTACAATCTAAGCACAAATCAAATATGCTTAGCAATAGCCTTCATTCTATGTATATGCCTGCTTATTAGGGCTTTCGCCCCCCCCAAGCGGCATTATTACAAAGTCAGCTTATTGCCCCCAACAATCTGGGTCCTCATTTTACCTACCTCGGAAGGATGTAAGGCTGAGTCAACCTTGAGCCTGGTGGGATGCGAACCTGCACTAATTGGAGGCAGCTGGTGTTACTTAAGGAGGCATTAGCCCACTGCTCCACCAAGGCTTTACCACACACGGGCTGCTGGACGTCGTAGTCTCAGACAACAGGGCCCAGTTCACAGCGGCAGAGTTTCAAGCTTTCTTGAGGACTAACCTCATAAGGAATGCTAAATCGACTCCCTTTCACCCCTCGATTAACAGGCAGGCCGAATGTATGGTGTGCACTACAAAGGAGTCACTCAAGCACATAGTGACTGGAGATTGGCACCATAGGCTGCTTGATTTCTTGCTTTACCAGCATACTACGCCTTGTACAGCAATGGGCAAGAGCCCAGTGGAGCTTCGCTGGGGAAGAAGGCTCATCACAAAACTGGACAGGTTGCATCCTGACTGGGTGGCAGCAGACACGTCTCGCCCAAAGGCTTCAAGGGGGTTGCAAGTGGGTGATGGGTTGTGGGCCTGGAACTATAGGCCTGGGAACTTGTGGGTGCCTGGAAAAATGGTCAAAATCTCAGGCCCTCTTTCATATGAGGTGGCTCTGGATGGGGGGCGAGTCGTTCACTGCCATATTGATGAGCTGTGGAAGTGTTTTGCAGAACAGCCACAAAGTGAGGACCTCACAACGGGTCCACTGCTAGAGCTGGAATCCGGAAACCTAACAGAGCAGTTCACATGCTCTGAGGACTCTTGCAGTCAGTACAACAGGGAGGTGGTCATAGAAGGACACAGTCCAGGAGTGCAACATGGGTCCCCTGATAGGGAAAGTCAACCCGAACAAGACAGTCGCTGTGCTAAGTCTGCTTCTTCATTGGACTTTGGTCTGGACCGACCTGGAATGGCCAGCCAAAGGGACTGGAGTCAATCCGACTTGCAAACTCATGAATCCTGGTCTACCCAGCCCGTTGGGCAAGCTGGTGGACCGGGAGTTGCCTGGATCCCCCAGGCGGTCTGCAAGGTCGCGCAGACCACCACCATATTTGCAAGACTTTATTCTCAAATAACATTAAGATTGTGTGTACATTTTAGGGGGGAGGGGTGTAATGTATTCGGATTTTACTTCAACTGCTTTAACGTGTCTTTTGAATGCTGCTTAAGGTTGCTCAATTGAGGTGTCTGTGTAACGGTTGCTGACTAGCGAGACGTGCAGTCTCCAAGAAGATCATTGGATGATTTGGGGCAGGATGGCCAACCATATAAGTAGCTGCGCAGAAGCTTCTATTTCAGTTCTGTTCCTGTTTGTCTCAATAAAGCAACATTCCTGTTTGCAACCTCTTGTCTCGCTTCCTGCCTCCAAAGAACTCACTACACAACATGTACCATGTGTCATGGTTCCGATGAATAAGACAAATCAAACAAATTGCAGGCATATTATTTATCTAAAAACTCTTAGTAATGAAACAAAACATCGGCACTCATGGAGGGATGCCAGAATCTGAAATCTCCTCCCCCCAAACCCATCATAACACACACACAATCCCCGCCCTTATCTACACGTCATAAATCACATTATCCAATTAGTTTTACATATGAGGTATCTCCTCCCATTCTGTATGCAGGCTTTCTAATTTTCTCAAAATAGTCATTAGAAAATTCCCTCCCTTCAAGATTCAAAGTGAAGCAGTTCAAACAAAAGGCTGTCTCTTATATTGTCAGTGCAAAAACATGTCAATGTTTGCAGCATTGACATCTGGTCCCCCTTACAAAAAGAACAGATCCCATAATGTAAACAACCACAAGTTAGGAGCTGACTTTTGGTTTGTTGGGGTGTTTCTCACAAAACCTTTTGATAAGTCTGTCAGCTTTCACATCACTAGATTTCACCCAAATGGCTTCAGACAATGGGTATCCCTTCCATTGTACTAGGTACTGTAATTTTCCCTTAAGGATTCTAGAGTCAAGGATACGTTTCACTTCATAATGGGTCTGATCCACTACTATGAGGGGTCCAGGTGGTTTCTTAGGGGGAGGTCTTAAAGTGGAGGCTCGAAAAGGTTTCAGTAAACTGCAATGGAACACCGGGTGAATTTCTCGCAAAAGTCTGGGGAGTTTCAATTTTACTGTGACTGGGTTGATGATTTTCAAAATGGGGGAAAGGCCCCAAGAATTTTGGTCCCAATTTCTTGCTGGGTAATTTGAGACGTAAATATTTAGTTGACAGACAAACCTTTCCCCCCACTTGGAATGTTCTTTGGGGAGCCCTCTTTTTATCAGCCTGTTTTTATAAGTCTCAGAAGTCTTCTTTAAAGCCGTTTTCATGTTTCTCCAAACCTGTTCCTACCCCCTTACCCACTGATCAAGTGTCTGGGAAGCAGAGGGCACCTGAGGATAGTCAGGCATCAGGCTGAACTCCTTTCCTGTGGCTACTCTGAAAGGTGTGTAGCCAGTGCTGCTGTGAACAGAATTATTGTAGGCCACATCGGAGAAAGGGAGAAGGTCAGTCCAGTTTGTCTGTTGGTAAGAAACATAGCAACTGAGGTATTGCTCCACCATTTTGTTAGCGGATTCTGCAGCCCCATTGGTAGCTGGATGAAAAGTAGATGATAAGCCTTGAGATGATCCAATTAATTTAAGGAAACTCCTCCAAAATTTCGCTGTGAACTGCACTCCTCTATCTGAAATTATTCGCTTAGGGGCACCATGCAATCGGCAGATATGTTTCAGGAACAATTTAGTCAGTCGTTGTGCAGATGGGAGTCCTCTACAGGTGATAAAATGAGCCTGCTCCGAAAACAGATCTATCACAGTTCATATGACAGTATTTCCTCTACTGTTGGGTAGGTCTACAATAAAGTCCATAGCTATTTCTTCCCATGGTTGAGAAGGGTCTGCTACTGACTGCAGTAGCCCAGGGGTTTTCTCTGGAATTCTTTTCATGGTGGCACATACAGTACAACTCTTGACATAGTTTTCCACATCTCGTTTTAGTCCCAGCCACCAAAACTGCCGGTGGATGAGGTGTAGAGTTTTTAAATATCTGAAGTGTCCAGCCTGTTTTACATCATGGCTGTGTCTAAGAGCATTGAGATGAAGGGTTTCAGGTAGATACAATTTTTCCCCCATGTATGCCAAACCACCCCTGCATGTTAGGGAGGTTTGATTATCTTTGAACCATTGATCAGGTAGGAGCTCTCGTTTTATCTTCTTCACTCCGGGGTCATCAGGATTAGGGGTTCTGTGAGGTGTGAGTTGTGCTGCAGGTTGTGAACTGGGGATAATTGCCTCATAGACCTCTTCGCATTCACTTTTGTACTGTGGCAGTCGGGATAGCGCATCAGCTAGGAAGTCTTTCCTTCCTGGTATGTACTTTAAAGTAAAGTTAAAACAGTTAAAGTACTGTGCCCATCGCACTTGCTTTGGGGACAATTTGCGGGGAGTTTTTAGTGCCTTTAAATTTTTGTGATCTGTCCATACTTCAAAAGGCACCTTGCTCCCTTCTAAATAGTGTCGCCAGGTTAATAGCCCCCACCTAATTGCAAAGGCCTCCTTCTCCCAGACTGTCCATCTCCTCTCGCCCTTTGTGAATTTCTTAGAGGTGTAGGCACAAGGTTGTAGGACTCTACTTTTATTCTTTTGTAGTAACACAGCTCCAACTGCCATGTCGCTGGCATCTGCTTGAATTACAAAGGGCTCCCCGGGGCAGGGGTGCTTTAGGACCGGTTCAGCCACAAATAGTCTTTTTAAATTCTCAAAAGCTTTTTGACAACTCATAGTCCATGCTAGTGGTTGGGCAGGTTGCAGTTTTTCCCCTCCCTTGTAAGGAGTAGAGCAATCTCGGCAAAAGAGGGAATGAATTGACGGTAGAAATTGGCAAACCCTAGGAAGCTTTGGAGCTGCTTGCAAGTCTTTGGGGTCTGCCATTCAATTATAGTTGATGCCCTCGTCAGAAATTCTATAGCCAAGATAATCTAATCAGGTTTGGTGAAATTCACATTTTGACAATTTGACATAAAGTTTGGCATTCAATAGTTTCTTTAACACTTCTCTGACCAGTCTTATGTGATCAGTCATATTCGTACTGTATATCAGAATGTCATCAACATACACCAGAACCCCTTCATATAAATGTTCATGTAGGACCTCATTAATCAACTGCATAAATACAGCTGGGCCCCCCTGTAGTCCAAATGGCATTACTTTGAATTGGTAGCTTCCCAAGGGGCAGTTGAAGGCCATTTTCCACTCATCACCCTCCTTTATTATTACCTGGTAATATGCTTCTCTCAGGTCTAACTTGGTGAAGAAGCTCCCCTTCTCCAGGTGTGTTAGTAAGTCTTTCTTGAGGGGGAGAGGGTATTTATTTTCCACACTCACAGTGTTTAGGCTTTTATAGTCCACACAGAGAGATAGAGACCCATATTTTTTCTCTTTGAACAACACAGGGGCTCCCACAGTAAACTTGGCTTGTTCGATGAATCCCCTCGCTAGGTTTGTATCCACATATCACTGCATCTCCTCCATTTCAATGGGGGACATAGCGTACATTCTTGGTCGGGGGAGTTTTGCCCCTTTAACAGTTCAATGGACCAATCATTGTGGTGCTGAGGAGGCAAGGTATTGCATTCTTTCTCATTAAACGCCTCCACTAGGTCCTGGTACTCACTGGGGATGAGCGGACCACCAGGTGGCCGTAAGGCAGCCATGTGCATTTGCTCATTGGGTGGACTAAAATCTCCTGTAACATCTGTTGAATCAATGGGGGGATCGGGCCCTATGGGTAATCTCACAGTTCTCATTCCTTTTTCCCACCAGTTAAATGGCTTCCATTTGTGTATCCAGGCTAGTCCTAGGATCACAGTCTCAGACATCTTTGGAGCTACCAGGAAGTGAATAAACTCCCAGTGCTCACCTATTTCCAGGTGTAAGGGCTCCGTTAATTGTGTGACTAAAGTCCCTCCCATTAGGGAGCCATCGGCTTGCTCGAACCTCACAGGTTTGGAAAGCGGCTTGGCCCGTATCCCCAGTCTTAAGGCACATGACAGGCTAATGATGCATCAGGAGCAGCCAGTATCGACTAGCACTTTTAGGTCTACTTGTGCCCCTGACTTAGGGATTATGAGTTTAGCAGGCAATAAAAAGGGTAGGATGATCAACATCACCAAGCTCAGAAAATGACAAGGTGTTTTTTTTTTGAGTGCCAGTGCCATGGTGGGACGACATCCTTTGTCGCTTTTCAGCTGTTTGGGGGATCTGTCTGAGTTTCAGACAGATCAGAGCTGTCCTGTAGGGATGGTGAAGAAGGGAGGCACAGTTTTGGCAGCACAGGAGAGATCGCAACCTCCTGGAGAGCCAACAGAAGCTTCCCAGACCAGCAGCTGTCAGACGGCCATTGTGAGCTTTCACAAGCCAGGGCGGCCACTTGGAAGATCTTGAAAGTAAGTTTGGAGGATTGCCTGGGTAAGAAGATTGAGAATCCTTAAATGCTGGAAACTGGCAGCGGGGGGGGGGAGAATAAGAAGAATTTGAAGCTGTGGAGAAGTGGGGAAGGGGAGCGGATTTTTTAAACTGCTCCTCTCCTGGAACTGCAGCGGTGGACAACAATGGAAGGCAAAAGAAGGCAATGAATTAAGTATCTCGGCTGAGAATACCCTTGAAGCTTAAGAAAAAAAGGGAGAGTAAGTGACCTTGAATGACAGCTGCTGAACTCACTGATAAGAAAGAGTCTGTTTTTTTTTAGTTTGTGGAATGGTGGATTGTTTTTTACTTTGATTTTTTTTTTTTTGGACTAAAGCACAGAGACTCTGAAATGAACAAAGAGCGTAACCTGTATGCATTATTTCTTTTTCTTTCTTTTTTTAGATATAAGGATATTTGGCTTTTTCCTTCTCTTTTTCTTTCTTTTTCCCTTTGTACTCACCTTTACTTGTCACTGAAATTTTTTGTACTCTTCTTCTCTTTTTTTTGGAGTACATTTGGATTATAATACCCCATCAATATTTTGATTACAAACTACTTGAGAAAATGAAGAAGACCACAATGCACCCAGAACAGCTGCCCTAATATCACAGAGTCCGGTGGCACAGAAATCACTGGACAACACAATGCAGCAAGATAGATCCAACATGGAATTGAAAAATATGATACTGGCTCTACACACAGACTTCAAAGAAGGGATTGCCAAACTAGAAGAGGACCTAAAAGAGGTCAAAGAACTGATGGAGAAAAATGAACAAGGATTGCAACAAGTGGAAGAAAGAATTGAATTAACAGATAAGAGACTAGAGGAGATTGATAACCAACTTACATTAATAGACAGGAACCAGGAGAAAATAATTATTGCTTTAGAGATGGATAGAGCTGATTATTATTTAAGATTCCAAAATGTTGAAGAAGAAAAGGGAGAGAACCTAGCAGATGTAATGGCAGGAATATTAGCAGAAGCATTGGAGGAAAGCAAGGAAAAGATATTTAATGATATAGATGAGATATTTAGAATATACACTAGATATTCAACGAGAAATACTCTCCCCAGAGAGGTGCATATAAGATTTACTAAAAAAGCATTAAGGGTAGATATACTACAGAAGCTGAAAAATGTTAAAATAAAATATAAAGGAAGAGAGATAGTGATGTTAAAACAGATCCCAAGAAGAGTGAGAGACCTGAGAAAAGAGTATCAATTTCTGACAAAATGCTTGATTAAAAAAGGGATAAATTTTACATGGTTAATACCAGAAGGAGTAATGATAAATTGGCAAGAACAGAGACGTAGACTGGACACAATAAAGAAAGCAGAACTTTTCTATGATCAATACTTTGGGCAGCAAGAAGAAGAAAGGCTGAGAGGGGAAAGAGTAATTAGACAGCAAGGAGACGAGACAGAGAAGCAACGCAGTAAGTATAGCATAGAACAGGAGGAAAGGGTGTTGAGAGAAGGGACAAGAGCAAAAGAGGCAAAAGAGCAAAGAGACGAGAATAACGAGAGCAACTAAAACTTCAAATAATCATGGAAGAAGAAATAAAAACAATTTTGATAAAAGTAAATGGACTGAATTTGGATATAAAAAGAAAAAGAACATTAAATAAATTGGGGAAATTAAAAATGTATATAATTTGTTTACAAGAAGTTCATATTAAGAAACAACATAAAAATCTACTAGAATACCCAAAATTGGGAGAATTATATACCTCACTTGCAGATCAGAGTAAAAGAGGTGTATTATATATTCAGAGGAACATGGTGGCTCAGTGGGTTAGGACGCTGAGCTTATCGATCAGAAAGTCGGCAGTTTGGCAGGTCGAATCCCGAGTGCCGCGTAACAGAGTGAGCGCCTGTTACTCATCCCAGCTTCTGCCAACCTAGCAGTTCGAAAGCACATAAAAATGCAAGTAGGAAAATAGGGACCACTATGGTGGGAAGGTAACAGCGTTCCGTGCGCCTTTGGCGTCTAGTCATGCTGGCCACATGACCATGGAGATGTCCTTGGACAAGCGCTGGCTCTTCAGCCTTGAAACGGAGATGAGCACTGGCCCCTAAAGTCGGAAACGACTAGCACGCATGTGCGGGGGAACCTTTACCTTTACCTTTACCTATTATATATTAAAAAAACAATACAAACTACATTGTTATATTCAGATGAAGAAGGGCAAATTTTAATGATGGAAGTAATTATGAATGGTAAAAAAAACCTTTATTGGTAGCGGTTTACACCCCAAATGAAAATCAAGAAATTTTTTATTCAAAATTATACCAGAAAATAATAGAATTGGAATTCGAAAGCATATGTATGATTGGAGATTTCAATGCTATTGTAAAGGCCGGGCTGGATTATAATATGACAAAAAAAAAGACCCTAAGGAGAACACTTCCAAAATCTTTTCATAATATGGTGGACGAATTAAATATACTAGATGTTTGGAGAGAAAAATATCCAGAAAAGAAGCAATATACATTCTATTCTAACAGACACCTGTCCTGGTCGAGAATAGATATGATATGGACATCAATAGACTTATTTACAAGTACACAAAATATAAACATAGAAACAAGCACATGGGCGGACCACAACCCAGTCACAAATACATGGAAAGGACAAAAAAAAGAGAACAAGATGGACATTAAATCAAACTGTATTGAATGAAAAAGACTTCCAGCAATATATGGAAAAAGAAATGACTTTTTTCTTTAAGGAAAACAAAACAGAAGATACCTCACTTCAAAATGTCTGGGATACGGCGAAAGCGTACATGAGAGGACTTGCTATATCTTATATGGGGAAAAAGAATAAACAGAAAAGACAAATTAGGGAAAAACTGGAGGAAGAATATAAGACTCTTGAGAAAGAATTACAGAAAGATACACAAAACAAAAAGATAAAAAATTAATGGAGTTGAACAAGCATAAAATGAACTTAATAGAAAATGAAGAGGTGGCAAGGAAAATAAAGGCAGCTAAACAAACCTTTTTTGAACATACAAACAAACCAGGGAGATGGTTGACATATAACATTAAAAAGGAGAAAGAGAAGAGATGGATTAAACAACTGGAAGATGCAGAGGGGACTTTACAACACTGGAATGAAGAAAAGAAAAAAATAGCTTGGGAATATTATGAGTATGTATATAAGCAACAAGTAGTTTCAGTTGATAGGATAAAACAAATCTTGGAAAAAACAGAGATACCTAAAGTACCAGAGAAATTTAAAAAGCTACTAAAAGAGAAAATAACAATGATGGAATTAACAGAAACAATTAAAAAACAGAAGAATGTCAAAACACCAGTACCAGATGGGCTACCAGTGGAACTATATAGAACATTGCAGGAACTGTTAAGCAATGTAATGCTGGAACTCTATAATGAACTCCTCTCTGAAGCTAAGATACCAGATTCATGGTCGGAAGCACTTATTACCCTGATACCAAAGGAAGAAATGGAAATACAGAAAATAAAGAACTATAGACCGATTTCCTTGCTGAATGTGGACTATAAAATATTCACATCAATCATGGCCAAAAGGCTTAAAAAGTTCCTAAATGAATTTATACATATGGATCGAAATGGGTTCCTGCCCAAAAGGAAGATTAGAGACAATATGCAAATTATATTAAACACATTAGAATATTATGAAACACATCCCGAAAAACAGATGGCATTGATGTTTTTGGATGCACAGAAAGCATTCGACAATGTGAATTGGCAATTCATGATAAGACAACTACAGATTATGGATTGTGAGGAGAAATTTATAAATATAATTAAAGCAATTTAAAGTAAGCAAATAGCCAAAATAATGATAAATGGAGATACGACTGAAAAGATTAACATTATGAAGGGAACAAGGCAGGGATGCCCTTTATCCCCATTATTGTTTGTATTGACACTAGAGATACTAACTAGAACTATAAGACAGAATAAGGATATAAAAGGTATGAAAGTTAAGAGAGAAGATTATAAGCTACAAGCTTTCGCAGATGCTTTAGTATTTATCTTGAAGGAGCCACTAGAGACAGGACCTGTATTAATAGAACAAATAGAAAAATATGGTGAGGTAGCAGGTTTGAAGATTAATAAAGATAAAACAAAAATGTTAGTGAAAAATATTACTGAAAAACAAAAAAAGAATTGATGGGAAAGTTAGAGATACAGATTGTAAAGAAGGTAAAATATCTGGGGATTCACCTGACAGCAAGATGTACAACAATTAAAGAAGATAACTATTACAAATTGAAAAGACAAATCGAAGTAGATTTGGATAAATGGAAAAAGGTACAACTATCATTAATGGGCAGGATCGCAATAATCAAAATGAATATATTACCACTATTGTTGTTTTTGTTTTCAACAATACCAATAAGATTGGAAAAGAAATATTTTGAGGGGCTAAATAAAATAATTTTAAAATATATTTGGCAGGGGAAAAAGGCAAGGATTAATTTAAAAATGTTACAGGATGCAAGACTCAGAGGTGGGTTTAGCTTACCTAATTGGGAATTATATTACCAGGCTGCAGTAATATCATGGATGAGAGAACGGATTTTACTGAGGAATACTAGATTATTGACATTAGAGGGACATGATTTACAGTTGGGATGGCATGCGTTCATATGGTATGGGAAAAATAGAATACACAGCTATTTCCACAGACATCATATCAGGAATTCTTTATTGATGGTTTGGGAGAAAATAAAGAGGAAGCATTACTTGAGGATTCCAGATTGGCTCTCAATGATGGAAGCATTAATACACCCCAATATGTTTAACATTGGAAACATTATAAGATATAAAGACCTACTAACAGATACGGGGAAGCTGAAAACCAAACAACAATTAGAGGAACAAGGAATAAAGATGGATTGGTACATGAGAACGCAAATACAATCTAGATACGAAAAAGATGCTAAAATAGATGGTTTTAATTTGGGGAGAACAGAATTAGATGAAATACTTATGGGAACTGAAGAAAAATGGATTTAAAAAATGTATAGCTACTTATTATATAGGGAATTAGAAGAGGAGCAAGTTAAGGAGTCAGTGATAAAATGGTCAAGAAATTTTGGATATATGATTGAATTAGATTGTTGTTGTTGTTGTTAGCTGCGAAGTCGTGTCCGACCCATCGCGACCCTATGGACAACGTTCCTCCAGGCCTTCCTGTCCTCTACCATCTTCTGGAGTCCATTTAAGTTCACGCCTACTGCTTCAGTGACTCCATCCAGCCACCTCATTCTCTGTCGTCCCCTTCTTCTATTGCCCTCGATCTTTCCCAGCATTAGGCTCTTCTCCAGTGAGTCCTTCCTTCTCATTAGGTGGCCAAAGTATTTGAGTTTTAGCTTCAGGATCTGGCCTTCTAAAGAGCAGTCAGGATTGATCTCCTCTAGGACTGACCGGTTTGATCGCCTTGCAGTCCAAGGGACTCGCAGGAGTCTTCTCCAGCACCATAGTTCAAAGGCCTCAATTCTTTGGCGCTCAGCCTTTCTTATGGTCCAACTTTCACTGCCATACATTGCAACTGGGAAGACCATAGCCTTGACTATACGCACTTTTGTTGACAGGGTGATGTCTCTGCTTTTTAGTGTGCTGTCTAGATTTGCCATGGCTTTCATTCCGAGGAGCAAGCGTCTTTTAATTTCTTGGCTACAGTCCCCATCTGCAGTGATCTTGGAGCCCAGGAAAATAAAATCTGTCACTACCTCCATTTCTTCCCCATCTATTTGCCAGGAATTGAGAGGGCCAGATGCCATGATCTTGGTTTTCTTAATGTTAAGTTTCAACCCAAGTTTTGCACTCTCCTTCTTCACCCGCAACAAGAGGCTCTTTAGTTCTTCTTCACTTTCTGCCATTAGAGTGGTATCATCTGCATATCTTAGGTTGTTGATATTTCTTCCGGCAATCTTAATTCCAACTTTTGATTCATCTAGCCCTGCCTTTCTCATGATGTGCTCTGCATATAAGTTAAATAGGCAGGGCGACAGTATACAGCCTTGCTGGACTCCTTTCCCAATTTTGAACCAATCAGTGGTTCCGTGTCCAGTTCTCACTGTTGTTTCTTGACCCGCATATAGGTTTCTCAAGAGACAAATAAGATGGTCTGGTACTCCCATCTCTTTAAGAACTTGCCACAGTTTGTTATGATCCACACAATCTAAAGGCTTTAGCATAGTCAATGAAGCAGAAGTAGATATTTTTCTGGAACTCCCTAGCTTTCTCCATGATCCAGCGTATGTTGGCAATTTGATCTCTAGTTCCTCTGCCTCTTCGAAATCCTGCCTGTACTTCTGGTAGTTCTCGATCCACATACTGCTGAAGTCTAGCTTGTAGGATTTTAAGCATGACTTTACTAGCATGAGAAATGAGTGCAATGGTGCGATAGTTTGAACATTCTTTGGCACTGCCTTTCTTTGGAATTGGGATGTAAACTGATCTTTTCCCATCCTGTGGCCACTGTTGAGTTTTCCAAATTTGCTGGCAAATTGAGTGTAGCACTTTTACTGCACTGTCTTTTAAGATTTTGAATAGCTCAGCTGGAATACTGTCACCTCAACTAGCTTTGTTGTTGCTCAGCTTTTCTAAGGCCCACTTCACTTCACATTCTAGGATGTCTGGCTCGAGGTCAGTGACCACCTCATTGTGATTATCTGGGACATTAAGCTCATTCTTGTATAGTTCTTCTGTGTAATTTTGCCACCTCTTCTTAATCTCTTCTGCCTCTGTTAGGTCCCTGCCATTTTGGTCCTTTATCATGCCCATTTTTGCATTAAACGTTCCCTTCATCTCTCCAATTTTCTTGAAAAGATCTCTGGTCCTCCCTATTCTATTGTTTTCTTCTATTTCTTTGCACTGTTCATTTAAGAAGGCATTCTTATCTCTTCTAGCTATTCTCTGGAATTCTGCATTCAATTGGCCATATCTATGTTTTTCTCCCTTGCCTTTCGCTTCCCTCCTTTCCTCAGCTATTTGCAAAGCTTCCTCAGACAGCCATTTTGCTTTCTTGCATTTCTTTTTCTTTGGGATGGCTTTGGTTGCTACCTGTTGTACAATGTTGCGAACCTCTGTCCATAGTTCTTCAGGCACTCTGTCTATCAGATCTAATTCCTTAAATCTATTTGTCACCTCTACTGTATTTTCAACAGGGATATGATTTAATTCATACCTGAGTGGCCTAGTGCTTTTCCCTACTTTCTTCAGTTTAAGCCTAAACTTTGCAAGGAGAAGCTCATGGTCTGAGCCACAGTCAGCTCCTGGTCTTGTTTTTACTGACTGTATAGAGCTTCTCCATCTTTGGCTGCAGAGCATATAGTCAATCTGATTTCTGTGTTGACCATCTGGTGATGTCCATGTGTAGAGCCGTCTCTTGGGTTGTTGGAAAAGAGTGTTTGCTATGACCATCGTATTCTCTTGACAAAATTCTATCAGCCTGTGCCCTGCTTCATTTTGTACTCCAAGGCCAAACTTGCCTGTTATTCCAGTTATCTTTTGGCTTCCTACTTTAGCATTCCAATCCCCCATGATGATAAGAACATCATTTTTGGGTGTTAGTTCTATAAGGTGCTGTAGGGCTTCATAGAACCGGTCAATTTCATGCTCTTCAGCACCGGTGGTTGGGGCATAGACTTGGACTACTGTGATATTGAATGGTTTGCCTTGGATTCGAACTGAGATCATTCTGTCATTTTGAGGATTGTATCCCAGTATTGCTTTTCTTACTCTTTTATTGACTATGAAGGCTACTCCATTTCTTCTGAGGGATTCTTGCCCGCAGTAGTATACCTGATGGTTATCTGAATTAAATTCACCCATTCCTGTCCATTTTAGTTCGCTGATACCTAAGATGTCAATGTTTAGTCTTGTCATCTCTTGTTTGACCACGTCCAGCTTTCCTTGATTCATGGATCTTACATTCCAGGTTCCTATGGAGAAAAAATATTTACAGCATCGGACTTTCCTTTCACCACCAGACACATCCACAGCTGAGCGTCCTTTTGGCTTTGGCCCAGTCGCTTCATTCTTTCTGGCACTACTAGTACTAGCCCTCTGCTCTTCCCCAGTAGCATATTGGACGCCTTCCGACCTGAGGGGCTCATCTTCCAGCGTCATATCGTTTTGCCTTTTGGTACTGTCCATAGGGTTTTCATGGCAAAGATACTGGAGTGGGTTGCCATTTCCTTCTCCAGTGGATCACGTTTTGTCAGAACTCTCGGCTATGACCTGTCCGTCTTGGTTGGCCCTGTACGGCATAGCTCATAGCTTCATTGAATTACGCAAGCCCCTTCGCCACAGCAAGGCAGTAATCCATGAAGGGGTTGAATTAGATAGATGGCAGCAATTATGGGAAAGAAACCATAAACTGACAATGGTGACAGCTTATAAAGAAAATATGTACAAGATGTTCTACAGATGGCATATGTCTCCAGAAAAACTAGCTAAAATGTTTAAGGACAGATCTATGAAATGTTGGAAATGCCATCAAATACCAGGCTCTTTTTATCGTATGTGGTGGACATGTGCAGAAGCTAAAACCTATTGGAACATAATTAAATCATGGATAGAAAAGATGGTACAACAATGTATAGAATTAAGACCAGTAATATTCCTGTTGAGTATTTTACCAGAGAAATATAGTAAAGAGAACACATATTTGATTATTCATATAACCAGTGCAGCTAGAATTGTGTTTGTACAAAACTGGAAGGCACTGAAAGAAGAGGTGATCAGGAAAATAATGGAATGTGCGGAAATGAATAGATTAACAATGATAATTAAAGATAAGACAGAGTCAGAGTATTATGAAATTTGGGGAAAAATTTATGAGTGGGTGAAAAAGAGAATATGCTTAAAAGACAGCTAACACTAATTTAGATGGAAGAAAAATGTGGAGATAAGGATATTATCATACCTAATATAGACATTGAAAATCCAGGGAGAGGAGCTGCTTGGACATCACCCCTGAATTGTATCGGAAGAGGAATGGGAGGGAAGAAAGGAGAAGAGAGAGGGAAGAGAGGAGAGGAGGGGGAAGGTTGGAGGGAAAGAGGAGGAGAAGTGGGGAGAAACGGGAGGGGAGTGGTGAGGGAAAGAGGAGAGGAGAGGAAGAAGAGGGAAGTAGGAAAGAAAGGAGAAAGGGAGAAAAGAAAGTAGAGAAGCGGGAAGAGAGAGAAGGAGGGTGGATACAGTGAAAGGGGAAATGGACGAGCAGCACCCAAACTTACGTGTATGTTTTTATGTATGGCGATATATAATACCTACAGCATTACTGATATAACAAATGTTAAATACCTGAAAAATGTTTATATTTCATTGGTTAGTTTGTGGTATATTAAAGGAACTGTGAAAAATATAAATAAATAAAAAAGGGTAGGATACATCGACTCACCATCGGGTCATTCTCGCCTTTGTCATTGCTGTCGAAAGAGGGTAGAACTGGGGTGGATCCAGTCTGAGTTCCAGTGCCCTCCCGTGTGGGGGATGTGACCTGGACAACAGGTTCCTGTGTCATCTGGTTGGATTTCTCTCCCTTTAGCCACTGTACAGGTTTCTTTCTCACTGCTGGTCCTGGTCTGTTCTTCTGTTGGGGGAAGGGGACTGAGCATTTCACTGCTCGATGTCCCTGTTGTCCACATCGGAAACACTTAATTGCTGGGTCTACAGGTGGCTTGGGTCTTTCAGCCCTCACAGTAGTTGGAGATCTTCATTGGGGTGAGTGCCATTCAGGTTGTTCTGACTTTGGCTCGGGTTCAGGTAGGAGAGGCTTCTTATAGCGGGCGAGCTGAACATCTAATTTCACCGCTGCCTGGTACCATTCATGCAGTTGGTCAGGCACAACTCGGTAGATACATGCCAGAGAAAGGTAGTCATCTAACCCTTCTCTAAAAAGATGAATTATGGATTGCTCAGGCCATCTCTCTATCCGACCGGCCAGATTTCGAAACTCCCACATTTACTCCAGGGCAGACCGGCCAGCTTGTTTTATCTTGTGAATTTAAGGGCGATGGATCTTTCCCTCAGGCCTAGGAGGAGAAGGAGGGGGTCTTCCAAGTCAGGGGCTTGCTCATTATATAAATTGTTCAACCATTTGGATGCTTCTCCCTCTAGGCTGGACGCAATCACATCGACCATAGCACCTGGGTCCGGGTAGAGATGGGCCCAGGTATTCAAATGAGACCGTACGTGGTTGAGGAAGAAAATCAGTTTCTCTGGGTCCCCATCGAAGGTTGCTCTGAAGGGTGGGTTCATCATTGGTTGCTGTGGTCCCCATTGCTGCTGGCCCCACCCTGGTTGTTGGTTAAATGGTTGCTGGGGCTTCCACTGCTGTTGTTGTGTCTCCAGTCACTGCTGGCCCCACTGGTTGATGATTTAATGGCTGCCAGGGCCCCCACTGCTGCTGGCCCTACTGGTCCTGCTGTACATTCAGGGTTTGCATGTTTGTGTCCTGCTGCTGCCACCCTTGCTGTTGTCCTCCCACCAGCTTCTGATCTCCAGGCTTCTGCACCACCCCCAGCTGTTGCAAGGCTTCTATTAGCTGGGGCAAGCTCGGAGGTTGTTGGTCTTTCACTTGTGGGGGCTTCCCAACCTCCCATTGCTGCAGAGGTCCCAGGCTGGGGTCCTCTTTCTCTATGGGTCTGGAGGGCTTGGCAGTGGACTCCTGGGTCTGGCAGGCAGTCTGATCTGCAGACAGGATCTTCCACTCACCCAGATTCTCAATGGTTGATGATCTGACATCTTCCCATTCTGCTTCTGGGGCCTATTGCCACACAGTCTGGCCTCCGTATTCTCTACTGGAGTGGTTCCAGCTTGACAATGAGATAAGCTCAGTTATCTGCTGAGGTTTGGAGATCTGCCCAAATTCATCTTCCCACAGAAAACTATTTATTATTTCCTCTTCAGAAGTTTCACCAGCAATCAGGCCTTCCCCTCCATCTTGAGGATTCTTCCCTAAATCTTTGCCAGCTTATCTCTCTTACTGGAGACAGCGGCGGGGGTTCAGGACCCCCCTTTGAAAGAAAGTAGATTCTGGCATGAAGTCATGGTTTTGATGAATGAGACAAATCAAACAAAATACAGGTATATTATTTATCTAAAAAGTCTTAGTAATGAAACGAAACATCAGCACTCATGGGGGGGATGCCAGAATCTGAAATCTCCTCCCCCCAAACCCATCACAACACACACACAATCCCTGCCTTTATCTACACGTCATAAATCACATTATCCAATTAATTTTACATATGAGGTCTCTCCTCCCATTCTGTACGGGCTTTCTAATCTTCTCAAAATAGTCGTTAGAAAATTCCCTCCCTTCAAGATTCAAAGTGAAGCAGTTTAAACAAAAGGCTGTCTCTTATATTGTCAGTGCAAAAACATGTCAATGTTTGCAGCATTGACACCATGACAGAAAAGACTTTTCTTGACCTTACCAGATGACACTCCCTGATGAATCGGACCTGGAAGATGTCTCCCCTGGCATATTTTACAGGAGGGATAGATAAATTGGAGGGAGACAGTCCCACAAGTAATTTACTTTTATGTTTCTCTTGACATACCCAAAACTCATTTATGTTAGCAGAAATGCACTCTTATTCAAAGCCATTTTTGCAGTTTTTGACAAATAATCATTCCTTGCAACTGAAATGTTATTCATGATCTCTCGGTTAATATTGCACATTTTAATATTTCATCTGTTTTCCTATTTTTAATAAATATTCTAAGCAAGATGCATAAATCATTGTTCTACTGTTCTATATGTATATTTGTATATAATATCAAATATAAATCATATAATTTAATTTTATGATATAGAAATAAGCTTCATTTAATTTAACAGATGTTTGCAAGAGTAAGTTTTAGAAACTTATTAAAACTTGCAAAACTTTTGAGAGTGAGCATTGAAGGCTGGAAGGAAAAAAAGGAAGACTGGAGATAGCTCCTTGAAAGGTAGAACCTTTTTTCTATTTTTTTTTCTCTTCTGCACCTTCTATTTTTTTTGTTTTTTTAAAAAAAATTAGTTTTGTTATACTTGTAAAGGTAAAGGTAAAGGTTCCCCCGCATATGCGTGCTAATCGTTTCCGACTCTAGGGGCTGGTGCTCATCTCCGTTTCAAAGCCGAAGAGCCAGCGCTTGTCTGAGGATGTCTCCATGGTCATGTGGCCGGCATGACTAGACACCAAAGGCGCACGGAACGCTGTTACCTTCCCACTGTAGTGGTCCCTATTTTCCTACTTGCATTTTTACGTGCTTTCGAACTGCTAGGTTGGCAGAAGCTGGGACGAGTAACAGGCGCTCACTGTTACGCGGCACTCGGGATTCGACCTGCCAAACTGCCGACTTTCTGATCGACAAGCTCAGCGTCCTAACCCACTGAGCCACCGCGTCCCTGTTATACTTGTAATTTTTAATAAAATTAAAAAAGAGTGAATACTGAAAACTAAACAGGCTTGCAAGAACAAAAATATTATGAATCATTCTGCCAGAATATTGTTTAGCAATTCTTTTTTAACAGGAGAGTGACATTAACTACTTTTCTACCATGCTTTGATCTATGTGTCCAATTAATACATGGAAAGGAATATATCCTGTTGTCCCAGGTTGTACTTCCCAGGGCAGAGAATATAAAGCAGCTTCATTAATTTCTTTCTCCCATTTTTTCTGGATAGTAAATTGTGACGAATGCTATTCTCTAGACTTAATAAAGATTTATGTAAAGTTTCTTCATGATCTGTTTTCAATATATGCATAGCTGCTGTCAGCTTGGCAGTTTATTTGCTCAAATGTACAACCAGTACTTGAGCAGAAATAATAAGCCACATAGTTTGCTTCAGTGATTCAGTTGGCTCTAACCCACTTCTTCAGTGATTAATTACCAAAGTGTTCCAGTAAATATTGATGAAATCTTGAAGTTGACTATTCTGTAAGCAGGGTTTCCTCAACATTTACTGAAGCTCAACCAACCTGGAAGATTTTTAGTATGTGCTGTAAATACTCCACACTGGTTATTTTCAGTGCATGCTTCAGGCAATTCTGCAGCATTTGCTGAAGTTGCCCAGAATCTGGAAACGCTTCAGCTAGTGCTGTGGGAGAAGGGTATTCACAGCCTTCTCTTCAAGTGCTATCCAAAGTGCTCCCATGCTGAATGGCTTCAGAATTATCCACAAGATGTGCTGTTGTCATCTTGCATGAAGGATCTTCAGCATCTACCAAGGTAGTTGCAAAGTGACTGGATTTGTGAGTGCATGGTGTGGGGAGTTATCTGCAAGTATTGCTTTTGCTGAAGTATTCAATCTCAAAATCTGCTTAGTTTCACTGAAAATCCTCTTAGAGTGTCAGTTTACAAAATTAGATGTGTGCAAGCAGATCACTAGTGTTGGAAGGAAACAGAATGAGAGAAATTAATGAGCAGGACACAGCTGCCAGGAGCTTGTTCAGCCATTGATTTAATTGAAATGCCCTAGTTATGACCTTTGGTCAGCTAGTGCTGTAAAGACCAGGCAGGTGGAAGAGGTTGCCCCAGTTCTTCACTTCCAAACAAAATAAACTATTGCAATCAGTCTCTGAGTGCACTGGATGACTCAAACTTAAACTATATGAGATAGAGCACTTTTGTTCAGCCAAGAAAGACTGATGTTCAAATTTTATTGGCTTTACTTAGTCTTTAAAGATAGAGAACTCCAGATTTTTAGTCATCATCCTTAAATGTCAACATCAAGATTTCAGTAGAGGCCAGATAGCTAGTGTTCCATGCATATCCATTCCTGGAAATGTTAGATCTGATCCCAATAGCATATTTTAATTTGAATTATGTGCTGTGTATGAAACTGCCTTTTAAATATGTTCAGAAATTTTGTTCCACATAGAATATTGCAAAGTATTTACTGCTATTTTTTTATAGGGAGCATTTGGCAGAAGTTACAGCTTTAGTAACTGCTGATTCTTGACTGTCTATTTTATCCTTTATTTTATGTTGAAAGATAAAACAAGCAAATACATTTGATAGTATCAAAAACTGCAAACACCACACAGTGGTACATATGACAAATTATTATGCCACTTATGAATTCTTGTTATGATGAAATTTAATTAGCATTTGGGAAATTTGGGGCATTTACTACTTCACTATTTTTATATCTGAATAAAACAAAAAGAAATACTTAATTTCAAAGTTGTGTCACTGTGGCTAACTACGCATTAAATTAAGCAATATATGGGCAGCATAAGTCATGATTCTGTATTGTATTGTGATTAATGTGGATTGCCATATGTTTAAAGTGGTTATTTTGAAGTATTATGGGAAATTTAATTGTGATAGAAGTGATTTCAGTCAGTTGAATATGGGGGTTTAGAAGATTTATCCATGGTTTTGTATGTATTCAGGGTCAGATATATAAGGCATCAATTGCAAAGGAGATGAGCGACGCAGTGGCCTAGAAGTGAAAATGCTCACCTCTCACTTGGAAGGTTGTTTAATCCTATGCAGTGACAGATGTTTCTCTATCAGGGCGCACAGAGAAGATATCTGCTGCGAACTCCACAAAGGCATCAGTAAGGGCATCCAGACAGTAAATGCTTAGCTTCATTCAGTCGCCCTGACTCCACCCCAATAAAAGGGATTATAGAGACATAAAAAGAAAAAAAATGCAAATGAGATCATAACTGTCTGAAATGATTATTTTGTTTCTTGTTTGTACATCTGCATTCCAGGTTTGGGTAAAATCAGAATAAAAATGTATTAAATGAATGTACCATTTACTGGAGTGCGCTAAAGCTCCACTTAACACATGACATGGATAAAGCACTTTTTATGTAAATGCACTTCTGCCTAGTTGAACCAAAGTCATGTGTATCAAATTAGTGTTGCTGACAAGGGTTATGCTATTTCCTCTTAGGTAATGAGCACTAGTCATCAGTTTGGATTCCTGGAAGTCAAAATGAAAAAAAGATGCTTCCAAGTTAGTAATGAATCCAATTCAGTATTTTTCATAAGAATCATGTCAACACTAGGGAAAAAACTCATATCTTTTATAATACCCTCTTGCTATAAAACTTTTTTTCCCTCCCCTGGAGAAAATGGTAGCATTTTAAGAGCTTATAAACTTTTTCCTTAGAAATATTTTGTTATTACAGTATTGTTGAAATAGAAGTAATTGAAATATAGAATAAAAGTTTATTAGAACAAATAATTACTTTCATGTCTTCCTATAAGAAAAGTTAACATCTATATGTAAAGGTTTTCTGGCAAAAATTGATACAATTGATAATATAAATAAATCAATACAAAAGAATCTTTTGTATTGTATTTGATATTCCAATCAAATTTTGCAGTGAAAAGTAATACTTCTAGAGATATTATTATGAAGTCTCCATTGCTGAAATATTCTTTCAATTTATGGAATGTATTAGAGGCTGAAAATTTATAACAGCATAATTACTAACTTATTCCCTTTTTTCCTTAATACAGTCCATGTTGTATCAGTACCTAATTGAAGTAGCCCAGTAGGAACATAAAAATACACAAAAATTTACTGTAATAGACTTTGGCAAATGTGTCATTTTATTATCTAAACTTGACATTTTTAGACTTTCTAATAACCACAGAACTCTGGAAGATATACAGAACAATTAAACATATCAAAGGTACAGTGAGCAACTGAACATATGAAACCAATATAAAACACAGATACATATTGTTCTTTACAAACCATGAATATGTGCAATATCACAATTTGTCATGCATCTAGCCCACTGTGGACATAATCTAAACCTCAGCTCTTTGTGAAGCAAATTAATCTCAAATTTTGGTTTATGAAATAGTTTGAACTGTTCACAGATGAACAGGTAGAATAGAATTGAGTTGGAAGGGACCTTGGGGAGTCTAGTCTAGCCCCCTGCTCAAGCAGGAGGACCGATACCATCTCAGACAAGTGACTCCTAAAAATCTCGTGATGGAGTGCCCATGATGGGAGGCACCGTTCTGCGGTGGTTCTCCTCCTACCTCTCTGGCTGTTCGCAGATGGTGTTGGCAGGGGGGCAGAGGTCAACCCCTAGGCCCCTTAGTTGTGGGGTGCCTTGGGGGTCACCCCTCCTGTTCAACATCTATATGAAGCCACTGGGAGAGATCGTCCGTGGCTTCGGGGTGAGGTATCATCAATATGCTGATGATACCCAGCTTTTCATCTCCACCCCGAACCAACCCAGTGATGCCCTTGATGTGATGTCCCGTTGCCTGGAAGCAGTACAGATTTGGATGGGAAAGAACAGGCTCCAGCTCAACCCAGCCAAGACTGAGTGGCTTTACGTACCAGCATCTCATTTAGTCCAAGAGGTTCCATCTTTGGTTATAGGAGGAGAGATGTTACCTCCCGTTGATAGAGCACGCAATCTAGACGTCCTCCTGGATTCACGACTCAGTTTTGAAGATCATATTGGAGTCGTGGCTAGGGGGGCATTTGCCCAGATTCACCTGGTACACCAGTTGCACCCCTTTGTGGACCGAGATGCCCTACGCACAGTCACCCACATACTCGTTACCTCCCGTATAGATTACTGCAATGCTCTCTACATGGGGCTGCCCTTAAAGACCACCCGGAGGCTTCAGCTGGTGCAGAGTGCGGCTGCACGGGTAGTGATGGGAGCACCCCGATACTCCCATATTACACCCCTCCTGTGTGAGCTGCATTGGTTACCGGTTGCCCTCTGGGTGAGATTTAAGGTGCTGGTACTTACCTTTAAAGCCCTACATGGCTTAGGCCCGGGATACTTGCAGGACCATCTGCTGCCGGGAACGAATTCCCATCGCCCAGTACGCTCACACAGAGAAGGCCTCCTCAGGGTATCGTCGGCTAGACAATGTCGACTGGCGACCCCCAGGGGGAGGGCCTACTCTGTGGGAGCACCAGCCCTGTGGAACCAGTTCCCCCATGAGCTTCGGATGGCCCCAGATATCCAGTTCTTTCGCCGCAGCCTCAAAACACTCCTTTTCCACCTGGCTGACCTGGACTGACAGGGATTTTAATTATGTTTTTAATTTTTTAACTCTAATTTTTAATTTATTTTAATTTTAATTTTAATTTATTGTGCAGAGGCCTTTAATTTTAATTTTATCTTAACTTCTGTATCTATTGTATGTTATTGTTGTTAGCTGCCCTAAGTCCTTCGGGAGATAGGGTGGCATATAAGTCCCAATAATAAATAAATAAAATAAATAAATAAATGATTCCTGGAGGCAAGCTGTCCTCACTGTCAGGAAGTTTCCCTTAATTCCAGGTTGCTTCTCTCTTTGATCAGTTTCCAACCATTGTTTGTTGTGCTGCCCTCTGGTGCTTAGGAGAATGATTTGACCCCCTCTTCTTGGTGGCAGCCCCTCAAATACTGGAATACTGCTATCATGTCTCCCCTATTTCTTCTTTTCTTTAAACTAGCCAAACCCAAGTCCTGCAGCCATTCTTCTTATGTTTTAGTCTCTAGGCTTTTGATCATCTTAGTTAATCTTCTCTGAAATTTCTCCAAACTCTAAACATCGTTTTTGTGATATGGTGACCAAAATTGGCTGCAGTACTCTAGGTGTGGTCTTACTAGGATTTTATAAAGCGGTTGTTAGATAGCGTGGGCTGGACCGTGAGGAAACAGATGACAGACAGAGGTTCAGTAACTCAGCTTTATTGTGGTAGTCACATCGCTCTCCCGCAGCCCCTTTTAGCCCTTTAAATACTCTGGCTGATGAGTTCTTAACCAATCGTTTGTGTTGGAATGTCCCGCCAAAAGCTGGCCGGCCAATCAGAGCGTATGCTGACGCCACCTGCTGTTGCTGGGTGCCGAGCTAACAAATACCTATAACTATGTACACAACACCCCTTCCCCCCATATAAGAACAATAACAATAAACAGAATAACTTGACATAACTTGACTTGTACTTTCTTGCTTGCCACCCATACTTTGACCTTATGCCCTTATGAAGTCTTCCAGATAAGCTGGTGCCTTGCGAGTCCTGCAAGAATGCCTTATTATAGGCTGCTCCACCCTGGCTGGTGTCAGGTCTAGATCTTCTTCTCCCCCACTGTCCTTGAGGGCTGGGTCAATAAGTTGACCACCCTGGTCCAATGTTATAGTAGCTGGTTCAGTGTTTGTAAAGGTCTCTTGCCACTCCAGTGTTTGAGAGGCTGGAAGGTACACATCTGGGGCCCTTGAAGGTGTAGGTGAGCCTGGGGGGAATGGTGCTGACTGGCGGTCTTGGGCCTGTTCAAATTGCTGTTTTTCTTGGGCCCGTTTCCTTAGCTGATTGATGTGCCGTCTAACCTGGCAGCCCCCTTCCCCCTCTATAATGTAAGATAATGGTCCCATTTTATCTATCTATCTATCTATCTATCTATCTATCTATCTATCTATCTATCTATCTATCTATCTATCTATCTATTTATTTATTTATTTATTTATTTATGGGACTTGTATCCCGTCCTATCTCCCGAGGGACTCAGGGTGGCTAACAACAACAAAAATTAAAGGTCTCTGTACAGTAAATTAAAATTAAAAATTGAAATAAATTAAAGATTAGAGTTAAAATTATAAACATAATTAAAATCCCTGTCAGTCCAGGTCAGCCAGGTGGAAAAGGAGTGTTTTGAGGCCGTGGCGAAAGGACTGGAGATCTTGGGCCATCCGAAGCTCAGGGGGGAGCTGGTTCCACAGGGCTGGCGCTCCCACAGAGAAGGCTCTTCCCCTTGCACCCAGAAGTCCCCAGAGGCATAGTTCCTGGCCCATACTTGGTCACCAATGTTTAGCTCCCTGACGGGAGTGGGCTGCTCCACCTCAGCAGCCACTCGATCAAGGTGCAGTCTGTCCAATTTTGTAATGAGATGCCGGCCTCAACGCAGTTCAGCGGGGCTCTTGCCAGTGGCTGTTGACGGTGTGGAGTGTTGACTTAGCAAGAATTGAGCCAACCTTTGGTGCCAGTCACTGGAGATGATGCGTCTCAAGGCGTCTTTAGTTGTTCTTATCATTCGTTCAGCAAGGCCGTTAGTCGCCAGGTGGAAAGGGGCGGACGTGATGTGCCTAATCAAGTTGGCCCTGATGAAAGCCTGGAAATCAGCCGATTTAAATTGTGGGCCATTGTCAGATACAATCACATCCGGCAGACCATGCGTAGCAAAGAGCCCCCTAAGCACCTGCACAGTTTTGGCAGTGGTCATGCTTGTTACTGGAACCACCTCCAACCATATAGAATAACTGTCCACAACCACTAAAAAGAGCTGACCCTGGAAGGGGCCTGTGTAGTCTATGTGGATTCTTGACCAAGGTGTGTGTGTTGGCTCCCATTTATGAACTGGGGAGCAAGGCTGTTCTGGCCGGGATTTCTGGCACTGGTAGCAGCCTGCTACCTGTTCCTCTATTGCTTTGTTGAGGCCTGGCCATCACAAATAGCTACGTGCCAACGCTTTCATCCTTACAATGCTCGGGTGCCCTTTGTGTAGGGCTTCCAGGACTCTGTTTCTCAATTTGACTGGAATCACGACCCTGCTACCCCATAACAGACAGCCTTTATGGGAAGACAGTTCATGCCTCCTAGTAAAATATTCCTTGAACTCATTCCCTGGGCTCTTTTCCTGCCATCCAGAGGCTACCCAAGTTAACACCCTGCATAGGATTTTATCAGCAGCAGTACTGACTGATATGTCTTTAGCTTGGAGAGGGCCCTCAGGAAGTTCCTGGATGACTAAAATATTACTAGCTGGGGCAGGGTCTGGCTCACTCACTGCTAGGGGCAACCTACTGAGACCATCTGCGTGGCCCATCTCCTTTCCCGGTTTGTACACCAATTTGTATGTATATGCAGAAAGGAACACGGACCACCTTAAAATCCTGGGAGACAGGATTTGTGGGGTTGCTTTGTCAGTTGTAAATAAGCCTAACAGGGGCTTGTGATCCATAAAGATGGTGAATTCCCTACCATAGAGGTAGTCATGGAACTTTTTTACGCCTGCAACAAGGGCCAATACCTCCTTATCAATCTGGGCATAGTTCCTTTCAGCTTTTGTGAGCGTCCTGGAGTAGAAAGCAATTGGCTTTTGTTCTCCATTTCCTTCTAAATGACTAAGTACTGTGCCCACACCATAAGGTGAAGCATCACATGCTAAGCAGATTGGTTTTTCCTCAATGAAATGAATTACAGCTGAATTGCTGGAGTGCAGTTGCTTAAGGCTCTTAAAACTTTTGTCATGTATAGAGGACCGTTTCCAAGGAGCTTTTTTGTCCAGGAATCTATGTAATGGCTCTGCAATAGTTGCCTTGTGGGGCAAAAATGAGTGGTAGAAGTTAATTAACCCAAGGAAAACTTGTAGTTCTGCCTTGTTTTTAGGGGTTGGAGCCATCTTAATGGCTCTTACCTTAGAGTCGGTGTGGTGGATGCCCTGTGCATCCACCCTGAATCCTAAAAACTCTGTGGAAGTCACTCCAATACTGCATTTTTCTTTCTTCAATTTTAAGCCAGCAGTACGGAATCTACTTAGCACAGCCTGCAGCCTGTCAGCTGAAACTGCCTCTGATTCCCCAGCAATTAACACATCATCAAAATACGGACACACTCCAGGAATACCTTTGAGCGTTCTTTCCATTACTTCCTGGAATATTCCAGGAGCTACGGAGATGCCAAATTGTAAACGGTTCACCCTGAAGGCTCCTTTGTGTGTTACAATCATTTGAATATCAGCTGTTTCGTGGGCAACCAGGACCTGCTGGTACGCCTGCGCTAAATCTAACTTTGCAAAGATGGTGCCGGACTGTATTGCTGAGAGGACGTGTTTCACTGAGGGGACCGGGTAAGCATGCGGATTTAAGGCCCGGTTTACTGTGGCCTTATAATCCGCACAAATTCTTATTTGTCCGTTTGGTTTGAGAGGGGTAACAATGGGGTTTCCCAGTCGCCCCCTTCTACGGGTTCTAAGATCCCTTGTTTAACTAATTTTTCTAGTTCGCTCTCAGTTTTGTGCTTGAGAGTGAATGGAACCCTCCTGGCCTTGATTCTAATTGGCAGGACTTTTGGTTTTAAACTTAATGGGGGTCCCCATGTATTTTCCCAGTTCGCCCTTGAATACGTCTGCAAATTTATTGCAGACGGATTCGAGGTTACCGGGCTAGACGTTATTGACTCCCCCCAGCCAAATGCCTAGGGCCTCAAACCAATCCAGCCCCACTAAATTAGTTCTTTTACCCTCTGTTACCAGCACATTTAAGCGGCCCTGGAACCCCTTATAACTGACTAAAACTGTGGCCTGTCCCTTCATTTTAATTGGGGCGTGTTGGAAATCAGTTAATTTAATTTTGGTTGGTTCCAACAGAATCCGCCGCCTGCTTTGACCACAGATCATTAAATATGTCTCGTAGGAGATTAAAGAGACAGATGAGCCTGAATCAACTTCCATTTGGCAAGGAATTCCTTGCAAACGGACCTCAATTGTGATCTTTGGCTTAAGTAGGCGGTGGATTGAAGACTGGCATGCTACTTCCAAATTTTCAACAACTGTGTGTGCCCAGGTCCCTGGGGGCTCAGTGCTGGGGAAAAACAGGTTATTAGTACCTGCTGGCAACGAGTCAAGTTCGTTGAGGTTGTTGTGGTCACGGTTTCGGCAGACGGCTTGAATGTGGCCAGTTTTACCACAAGAACGGCATTTTGCACTGTGGAACCGGCAGGATGCCCTTGGGTGGTTGCCGCCACAGCTGGCACAACTTAGGCTGATGTCTCTGGAACTGTGGCTCGGGTATCTTGGATTTTTGTTGGCCGCTGCCAGTTTCTTTTGGCTTGTGGTGTCGTGATGGATTTTGAATTTCTCCAGCCTTTGGAGAATGGCATCGAACTCTGCCTCATTTGCTGGTTCGTCGTCTCCGCTGTCTGCAACACTCTCCCTGGTGAACGGATCCACTTGAGTTGTTGCTGGGTCAGAGTGAGTTCTTGTGGTTGATAGCCTCCTGAGCCATTATTTCATTAATGACTTCAGACAGGCTCAGGGTTGGCTTTGCGACTATCTTCTGTTAGAGATGCTCATTGCTCAGACCGAAGACGATTCGATCACGAATCCGGTCTTCCAGGTCGGGGAACCTGCACATGCGAGCAGCTTGCTGTACCGTGGCTACGAAGTCGGTTGCTGACTCCCTGGGGAGCTGGTTCCTCTGGATGAACTGCAGCTGCCAGAAAATTTCTGATTTCTTCGGCATGAAATGCTGGCTCAGTTTGTTGACGAGGTCAGCGTATGGTAATGATGTGACAGGGTTTGGGTTACATAACCCAACAGCCACATCATAAACAGCCGGACCACTGAGGAACAACAAAGCTGCCGCCTTCATCTGATCTTCCGTTATTCGGTTCACTAGGAGGTAACCTTCAACTTGCCCCAAGTGCGACTCCCAGTGACCAGGGTAGCGGATATCGAACTCTCGGATGTGCCCAATTTGGGTCATGCTGTCCCGGTCCAGGATACTGCTTTAAACAGGAAGGAACTTTCAGGAAGAGTTTTCTCTTTCCCCCTTTCCCGAGGTTTAGCTAGCGCTTCAGCTCGAGTGACTCAGCTAGTGCTTCAGCTCAGTTATAGCAGTATCAATCCCACCTTCGTCACCACTGTTAGATAGCATGGGCTGGACCGTGAGGGAACAGATGACAGCCAGAGGTTCAGTAACTCAGCTTTATTGTGGTAGTCACATCGCTCTCCCGCAGCCCCTTTTAGCCCTTTAAATACTCTGGCCGGCGAGCTCTTAAGCAATCGTTTGCGTTGGAATGTCCCGCCAAAAGCTAGCCATCCAATCAGAGCGTATGCTGACGCCACCTGCTGTTGCCAGGTGCCGAGCTGACAAATACCTATAACTATGTACACAACAGCGGTACTAATACTTCACATGATCTTGATTCTATGCCTTTGTTTATGCAACCCAGGATTGTATTAGCTTTTTTTGGTTGCTGCTGCACATTGCTGACTCATAGTCAAGTGACCATCTACTAGAACTCCAAGGACCCTCTCACAGTTACTGTTTTTAAGCCAGGTCTCCAGTGGTGGGATTCAGCCAATTTGTACCACTTTGGCAGAACCGGTAGCTAATTTTTTGTTGCTCAGGCCCAGAATGGACTTCCGGAAGTGGCATTCACACAGAGAACCAGTTGTTCACATATCTGAATCCCACCACTGCAGGTCTCGCCCTGTACTTGTACCTTTGATTTTTCCTGCCTAAATGTAAAACTTTGCTTTTGTTCACATTGAAACTCATTTTGTTGGATAGGGCCCATTGTTCAAGTTTGTCAAGATCTTTTTGGATCTTGAGTTTGTCTTCTGGGGTGTTGGCTACTCCTGCCAGTTTGGTGTCATCTGCAAATCTGATGAATTCCCCTTCAATTCCCTCATCTAAGTCATTGATGAAGATATTGAAGAGTAATTGTGAGTTTAATCACAATTTAGGATTTGAAAACTGTTTTGCATTTCTTACATGTGGCAGTTCTAAAAAAAGGAGGAAATCAGGAAAAAGTCCAAGGGAGGAAAGAGTCATTCCCATTATGTTACACCATAGGTTAGCATCATATCTTCAATTGATTACCATCATTGCAAACAGGGTACATTAAACAGGAAAATTAAACCAGATAAATTAAAGAAAAATATGCTTTTTAATGCAGTAATATGATAGGAAATATCAAAAGTGGGCAACATACACAATATATTTATAAACAACAGAAACTGCTCAGAATCCAAGATAATGAAGCATTGCTAATTATCTATACATCTTAATGATTTAAAAAGGTAATTAAAAAGTAAGATTGTTAGGATGGGATGTGTGGATTTGCATATATACATTTCTCTGTGTATGTGTGTATTTGGTTTCAGTATGAGGTAGTTTTTATGCACTGAGTGAATGCACACTATAGTAGTTTTCATTTAACGACTGCCCAGTTTAGTAGCCATTTGAAGTTTCAACAGTGTTGAAAATGTAGTTTTGCCATTGGTTCTTGAGCTTACCATTGTAGTATCTCACAGTCATATGATCAACATTTGTGGGCATCACAGCTGGCTTCTGACAAGCAGTCAATAGACAAACTGGCAGTAAATCCAAAAGTTATAATCATTTGACATCTCATTTAACAACTGTGGATGATCCAGTTAACAACTGCAGTAGAACAAGTGTGAAAGACCAGATCCACATATGAAGGTTCAATTAAATTGCTTGATTTTAAAGCTTATGCTCAGGAATCTTCTCAACTAATGGTCAACACCTGGTTAGAGTTAGATAAGGGTCCATGACACTCAAGGAGGGTTGTATTTAGTTCTCTTTTGACTATGTAATGATTATAGGTTGATCCCCTTTTTCATCCCACCCCCATGTTCTGCCATTCCTTCTCCTACAGGAACTGATGTAAGTCTGAGACAGTTGCATGATGTCTTGTTTAATCACTGTGTCATTAGCATTGGAATTGCTGGTCCCAATTGTGGTCATTAAGTGAGTTTGTTAAGTATAAGTAATTCAGCTTCTCTAGAGTTAGGGGAAGATTATTACCAAGGTCGCAGTGAGACAGGAATTCTTGTTCAAGCATAATTGTCAGCTCTCCCTGGCTCGGTCTAGGACACAGGTCTGCAACCCGCGGCTCCGGAGCCGCATGCGGCTCTTTCAACCATCTCCTGCGGCTCCCAGTCCTCTGCTATTTGCAGTCCAAAAAAAAAAAAGTGGGACTAAAAAAGTTCAACCAATCAATTCAAATATGCAGGGTAGGTGCATATCTCGCCTTGGCTCCACTCTTCAGTCAAACCCTGTTCTGCGCATGCGCGCATGTGCACACATTTTTTGCGGCTCCCAGTTTTTCCTTTTGTGAGGGAACCGGTTCCGAGTGGCTCTTTCATTGTTTCAGGTTGCTGACCCCTGGTCTAGGAGCCTCAGAGAGGCATCCTGCCATCAAAAGAAGAATGGGGGAAGATGAAAGGGAGAAGGATGAAAGTGCAATAAAGCTTTGTGTATATGGGACAGGAAATCAGAAGAGGGGAATGACAAGTGATAAAGACCAGAGCAACCTGATCCTGTTTGTACCAGTATCCCATGGCCAAGTACCCTGAGAAATATGTGGATTACCCTCCCCCCATCACCTCAGAGTTCTCAAAACATCTTGGCAATCTCTGGTTGGCTGGAAGTGGACTGGTCACTGGGGGAGGGATGGATTGGGGGCAAACCTACACCTTATTTTTGTATCCAATGAGCATGGTAATTTCAGAGCTTGCTTGATTTTATTGTAACTAACACTCTTAGTATAAGAATCCTTTGCTTTAACTAAATGGAGTCAAAGCTTTTCTTTCCTAAGGGATCGGATTGGGGAAGGTGAGAGGTCTGATAATAATGCTCTTAATACTCCCTCATTCAAAACAACACAATTATGTCACAGTATAAAATTTGATTTTTGGTGATAAATTTACCATCATTTTGCATCTTAAGTTGCTGCTTTTAACAAAGAGCTTCATGATTCATCTGTAAAAACAACCATTGAACAACCATTGGTGACTGCAATCCTCATCTAAAAGGGAAAAGCATTAATAGTTGTCGTGAATTCTTGTTTACAAAGTGAGAGTTTTTCTATTAAATCTTTTTTTTAATTGAAAAGTTTTACAAAATTTTAATAATAACCCCCCCTCCCCATCAACCCTCCCCCCTTCCCTCCCCCCCTGGACTTCCCAAAGCAGAATACAGGGTATTACATATAGCAGTCTTATGCAAACATATGCTAAATATCTATTACAACGTTAACAAACCTTCCACCCTTTAACTCCCTTATAACAAAACTAAAGTAATTATAATAACACTTCTATAATTGTTAAGAAACATTCATATGCTATTTGAAACTTTTTAGTCCCATATTTGTTCTGAATATAATCAATCCATCTTTTCCATTCCAAAATATATTTTTCTTGCGACTGTTCTTTCAAATATGCTGAAACTTTTGCCATTTCAGCTATGTCCATTACTTTAAGTACCCATTGTTCTATTGTAGGTAAATCTTCTTTCTTCCAATGTTGTGCCACCAACAGTCTGGCTGCCGTTATTAAGTGTAACTTTAGTTTCTATAACAGTACAATCCGAAATAATTCCCAATAAGAATAGCTGCGGAGTAAATCTTATTTTTTTCTTAAAAACTTTCTGAAAAATCCACCATATTTTTATCCAAAAGGCTTTAACATTTTTACATGTCCACCATATATGATAAGTTGCCTCTTCACTACCACATCTCCAACACTTAGGTGGTTGATTTGGACATGTACATGCTAACTTTTTTAGGATCTAAATGCCATCTATAAAACATCTTGTAAAAATTCTCTCTTGGGTTTTGGCCACGAGTTAAACTTAAGATTATGCAGGATACTCGTGAAAGAGGTGGTCTTAAAATGCTTAATCTTAAATTATATTATGAAGCTGCTGCATTAGCAGGTATAAGTGATTGGATTAATTTGACACTAGAGAGATTATTAAATCTTGAGGGCCACGATTTGCTGTTTGGCTGGCATGCATATTTGTTGTATGATAAGAAGGTAGATAATGTGTTTAGAGTGCATATTTTAAGACAGGCGTTGCTGAGAGTTTGGAAGAAGTATAGACATAAGTTAGACTGTAAGATACCTTTGTGGGCAATTCCAAAACACGCAATAGAAAATATAAATGTTGGTTTTAAACATGATGTGACTACGTATAAGGAGATTTTAAGCTTGGAAAGAAATGTCTGGTGTTTGAAACCATACAGCCTCTTGCGAGATGAGAAGATTGTTCAAACTTGGTTTCAATATATTCAGCTACGGGCCAGGTGGAAAGAAGACCAGAAAACTGGTTTTACAATGACTGATGAAAATCTGATAAAGCAAATTAGAAATCAGGGACCAGCACATATTAAACGGATATATCTTGCATTGATAGAGATTGACTCAGAAACAGAACTTGTTAAGGACTGTATGATAAAATGGGCCCAAAACATCCAAGAAGTTATTACAATGGACACGTGGGAAAAGATTTGGGTGAGGAACGTAAAATTTACACAAGCTCAAAATTTAAGAGAGAACTTTTATAAAATGTTTTATAGATGGCATCTAGATCCTAAAAAGCTTGCAAGTATGTACCCGAATTATCAGCCAAAATGCTGGAGGTGTGGCGATGAAGATGCAACATATTTTCACATATGGTGGACTTGCAAAAAGGTTAAGGCCTTTTAGATAAAAATTTGGTGGAATATGCAGAAGATTTTCAAGCAAAGGATAAAGTTTTGTCCACAACTTTTTTTGTTGGGAATAATTACAGATGCTACGGTTGTGGACACTAAGTTGATGTTGAATTTAATTACGGCAGCAAGACTCTTAATAGGTCAGTATTGGAAGAAGGAGGAACTGCCAACCATAGAAGAATGGACTTTAAAGGTTTCTGACCTGGCAGAGATGGCAAAGATTTCGGCTTATTTGAAAGATCACTCGCAAGAACGTTATATTATGGAATGGAGAAAATGGATTGAGTATATCCAGAACAAATATAGGACTAAAAAGTTTCATGTAGCATTTGAATAAGTCTTCCTTTTCTTTTTCTTTTTTTCCCTTTTTTTTCTATATATATTTAATATTAATAGTGTTTGTATTATCCTATATGAGCCAGAGAGTGATAGATTTTAGAGTTTATGGTTGTTAGCATATGGATGTTTATGATTGTTTTTTCTTTTTGTTTTTATACCTTGTACTTAGCTCTGGGAAGTCGGGGGGGAGGGGGAGGGAGGGAGGGAGGGGGAGGGGGAGGGGGGACTGTTAAAGATAAAATGTATGCTAAAACTTTTCAATAAAAAAAAAATTCTCTCTTAGGTTTTGTGCTTGTGTAAATTTTACATTTCTAACCCAATTTTTTCCCCAAGTATCCATCATTATGGGCTCTTGAATATTCTGAGCCCATTTTATCATACAATCTTTAACTCTGATTCTGAATCAATTTCTATAAGAGCAATCTTTAACTAACTCCGATTCTGAATCAATCTCTATAAGAGCATTATATAACCTTTTTATATGCGATTGAGTTTGATCTCTAATTTGCTTTATCAAATTTTCATCAACTTTTATTATACCAATTTTCTGATCTTCTATCCATCTAGCTTGTAATTGTATAAACTGAAACCAAGTCTGTGCTATCTTTTCTTCCTTTAAAACATTTAAAGGTTTCAGTTTCAAAATATTCCCTTCCATCCTAAGAAGTTCTTTATAAGTAATCACATCTTGTTTCTGCTCCACATTTATATTTCCTATTGCATGTCTAGGTATTGCCCATATAGGTATTTTATTATTTAATATATATTGGTACTTTTTCCAAACTTGGAACAAAGCGTTCCTTAAGATATGAGTCTTAAAAATACCGTATTTTCCGGCGTATAAGACAACTGGGCGTATAAGATGACCCCCTACATTTCCTGTTAAATTATAGGGTTTGGGCTATACTCACCATATAAGACTACCCCTCTTCCAACGCACACCAAATAAAAATTAAAAAACATCAGATTTGATTTTAATATGGTAATTTTAATTCAAATGCTTATGACATGCAGGTGCTTAGTAGGAAAACTGTCACTTATAAACATAAGGCTGTTTGTCATCAAACATGTAAACATAAAACAGTGCAAGTGGATTAAACTATAAGAAGAAGAAGAAGAAGAAGAAGAAGAAGAAGAAGAAGAAGAAGAAGAAGAAGAAAAAGAAGAAGAAGAAGAAGAAAGAAGAAGAAAAAGAAAAAGAAAAATAAGAAAAAGAAGAAGAAGAAGAAGAAGAAGAAGAAGAAGAAGAAGAAGAAGAAGAAGAAGAAGAAGAAGAAGAAGAAGAAGTAGTTGGAAGGGACCTTGGAGATCATCTAGTCCAACCCCCTGCTAAGGCAGGAAACCCTATACCATTTCAGACAAATGGCTGTCCAGTCTCTTCTTAAAAACTTCCAGTGTTGGAGCATTCACCACTTCTGGAGGCAGGTTGTTCCATTGGTTAATTGTTCTAACTGTCAGGAAGTTTCTCCTTAGTTCTAGGTTGCTTCTCTCCTTGACTAGTTTCCATCCATTGCTTCTTGTCCTGCTTTCAGGTGCTTTGGAAAATAGCTTGGCTCCCTCTGCTTTGTGGCAGCTCCTGAGATATTGGATCACTGCTATCATGTCACCCCTCACCCTTCTCTTTGTTAAGCTACACATACCCAATTCCCTATTTTCCTAATTCCCTTTTTCACTTTTCCTAATTCACTCTAAAGCTTTCCCTGCACAGAGCCTTAAATAACACCAGCTGCCTGCAATTAGTGCAGGTTCGCATCCCACCAGGCTCAAGGTTGACTCAGCTTTCCATCCTTCCAAGGTAGGTAAAATGAGGACCCAGATTGTTGGGGGCAATAAGCTGACTTTGTAATAATGCTGCTTGGAGGGGGTGAAAGCCCTAATAAACAGGCATATACACAGAATGAAGGCTATTGCTAAGCACATTGATTTGTGCTTTAAATTGTAAGCCACCCTGAGTCTTCGGAGAAGGGCAGGATATAAATGGGATTTTTAAAAAAAAGACCAAATGGGAGATCCGCTCCAGGTTTTCCAGCCAGCCCGCCCAGTTCCTGAGTCAAATGTGTCCTTAGAGCTAAGCCGCTGCTCTGGGTGCTGCCTTCCCCACCTGCCTTTCAAGTTGGGATATACTACAGCTGCTCTTCAACTTTAGAAGGAAAGACGCCCAGACCCCAGCCTGTAAAAAATCACAGACTGCAGCTTCTTCTCCAATTGGTCCCGCTTTCCCTGCGCAGACTAAATGGGAGATCCGCTCCAGGTTTTCCAGCCAGCCCTGTCCCTAAATTTTCAGCACCCGGCGTATAAGACGATCCCTGACTTTTGAGAAGATTTTCATGGGTTAAAAAGTAGTCTTATACGCCGGAAACTACGGTATTCTCCACCTTTTTGTCATAAAATAAATACGCATGCCATCCATACAATAAATCATACCCCTCAATATTCAATATTCTTTCATCCGTTAAATTGAACCAATCACTAATTGTTGATAACACAACTGCATCATAATATAATCTCAAATTGGGCATCTTCAAACCCCCTCTCTCACATGCATCTTGCATTATTTTAAGCTTTACTCTCAGTCTTTTCCCTGCCCAGATAAATTTATTAATACCTTTTTGCCACTCATTTAAATTTGCATCTTTCTTAAGTATTGGTATCATTTGGAACAAAAATAAAAATTTTGGTAACATATTCATCTTCACGGCTGCTATTCTCCCCAACCAAGACAATTGTAATTTTTTCCAACTATCAATCTTCTTTTGTACTTTTTGCCATAACAATTCATAATTGTTTTTATATAATTTCACATTCGATGCTGTGATATATACCAAGTATTTAACCTTTTTTACTATTTCAAAGCGTGTTGATTTTTCTAACGCTTCTCTTTGTTTTATAGTCATATTTTTTGTTAATATTTTAGTTTTTTGCTTATTCTTTAAATCCAGAAACTTGTCCATATTGTATTATCACATCCAATAATTCTAAAACCGATTGAGTAGGTTGACTTAAAGTAACAACCAAGTCATCTGCAAACGCTCTCAATCTATAATCTTGATGCCTAATTTTAATTCCCTTTATCTTATTTGATTCACGTATTTTAATCAATAATATTTCCAGTGTTAGAACAAACAACAATGGTGATAAAGGGCATCCCTGCCTTGTTCCTTTTTCAATTTTACAAATTTCTGTTAAATTACCATTAACAATTATTTGTGCCGTTTGCTTTTGATATATTGCTTTAATAGCCTGTAAAAAATAATCCCCAAATTCCATCTTTTCTATTACTTTCAATAAGAATTGCCAATTCAATTGATCAAAAGCCTTCTCTGCATCTAAAAATATCAATGCGGCAGAGACTTGGTTGTTTCTTTCCAAATATTCCAATAAGTTAACAATTTGTCTTTCATTGTACTTCATTTGTCTACCAGTTATAAACCCCAACTGATCATTATGTATCACTTGTTGCATTATATTCATTATTCTATTTGCCAATATTTTAGTAAATATCTTATAATCAGTGTTTAAAAGAGATATTGGTCTATAATTCTTTGGTTGACTAAGATCTTGATCCTCCTTTGGAATCAATGTTATAAAAGCTGTTCTCCATGATGGGGGCACTACTCCCCCAAGTTGAATTGTTCTAAATAAATCCTTCAAAGGCTCCACCATTTCTGACTGCAAATTTTTATAGTAACTAGCTGTCAATCCATCTGTCCTTGGTGATTTACCCAATTTCAAATGTTTAATTGCTAAAACAATCTCTTCAGAAGTTATTAACTGATTCATTCCATCCCGCTGCTCTTGAGTAACCTTAGGAATATTCACCTCTTGTAAATATTTATCTATATCTATAGTTTGAATCACTTGCATATAATTTAGAATAAAATTCTGAAAAAACCTTTCTGATAATATCTTGTTGATAAACCTTTTTACCTTTATATTCTATCTTCTCTATCACCCGAGACTTTTCTTTTTTCCTTAACAAGTAAGCTAACCATCTACCTGGCTTATTAGTGTTATAAAAAGTATTATGTTTAGTGTATCGTATGTTGGTTGCCACCTGGTCTGCCATCAACATATTAAACTGCCCTTTCAATAAGTTAATTGTTTCTTTCACTTTCTTATCAGCTGGGTTCAAGATAAGTAACCTCTCCTTCATCTTTATTTCCTCTTCTAAGTCCTTTATGTCTATACTTGTTATTCAAATGTATTAGGACTCCTCTCATATAAGCTTTACTTGCATCCCAAACCATTTCAATTGAGGTGCCCTTATGCATATTCATTACAAAAAATTCTCTCATTTGTTTTCTACATTCATTCACAATTTCCTCATATCTAAACAAATTTTCATTTAATCTCCAAGATCTTCTATCCCTTTTCTCTTGAACCAGTTCCATCCACACTGGACTATGATCTGTTAATGTTCTTGGGCATATCTTAATTTTCTTCACCCTAGAAAAAAAACCATTGGTAATTAGTATAAAATCAATCCTTGAAAAAGATTGGTGCCTATCTGAAAAAAATGTAAAATCCCTCTCTTCCATATTTCGCTCTCTCCAAATGTCTCTCAATTCCAGGTCATCCATAAGCTCAAAAAAAGATCTAGGCAGTTTCGCACAGTTTAATATTCCATGAGAAGACATTCTTTTGTCTTTTCCTGTGTCCAGAACTCCATTCCAATCTCCCATTAAAATACAAGATTTATAATCCCATTGGGTCATTCTGTCATGTAAAAGTTTATAATTTTTTTCCTGATGTTGATTTGGTGCGTATATTCCAACCAAAAGTATTATCTTTCCTTCTATTATAAGTTCAATTGCAATATATTGTCCTTGTGCATCTGCCTCAATTAATTTAGCAGTTAGATCTTTCTTTAAGTATATAACTACTCCATTCTTCTTATTCGGGGCAGATGCAACAAAATGTATTCCCAATCTGGAGTTTGTCAAATACTTTTGGTCTACTGCTCTAATATGTGTCTCTTGCAAACAAATAACATCATTTTTATATTGTTTCAAATAATGAAATTTTTCCCCTCTTTTGTGGTGAATTTAAGCCATTAACATTCCAAGTTAGAAACTTGGTCGCCATCTTTCGTGACTAGAAGCTTTTGTAACAATTCCTGCAGATTCATATGAACCTGTTGCTTTGGTCTTGCCCCTCCCACTGCTTCCATTTTAGTAACTTCTTGAGTTTTAATTTGATCTTGCTGTTTCTGCTGTTCTTGCGCTTTTCGTCTGGCTGCTGCTCGCGTCACTCTTTGGCCTCTAGGTTCCTCTATTGATTTCAAAGGCTGGTCCATATCCACAACTAATTGTAGTTCTTCTTCAACCAACAAATTCGAACCTTCCACATAAATCTGCTTCTCTTCCATTTGAGCCTGTTTTTTCTCTCCTTCACTTTTTTTTTCAGGAAATAGTGGCAAATCTGCTTTCAGTACATTTAAATAAAATTCTTTTGCTTTCCCTATTGTATTAAGACGATATCTAGTACCTAAGTAGTTGACCACTATTCCAGCCAGTATATCCCATCTGAACTGATGCTGCCTTTTTTTCAATTCATTTACCAGAAAAGCAAACTCTTTCCTTTTTCTTAAAATTTTTGGAGGAATTTCTTTCAATATCAAAACTTCTTGATTTTCCACTTGGAACCTATTATTATAAAAAGCTTGAATAATTTCATTTCGAATCACCCTCTTTGAAAAATAAATCACATCTCTTGGTAAATTCCTCTGCTTTGCAATCCAGGAGTTGACTGTAAAAACTTTTCAATTTCCCGTATGAAATCCTCAACTTGCCAACCCATTATTGGAGCAAAGGCCTTTGCCAGTACCTCTCTCAGGTTTTCCTGTTTGTTCTCCTTCAGTCCTCTAATTCTTAAAGCAAATTCCATTTCTCTATATTGTAGCATTACAGTTTCATCTTCCATCTTTTCCATTTTATTTTGAGCCTCAGTCATCTTATCTTCCAAAGCAATATTGCCTTGAGTTAATTCTTCCGTACAATCATCCATGTTTTGAATAATTTGTGCCAGTCCCTGAAATGCCAATAGAATATCTTCACTTATTTCTTTATTTTTAATCTGCATAGTTTCTTTAATTTCTCCAATCTCTTCTGACATTAACTCAAATTTATCATTCATCTTTTCATCTATTTTTCCATCTTGTTTTCTATTTTCTCCATCTTTTCATTTATTTCTTTTTCTATTTCTTTAGTTTGAGATTTCAAAGCCTCCTGCAGGTCTTTTAATGTCAAAGTTTGGGGGGGGGCATTAAAGCCTGTAAGTTTGATTGCTGTGCTGGCGAAGTCCCTGCACTCCTGGGGCCCCCAGGTTTTGACAATTTTAATGACATCTTAAATCAATTTTATTCTCTGTATTTAAAAAGATTAATCAAGTCAAAATGTTTATAGTCTTGCTGTTCGCTTCTTAAAATTCTTTTAGGTTTTTATAATTTTCTTATAGTCTTTACAGTTTTCAATATCCAAACAGCCACTTTCACTTTCAAAGCACTTTCGATTCTTTGTTACAAAGAATCATTCAGGCGCCATCTTCCCTTTCTTTTTAAAATGACAGAAAGTTGAGATTCCAGAGTTAGTCTTATACTTGCTGTTTATACTGCTCCCGCATCCGCACTGCCTGCGTTAATTCCTCAAGATAACAATCAGATCAAGTCAAGTCCAGCAGGAGTGGATTCAGCATCTTGCTCTGCTTTGAAGCAGAGAAATCCTCTGATCTGGAGCGTTTCCAGGCTTCAGGGGAGCTCTCACCCTCCAAGCCCCAGAATAAACACTCTGGGGCTCTAGGGGAGCTCTACCCCTACCTGGAATCTACCCTTCCCCTCTTTGCCCGAGGGGAAGGATTTTCAGCTGCGGAACAGCTGATTGTCAGCTGCTCCACGGCTTTTATGGAATCGGAGGGCTGGCGGTCGATTTCAACCATCCACACCGCTGAAGCGCCACCCGGAAGTCTCTATTAAATCTTTTTATTGTGTACTGGGTTCGTTGCTCAGGAATGGAGACGAGGCAAGTGAGTTCAGCAATGATCATGTTTATTTGCTTGCAGGATCTGAACTGGAGAACTGGGCTGCAGCTGCAGCAATTTATAGCCTGGCCCCTAGGTGGCAGCCAATAGGTTTAAAGCAACCTATTGCTGCCTAGGGGCAACCAATAGCAGCACTGGAGACAGGGTGTCTGACATGCTGGGAGCCTTAGCTAGCTCCATCTTACCACATGGTGTTACAATCAAGCCCAATACATTATACCCCTCCCCTCTTAGAATGAACAACATCATAGCAACAACAAAAGTGATTACAGCAATACAGTTTACAAGATTTAACAATAGTGTGAATAGGATCCACTTAACAGTACAATAACACACTTAACAACATTATAGCTCCATTGTTATTTTTTTGGTACAGTCTCATAGGTTAACAATTAACACAAGGTACATAGAACATTATAGCTCTTATTTTGTTACATAATCTGCTAAATAAGCAGGAGGTTTGTGTGCCCTCGTGGAATGCCTAAGGGATCCATTCACTTTCTGGTCTACCAGCTTACCCACCGGGCAGGGTAGACCAGTGTCCTTTAATGCAATTGAGTCAGAATGATTCGGTGCTCTCTGGCTGGCCTCTCCAGGTTGGCCCACCCCAGAGTCAGTTTGTTCAGCAGAGTTAGCACAGCAGCTGTGAAAGTCAGGTGGGCTTGCTCCGTCAGGGGACTCATGTTGCACTTCCGGACTCCCCTCCTCTACGGCCAACTCCTCATTGCCTGTGCTGTGAGAGTCTTGAGAGTCTATGCATGGACCGGCTTGGCTGCCAGTTTGGGGACTTTGGGAGGGACTTATGATGCAGTCTTTGCTTAGTGGCCGTTCTGGAAACTGCTTTCTGAGTTGATCAATGTGGCATCTGACAACTCGCCCTCCCTTCAGCCCCACTTCGTAAGAGAGGGGGCCAGACACTTTAGTAATTTTTCCAGGAACCCACAGATTCCCATGCCCATAGTTTCTGGCCCACAGCCCCCTCGCCCACTTGCAGCCCCCTCGGGGGTTTTGGTTGAGAGACTTCTGCTGCCACTCTATCTGGATGCAACCTGTCCAGTTTCATGATCAGCCGCCTCCCCCAACATAGTTCTGCCGGGCTTTTCCCAGTAGCAGTGCAGGGTGTGGAATGCTGGCAAAGTAAAAAAAACTGCCAATCTGTGATGCCAGTCCCCTGTCACTATGCGCTTCAGTGACTCCTTTGTGGTCGTTACCATGCATTCAGCTTGACCATTACTGGACGGATGAAATGGGGCCGACGTTGCGTGCCTGATGAGATTTGCTCTCAGGAAAGCCTGAAATTCAGCTGCAGTAAATTGGGCCCCATCCATGAATGGCAAAGAGTTTTCTAAGCACCTGGATGGTCCTAGCAGAAGTCATGTTTGCAACTGGAATTACTTAAAGCCATTTGGAGTGGCTGTCTACCACTATAAGGAAGAGCTGTCCCTGAAAGGGTCCAGAGAAGTCTATGTGAATTCTAGACCAGGGAGTGTGCATTTCCTCCCACCTGTGAACTGGAGCGTGTGGCATTTCAGGTCTTGATTGCTGGCATGTATAACATCCATGCACTTGTGCCTTGATAGCCTTGTCTAATCCAGGCCACCATAAGTAGCTTCTAGCTAAAGCTTTCATACGGACAATACCCGAATGGCCTTCATGTAGTGACTGTAAAACTATCTCTCAGTGAAGTGGGAATTATGACCCTGTTCCCCCATAGGATACAACCCTTGTGAGCTGATAGCTCATGTCTTCTTGCAAAATAACTCTGGAATTCAGAGTCTGGGCTTTTATCTAACCACCCTGTATGCACCCATGAAATCACTCTACTTAGTGTTTTATTGGCTGCTGTTTCTGCAGCTATGTCCCCTGCGTGGAGGGGAAATTCTGGCAATTCTGAACCAGCTTAAATGTGTAAGCTGATAGGAAAATAGACCACCTCAACATTCTTGGGGAAAGTATGTGGGGTGTTTGTTTGTCTGTGGTAAAGAGTCCCAGTACGTTTGTGGTCTGTGAAGATCGTGAAGTCCCTGCCATATAAGTAGTCATGGAATTTTTTAACTTCCACTACAATGGCTAAGGCCTCTTTGTCTACCTGAGCGTAACTATGCTCAGCAGAGGACAGTGTCCTTGAATAAAATGCAATAGGGACTTGTGTTCCATTTTTCTCTAAATGACTCAAGACTGTCCCCACCCCGTATGGAGACACATCACACGCTAAACAGACTGGTTTAGACTCTCTGAAATGAGTGACAGTAGAGCTGACTGACAAAAGTGCCTTCAGGTCTTGAAAACTTTTCTCATGAACACTGGTCCACTTCCATGAAGCTTTTTTTATCTAAGAGCCTGTGAAGGGGCTCTGCTATTGCGGCCTTGTTAGGCAGGAACCTGTGGTACAAGTTGAGGAGGCCCAAGAATGCTTGCAGCTCTCCTTTTGATTTAGGGCTAGGTGCCATTTGAATTGCCTTCACTTTGGACTCAGCTGGGTGGATGCCGTTAGCATCAATGGTTGAAGAAACCCCAATACTGCATTTGCTCTTTTTCAGTTTGAGGCCTGCTTCACTCAGCCTCTGAGGATGGCTCTGAGCCTGCTAGCTAACTCCTCTGTGGATTCTCCGGCAATAAGCACATCATCAAAATAAGGGCAAACACCCAGAATGCATTTAAGCGTGCATTCCATGATTCCCTGAAAGATGCCTGGGGCCACACTAACCCCAAATTGCAATCGCTTCACTTTGAAAAAACCCCTGTGAGTTACAATCATCTGAGCTGTGGCCGTGGCCTTGTCAACGAGCAGTTGCTGATAGGCCTGTGCCAAATCTAACTTCGTGAAAATGGTGCCCCCTTGCAAAGATAGCAAGATGTGGCTCACCACTGGGACAGGGTATGCATGTTGCTTAAGGGCCTTGTTAATTGTGCATTTGTAGTCTGCACATATTTTAATTTCCGCATTGGCCTTAAGTGGTGTTACAATAGGAGTTTCCCACTCCCCACCATCTACTGGTTGCAAAATGCCCTGTTCAACAAGTTTGTCTATTTCTGTGTCAATTTTGTGTTTTTAGGGCAAAGGGAACCCTGTGAGGCTTAATCCTAATGGGGACCATGTTGGGGTCTAGCTTGAACGTTATAGGCGGGCCTGTGTAAGTTCCTAGGGCTGAATCAAATACATCTGCGAAGTCCTCGCAAGCTGACACTAGACTCGCAACTTGTGTCCAGTTGATACCAGTTACTTGGATGCCTAATGCAGCAAAACAATCGAGCCCAATTAGGCTCGTTCTCTGGCCCCCTACTACTACGATATCCAGGTGCCCAAAAAATCCTTTAAATTTAATGGCCAAGGTAGCGTCACCCTTGACTGTGACTTTAGCGTTTTGAAAATCTGTTAAAATTATGTCAGAGGGCCTTAGCTTGGCGCATTTTCTACTGCGACTGCACACAAAATTAAATGTGTCCAGAGAAATAATGGAAACGGCTGAGCCTGTGTCCAGCTCCATTTTACAGGGGACACCTTGCAGCTCCACCTGAAGTTTAAATTTGGGTCTGAGGGGGCGTCAGACCCCGTTACGGCAGACACTTCTGCAGCTTGCACAAAACCCCATGCTGAACGGCCCCGGGGCCCCGGTACCTCTCCTGGTCGGATCTTCCAACTGACGCTTCGATGGCTGGTCCCTCTGTCAACCTCTGCATACTGCTGCGATGTGGCCGGTTTTGCCGCAGGCCCAGCACATGGCTGACCAGAACCTGCAGTCCAAGCATTGGTGGCGGCCACCACAACCTGGACATCTAGGTAAGAGATCTGCCTTCTAAGGAATCTCTTGTTGCTTACTGCTGTGGTGCTGTGTGTCAGGCTGTCTGTGCAGCTTGTTGACTTTGGTGTCTTCTTTTAATTCCTCAGTGAGTTCGGCGTCCTCATGGTGGACGGCTTCTTCGCGGTGTCGTTTTGGCGGGCCGGATCATTCAGATGGCTCCACCAGTAGCTTCGTCCGCCATAACCTCGTTCTGGGCATCTACAAATGACAGGACTTCTCTTGCAAAAAGTTTTTGCTGCAGCTCTCTGTTGCAGAGGCCGCAGATGAGCCGGTCTCGAAGTCGCTCTTCGATGTCTGAAAATCGACAGAGGCATGCGGCCTGCCTCAAGGCTGCGATGTATTTGGATGCGGTCTCTCCTGGCTGCTGTATTCATTGCTCGAAGGTGTAGCACCAAGCAGTCACCGACATTTTTGGCTGGAAGTGTTCTCCGAGCTTCTTCTTCAGTTCGGTGCAGGAGACAGATTCCAGCGGCGTGGGCGCGAACAGGTTTTCAGCCACATCGAACGTTGCTGGGTTGCACACACAGAGCAGTGTGGCAGCCTTCAGTCTGTCCTCTGCAACCTGGTTTGCCCGAAGGTAGTTTTCGACCTGGGACAGGTACGAGGGCCATCCTTCTGCTTTCTTGATGTCAAATTCGTGCAGCCTTCCAACCTTGGGCATTCTGCTGGTCTTCGCGGCTGGCTTCTGTGTCTTCGAATCCTGCCTCTCTTTTGATCAGGGACTGGTCCTCTGAGCGTGTGGTCGCTTACGTGGCTTGCTAGCCGACCATAGGGGGGGGGAATTGCTTTTCCCACCAGGCGTGCGCTGCCTCTCCCCTAGTGACTTTCAGCTCTGACGGAGAAGCAGGATCCCACCTTTGTTGCCAGTATTGTTTACTGGGTTCGTTGCGCAGGAATGGAGACGAGGCAAGTGAGTTCAGCAATGATCATGTTTATTTGCTTGCAGGATCTGAAGTGGAGAACTGGGCTGCAGCTGCAGCAATTTATAGCCTGGCCCCTAGGCGGCAGCCAATAGGTTTAAAGCAACCTATTGCCGCCTAGGGGCAGCCAATAGCAGCACTGGAGACAGGGTGTCTGAGGTGCTGGGAGCCGTTAGCTAGCTCCAGCTTACCACGTGGTGTTACAATCAAGCCCAATACATTACACCATTTGTGTACAGTATTAGTGAAGGCTTTAAGCTTTGTTACCAACCATTACAAAAGACTGAAAATATATAGTATATAAATTTTACACTATGAACAACAGCACCAATGCTTTCATTTACACTATGCAATGACTAAAAAAAATCAAAGAATTCATAAATAAATTTGCCTTCCACTTCACTTGGTTGGTGATTATTGCATATTTTTGAATCAATATATCTCAAATTATATTATTATTGATATATTATCAATATATCTCAATATATCTCAACTTACAGAATGTGTCTAAAATCTAGGGTTCCTATCTCCTGTTGGATTAAAATTTGGCAACGTTGTGCCTACTTCAATGCTATTGTCCTCACCATCAAATGATGCTCTCTCGATTATCATTTCCAACACATCCTGCCAGTTTCCTACAAGGAAAGTCAATGAAAAAGCTGTCAGGAAATCACAAGCCACTCTCCCCCACTGCTTTTTTTCTTTGAAAGGCAAATTAATTACAAAATAAATTTCATTATTTCTGCCTCAATTTTTCACAGGCAGTTCCATTATATTTTAAAAAGGGGCATCAACACTGCTGAAAGTCCTATTTTTTATGGTTTCTCTCTTTATATAAGGCTATATTATCATATGGCCCAATGGGCCATGGATTGTCTAGTAATCATTGAAGGGCACAGAAAAACCTCTACTTATGCAAAACTTTTAAAAAAACAATGAACAGCACATATTGATCAACACTTATGAAGGAATATGATTACAAATCTCACTCACCATGGGAATATAAACATTAAAAACTACATAGCAGAAGGCAAAAAAGAATATATTGATTCCTGAACAGAAAGTCTGTGCTCAAAGCACAATGATTGTCAAGTTCAGTCTTGATCCACTTAATTTCAGTGTGTTGGGTATTGAAAGTTTCTATTTTTTTTATTTATTTACTTCATTGTCATCTCATCTTGGGAAACTAAGTGTCCATTATCTATGAACAGTCTGACCTGGTCCAGATAAAACTTAATTTTCTGGAAAAGACATGAAATTAATTCCATTATTTCACCCTCAATTTTCCACAGGCAGTTCCATTAAATTTAAAAAGTGGCATCATCATTCTTGAAAAACCCATTGCTCCTTGCATATTTTCTGTTCACCTTAGCTATATGAAGTTTGACAAATTTCAGATGACAGTGAATATTATTCTCACTGATTCAAAATTCATAACAGAGTACTCAAAACACTGTTACAGGAATTTCTACCACAAAACATCAGGTTTGGACTGTAGAATAAAAATCTGGGCCTCAAGTTTTACACAATTTACAAAATTCTTACAGATTTCATCTTACTGTGATAAAAAAAAGTTACAACCACTTATGTTTTCTCATGTTAGATTACTGGAGAACAGAATACTGTTTTTTAATTCAGGATTTTGAAATTGAAGGCTTATTTGTATTGCTTACTTACTGGAGCAGCAGAATAGGCAGACAGCATTTCTGGAGGGTAGAACAGAGGACTTCACCCTCTATTAAACCCCTGATATAACGGTACGTGGGACTGACCTTGGGAAATAGGAGGAAGAGCTGGACTGATAAATAAAATATGAGTCTAAAGGAGGAGTGGTGGAGAACATATCCCAAAAGGGAGGCTCCCTACTTTTCAGGAGAGTAAAAAAATAAGAGAAGGGTACTTTCAGCCTTGCAAAATTTTGTTAATTTAACCTTACAATGCAGGTAATCCCCAAGTTACGACAGTTTCCTTAGTGAATGTTTGAAGTTACATGATAGGTGCCTCCAAGTGTTTACAAAAAACTCACAAAATTATGAATGTTGCCACACCATGGCAGCCACACACCCTTATGAATGACCGCAGTGGCAATGCAACATTCACCCTGGCTATTCCCTCCCTTTCCCCCTCTCAAGTCTCCCTAGGTGCTAGGCCTGTAGATAATCACCCTGTGGAGATCAAGAGATCCTTCACTTTCTTGGCTGCTCCAAGCCTTCAGTGCATTCACAGAGAATGGAGGCCTAAAATAATGCAAGATCACGCAAAATCAGTGGCGCAAGTTCTAACTTTACTGATCTTGTGTGATGTCACAGTAGTTTAGGCCTCTGTTCTCTGCAACAGAGAATGGAACAGAAGCCAGGGAGGTTTCTGCAGGTCTCTGGAGGCCCAGTCCAGGTGTCAGAGGCCTTTTCTGGACTGCTGCCACCCAGAAAGGAGGCCGGGGGAACGCTTCTGCGGTCCTCCAGAGATTCATTCTAGGCCTTGGAGACTCAGAACAGAGGCCGGGGGACACTTTTGCATGCCTCTGGAGTCCATTGTGGGCCTCAGAGGCCTCTTCCAGGCCTCCAAGAATCAGACTGGAGGCTGTGGGCAGCAGCCATGTGCTTTCAGAGGTCCGGGAGATCTGAGGGGGAGGCTTCTGTGTGCCTCTGGAGATTCATTGTGGGCCTCGGAGGCCTGGAGGAGGTATCTCAGGGTAGAACAGCTATAGAACAGGTCACCTGCTTCACACCACCCAAGCCTCCCCCACTGAGATACCTCATTTTCCCTCCCCTGGGGTCCCCACAATTGCCTCCCCACCCAATTGTGCCATGCCAGGTCACTTACCTTGTGAAGATCTGTCTCCTCTCCAGCCTCTTTGTTTCTTTCTCTGCTCCTGGCAAGAACAGAGGGAGGCCATGGAGACCCAGAATGGACCTCCGGAAGCATGTGGCTGCCGCCAATGGGTTCTGTTCTGGGCCTTGGAAGCCTCCCTCTGCTCTTGCCAGAATCAGGGAAAGAAACAGAGGCTGGAAAGGAGACAGATCTTCACAAGGTAAGTGACCTGGTGTGGCACGATTGGGTGGGGGAGCAATTGTGGGGACCCGAGGGGGAAAGAGAATGAGGTATCTCATGTTCATTTAACGAGCCTCGCATTCACCCATGCATTAAATTAGTGAATGTGTGGGCAGAAGCTGGGAGTGAATCGCATTCAAGGTACGAGATTCATTCCTATGAATCGAGTTACGAATGGAATAGGCAGGCTCCATTCCCTCAATGACTATCTGTAGACTTAATATTCATTGTGATCTTGACTACTTGAAGGACTAACAAAGATCTTGCAAATCTGTAAATAATTCTTCTTTCCCTTACTTTTATTCTTCCCAAAACTAGTGAAGATCCCTTTTCTACTCATCTTCCTTCAGATTCTAATTTCATTTACCAGACATTGTGTATATGGCTGCTCTTATCTCTCAAAGTTATTTTCACATACCATGTGTAATGTGTAATGAATGTGTATGAATGTGTAAAAATCATTCATCTTCAAAATGACCTATAGTTGTATTTTTCTTTTCTACTTCTAAAGTACACTTCCCTGTAATGTCATCTTGAGTGTTTTTGTCTATTTGGGTGAGAACATTTTAATTTGATGCAGACTAACCTCTGCAGTTCATTGGCTATTTTGCAGATGAATAAATAGATCTATCATATTTTATATTAAATCTTACTAGACTATGAATAAATGAAAATTTATGATATTGGAAGGAAGAATAATTTTAGGGACTTCCACATGAAATGGAGGAACAGGGGAACAGTAATTTGTAAAATGTAAAATATAACTTCAAATGTCAGAATATCATTTTTTCTACAGTGGTTTTTGTGGGTAACTTATATATCAGGAATTTTGAGTGAATTGAAAAACCTAAGACATTTTGAAAAAAGTAGAATTAAAATTACATAATTTACATATTTTACATTAATTTACATAAACATGGTCATACTTAGAAAGCTGAGAATTCCTATTTATTTATTTTGTATTTGTAAGATTTCTCTTTCTTCCTTTTTCCTTAAAGAACCTTTTGTCCCTTTATCTTCCTTTCACGGTTACCAGCTTTGAGGCAGGAACTTTAGCACCTTCCTGCCAGAAGGGTGTGTGAACAACTGTTTGAAGCCAAAGGCAATATTGGTCTTAGGAATCTGTTTTAACAACCCCTTTCAAAAGTGGTCACTTTTCCTATTGTGTGCTGAGTATGGTAACACACACAGGCTTAGAGCCTGGGAATTTCATTCCATTCATATCTGAGAGAGGCTGAGAAAACAAGAACTGTGTTTGGAACTGTATTAGTTTATTTTTGTTGAAGGATTGTATTTCTTTTTAGGATGCTTAGTTTCTGTTTTTCCTTTCAGCTGGACCATATTTGAAAAAGCCCAAAGCACAATAAAAGCCAATTAAAGAACATAAATTCCAGTAAAAGTTGGTAATTCAGAAGTCAAATGGTTCATTCTTAATATACCCTTAGCGTATAGAAAGAAAGATTCAAAACGCGATGGCCAACTGTATATTGTGGAAAAGAGAATTGCTTCAGCAAGATATTAAGTGTTCTTTCTCTCTCAAGAAAATTTAAGGAATTCACTGAGAGTGAATTGGATGTCAGAAGTTGATAACACCTGCCTCAACCATTTTGGGCTCAGGTCAAATAAGTACTTGAATGGGGCAGCACCAGGAAATCACTTGGAAACTTTAAAACAAACCCTGAAGGGCAACAACAAGTTACTTCTTCATTGTATACAATCTGGCAGCATTTCTAGATTACCAACATTGTACTTATGGGGTTATAATATGTAATTGTGCATCTTTATAATATGTAATTGTGCAATGTAACAGGACATGAGCAGTAGGTTCAATCATGTTCATCACAGAGCAAAATCTGAACGTATATGGGACTTTTAAAATTTCCACTTAGGAACAGCATTAAAAGTAAATATAAACATGCTAAATTTAGAGCTCTTCCAAATTTGGACACAGTTACTTGATTTAGGTATCTTGCCAGCAGAAAATATAAGACTGATTTCTCAAATCTACGGTTCTGAGAAAGCTAGCTGATCCAGCTGGCCTTACAAATCATGCTGTTGATGACACTTCCTGCCGTCATCAGAAATGCATTCTGTAAAAACCTATATACCATATTTTCTACTGGTAATCTCCAAGTTTCAAGCAAAGTTGAAACTAAAAACACAGATAATGTTAGCCAGTAAGCCCATAAGAGAGAAAACATATCCATACTCTACTCTTCACTTTTATCACTCTAATCTCCCAGTAGAGAGCTACATTGAACAAGAACAAATCTGGACTGTACTCTTTTCAAGGAAAAAAGGAATTATACAATCTCATCTGAGGTCCAACTACAGGTAGTCCTTGACTTGTGACAATTGAGTCCAAAATTTCTGTTGTTAAGTGAGACATTTGTTGAGTGAGTTTTGCCCCATTTTACAACTTTTCTTCCCACAGTTGTTAAGTGAATCACTACAGTTGTTAAGTTAGTAACATGGTTGTGAAATGGGTCTGGTTTTCCCATTGACTTTGTTTGTCAGAAAGTCATAAATTATTAATTTCCTGCTCTTCAAGATGGCGGACGTCCTGGGCTGAGCACCGTGAGTCCCAGCTGTTAGGCGTCCCTTAGGAGCCCCTCGGGGGTCCCTTTGGGCCTTCCGTGTGGGGGGTTAGGGTTACTAGGCTCTGAGGCAGACAATGAAGTAGACAGAGGAGTTTATACTATGCCGGCCGTTTCCATTTGCTGGTTGCCGTCTCCATCTGTCTCCCTCGCTCGTCTGTTTCCCTCGCTCGTCTTCGCCTTCCTGTCTGCTGCCTTTCGGCGTCTCTGGGTCTCCGAGCCATTTTCGGTCGTTCTTGGGCCGTTTGTTGCTGGCGCCGGCGTTTTCTGCCTTTTTGAGTTGCCTGGGCCGCTTTGGCAGTGGCGCAACGGCGGCATCTCCGGGCCGTTTGTGGCGGCATCTTTGGGCCGTTCTACGGTGAAGGGGACGTCCACGGATCATCCTGGCTGTGGTGGCGACGGCAGCGGCGGCGTTCTCATGTCACTTCGGGCCGCCTCGGACTACTCTCAGCGGCGGCGACGTCTTCGGGCCATTTTCGGCGACGGAGAGGGCGTCCGCGGTTCATCTCGGCGGAGGCAGCGGCGATGGTGGTGTTTTTCGAGCCGCCTTTGGTGGCGGCGATGATGGCGTCCTCGCTACCTGTTGGGCCGCTCTGGCGATTGACGGCATTTTTTGGACCCTTTCGCCCATTCTACCAGCAGCGAGGGCGTCGACGGCGACGGCGACAGCAGCGTTGTGGCTGGCAGTGACAGCGGCAGTAGTTCGGGCAGCGGGCCCTGTGAAGGTGGGGCCCTCCGTTTGCCCCGGCTCCTCACTCTTCCTCCCTCCCTCCTTGAAGACCAGGGGGCTGCGCTCTGGATGGCCCAATTTGGGGGCCTATGGACTTGCGGCCGGGAATGATTCCAAAATGACAATGTGCGAGGGAACTATGGGGACAACTGGAGTGGTCAGCCTCTATCAGACTAGGATTTATCATCTTGGCTTGACCAGCCCCTCTGCCTGGATATTTGTCTTCCTGTTTACTGACTTTTTGCCTGCCTCCCCTTCCCCCATAGGATGGACCTGGGTATAGCCACGGTGGGAGAGTGGCTTGTATTTACATCTGCACCCCCATAGAGGTGGGAGCTCTATGGGGTGTGCTTTACCCAGGGTGCATATCTTGGACCACCCCCGGGAACTGGCGGCCCCCAGGGGGAGGGCCTTCTCTGTGGGCACCCCGGCTTTATGGAACCAACTGCCGGTTGAGTTCCGGATGGCACCGGACCTTCGCTCCTTCCGGCGCGGGTTAAAGACCCATTTATTCGAACAAGCTGGCCTGGCCTGATGGGGGAACCTTAGGGTTTTAATGGGTTTTACATTTTGATTGTTTTAATTGGGCAATTATTTAATCTTTTTTTTAACTTTTGTATTTCTATTTATATGCCCTGTTCACCGCCCTGAGTCCTTCGGGAGAAGGGCGGTATAAAAATTCAATAAATAATAATAAATAATAAATAATAATAATAAATGATGATCACCTGATCCTGGGACACAGCAAAATTCATAACTATGAATCAGTTGCCAAGCATTTGAATTTTGACCACATGATCATGGGGATGCTGAAATATATGTAATTTATAGATGGCTATTCAAACAACTTTAGCTCTTCTCTAAAACAAATGTGGATAGATCTCATTTTAATTTTCAAAATCATCTTTTGAAAATATGAGCACCATCCTGTTCTAAAAAAAATTAGAGATTGGATTTTTTTTTTTAATTCCATTTATATCCCGCCATTCTCCGAAGACTCAGGGCGGCTTACAAGCTTAGCAGTAGCCTTCATTCTATGTATATGCCTGCTTATTAGGGCTTTCACACACACCCCAAGCGGCATTATTACAAAGTCAGCTTAATTGCCCCCAACAATCTGGGTCCTCATTTTATCTACCTCGGAAGGATGGAAGGCTGAGTCAACCTTGAGCCTGGTGGGATGTGAACCTGCACTAATTGCAGGCAGCTGGTGTTACTTAAGGAGGCATTAGCCCACTGCTCCACCAAGGCTTCTTTTTTAAGGAATTGTTCACCTAGTGTGACTAATAAATATGAATAATTATGAATATATTATATAAATATAGCATATATGACAGTTGTAAATATTATTTCATTTTATATAGCCTTCTTAATATAGTCCAAATAGTATCTTTCAATACAGACTCCATCTTAGTTTTAACATTAGCAGCTAGCAAAAAATAAATAAATTGTATCTTTCTGAGAATTACAGATGGCCGTGACTTTTTAACTGATGTTTGCTTGTATTTATTGTATGACGTATTTGATTTATGTTGTGTACTGGGTTCTTTGCTGGAAGCAGGAGACGAGGCGAGAGAATTTCAGGAAGGAACATGCTTTATTGAATGCAGGAACTGAACTGTTAACCAGGGCTGCTATGCAGCTATTTATACTCTGGGCACTAGGCAGCGGCCAAGGTTTAAAGCAGCCTATTGCCGCCCTAGAGCCAACCAATGGTGGTCCTGGAGAGTGACTGTCTGAGGACCGTTATCCAGCTCCCTGCTTAAGCAATCTCACAGCATTCAAAACCCACGTGGTACAGCTCAAGTTAAACTAGGCCCAATATATTACACCCCTCCCCCCTAGAATGTACACACATTATAATAAAACAATAGTAGAAAATAAAATACAGCAGTTTACAGAGTTTGCAATAGTATAAAACAGTAGTAGGAATAGGTACAGCAGTGTACAAATGTTTTCAATAGTACAAATACTTTCCTGAACAGGAAAGAAGTACAGTAGTCACACAGCACTTACAATAGTACAGTTATTTAAGGACAAAATGCTGCAAATAAGCTGGAGGCTTATGTGACCTTGTAGTTTGCTTGGGGGACCCAGGCAACTCCCAGTCTACCAGCTTGCCCACCGGGCTGGGTAGTCCAGGACTCTTGAGTCCATGAGAGACAAACTGACTTGAGTCCTTCTGGCTGGCCATTCCGGGTCTGCCCAAGCCAACGTCCATTGTTGGAGCAGAGTTAGCACAGTGGCTGTCTGGGTCAGGTTGACTTTCCCCATCAGGGGACCCATGTTGCACTCCAGGGCTTTGCCCATCTATGACCACCTCCCAGTTGTTCTGACTGCTAGAGTCCTCAGGGCATGTGAATTGCCCCACTTGGCTGCTGGCTTCTGGCTCTAGGAGCGGACCTGTGGTGAGGCCCTCGCTTTGTGGCCATTCTGGAAACCGCTTCGGCAGCTGATCAGTATGGTGGCGAACAACTCACCCGCCATCCAGAGTCACCTCGTATGACAGAGGGCCCGAGATTTTAGCAATTTTGCCTGGCACCCACAAGTTCCCATGCCCATAGCTCCGGGCCCACACCACATCGGCCACTTGCAACCCCCTCAGAGGCCTTGGGCAAAAGGTGTCTGCTGCCACCCGGTCTGGGTACAGCCTGTCCAGTTTAGTGATAAGTCTTCCCCAGCGAAGCTCTGCTGGGCTCTTGCCTTTTGCTGTGCAAGGTGTAGTGTGCTGGCAAAGCAAAAAATAAGCCAGCCTGTGGTACCAATCCACAGTCACTATGCACTTGTCCCTTTGGCTGGCCAGACCCGGTCAGCCCAAACCAAAGTTCAATTGTGCAACAAATTCTGCAGGGCTGTCTCCCAGTGTAGTTTGCCTTTCCTGATCAGTGGATACAATCTGTGTGTCCGGAGGAGACTCTTCTACAGCCATTCCCCTGTCACCATAAGAAAGAGTTCTTTCAGAGCATGCAAGCTGCTCTGTTGGACCGCTGTCCTGCAGGCCCTATGTTCAACCCTCTTGGGAGTTCTGAGCCAGCGACTGATCTGCTAGCCACTGACGCAGCTTTCAATGTGCCGGTGAATGACTCGCCCATCTTCTTTTTTTTAAATTATTTTTTATTAAATTTGAAAGTTTCCTTTTTAATATCTAATCCTTTTATCTGTGGTTCATTTCTAATTATTCTCGTTAGGACTTCTAGTGTCAATATGAACAGCAGTGGAGATAAGGGGCAACCTTGCCGTGTTCCCTTTTATATTTGAAATTTCCTAGATGTTTCCCCATTAATAATTACTTTTGCTTCCTGGTTGGTATAGATTGCCCTAATTATGTTTATAAATTTTTCACCCATAGCCATAAAATTAAGTTGTTGATATAAAAATGACCATTTTACATTATCAAAAGCCTTCTGGGCATCTAGAAATAGTAACGCCATCTGTTGTCCGCTGTGTAGTTCGTAATATTCTAACGTATCCAGTATTACTCTAATATTATGTTTAGTTTGCCTCTTAGCAAGGAAACCATTCTGGTCTACATGTATGAAGTCATTCAGGAATCTTTTAAGTCGATCAGCTATGATTGTTGTAAATATCTTATAATCCGAATTGAGTAGCGATATAGGTCTATAATTTTGAATTAATGTATGGTCAGTATTATCTTTCGGGATGAGGACTATATTTGCCTCAGACCATGATTTAGGCATTCTTGCATCTTCTAATACCGCATTGAACACCTGTAAGGGTTGTGCTAAAATATTTTGTTGTTCCTTATAAATTTCTATCGGAAGACCGTCAGGACCCGATGCTTTATTATTTTTTTGTTCATTAATGGCCATTATCACCTCAGACAACCTAATTTCTTCATTCAACATATTTCTGATTTCCTCTGTAACCTTAGGTAATTTGGCTTTTTGGAAACAACCCTCCACTTTCTCCACGTTTACCTGACTATCATCTTTGTATAATTGCTCGTAAAATTCCTGGGCTATAGTTTTTTTCTCCTCTTCCTGATAGTGTATTTTCCCTTTGTCATCACATAGTTTACTAATCCAACTTTTCTCCTTTTGTTTTTTCAATTTGTATGCAAGCCATCGGCCCGGTTTGTTTGCATTTTCAAAAAAGTTCTTTTTTATGCCTCTCATCTGTTGTGCTAGTTTCTCTTTATCTAAAATATTAAGTTTATGTTTAATTAAATCCATTGATTGTCTGACATTCTTTTTTTGTGGTTCTTGTTGGAGTATTGTTTCTAATCTTTTATATTCCCCTTCTAACCTTTTTTGTTGTTGTTTTTTCCCCTTGTTCTTATTTATCATTATAAATGATAAATTTATTTATCTCTCATTATTTATTTATCTCTCATTATTTATTTATCTCTCATTATCGCCTTGGCTGTATCCAAATTATTTTGTACAGAGGTGTCTTCAGCTTTATTTTCCTTGAAGAAGAAATCTAATTCTCTCTCCATCTTTGACTTAAAATCGTCTTCTTTTAAAATTGATCTTTGTAAGGTCCATCTAGGTATTTTTTTTAGCCTTTCCAGCTAAATTTCATAGGGTTATGGTCTGCCCAGGTACCTGTCTCAATACACACCTCTTCAACCTCGGAATTAATTTCTTTTGACATCCATACCATATCAATTCTAGACCATGAATTATGTCGATTAGAGTAATATGTATATTGTTTTGCCTTGCGGTTTCTTTCCTTCCATACATCCTGGATGTTTAAGTCTCTAGCCAAATTAAAAAAGGATCTCGGTAATGTTCTTCTTTTCCTTTTCCTAATCATATTGCTCATATAGTCCAAATTGATATCTAAAATAGCATTAAAGTCTCCTAGCAAACAAATCTCATCATGATCTATACTACATATCTTATTATGTAGTGTTTTAAAAAACTGTTCTTGATTTCGATTTGGGGCATATATTTCTACCATCATCACCTTCCTATAATTTATTTCAACCTCAACTATCAATATTCTACCCTCTTTGTCATTATAGATTTGTTTGGCTGCCAATTTCTGATTCACATATAGTGCCACCCCTCTCTTTTTCTTTTGTCGGTCTAATGAGACAAATAGATTCCCTAGTTTTGGTTGGGCTAGCAAATATTTTTGTTGTTCCTTTATATGGACTTCCTGGACTGCAATGATATCTAGTTGTTGACTGATGAGCTTATTAAAAAATTTCCGCCTTTTCATTGGCAAGTTTAACCCGTTGATATTTAAAGACAAAATTCTACACTCTTCTCCCTTTATTTTACTTATTTCTAGATTTTGTAGATCTCGTTGTCCGGGGCGCTCTTGCATCTTTATCTCTAGCTCCATGTGACTCTGTAGTCTCTCCAGGTTTATTCCTTCTATCCTCTACTCCTAAAGCTTTCCCTTCCATAGCTATCCGTCTTGTGTCTCTTTCTCTTACCTCCCTTCCATCTTGATCTTCTACTTCTACTTCATCTTGGTTGTTAAAGTGGAGTTTATAGAAATCTTCTGCCTTCTGTATCGAATCCAATCTGTACCTTCTATCCTGCCATGTAACTAAAATACCTTCTGGAGTTAGCCATCTAAAGTTCACATTATCACTAATCAATTTCGATGTTAAAAATTGATAGCCATGTCTCAAATCCCTCATCCTTCTAGGTATCTGTTTAAGGATAGTTATTTGTTGTCCTCGAAATTCTAATGGCTCCTCTCTTGATCTATGTAGAAGTTCATCCTGGATCGATTTTTTAACCAATCTTACATGTACTTCTTTAGGGAGGTTGTGTGTCCTCGCATAGTTAGTTTGAACCCTATATGTTTCGTCAATTTCCGCCAACATTTCCTCCTTCCCTAAACCAAGTGCCTTTGCCATTAATTCTGCCATCATATCCAGCAGATCTTCCCCTCTTTTTTCTTGAACATTTTGGAAACGTAAGTAGTGAGCAGCCTTTTCCGCTTCCAGGAAAATAACTATTGTCTCTAGCTCCTTATTTGCCTGAAGTAGTGTTTCATTTAAATCCTCTACTTTCTTCTCTTTTTCCATTCTAGCTTCCATATCCTGTAACCTTTGTTCATTTTTAATTATTTGTTGTTGAATCCCTTCAAATTTATCATCTATCGCTTGAATTTTCCCCTTAAGTTCACCAGTGTCACTTCTTATTTGACCTATCTCTTTCTTCATCTCCTCATGATTTTTGGTCATTGCCTCATGCATATTTTGTAAGAGAGCTTGTAAATCTTTAAAAGAATTTGATCTTTCCCTTTGCAACATGTCCTCTATGGACTTCTGACTAGAAGGACTTGAAGACATCCCTTGCCCCTGTGTTGTCGCCTTCTTACCTGCGCTAGTCTTAGTTAGATTCGGAATGCTTGTCATATTTAACCAGATTGCTTAATCACTAACACGCTTTACAAATATTTAGTTCCTTTAACTTTATATAAACCTTTAACTATATAACAAAATGTTATATATAACAATTACAGCCAGATATTTATTACCAACTAAACAGATTGTATAATACATTTATCTAGACTCACCCATCTTCTATGACCACCTCATAGGAGAGTGGTCCTGACTCCTTAACAACCACTGCTGCCACCCACAAAGCCCCTTGCCCGTAATTCTGGGTCCAAACCCGGTTACCCACTTGTAAACGTCATGGTGTCTTCAGTTGTGTAGTGTCTGAGGTGACTCTATTGGGGTGCAGTCTGTCCAGTTTGGTGATCAAACGTCTGCCCCAGTGAAGCTCGGCTGGGGTCTTGCCCGTGGCAGTGCAGGGTGTTATGTGCTGGCAGAATAGAAAATTGGCCAGTCTGTGGTGCCAATCCCATGACAATTCTTTTCAGGGATTCCTTGGTTGTATGGACCATGCGTTCCATTTAACTGTTCGACGATGAGTGAAAAGGAGCCGATGTAGCATGCCTTATGAGGTTTGCCCTGAGAAAGGCCTGGAATTCTGAAGCGGTGAACTGAGCCCCATTGTCTAAGACTAAAACGTTTGGAAGCCCATGTGTTGCAAATATTCTGCGCAGCACCTGGATGGTCCTAGCAGTAGTCATAGTGGAAATTGGTACAACCTCTAACCATTTAGAGTGGCTGTTGACCATTATTAAAAATAGCTGTCTGTGAAAGGGCCCGGCAAAGTCAATGTGGATTCTTGACCATGGTGTGTGAGTGACCTCCCATTGGTGGACAGGGGCCTGCAGCATCTACGGTCTGGATTGTTGGCACGTATAACAACCATGTACTTGGGCCTCGATAGCTTTATCTAGCCCTGGCCACCAAAGGTAGCTCCTCGCCAGTGCCTTCATCCGGACTATTCCCGGATGGCCTTCATGCAGAGACTCAAGAACTCTGGGCCTTAATGAACTGGGGACTATACTACCCCAAATAATGCACCCTTTATGAGCTGAAAGCTCAACTTTCCTCATGAAGAAACTTTGAAATTCTGGCCCTGGACATTTGTCCACCCATCCAGTGTGAACCCAAGTTAGCACGCGGCTAAGTGTTTTGTCTGCTGCTGTCTCAGCAGCTATGTCTCCAGCATGGAGAGGTGACTCTGGCCAATCCCGTATGGCTAGGATGCGTGCAGCCGGAGCCAGATCTGGCTTCACATGTGGCAGGGGCAATCTGCTAAGGCCGTCTGCATGGCCCATTTCTTTGCCCGGTTTGTGAATCAGCCTGTAGGTGTAGGCTGAAAGGAATATAGACCACCTCAGCATTCTAGGAGACAGAAACTGAGGTGTCTGCCTGTTTGTAGCGAACAACCCTAGAAGTAGCTTGTGGTCCATAAAGACGGTGAATTGGCGGCCATACAAATAATCATGGAACTTTTTAACCCCGGCCACAATGGCCAAGGCCTCCTTGTCAATCTGCACGTAATTGCGCTCTGCAGATGACAGGGTCCTCGAATAATAAGTGATGGGAGACTGTTTCCCATCAGCAAAATGGCTCAACACAGCCCCAACCCCATGTGGGGATGCATCACATGCGATGCAAACTGGCAGCTTTTCATTAAAATGAGTGAGCACCAAGTTCAAGGACAGCAATGATTTGACTGCCTAGAAACTTCTTTTGTGGACATTGGTCCACTGCCACTGATCCTTTTTGTCTAAGAGCCGGTGTAACGGCTCTGTCACTGTGGCCTTATGTGGGAGGAATGCATGATAAAAATTAAGAAGGCCCAAGAAAGCTTGAAGCTCACCCTTGGACCGAGGGCTTGGGGCCTGCTAAATCGCTTTCAGCTTTGAATCCGCTGGATGAATGCCGTTGGCATCGATGTGGAACCCAAGGAACTCAGTTGACTCTACCCCAAACTTGCACTTTTCTTTTTTTAATTTAAGTCCTGCTGTGTGGAACCACTGAAGGATGGCTCTAAGCCAGAACTTCTGTAGACTCCCCGGCAATGAGTACATCATCGAAGTAGGGGCAGACACCCGGAATGCCCTTGAACATGTGCTCCATGACTCCCTGGAAAATCCCTGGGGCCACACTCACCCCAAACTGTAGACACTTCACCTTGAAGGCCCCCCAATTGGTAACAATAGTTTAGGCGGCTGCCATGGCCTTGTCCACCAGCAGCTGTTTATAGGTATGTGCCAAATCTAAGATGCCAAAATATGGCTGACAACTGGCACCAGGTACATGTGCTGTTGAAGTGCCCGGTTAATGGTGCACTTATAGTCAGCACATATGCATACTTCTCTGTTGGCCTTAAGTGACGTTACTATAGGGGTCTCCCACACCCCACTATCTATGGGCTGCAATACCCCCTGACTGACCAGCTTGTCCAGCTCTGCATCGATTTTGGGCTTTAAAGTGAAAGGCACTTGACGAGGCTTGACCTGGATTGGCGTGACCAGGGGATCAAGCTTGAAAGCTATCGGAGGGCCCTTGTACTGTCCTAGGCTTGAACTGAAAACATCCGTGAACTCTTGGCAGACTGAAGACAAGTTTGCCGCCTGTATTCAGTGAATGCCGGTTACTTAGATGCCCAATGCATCAAACCAATTGAGGCCTATGAGGCTTGTGCGTTGGCCTTCCACCACAAAAACATTTAGTGGGCCTGCAAACCCCTTGAAATTCACTGAAAGTGTGGCTTCGCCCTTGACTGCCACTTGGGAGTTTTGAAAGTCTGTGAGCAAAATGTTACATGGTCTAAGTTTGACCCTTCTGTTGCTGCAGATGCATATGTGCCGGAAGGTTTCTATGGAGATGATGGACTTGGCTGAGCCTGTGTCCAGTTCCATTTTGCATGGAACTCCCTGAAGCTTGACCTGAAGTCAAAGCTTCTGTTTAGGTGGGTGTTGGGCACCAGTGCGGAATAAGCTCCTCTGGCTGGAGCAGAACCCTACTCGGTGTTGCCCCAGGGCCCAGTACTTCTCCTGAATGAGTCTTCCTGCTGGCAGTCCCTCTGCAGATGGTGGCAATGTGGCCTGGTTTGCCACACGCCTGGCACGTTGCTGTTTGGAAACAACATTCTGCACGTTGATGGCGGCCTCTGCAACCCATGCATCTAAGGAACAGAATTACCTTGTCAACTGGCAGTGGTCCCTTCTCCTGGTGCTTCTGTAGCTTGTCGACCTCTTAGTCAGAGTCAGTGTCTTCCATCTGTTCCGCATCTTCGTGGTGTACGGCTTCAGTGCTTGAAGTGCTTTGGGAGGGCCACAGTGCTTTAATGGCCCCTTCAGTGTCTTCGTCTGCCATAACCTCCTTCAAGGCTTCTTGTAGCAAGAGAGTCTCCTTGGCAAACAGTTTTTTTTGGAGCTCTTGGTTCCAGAGTCCACAGACTAAGCAGTCTCTTAGTCTCTCTTCCAAATCTGTGAAATTCCGGTAATTTTCAACACGGAGAATGTAGGACGACCATCTCTCCAGGTGTGTGAACTCTTCAAGTTTCCCCACTTTTGCTATGGTGAGTTGCTTGTGTTTCTTGTTGCTTGCATTGCCCTGTGCTACTGGCTTCTGCGTAGGCCCTAGGTCGGTCCTTAGGGTGCGGTGGCCTATGCAGAAGCCAGTAGCACAGGGGGAATGCAGTCCCTGCCAGGCTTTGTGCTGGCCTCACCCCCTAGTGACTTCAGACTCTTGTGATAAAGCAGCACATCCCACCTTTGTCGCCAGTGTTATATTTTTGGTTCTTGAGGCATTAAGTGAGACGAAGTGTTGAAACAACAAATGAGTTTATTAACTCAGAACAGAAGCAAGCTTATGGCTGCTGTACAGCCTTGGTGGAGCAGTGGGCTAATGCCTCCTTAAGTAACACCAGCTGCCTGCAATTAGTGCAGGTTCACATCCCACCAGGCTCAAGGTTGACTCAGCCTTCCATCCTTCCCAGGTAGGTAAAATGAGGACCCAGATTGTTGGGGGCAATAAGCTGACTTTGTAATAATGCCACTTGGTGGGGGGAAAGCCCTAATAAGCAGGCATATACATAGAATGAAGGCTATTGCTAAGCACATTGGTTTGTGCTTAAATTGTAAGCCGCCCTGAGTCTTTGGAGAAGGGCGGGATATAAATGGGATTAAAATTTTAAAAAAATATTTATAAAGTTGGCCTCTAGGCGGTGACCAATAGGTTTAAAGTAGCAGTTTTCCGTCCCAAACCTAATTATTAGCCTGTAGACAGCAAGTCTGGCTCAGTAACAGCAATTGTTACATAACACAGAAAAACATTAGCCATTAAACAAGTGATCAGACATTAAGCAAGTGATTTTTACACAGAAATGGCCAATATATTACACTCTCTTTATTGTCTTTCTTACTTGTCATATGAATTCCTTGAAAGGTAAAGGTGACAAAGTCTACCTCACTTTGAAGGTGTCCATGGATAGTGTCAGAATAAAAGATAAACATTAGTTAACATCATTACTGCCTTGAAAGAATTATTGGATCTGTGATTACTAATTTAGACAAAATGTGTACTGAATACTTTCATAATGTGGCTAGATGGATGGAATAAAATATGTGTTTTTATGAGGGTGTGGGAAGAATCCAGAGAAAGAAATGTTTTGGAGAATATTAAAAAGGCAGAATATATTTCCCCAAAGGAATAATGGAGAAGATCTTAAAAAAATACAGAAACCATCCCCAGCCCCTTTCCCCCAAGCAGAAAAGTCAGCAGAGGCCAGCTTTTAGAAATGCAAATTCAATAATCCTTTCAGAAACTTGGAGCCTTCCAGCTAGAAACTGAAGCGATTAGGAAGACAAAGACACCTACCCAAATTCTAAGCATAGGAAACACAATAGCATTAACCCAATACCAAAAGGACACACTCAGATTCAGGTCAAAGTACATGACACAGGAAATACAAAGCCTCAAACAGGAAGAACTGCAAATACAAAGTCCAAAGAAGGTATAAAAGCCCACCATTCCCTGCTACATGTGTTCAGCTTTCCCAGAGCCATCTTTCTGTCTGGCTCTTCTCTTCAGTAAATTGCAACCTTCTTTTTAAAGCAGTCTCCATTTTGATTATTCTCAGCTTGGACTGGACCCTGATGAAGATTTTTCTTTCAATAACGGTTTCAGATAGATCTCTTGCTCGAATTGAGATCAGCATGGATGCAACTTTTTCTGAGGTTCCTTCCTCTCTCTTTGCAAGTTGCTGTGATGTGTTTTTTGTGTGAAAGCGTGTAGAATGGCTGATTTGAAAGGTGTTGATTTTCTGCCACAGCTCAAAGAACTGTGTTTCTGCTGAACGTCTGTTTCGTGTTGTTAAACTCGCTGGATTCCTATAGCGAAGCAAACAGCGGCAACCTAAATATATACGGTAACGTTAAAGTAACGAGAAAATGACTGGGCAAGGGGTAGGAATTTTAGGTTGGCTTTCAGGGCAGGCTACCTGAAGAAATCGGATGCCATTTTCATCTTTCTATCAGTTATCGCCAAATAATTCGCTCCGCCAAATCTCCCTCATTAAGCAAAAATTATGAGGAACAAAAAGAAGCTCCTTCCTTCCAGCTGCCGAGGGAAGGGGAGTTTGCGAGCCTCCTGCGCCTTCCTATCTCTCGCTCTCCCCTCCCTCTCCAAACTGCAGGCCCGCCCTCTTGGCCGCACTTAGGCGGCAATAGCAGTGGCAGGAGCGGCAGCAGTTACAGTTGAATCTCCAACTCATCCAGACTTTGCGACGTATTAGCCACCTATAAAGCCGATTTTTCGAGGCGATGTGGTTCGTGTTGACGCTGCGAGGCGGCGGAGGCTCACCCTTTGGCTGTTCTCTCTAAGGCGCTTCGAGGGAAAGAGGAGAAGCGACTGAGGACGCGGGGAACGATCCCGCCAGTCATGCTGCAGCGTCGGGGAGACCTAGGAGGCTATCCCCAGGCCGTAGCAGACCCGGTGTTGTTGAACGCGAAGCCTAAGCTGTACTATGCGGTGAGTTCTGTCTCTTTCCTAAGACCAAGGCGTCACCAGGCGCCAAAATTTCGGGGGTGAATGGGCTGTTATGGCTTGTTCAAAGGGTGGAGAAAAATGCTCCGATGTAAACTTATCATACCCTTCGCACAGGCTATTGCATCGCTTGCATACATTCCGAGCTGCTTTGGTGGAGGGACGAGGGTTTCCTCCCTGCAGAATTTCGAAGTGTAACGTATGAAGCTTCCATCTCGGTCCGGAATGAATTTCCTCTCGGAGCTCTTTTAAGAGACCTCTACTTCCAGTACTGTCAGTTGGAATTCTCTTGCGCACACCTGCAGTTCGGCTGTTGTGGATGTAATGCTTAAGCCTTTCCCTCTCATCTATGAGTTGGAGTCGTTTTTAAAGGGGGCGGGAAGAGCAATTTTCATTTTTCGACCCAAGACGTTGGGGAAGACAAAGTGCTTCGGAGATGTAATACAAGCAAACATTTTCCCTTTGTGAGTGCGCTCAGTCTGGGCTGGGTTTTTTGTTTGTTTTCAGTTTGTTTGCCACGTCTCTTCTTCCCCCTCTCAGTCCTGTGTGCTTTTGAGGGTCAGTTTCACAAGACTAGTCTATGAGGAGCCGGTTGAGTTATTTATACAATGTTGTTTAATGCTTAAAGGAAAGGGCTTTGAGGGAGTATTCTCGTTAACATAACCCATTTGGGATGCCCCATCACAAGTTGTCCTAATGAAAATTTAACATAAATCGACTCATACAATGTTTTATGTGGTCAATGTATTTTTTTTACTCCACAATTTGGAATAGTAGTTATTTCTGGAATTATAATGACAGCTATAAATCCTGCAACCTGCTGTAGAGATCTGAGCTGTCACAACAAACAAAACACCTTCCCATTAAGGGTGAGGACCAGTTACACAGACAAACACACAATGTTGCTTTGTGACTCAAAGTGGAGAATGATGAACAGCTCAGATGAATAATTACTGTTCCTTCCAATCACACTCTTTGTCTTACTGTGATCAAATTCTTTTTATTGCCCTTGCTTGGAGCTAGAAGGCAAGTAAGCAAGAAAAGATAGCCACTTCACCATTTAGTGTCATATTTGGAATGAATCAAGTGACTTTGGAATGTATGCAACCTCAGAAAAAACAACTTGCTTTTTCAGAGCAGTTCTGCCAGTTTGTTTATATATATTCTCTCTTGGTAGGGTTTATAAGGAAGGGTCATTGCCTAGAATGAGCTCTCTCCTTGCCCTGTTTTGAGGGATGTTTAGTAAAGAGAACTATGCTTATTGATCAAGTTCTAAACCACTTTTTTACTGCCTGAGAAAAACCACAAAACCACTGAAAAACACTGTCCGTTCTATGGTCAGAATGTGAACAACATGTCCTTTGATGGAATGCAAGTGTGCAATCTAGTATCTTCCAAATATTTTGGACCAACATCCATGATCTGCATGCCAGTCAAGGGATTATATAAATTGAAATGTAAAGTATTTACATATCACTATTCTGGTTTTTTTTTGTGGTGGAAACTTCCACTACACCTGCTATAGCACTATCCTCCACTAGTTAACCATCTAAGTAAACCACCTTACTGGTACAGTGATCTCCAGAAAGGAAAATTGCAGATAAATGAGGAGGTGAAAAGATTGCTCTTTTCATTTCATGCTGTATCAGTAACATAGGAAAACTTTTCATCTCTCATGTACAATGGGAGAAAGAGAACACTTTTGGCAATCCAGTTAAATTCAGACCCTCTCCTGCCTGCAGATTCCCAGACATTATATATGATAAGTAGCTCCTGTCAGTCTTATAAGCAGGTTTAAGAAGAACATTAGTATCCAAAACACCTCTTAAGTTTTCTTATAATTTAGAATAACTTTTTAGTGTTTAGTTGTTATCTACTTTGGTTTTAATTGAAACAGAAGTATAACTTGGATTTAAAGATGAGGCATTTTTCTTAAAAGTATAAAGTATTAAGTCTTTGGAGTAAATTCACTGGTAAGAATTAAGGTATTTTTTTTGTAAAACAAATGTTTTTAGTACCACACTTTTATGTAGTAAGACCCAGTGCTTTTTGTGTTGAATAACCTGAACAGTTCTTGTGCATGAAGTTTGGTACAGCTGACTAGGGAATGCAGGAGGAAGCCTAGAATATTATTACTTCAATTTTTATGTTGAAAGTAAATCATAGCAGCCTGTGTCACAAAATATGCATTATACAGCATCAAGAACCTTGGAAATATTTAAATCAAACATTTAAATAAAAATGTACCCCTAAAAACTGATACTAGCATGCCTCACAGTAAAAAGATCTGTGAAAAAGTCCATTTTAGCTGGTGTTGTTTGTCAGGGTAGGGCAACAGCAGTGAAGTTACTTTGATTTTGTTTGGATGGAGCATTTGGGTGTAGACATCAAGAGCCCTGCTCCATTTTCCTATCAAGTAGTTTGTCTACACTGGGGGATGCTAGTTAAGAGATATTAACATTAGGTCAAGCTCAACATAGCATATGTTCTTTTAAATTTTTATGAGTGATATAGTACCTTGATTCATAGTAAAGTTTCACAATATTTGTCCTTTCAGTGTTCTAAATGCAGCATGGCAACTTTAATTTCTAGTTTTTTTAAAGCTTTATTACTGTGTTTTCAAGATTTAAGGAATCAATTAATTGCATTGAAGCTGGATGCATTTCTCACCTCCCTCAACTGAAGAATGACTCAGTACTCAGTATTGTTAATAAGAAGTTCTTTGTTATTTTTAAGCTTTTAGTATTATTACATTGCATTATATGTAGGTTTTAGGAAGTTGGGCAGTTGAGAAACCACTTCCTTCATACTATTTATACTTGAGGTTTTTTTAAAAATAGCTGCTTATTGCTGTGTAGTTTGCTCCTTGTAGCCATATGTAAATATTAAAGTAGCTTAAGCATATGTAAAACCTGTTGCTGTTATCTTTTCTGGTTTAATAACACAAAACATCACTTGAAAAAACATGAGTAGTTGGATTTGTTTAATAGTATTGGAATTCAGCTATTTGGTTTGATTAGTCAGATCCTTATTTAATTTGATTGTAATTCTCTACATATGATAGATAGAATGTTATTTTCTATCATTTGAAGAGTGACCATAATAAATTCCGCTCAGTGCAAAATCATGTCTTTAATATCATTAGAAATAAGTATACAAATACATAACACATGTTTCTTTGAATGGAAGAATCTGTGTAGAGTTGAAGTTAATCTCTTAATCAGTTTAAAATTTTAGTCTTGAATAGTGGAATCTAGCAGTAAGTACTATTTTCATAATGGCAAAAATAGTTATTTTTTTAAAAAAATAACTGCTTTTTATGGTTTGTTTTTAATTCTACGTTTGTGAGATGGACAGCTGTATAAATGTGAGTAATAAATACTTAAATATTCAGTGTTGAAAAATATTTTAATACTCAGGTACTATGTTAGAATAGTCTTTAAAATCTGTTTATGGTGATACAAATGTCTAATAATTGGACTGAAAAAAACATTAATTTTAAAAAACACATTTTTCCTTATGCATGATTCAGCTGTAATAAAATAGGTAAGAGCATAAGGTATTTTCCACATGCCTTGTGTGATGGATGACTAGTTCAGATTTTTTTTATCCTTTGTCTAAAAAAAGTTACTTGTTATTGTTGGGATTGTTCTCTGCTGGTGATGAAAAGTTCGTTATCTTAGGTTTGTATTTTCGACTTCTATGAAAATAATGGCTAAGAGTCAGCAAGCAGCCCTTCACCAAATATTTGAAGAATATAAGCAGAAGCTTGCTATTATATTAATGTTCTACTTTGGAAGAAATAGGCAGTCTATTGGTGACCAACATCCACACTTAACATGAAGGGTGGCTGAAGCAAGAACATTCGATGTTAGCAGCATTGACAATAGGATTGCAAGTTCCGTGTCGATAGGGCTAGGATGTTTTTAGGGGTGGTCTGCTTTTCAACTGTGATGTACATATTTACATTGCTTTTATGTATTCAAATTCCCAAGGATGGAGTGAGAGTAAATAAAAAAGAAAACCTTTCAAATCAAACTCTATGCATTCAAAAGTCATGACTAGAATGATATAAACTATATATAATAAATGCTACAATACGTCTTGTTGGGATTGAGGATTTTTTTATACATTCTGAGATCTGTTACCTTCAAAGATGTCCAAGGCATTTAAACATTATGGAAGGTGACTTCCAGCACAATACTACATTGGTGAAAACTACCCAGATACATTTCAACAAGTTTCTTTTCATTTGGTACTTTTCTGTATGAGTATATGATCAAAAAGTATACTTTTCTTTGTGAGCTTGTCTAAAAATCACCAGATAGCGTCACTGTAAGCCAGATCTAAACTCCAAAGGATTTAATCTTTATCAGGAAATTGCAGAGTGATGAATCAAACTACTATTAAGCTATGACAAGAGGATATGCCACCTATATTATTTTGATAGGCTTGGCCTGTTTTTCCATTTTAAATATTGTTGAACAAACTTGGCTACTGATTAATTTAAATATTATTTCTCCATAATGAATATCAGATGTTCACATAATTCCTGTGTTCAGTTGCTTAAAGCACTGATTCTTAACTTTTTCTTTACTATGAACCCCCTTTAAATATCTTCTGTGGCCACACACCATGGCCACGGACTCCTAACACTTAACTCAAGATTTAACTTATAACATTTCTTCAAACCTTTGTGGACGCCCTGTGATGACATTGCCGCCCCCCAGGGGTCTGCGGACTACAGATTGAAAACCACAGACTTAAAGTTCTTAGTAATTGTTTGTGAAATTGATATAGTTTGTGTAAATTTATTCTAAAAGAATGAATAAAACAATTTGTAATCGTCATATGTATTGATTTTCAGAATCTAATATTAATTCAAGATTTACTCAGAGAGCTATTTTTGAAGCAATGGAAATGTTTTGGAGACTGGGAAGAAGAAAAATAATGGAAAATCTTTAAACAGGGGCCATACCTTTCCTCTGGTAAAGGGTGAATTTTCATAACAAATACTGATGCCAGAATTAATTATTAAATAGAATAGAATAGAATAGAATAGAATAGAATAGAATAGAATAGAATACAGCTGGAAGGGACTTTGGAGGTCTTCTAGTCCAGCCCCCAGCTCAAAGCAGGAAAACCTATACCATCTCAGAGAGGTGAATATCTAGTCTCTTCTTAAAAATCTCCAGTGATGGAACGCCAACGATTTCTGGGGGTAAGCTGTTCCACCGGTTGATTGTCCTCACTGTCAGAAAGTTTCTCCTCAATTCCAGTTACTTCTCTCTTTGATCAGTTTCTAACCATTGTTTCTCATCCTACCTTCTGGTGCTTTGGTGAACAACCTGGCCCCCTCTGCCTTGTGGCAACCCCTCAAATACTGGGATGCTGCTATCATGTCTCCCCTATTTTCTTCTTTTTTTTTAGACTAGCCAAACCCAAGTCCCCTAACCATTCTTCATATGTTTTAGTCTCCAGGCCTTTGATCATCTTAGTTGCTCTTCTCTGAATTTTCTCCAAACTCTCAACATGTTTTTTGTGATATGGTGACCAAAATTGGCTGCAGTATTCCAGATGTGGTCTTACTAGGGTTTTATAAAGTGGTACTAATACTTCACATGATCTTGATTCTATGCCTCTGTTTATACAACCCAGGATTGTATTACCGGTAATCAGTACAGGTATTCTTTCCTTAATGATTGCCCTGTTTAGTCACTGTTGCAGAATAAGTAACCTTACAACTGGTCCTTACACTTATTACTACCACAATGTCCCAGTGATCATGTGATCAAAATTTGGGCACCTTGTGGGCATTTACAGCCATTTGCAGCATCTGGTGGTCAGGAGTGCCATTTGTTGTTCTTACAGTTGGCTTCCGAAAAGCAAAGTCAGTGGAGAAGCTGGCAGTAAAGCTTGCCAATACCAACTGTGGTTGTTAAATGATGATTACCTATGTAATGTTATTTAATATTAAAAGAAAATGGGATACTTTTTTCATGGTATTAATTTAAATAGAGTAAATTCCTGGAAGATAATTCAGGTATCTTTACATTTTTTTATTGTGAATAAATAGTGTGCTAAAAAAGTGCTGGAATAGTTTATGGTTTTATTTATTGATTGATAAACAATATTCCCATATCCTATGCAGACTGAAAAATTTATATCCCACGCATGTCATGACAAACTTTGAAACAAAAACTGTTTTTATGCAGATATGTATTGCCAAATGCTATTTCTGTTCAGTGTATATATGACTTTTAGATGGCTTCAATGAGTAAGATCTCAAAATTGTTCTTAAGTTAATGATACTGTGAAATACTTAAATGCCATTATGGTTTGAGTTTTCTTTCTGTTTCCATCCTTATTTGAGATCAATTTACTTTTAGCTAATCTTAGTATAAGCCATATTCACAGGAAAAGTAGTATGACTAATCTCTTCCATGTATTTAATTCCAGTTTTCTCATAGATACACCCTCTTAGTATGCTGTGCCTGTGAATCAGAAAACTCAGTCTAAGATAAATAAGTAGACTAAACTTGTTAACAGTTAAGAATGATACAATGAACACAATCACAGTTTGCCACTGTTGCAAACAGTCACAATTGTTCGCTATATTTCTCTTTATGATATGAAGATAACAGAGATCAAGTTATTGTCTCTAATTATCTGCAGTTTCATGGAATTTGTGCAATACAGGTTTTGTGTCTGAGATTAAAAACAAAGCTTCATATGTAGTCATAGAAATTCATCTAATTCAGCTGTAGTGTATTGAAATAAAATTCATACAGTTCAGCTATAGTGTATTGAAATGCACTTGTAATTGCCTCCAGAAAAGAATGGAATCAATCACCATTATAAGCAAATGAATTAATATGTACAAAATAGATGTTTAACTTGATAGATATATTACTATTTAAAAGATTGAGTTTTTATGATACACGTTTATAATTTAAGAAACAGTTTTGATCTTTGTGAGTTTCTATTTATTACAGAGTTATAGCTTCTGTATATGAAATTGGAAGGGTAATAGCTTAATCTTAAGATCCTTTGTCATTTTTCTTTTTTTCAATCTGTGTGGAAAATGTAGTTGATTGATTGGCAATTAGAAATAGCACACTTATTACTGGTGTCCATGGTTTGCCAGAGGAGTGATATTAATTGCCTTGAAATATGGCATAATACTCTTTATCCTAGAAACAATAATTCAGTTTGGCCATTTTAGATAAATATTGTACCTTCTCTCCATAGAACTTTGTGATGGTTGGAAATTAGTGTGCTGAATATCAGTGGTTCTTTGTCTTTCCTGAAATGGGCAATTTTAGTTGGTGGGGGTCACAAACGTGTGCCTGTCTCTCATACTATTCTATATCTACATAAAGATGCTAGCAGAAGTTGTCCATCAATTTGGGGTTAACTGATATTAGTATGTAATATTAGCCTACTATAGTGTATTAGTACAGTAATATTAGCCTACTACAGATAGTCGTTGTCTTACAGCCACAATTGAATCCAAAATTTCTGTTAAGTGAGACATTTATTAAGTGAATTTTGCCCCATTTTACAATTTTTCTTGCCATATTTATTAAGTGAATCACTGCTGTTGATAAGTTAGTAACCTGGTTGCTAAGTGAATCTGGCTTCCCCATTGACTTTGCTCGTGAGAAGGTCACAAAAGATGCCAAGCATCTGAATTTTGATCACATGATCATGGGGATGCTACAAAGGTAAGTTGAGGACTACCTTTTACTGCCATTCATGACATTACATCCAAATCTGTGTGAGACTAGATGTGACAGAAGAGGCACAGAATTACTCACAATAGAATGAGGGGGATTCTGGTATCAGGGAACCTTCATCATATGCTCCAGATAGGGTGGTACATTTCATGAAGAAGCATGAATTTCTCCTGGTTTCACAATGTCCACTGCACCAACAATGAAGGCAGTGGGAAGAAGAGCCGTTAGCCAGTTTGATTTAATTTGCTATGTGCAGTTAGCAAACTGCACATGCTTTATTGGACCAGGAGATACTGACTACTATAACTTATACCCTTACAATCTCTTAGGTAGAGTACAGCTACAGGTAGTCCTCTGTTAACTACCATTCATTCAGCAACTGTTCAAAGTTACAGTGGCATCAAATGGTGATTATGAGCAGTCCTTGAAGTTGTATCCAAGCACTCCTGCAATCACATAACCATGATATGGGTGCTTGGAAACATCATATACTTAAGACAATTGTAGCATCCTGCAGTCACGTGATAGTGATTAATGACCTTCCCTGCCAGCTTCCTGCAAGCAAAGTCAATGGGGAAGATGGCAGGGAAGGCTGGAAGTTGTTCAGCTGAGTTTTCCGTACCTGTGTACTTTTCCCCAATCCCTCAATGTTTGTGCATGCATCCCACCACTTGCATACCTTCTCTGAGCCTCATGTTCATGCCACACCTCTCTGGCCATTTGCACACCCTATCCAGCAGCACTCATGCATGCTTGCAACCCATCCCAGCACTTGCACATCCTCTTTCACCTGCCCAACACACCCACAGACACACACACTCTACATGTCCCTAGCTTCCAACATTCCTCCTCCTCCATCCTGCAACATTTAATTGCCTATTAGCTTGTTTGTGATCCATCTGGAAATTCCAACTTTCTCCCAGCTTTCCTATTGATTTGATTGTTGGAAGCCAGCAGGAAGTTGCAAATAGGGGGTCATTGTTAAATCTGTGATCCTTAAGGAAAATAGAGGGAACAGCAGGGGTTGATGTCTGTAAGTGATATGGTCAGTGACATTGCACTTCATGACTGCCTTGCTTAGGAATGGAAATTCCTGTTCCTATTGCTGTCATGACTGAGAACTACCGTATATACTTGAGTATAAGCCAAATTTTTCAGCCCACTTTTCGGGCTGAAAAACTCCACTTCGGCTTATACTCCAGTGAACAAAAAAAAAAAAAAGAACTGTCCCTTCGTTCGGAACAGGCTGCTGAGAGAAGGGAGCGGCAGAGCCTTGCAGAGCTGGCGGCAGTCCAGCGTTGTTTCTCCCCCTCGTGCGTGCGTGTGTGTGTCAGACCCACGGGAATGGCTGGTAGGGAAGCAGCATTCCGGCATTCCCCCCCTTCCTGTGTGTCGAGCCCACGGGGCTTGACACACAGAGAAACGCAAATGCCGGACTGCTGCCACCTTTACTAGCCATTCCTGCGGGTCTGACACACACACACACGCCGCCGGGCTCGGCTCCTCGGCAGGAGGGGCAGCCCCCGCCGCGCCCCCCTCCCGGCCTGCAGCGCCGCGCCGCCGCCACTTCCTCCGGGCAAGTCGGGGGGGCTTGTGGGGCGAAGGCACCGGCCGGGGGGCAGGCAGGGCGGGAGGGCGGCCGCGCAGCTCAGCGCCGCCCCGAAGCCACAGCCAGCCGCCGCCGCCCACATCCCGGCGGAGAGAGCCTGCCCTGCCTCGCCCGCTCGCTCGCCCGCTGCCTCGCCCGCTCGCTCGCCCGCTGCCTCGCCCGCTCGCTCGCCCGCTGCCTCGCCCGCTCGCTCGCCCGCTGCCTCGCCCGCTCGCTCGCCCGCTGCCTCGCCCGCTGCCTCGCCCGCTGCCTCGCCCGCTCGCTCGCCCGCTGCCTCGCCCGCTCGCTCGCCCGCTGCCTCGCCCGCTGCCTCGCCCGCTGCCTCGCCCGCTCGCTCGCCCGCTGCCTCGCCCGCTCGCTCGCCCGCTGCCTCGCCCGCTCGCTCGCCCGCTCGCTCGCCCGCTGCCTCGCCCGCTCGCTCGCCCGCTGCCTCGCCCGCTGCCTCGCCCGCTCGCTCGCCCGCTGCCTCGCTCGCTCGCCCGCTGCCTCGCTCGCCCGCTGCCTCGCCCGCTCACTCGCCCGCTGCCTCGCCCGCTGCCTCGCCCGCTCGCTCGCTCGCTCGCCCGCTGCCTCGCCCGCTCGCTCGCCCGCTGCCTCGCCCGCTCGCTCGCCCGCTGCCTCGCCCGCTGCCTCGCCCGCTCGCTCGCCCGCTGCCTCGTCCGCTCGCTCGCCCGCTGCCTCGCCCGCTCGCTCGCCCGCTGCCTCGCCCGCTCGCTCGCCCGCTGCCTCGCCCGCTGCCTCGCTCACCCGCTGCCTCGCCCGCTGCCTCGCTCGCCCGCTGCCTCGCCCGCTGCCTCGCTCGCCCGCTGCCTCGCCCGGGACCAGCGGCGCCGCCCCAAAGCCACAGCCAGCCGCCGCCACCCGTGTCCCGGCGGAGAGAGCCTGCCCTTCGGAGCGCGCTCGCTCGCTCGCCCGCTGCCTCGCCCGCTCGCTCGCTCACCCGCTGCCTCGCCCACTCGCTCGCTCACCCGCTGCCTCGCTCGCTCGCCCGCTGCCTCGCCCACTCGCTCGCCCGCTGCCTCGCCCGCTCGCTCGCTCGCCCGCTGCCTCGCTCGCTCGCTCGCCCGCTGCCTCGCCTGCTCGCTCGCCCGCTGCCTCGCCCGCTCGCTCGCCCGCTGCCT